>NW_028270154.1:12350193-13082693 GCF_037043375.1 Chiloscyllium plagiosum
AGGATGGCAGTTTCCATCCCTGAAGGATATTAGTGAACCAGATGGAGTTTCCCAACAATTGGCAATCATGGTCATCATGAGACTCCTAATTCTAGAGATTTGTTTTCAAGTTGAATTCAGACTCCATAATCTGCCATGGCAGGATTGGAACCCGGGTATCGAGAACATTAGCTGTTAATAGTTTAGTGATAATACCACTATATCATTGCCTCCCCCAGATGTCAGTGTTACTACTCCAAGTTAAAGTGAGGAGATATTTCTCAGAGATAATTTTCCATTGTTCGGGGCTGGATTGGGCTAACATATGACTGCCCATGGCATGATAGGAACTTGGAAACAGGAGCAGGAATAGGCCATTCGGTCCCTCAAGCCTGCTCTGCCATTAAATATGATCATGGCTGATCTCTTATCTCAACGCCACTTTCCTGCATTCTCCCACAAACCTCTCCTCCCCACTTCTCTTCCTCTCACTCCACCAGCACGGTCCTCTCCCTCTCTAACTTCACTTTGAAAGCATCTATTCATTTCAGTCACTCTTACAGTGGAAAGCTCTCAGTTCTCGCCTGCCAATGTTTATTCACCTCCACCCACAGCACAGCAAGATGTAAACTCTCTGTGTCTGGCAGTGTCATTTACCGCAAAGAACAAGTTACATTCCTGTGTTGATCAGTATTTGTAATGGTAGATTGATAAAATCATGGATTTCTGGACAATACTAAAGCTGATATCTCCTGTTGGAGTACAGTTGGTCAGGCAACAGTCAATATCTGGTAGCTACCTTTGCATGTGTGTGAGGTTGAGAGATTAAGGAGACTGAGCCTGTATTCTCTAGAGTCTAGAAAAGTGACAGATTGATCTTCTCAGTTACATTTCATACAGGGTAGATGCAAACATGCTTGATCTGGTTGACGGGGGTGGGGGTGATATTACGGGGAGGACAGTATTCAAACCCCAGGACACAGAGTATCTGAGTAAGGGAAAGGCTACTTACGAGTGAACTGAGGAGTTATTTCTTCATTCGGAGGGTAGGAATTCTCTACCTCAGAGGGCAGTATAAGCTCAGTCATTGTGGATGTTCAGAGATCGAGAGATTATTCACTATAAAAGGGATGGGGGACAGTACATGAAAATGGATCCAATGGTAAGAGATGAGGCTTGATCTAGTTGGATAGCAGAGTGGGTTCAATGGACCAAAGAGTCTTAATCTTACTTCCCTTAAAAGAAAAAAAGTTGGATGTTAATGGCAAACCTACACCTGACTGGTCACTTTTACTGATTTGGCTTGAGTTGGCCAATTTTCCCATCAGGCAATCCTAACTGTTTCTCACAATTCCACAGCCTAGTCAGAGATGCCCACATCCTGCGAGTGAATAAAAAAAAGGTCCTGTCGGGCCGAATAGCCTGTGTTACATAGAATATACCCCATTTTTGACAGGCATTAAGGATAAAAGGATGAAGAAGTTTGCAGGGATCTTTAGTAACTTGTTATTAAAAAATAAATCAGCTTTTTAAAACATTAGTTGAAAATTAAGTTTCACTTCTACAGCAACACGTTTCATCTGTAAAGCCTCTTAAACTTATTAAATGTCCTCAGATGAAGCCCAGCAGCACTAACAATTAAAACTTGAAACCACGTAAGGAGATAACAGGACTGGCGGCCAAACACTGTCAAACAGATAGGTTCTAAGGAGCTCCTGAAGAAAGAGAGTAGAAAATCCAGTTGGATTGAATGGCTTATGTTGCAAATTCTCTGTAATGAGTTTTTGATCCCAGATAAATTGGTGCTTTGCTGTGCAATCATTCACACCAGCTGTGTAATAACCACACAACAAAAACAGACTAGCAGGGGCAGCTGATGTAAGTGTGTTCTGGATCCAGAGACACCTCAAAGTTGTTAATAGAGCTCAAGTCACAATTTTATTTTGTTAACAACAACTTGTATTCATACAGTTCCTTTCACATGGAGAAAAAAAATCTCAGTGCCTTTACAGGAGGGTTAATGGAGAGTTTGACTCTCAGCCACCGAAACAGATATTAGGACAAATGAGAAAAAGCTTGGCCAAACTTAAAAATCACCCAACCCCAGGTTACAGTCCAACAGGTTTATTTGGAAGCACTAGCTTTCAGAGCATTACTCCTTCATCAGGTGTGAAGAAGCAGAGCTCCAAAAGTTAGTGCTTACAAATAAACCTGTTGGACTATAACCTAGTGTTGTGTGATTTTTAACTTTGTCCACCCCAGTCCAAAACCAGCGCCCCCACAACTTGGCCAAAGAGATTGGTTAAAGAAAGAGAAACAGAGAGAGCTGGAGATTTTGAGGGAGGGAATTCCCAGGCTTAAGATCCAAAGAGTTGAAGACGCAACTGTCAATAATGGACCAATTAAGACAGTGGGATGGGGGAATGAGAAAGGGGTCAGAATTCAAGGAGCACCAATATCTTAGAGGCTGCAGAGCTGGTGGGAACGGCAGAAATAGTGGGGTGAAGCCATGGAGGGATTTGAGAACAATGATGAGAATTTTAAAATGAAGGAGTCGCTAGACTGTAAGCCAATGCCATTCACAAACACGAA
Organism: Chiloscyllium plagiosum; assembly: GCF_037043375.1. Taxonomy (NCBI): domain Eukaryota; kingdom Metazoa; phylum Chordata; class Chondrichthyes; order Orectolobiformes; family Hemiscylliidae; genus Chiloscyllium; species Chiloscyllium plagiosum. The sequence goes on from NW_028270154.1 coordinate 12,352,765, forward strand.
CAGGACTTCCTCCCAAAGCAGACTAGCAACAACTATTTCTAGAAAGGCCAAAGACCATCTGACAGTGTAGAAATGAGCATTGCTTAATTTAATAAAACACCAAATACCACCAGTGCTGGAAATCTGGAATAAAAACAGAAACTGCTAGAATTGCTCGAATGCTCTGTGGGGAGCGAGGCATATTTAAAATGACTCTTCTTCAGAATGGAAGATGAGTTATATTTAATTTGAAATGTTAATGCTGTTCTCTCCCAGAGCAGCCAGAACTGCTGGGTATTTATATTTGATGAACGTTTAATTTAATCTGCTTGAGGGTCTCAATATCTCTTCCATTCATTCTCTCCTCTTGCATTTTCAGGCTTTGCTGGAACTCCTGGTTACCTCTCGCCTGAAGTATTAAGGAAGGATCCCTACGCTAAGCCTGTGGATCTGTGGGCTTGCGGTAAGCAGCTGATGCTGTCCCCAGGGGTCGTAATATTGTGCGAGCTTTGTAGGTGTCACGGAGCTAAATTAAGCGTATGACAGTGGGAGTGAAGAGTCTTGGCAAATATTTTCACAGCAACTCCTTGTTGTGTGAAAGGAAGAAAAATATTTGTCAGTTCATCGCCCTCTTTGTGTAGACCAAGATCTTTATTATTGTAGAACTGGGAGTCTCCCGAGTGACAGGCTGTTCCTCAAGGGACATGAGGTGATTGAAGCTGAGTGCTCCTCAAGCTTGCTTACACATCGACTGAATTTCTCACACTGGCTGCCAGCTCCCTCCTCACCAGGTAAATGTAGAAGCCTGGAGAAAGTGAGGGCTGCAAATGCTGGAGATCAGAGTCGAGAGTGTGGCGCTGGAAAAGCACAGCGGGTCAGGCAGCATCCGAGGAGCTGCAGAATTGGCGTTTCGTGCATAAGCCCTTCATCAGGAAACATAGAAACCAGCAGCAGGAGTTGCCCTTTCAAGCCTGCTCTACCATTCAAGATGATCATGGCTAATGCTCTATTTCATGGTTTGTTCCCATTCCCCTTGATGCGTTTGAAATTGAAAAGAAATCTGTTCCTTCCCTGAGCATATTCAGTGATTTGGCCTCCACAGCTTTCTATGGTAGAGAATTCCACAGCTTCTCTGCCCTTTGAGTGAAGTAATTTTTCCTCACTCTCTCCTAAATGGTCTATCCCGTGTCCTTTCTGAAACTGTATTCCCCTGGCTTTAGACTCCGCAATATCCTCTCTTAGTAATACTCTGATGGGTTCAAAAGCAGCTCCTATAATTTGAGCAAATAATCCAGACTGACATTCCCAGGCCAGTATTGAGGGGGAGCCGCACTGTCTGGAATACCAGCTTTCAGATAAGACCAGTCCTTTCTCTCCTCGCAGTTGGATGTAGTAGATCCCACAGCTTTTGTGATTTTGCAGTACACCTGAATGTTCTGATGTCCTGGTCAATATTTATGTCTCAGCCAATGTCACCAAAGGGTCATTATCTCATCGCTGATCCCTATCTCTGCAACCTCCAACTCTACAAGACCATCTTCAATGCCATGTGTGGCACATCCACTATGTCCTTTGCAACATGACTGAGAGCAGGACCTTCAGCTGCCTGAGCTCTGGAATACCTTCCATCCATAAATCCACCTGCCCCTCCTTCCTAAAAGACTCATTTAAAACCTATCCCTTTGACCAAGGCTGTGATCACCTATCCTAATATCTCCTCAGGTGGCTAAGTGTCAAGTGTTGACCAATGCCCCTCCTATGGAGCTCCTTACGAGGTTAATGTTTACTGTCCATAGAACTCCTACAGTGAGAAAGAGGCCATTCAGCCTATCGAGTCTGCACTGACCTCCAAAGAGCGGCCCACCTCTTCCCTGTAATCATGCATTTTCCATTGTATAATCCACCTATTCTGCACATCCCTGAACACCATGGGCAATTTAGCATGGTCAATCCACCTAACTTACACATCTTTGGACTGTGGGAGGAAACCGGAGCACCCAGAGGCAACCCACGCAGACACGGGGAGAATGTGCAAACTCCACACAGACAGTTGCCCGAGGCTGGAATCAAACCCAGGACCCTGGTGTCATGAGGAAGCAATGCTGCCCAACAGCCTTCCAACATTGACGCACTGCAACTATTTAATTGTTCTCCCACAGTGCATGAATATTCAAATAAACTAAAGAACTGCGGAAGCTGGAGATCTGAAGCCAAAACAGAAACTCAGCAGGTCTGGCAGCATCTCAATCCCCATCATAGACTCTACCCACTCATTCCATCTCCTGAGATTAGGTTTTTGGATAGATATTCCCTAATTGCCAGAGAAAACCAAATAAGGCTGCAGAGTAGACTAGTTATCTCATCATGACATCTCACTTGTAACCTCCTAAATTCCTCTCTGCCCAAGCGCAAATAAGAACTATATCTATAATATCCTCATATGATTGGTCTATGGGAAGGAAACTCTCTCTGACCTTCCCTGAATCAAACCCACTGAAAGCTCAAACTCCCAGCCCATGGAATCTCACTTCCTGATGAGTTTGTTGATTAATTAAAAGTGACGTTATCTGGCATTGTTAAAATACATTCCATAATTATATATAGCCGCTTTGGGGAAACTCTGCTCAATTAAAGTCATGAAAAGATTAATTTCCACGATGAGAGATGTTTTAATGCATTGTGAGAATCTCCTGACCATGAAATGAGATGGAAGTCTTCCGTGCAGATAGATTGCCATGAATGTTTGGATCACAGTATAGTTCAATTTTGGATTTGATACATTGGTCATGTAACTCAAAGTCAAGAGGGAATTCAACGCCTCATCAAAGTGGGAAAGAATTGTAAAGTGAGTAGGACAGTGACTAGATCTCTCTGTCATGAAGCCAGTGAAAGCACAATGACCTCCTTCTGTCCTGTTTTGTTCTATAATCTACAACATCAAAAGCTATAGTATTTTCTCAGTTCTCCACTGAGCTCTCCAACAGTGCTGAACTCCCTCACAACTGTCACTCTGACAGTGCGGCACCCCCTCAGTACTAACCCTCCAACAGTGCAGAACTCCTTCACTACAGCCTCTCTGACAGTGCAGTACTCCTTCACTGTCAGTGAAGGCACTCCCTCAGTATTGACCCTCTGACAGTGCAGAACTTCCTCACTACTGTCTCTCTGACCCTCCAACAGTGCAGTACTCCCTCAGCATTGACCCTCTGACGGTGTGGCACTTCCTCAGTACTGACACTCTAACAGTGCAACAATCCCTAAGTACTGACCTTCCGACAGTGCGGCACTCTGTCAGTACAGACCCTCCAACAGTGCAGCAGTCCCTCAGCACTCGCTCAGTACTGACCCTTTGACAGTGCAGCATTCCCTCAGTACTGACCCTCTGACAGTGCGGCACTCCCTCAGCACTAACCCTCTGACAGTGCGGCACTCCGTCGCTGCTGAACTGTGTACCAATCTGGTGTTTTACTCAAATCTCTGGTGTAGGAATCCAAAATGGTCTAACTCAGAGAGATGGGAGCTATCAGTCATGCCTTAGCTGATTCAGAGCCGAGCTCACAGTCAGTCAGCCAGCGAGTACTCCAGGTGGGGATTCAATGCATTGATCTTTTCTGGCTTGACTTCAAGTTTAAATCAATGTCAGAGCATCACAAATTGGCAGAAAATCTAATCCAATGCAAAATTAGTTCCTGGTTTGCTACTAGCTGCCTTGTGCCCCTGTACAAGGTGATATAATATTCAATACATTTTCCCTTTTTATAAACCTATTAATACACAAGAAAATAAATCATTTAAGGTGGAGATGGAGGACTTTCAGCCCACTACGTTGGAAACATTATATCATAATTCTGTAAACTCTTCCATCGCCATTTTGCAATCCCTCCACAGTCTCACTCCTCCCTCTGTTTGGAATCTTCTCCAGCCCCATCATTTCTTTGTAATTCAGAATATGGTGTTTCTGAATAGTTAAGTATTTAATGTTTATCCCTAATGGTCCAGAGAGCAGTTGCGAGTGAACCCTATTACTGTTGGCCTGTTGTCACATGTAGGCCAGTCTGGGTAAGCTTAGCTGATCTCCTTACCCAAAGAGGATAAGCATTAAGTTTTAATAACAATCAGTGATGGTTCCATGGTTATCACTCATGAAGTTAGCTGAAAACCCTGGTTGATTAATTGAGTTTAAATTCCTCTAGGTGCCGGTGTAGGATTTGTACCTGTGTTCACAGAAAATTACCCTAAATTTCTGGATTATCAGCCCAGTGATAATGCCACTTCACCAACATCTCCCCTTGCTGAAGGATATGAACCAAAAGTGGACAAATGGAATGGAGTTGCAGACCAGCCATGATCTAACTGAATAGCAGGGCAGGCTCAAGATAGGGCTGAAAGGCCTCCTTGTGTTCCTATGTTCTCCAATTGCAGGACTGTTACTGGTCTACACTGTTCAGGCATAAAGGTGATCTTATTAACTTACTTTATGGCTCAGTAGCAAATTTTGAATGAATGGGGTACTTTTCTATTGAAAGGAGATTTTATAACTATCAGTTGTTATTAAGGAGAGCCTAACTATTCTGTGATATCAGGGCGGAGATACATACTCTGCCTGTGGGATTTCCCACTGCTGCTTGTTTCAATGAAGAGGCTGAACTGATATCCCATTCACTTCTAGACTCGGATGTAAATGTTACAAGATTGCATCAGGATAGTGCTATGATAGCATGATAATACACTGAGCTTTATTCCCTTTGTCTTGTCTTCATCAGGTGTCATTTTGTACATTCTGCTGGTCGGTTACCCACCATTCTGGGATGAAGACCAACATAGACTATACCAACAAATCAAAGCCGGGGCCTATGATGTAAGTATCAGCTTGTCATGTGTTTATTGGTCTGTAGGGTGAAGGGAGTGAGGAGGTGCTGGGATCTCCTTGTTATGTCGGGGGCACGTGGATGATCTCCCATGGATGCAGGACAACCTGACTTGATCCGATCCACATGAACTTAGATAGTCAGTTAATTCATTAGTGAGTTAGAGTCACATCCAACACACTAAGGTCTTCCATAGTTAATGTCTAAACTTGTTGGTGTGTCCTGTTTATGATAAGACATTTTTTATCTAAGCAAGTCATTAGTCTAATTCCAACACTGAAAATGTGTTGCTGGAAAAGCGCAGCAGGTCAGGCAGCATCCAAGGAGCAGGAGAATCAACGTTTCGGGCATAAGCCCTTCTTCAGGAATCCTGAAGAAGGGCTTATGCCCGAAACGTTGATTCTCCTGCTCCTTGGATGCTGCCTGACCTGCTGCGCTTTTCCAGCAACACATTTTCAGCTCTGATCTCCAGCATCTGCGGTCCTCACTTTCTCCTCTAATTCCAACACTCCCTAGCAGGGCGACCTTTAGTCCAAAACTTAGTTTTCTTGCTCAGGGGGTTCTGCCAAGAGTACAAGAGGTCACTAACCCTCCTACCCTGTTGTTGTCCAGTTGTTGTCTCCAGAGAAGTACAGAACTGCACTACTCCAGGTCAGGGTGAGTGAGCCAGCTGAATGAGAACATTGATGAAAGCTGGACTGATAAGTTCATTGGGAGACTAGGTTCAATTGCATACTGATCTGGCCTCTATTCATCTTCAGTTCCATGTACAATTAGTAAAATTCCATTGTGCCCCCATTCCAACACAAATATGTGTATCCTTAAGTTGTCTGTCAAGCCAATAGATCCCTCCCTGAGGACCATCAGCTGACCACGTTGAAATATTGGATTTGAGATTGTAAAATGAGATGGGCTTTTCAACTTTCAAAATGAATGGTGGAACTTCATTAATGGTTTATAAATGATATGTATTAGAAATTTTAAATAACTGTATTGTTTGAAGATAGAAGTATTTTTTAAAATTCCTTCCTGGGGTGTGGCCATTGTTTATATTGTTCACAGACTGGTTCATTGCCCTGGGACTGGAGTCACATATACACCAGATGGGGTAAGGACGGCAGATTTCCTTCCCTAAACCACAGTAGTGAATCGTCTGGGGTTTTACAGTAATCAGTGGTTCTTCGATGGCTTTCATCATTGATGGCTAGCTTTCAAATCTGGATTTATTCACTCAATTTAAATTTCACCAGCTGCTGTGGTGGTTTTTGTACCCATGCCTCCTCACATTATTAACCTGGACTCACTGACACTGCCACTACTCCACCATGTCCCTTTATAAGGGGAGTGGAGCAAAGGTGGTTAATGGAATTAAGATACCAATCAGCCATGCTCTAACTGGATGGCAGAGCAGATCGAAGGGACTGAATGGCCTCCTCCTCCTTTTCCTACATTCTAAAACAGCAGGGCGATTGGGTCTACCCAACAGTCAGTGTCCAGGTATCAAGGTAAAGATTACTTCCTTGATATTTTCTTTGATAATTATCACGCTCCAACTCTTAACTATTTTATTGATCCATCTCCTTCCTTAACCCCAGTCTCGGTCACGGCTAGACATTGGGTTCTCGGAATGAAATAGTCTTGGCTGTTCAATCGTTCCTTGGTTTCCTTTCATGCCCTCTTTCTCTCGGTAGTTCCCGTCTCCAGAGTGGGACACTGTGACACCCGAAGCGAAAGACCTCATCAACAAGATGCTGACAATCAACCCCGCGAAACGCATCACTGCCGGAGAGGCCCTCAAACACCCCTGGATCTCGGTATGTTCACAGATGTTCAATTGTGTGGCATAGCCCAGTGGCAGCTAGGATTGGGCAAGATGTGGCGGGTGGATAAAGGCCATGACAGAGTAGAGTGTATGTGGCTGTGGGAGAGGACTAAACAGCCTGGTCAGACCACAGCTGAGATACAGTGAACAGTTTTGGACCCCTTATCTAAGGAAAGATAGATTGGTATTGGAGGCAGTCCAGAGAAGGTTCACTCGACTGATAGCCAGTGTGGAATGACTGTCTCTTGAGGAGAGGTGAAATGGGTTGAGTTTGTACTTGATGGAATGTAGAAATCTGAGGGGAGAGCTCATTGAAATACACCAGATTCTTGGGGGGGGGTTTGACAGGGTCAACGTGGAAAGGTTGTTTCCCCTTTATAGAGCTCAGAACTAGAGGGCATAATCTCAGGGTAAAGGATCGCCCATTTAAAACAGGGATGAGGAGGAATTTCATCTCTTAAAAAGTTGTGGATCTGTGGAATTCTTTACCACTGAGGGTTGTCAAAGTGGGTCATTAACTCTATTCAAGTTTGAGCCAGATGTTTAATCAGTAAGGGAATCAGGGGTTGATGGGGAAAAGGCAGAAAGGTGAAGTTGAGGATTATCAGATCAGCCATGATCTCTTTAAAGGGAGAGGGGCTGAATGGCCAACAGCTACTCCTAGATCTTATGAGTAGGATCCCCATGATCGAGATGGGAGGCAGGATGGTGAGTAGGATTTAGGACTCGTGTTCTGGACGTTTGAACTTTATAAATTGAATACCGTTGTCTGCCAAAACCTCCTTGCTATTTTATATGTGTATAATTTCTAACTTGTGATATCTGATTGGCCGTTTCCTAGCAGCATATAAGTTCAGAAAGCTCACAATTGCTTTCTCCATAGAAACACCTTCGCCAATCAGGGTTGATGTTCCAACCAATCAACACCCTTTTCTCCCATTATTGTTATCATTTGAAATTTGGTATTCTTGCATTTGTCCTGATGAGTGAAAGACAAAAAGCTTCAACACTGTGCCTCTCGTTCAAGCACTATTTAAGTTCTGTATTACTCGCAGTTTTAGTTTTATTTATTTGTTCCCAGTCTAATGACTAATGAAGAAATACCTTGGTTTTGTTGAGTCTCTCTTTTCGATGCTGAAACAGATAGGTTTTAGGCTACTCTCTCAATCTGGTTCAACAGCCAGCTCCAGCACGATATATCACACGAGCCTGTTTTCATTTAACTTTACCCAGATACATCCATTACAATGCAGCCCTTAATGTTGTTGCTATGTCCCATCCACCGACCACCTCCTGTGCCCACTAAGCTACATTGGTTCCCAACCCAGCAACACCTCAATTTTGCAATTCTCAAATCTCTTTGTGGCTTTGTCTCTCTCTGCCCCCTGTAACCCCACAAATGCTCTGAGAATTCTGCACTCCTCCTCCAGTTCCAACCTTTTGCACAGCCTCTATTCTCACTGCTATGCTATTGGCAATGGCGCCTTCGAGGGCAGTAGGCTATGAGCTTTGGAAATCACCCCAGGAACCGTTAAGCCCCTCTCTCTCCTCCAGGACACTCTTGAAAACCTACCTCTTTGACCAAACTGTTGGTCATATAAACCAATATATCAGTGTACTTTCCAAACAGGCCCCTTTTATATTCACAGAATCCCTATAGTATGGAAGCAGGCCATTCAGCCCATCCAGACAACACCAACCCTCCAAAGAGCATCCCACCCAGACCCACGCGCCTGACCCTGTCCCTGTAACCCTGCATTTCCCATGGCTAACTCACCTAGCCTGCACATCTTTGGACTTTGGGAAGAAACCCACGCAGACACAGGGAGAATGTGCAAATTCTACATAGACAGTTGCCTGAAAATGTACCTCTTCATACCCCTTGCCGCCCCGCTCCCAAAAGAACTGCCATAAAAATTCCAGCATTACTCTCGAGGTATAGAGAGAGAAACAAAAGATTGTATTTCCCAAACACTTTATAGCATCAGGGCATCTTCAAGCAACTACATGGTTACAGCAGAGAAAGCCATTCTGTCCATACTCTATAACAGCAACTAAGAGCATCCCACTCCTCCACCCTCGCCCATTCAAATGTTTCTCTTCACTTCTCTTTGAATGCCATCATCAAATCTCCCTCCACCTCACTCCATTGGTGCCTCCCTCCTCCTCCCCACTCGAGTGAATCTCCCTCCACCTCACTCTGTCAGTGCCTCCCTCCTCCTCCCCACTCGAGTGAATCTCCCTCCACCTCACTCTGTCAGTGCCTCCCTCCTCCTCCCCACTCGAGTGAATCTCCTTCCACCTCACTCCATCGGTGCCTCCCTCCTCCTCCCCACTCGAGTGAATCTCCCTCCACCTCACTCCATCGGTGCCTCCCTCCTCCTTCCCACTCGAGTGAATCTCCCTCCACCTCACTCCATCGGTGCCTCCCTCCTCCTCCCCACTCGAGTGAATCTCCCTCCAACTCACTCCATCGGTACCTCCCTCCTCCTACCCACCCGAGTGAATCTCCCTCCACCTCACTCCATCGGTGCCTCCCTCCTCCTCCCCACTCGAGTGAATCTCCCTCCACCTCACTCCATCGGTGCCTCCCTCCTTCTACCCACCTGAGTGAATCTCCCTCCAACTCACTCCATCGGTACCTCCCTCCTCCTACCCACCCGATTGAATCTCCCTCCACCTCACTCCATCGGTGCCTCCCTCCTCCTACCCACTTGAGTGAATCTCCCTCCACCTCACTCTGTCAGTGCCTCACTCCTCCTACCCACTCGAGTGAATCTCCCTCCACCTCACTCCATCGGTGCCTCCCTCCTCCTTCCCACTCGAGTGAATCTCCCTCCACCTCACTCCATCGGTGCCTCCCTCCTTCTACCCACCTGAGTGAATCTCCCTCCAACTCACTCCATCGGTACCTCCCTCCTCCTACCCACCCGAGTGAATCTCCCTCCACCTCACTCCATCGGTGCCTCCCTCCTCCTACCCACTTGAGTGAATCTCCCTCCACCTCACTCCATCGGTGCCTCCCTCCTCCTACCCACTCGAGTGAATCTCCCTCCACCTCACTCCATCGGTGCCTCCCTCCTCCTTCCCACTCGAGTGAATCTCCCTCCACCTCACTCCATCGGTGCCTCCCTCTTCCTACCCACCCGAGTGAATCTCCCTCCAACTCACTCCATCGGTACCTCCCTCCTCCTACCCACCTGAGTGAATCTCCCTCCAACTCACTCCATCGGTACCTCCCTCCTCCTACCCACCCGAGTGAATCTCCCTCCAACTCACTCCATCGGTACCTCCCTCCTCCTACCCACCCGAGTGAATCTCCCTCCAACTCACTCCATCAGTACCTCCCTCCTCCTACCCACTCGAGTGAATCTCCCTCCACCTCACTCCATCGGTGCCTCCCTCCTCCTACCCACCTGAGTGAATCTCCCTCCAACTCACTCCATCGGTACCTCCCTCCTCCTACCCACCCGAGTGAATCTCCCTCCACCTCACTCCATCGGTGCCTCCCTCCTCCTACCCACCTGAGTGAATCTCCCTCCACCTCACTCTGTCAGTGCCTCACTCCTCCTACCCACCTGAGTGAATCTCCCTCCACCTCACTCCATCCGTCCCTCCCTCTTCCTACCCACCCGAGTGAATCTCCCTCCACCTCACTCCATCGGTACCTCCCTCATCCTAAACAATTTTAAACAATTAGTTTTCCTCACATTGCCATTGCTTCCTTTAGTTTGTTTTGCCAATTATCTTTATCCTGTAGCCTCTGGTTCTTGACTTTTATGCCAATGGCATTGGTTTCTCCCTGTCAGCTCTGTCCAGACTCCTTCCCAGCTTTGAACACCTCACTCAAATCTCCTCCTGTGAGGAAACCAGCCCAAGCTTCTCCAATCTGTCGAAAATGCTAAAATTGCCTCACACCTAGAGCTATTGGGGTGGCACAGTGGCTCAGTAGTTAGCACTGCAGCCTCACAGCACCAGGGTCCCAAGTTCGATTCCAGCCTCTGTGCAAACTCCACACAAGCAGTTGCCCTTCTCCCCGAGTCTGCGTGGGTTTCCTCTGGGTGCTCCGGTTTCCTCCCACAGTCCAAAGATGTGCAGGTCAGGTGAATTGGCCATGCTAGAATTGCCCATAGTGTTAGGTGCATTAGTCAGAGAGAAATGGGATTGGGTGGGTTACTCTTCGGAGGGTCAGTGTGGACATCTTGGGCCAAAGGACCTATTTCCACACTGTAGGGAATCTAATCTATTCTAATAAAGCTCTCAGTTATGGAAAAAAAAATCAGGCCTCTCTATCTGAGATAGGACTTGAACCCACAACCTTTTGTGAGAAACCCTAGGAAACTGTACATTGAGCCAACATCGAGACTTTAGCAGTGCAGTTCTTTCAGAAATGGTATTATTGTCCTGTCACACTTATTGGGCAGTTAAGTCTTTTGCTTGAGGAAACTTTGCATTATTGCATTGTTAAAACAATAATTTATTTTTTTCTCCCCCTCAGCATCGTGCTACAGTGGCCTCTTGCATGCACAGGCAAGAGACAGTAGACTGCTTGAAGAAGTTCAATGCAAGAAGGAAGCTCAAGGTATGTGTATCTTATTAATCGATCCCCTTGAATGAGTGAACTGAGTACCTGACAGTCCAGAGCTCCTATGACATTGGGCTTTATTTCTTGAGGAGTACGATTGTGAAGTATGGAAGTTCTGTTAAACGTCAACCAACCACACCATGCATAGAACTCCATATTACACCAAGAGTATTGTGGAACTTTTTTTTGGGAATTAGTTGGGGAGTAGAAGGCTTGGAGTTGAATGAACGACCATTCTGATGTTGTTTTCTTTACCTGTTCATGGAATGTGGCATCACGAGCAAGGGCAGTGTTTGATGCCCAAGCGCAAATATTCTCGAACTGAGTGACTTGTTTCAGAGGGTAGTTAAGAATCAGCTACATTGGTGTGGGACTGAAGGCACGTATACATTAGACCAGGTAAGGATGGCAGATTTTCTTCCCTAAATAAAGCAGACAAGTTTTTCTCACAAAAATAAATAGCCTCATGACCACTGAGGCTAGCTTTGTATCCCAAATTTTATAATTAAATTTAAATTCCACCAGATGCTAGGGTGAGATTTGAACCCATGTCCGGACCACAGTAGCCTGGGGTGATAAGTTGCTAGGTCAGCAGACTGTGTCAAACCCCCTTCTAGAGAATCCCTCCAAACAGCCTTGATCTTCACCACCAGGAACAATGTATCCCAAACTCTTTCCCATCATGTTCCCATTTCAGTGCTCAAAGTTTGAGGAGACCCTAGACCTGTGAGAGAGTGGGGACATAGAGGAAAGGTTTCAATGCCTGGCCTGATGGCTCTGACAGTGAGGTGGGGGAAAGCTGTTTAATTCACATGGTTTCTCAGTAAAAGGCTGGGACTCAAGCCTATAAAAGCAGTCCCTGTGAGACTCAAAGGGGCCTCACACTCAGTCAAAACTCCCCAGCAGCTATTGTTGCATCTGAATCCACCACCCCAACATTTGGCCCACAATTTGGGAAGGCCTAACCGAGAAGGACAAGGGCAGCATATACAGGGGAACACCATCACCTGCAAGTTCCTCCCTAAACCACTCATTATCCTGACTTGGGAATATTCCACCGTTACTTCTGGATCAAAATCCTGGCATTCCCTGCCTAAGGGCATTAATGGTCAACCTGTCACACATGGACTGCAGTGGTTCAAAATGTTGACTTCTCAAGGACAATGAAGCTTGAGTTATAGGTCTGACCCAACCAGCAAAGCTCCTATTTTGGGAATACGATTTTTCTGAAAGTGGTATTTCCCAAGGAACTGTACCGAGGCCTCTAGATTTTCACCACCATTTAAATAATGAAGTGTTAGTTATGGACATTTGAAGGCATTACTGTAATGTACAAGTAGAAAGTGAGGACTGCAGATGCTGGAAATCAGAGTTGAAAAGTGTGGCGCTGGAAAAGAACAGCAGGTCAGGCAACATCCAAGGAGCAGGAGAGTCAACATTTTGGGCATAAGCCCTTCATCTGAATGTTCATGGGTGAGGGAGTGAAGCTGCAAAGAAACATTGCAAAACTCAGTGACAGAGCGAAATACGACAGATAGAGTCAAGAATGTGGTGCTGGAAAAGTACAGCCAATCAGGCAGCATCCAAGGAGCAGGAGAATCAACGTTTTGGGTATAAGCCCTTCATCAGGAATGAGGCTGAGAGCCTCGGGGATGGAGAGATAAATGGGAGGGGGAGGGGGATGGGGCTGGGGGAATGGTAGCTGAGAATACGATAAGTGGATGGAGGTGGGGGTGAAGGTGATAGGTCAGAGGGGAGGGTGGAACGGATAGGTGGGAAGGAAGATGGACGGGTAGGACAGGTCAAGAGGGCAGTGCTGAGCTGGAAGGTTGGATCTGGTATAAGGTGGGGGAGGGGAAATGAGGAAACTGGTGAAATTCACATTGATCCTGTGTGGTTGGAGCGTCCCAACCAGAAGGTGAGGCGTTCTTCCTCCAGGCAGCGGGAGGTAAGGGTTTGGCGATGGAGGAGGCCCAGAACCTGCACGCCTTTGTCGGAGTGGGAGGGGGAGTTAAAGTGTTCGGCCACAGGGCGGTGGGGTTGCTTGGTACGTTTGTCCTGGAGATGTTCTCTGAAGCACTCTGCAAGTAGGCGTCCTGTCTCCCTAATGTAGAGGAGACCGCATTGGAAGAAACGGATATAGTAAATGATCTGTGTGAAACTGCGAGTAAATCTCTGATGGATGTGGAAGACTCCTTTGGGGCCTTGGACAGAGACCTACGACAGAGCTCAATGTGTTTAAGTGCAGGGTCATGCGCTGGATCTGGGAAAAACAGGTTATTTTCCTACAGCATGGGAGTATATTCTGTGGAAGAACAGAGAGATTCTGGTGCAGTGTTCAATCAGGAAGACCAAGTTGTTGTGGAAACATGCATGTCGGAGCATGGAATTAAGAATAGTGATGGGAGAGACCATCAGACAGATGAACAGGAATCTCTCCCATTCTTACTGCCTGCCATTGTGTCGAGAAGATGTCACCTTCCACCGGCTTGGGCATCACATCATAAGGTGGGGCTTGTACCCAGAGCTTCTGCATAAGAAAGGGGGAATGCAACCCATTGCATTCCGAAACATCCCCCTGAAATTGCTAAAGCCTACTGCAGTGGTACAAAAGAATATCCAAAAAGGACTCATGAGAGTTAAATACTGAAGAAATGGCAGCACGATGGTTCAGTGCTTAGCACTGCTGCCTCACAGCACCAAGAACCTGACTTTGATTCCAGCCTCGGGTGACTGTGTGGAGTTTGTACGACCTCCTCGTGTCTGCATGGGTTTCCTCCGGTTTCCTCCCACAATCCAAAGATGTGCAGGTTAGATGAATTGGCCATGCTAAATTGTTCCATAGCATTCAGGGATGTGTAGGCTAGGTGCATTAGTCAGGGGGGAGTGGGTCTGGGTGGGTTACTCTTCGGACGGTGGGTGTGGACTTGTTGGGCCGAAGGGCCTGTGCCCACACTGGGGATTCTATGATTAACTCAGCAGGTCTGTGGAGAGAGAAACAGAGTTAACATTTCAAGTCCAGTAGGAATCCTCTTTGAGAGCAGTCACATTGGATTCAAAACATTAAATTCTGTGTCTCTTGTTGTTAAGAAGGCATACAGTGTTTTGGCCTTTATTGATAGAGGGATTGAGTTTCGGAACCAGGAGGTTATGCTGCAGCTGTACAAAGCTCTGGTACGGGCACACTTGGAGTATTGTGTACAGTTCTGGTCACCGCATATAAGAAGGATGTGGAAGCTTTGGAAAGGGTGCAGAGGAGATTTACTAGGATGTTGCCTGGTAGGAAGGAATGTCTTACGAGGAAAAGCTGAGGGCCTTGAGGCTGTTCTCGTTAGAGAGAAGGTTGAGAGGTGACTTAATAGAGACATACAAGATAATCAGAGGGTTAGATAGGGTGGACAGGGAGAGCCTTTTTCCAAGTATGGGGACGGCAAACACGAGGGGACACAATTTTAAAGTGACGAGAGATAGGTATAAGACAGATGTCAGAGGTAGTTTCTTTACTCAGAGAGTAGTAAGGGTATGGAATGCTTTGCCTGCAACAGTAGTAGATTCGCCAAGTTTAAGTGCATTTAAATTGTCATTGGACAGGCATATGGACGTACATGGAATAGTGTAGGTGGGATGGGCTTCAGATTGGTATGACAGGGTGGCGCAACATCGAGGGCCGAAGGGCCTGTACTGCGTTGTAATGTTCTATGTTCTATGTTCTCCCTCCACAGCTGCTGCCAGACCTGCTGCGTTTCTCCAGCACTCCCTGTGTTTAATTAAGATGTCCAGCTTCCACAGTGTTTGGCATTCATTAACATGAATGAATTTTGGTTGGATTTCATGGGGTTTGAAATTTCTCAGGATGGATCTAGTAACAGTGGCTTCTAGTATGCACAGGCAAGAGTCAGTGGAGGGCAAGTCCACATGGAATTGTCACAATATCCCTGGCATATAAATGGGAAAATTATGAATTAAAGCTACATCTTGTATTCTCTTGAGTTTAGCAGACTGTCAAGTGACTTAGTCGACATAATTACAATTGTATAAAAGGATTTGCTTTGGTAGAGAGAGATTATCTTTGTTGGGAGTATTAAGAATAATTCTTTAAAATTAGAGCTCCGGCGTTTCAGGGAAAGATCTCATCTTTCCAGGTGTTAGGAAGTGATGGTGGAAACCTGGAACTCCCTCAAAACATTCTATGGACCAAGGAACCATTCAAAATGTTTAAGAATGGAATGAATCGATGAACACTTGGGTAAAAGAAATGGAGCCAAGGGCAGTAAATGGAAACAAGCTACAGATCAGCCACAAGGCAATGGAATGTTGGAATAGGATCGAGAGGCTGAATGGCCTCCTCCAGTTTCAGTGCCATATAACAGGAGGAGAAGCCCAGATTAGCACCAAGCACAGAAGGTGACTCTTCACCTCTCCTGCCCTTTCACCTCTTCAGTTTCTGATAGATTTAGACATCTCCAACATACAGAAAAGTTTGGAAAACTGGGGACATGTGGGCGGCACGGTGGCACAGTGGTTAGCACTGCTGCCTCACAGCACCAGAGATCCGGGTTCAATTCCCGCCTCAGGCGACTGACTGTGTGGAGTTTGCACGTTCTCCCCGTGTCTGCGTGGGTTTCCTCCGGGTGCTCCGGTTTCCTCCCACAGTCCAAAGATGTGCAGGTCAGGTGAATTGGCCATGCTAAATTGTCCGTAGTGTTAGGTAAGGGGTAAATGTAGGGGTAGGGGTAGGAGTAGGGGTGGGTTACGCTTCGGCGGGTCGGTGTGGACTTGTTGGGCCGAAGGGCCTGTTTCCACACTGTAAAGTAATCTATGTAATCTATGTAATCTAATCTATGTAATTCAGTAAATGAGGCCATTCAGTCCCTCTAGCCCCTTCTCCCATTCCATTAGATCACTATGCATTCTAGTTACCTACCTCCTTTGGCAAGGAAATATGTATCAATCCCAAATTTAAAGCTCTAGATAAAGTTTTTTTTGTGTGTGTGAGATCTTTCCATAATGCCACCGTCCTTTACATGAGTAAATGTTTCCTAACTTCTCTCCTGACCAGTCTGTCTTGGGTTCTAGGATTATCTGCCTTTGCTTCAGATTATCTTCCCCAACCACCATTCCCGACTCTCCATCACCAACAGAAAACACTCCTCCTGTTTAACTTAGCAATTCCTCTGAAAATCCTGAAATCCACAATCAAATCACCTCCTATATTCAAGAAGTACAAGTGCAGTTTATTCACTTTCTCCTCAATTTAATTCTGAGTCCTGGGACGCTGAGAAAATGTGTTACATCCTATCCAAGGCTAATATTCCAAGGTGCAGCATCCAGAACTGTACATAGTACACCAGGTGTGGTCCAACCAAGACTTTGTATGCCAGTTCTCCTGTCACAAAGCCTAATATTCCAGTAGTGTTATCACTTATATTTTGTACCTAACCATTACATTTTAATGATCTCAATTAACCTTCTGTCCACCTTCCCTGTCTGTAGCTTTCCACGTTTTACAGAAGT
Organism: Chiloscyllium plagiosum; assembly: GCF_037043375.1. Lineage (NCBI taxonomy): Eukaryota > Metazoa > Chordata > Chondrichthyes > Orectolobiformes > Hemiscylliidae > Chiloscyllium > Chiloscyllium plagiosum. The sequence goes on from NW_028270154.1 coordinate 12,369,533, forward strand.
ACTCAGATGTCACCATTTTGTAGACCAATTGATGAATGTTGAATCGTCCACCATTCTCCCCCTTGCTCAATCAATATCTCTTTGTAATTTCATCCTCCCAACATTCTATGAGTGCCACTTATCGTCTTGCCGTTGGAAATCTCGGATATCTGGCTGTCTGTCGTGTTGCCCAGATCATTCATAATGTAACCACTTCCATCCAGTTTGGTGTTCCCAAAGATGGGAAGTCCGGAGCCATAGGTCACAGCCTAAGGACACAGGTTAAGCCATTTCGGACTGAGATAAGGAGAAATTTCTTCACCTGAGACCACACCTGGTCTATTGTCATACAGTCATACAGCATAGAAACAGGATCTTTGGCCCACCGTTACTATGACAACCAACAAGCACCAAACTATACTAATTCCATTTACGTGCATCTGGCATTTTAAGTACTTATTGAGAGTCTTCTTAAATTTTGCGATAGTACATGCCTTCACCACCCTCTCAGGCAGCAGCACGTTCCATTAATCTACATGAAAATGTTTTTTGCCAGATTCCCTTTAAACCACTTACTCATCTTAAAGTTAAGGCCCCCGGTCATAGACTTTCCTATCATGGGGAAAAGATTCTCATCATCTATTCTGTCCATGCCTCTCATAATTTTGTAAACCTCAGATTCCCCCTCAGCTGCTTCTGCTCCAGAGAAACCAAACCCAGCCTATCCAGACTCTCCTCATAACTGAGACTTTCTATCCCAGGCAACATCCTGATGGATTTCCTCTGCACCCTCTCCAGTGCAATCACATCCTTCTGATAGTGTGGTGACCAGAAATGTACACAGTGTTCCATTTGCAGCCTAACCAATGTTTTATAGAGTTGTCCTTGCTCCTATATTCTGTGTCCCAGCTAATGAAGGCAAGTGTCTCATATACCTTCTTCCTCACCCTATCTACGTGTGCTGACACCTTCAGGGATCTATGGACTTGTACAGCAAGGTCTCTTTGTTTGTCAGTACTCCCTAGGGATCTGCCATTCATTGTTTATTTCCTTCTCTTACTAAACCTCCCAAAATGCATCACCTTCACATTTATCTGGACTCATTTCTATCTGTTGTTATTCTGCTCAATTTATCAGCTGATCAATATCAGACTCTAACCATCCTTCTCAGTATCAATAACAGCATCAAATTTCATGTCATGTCCAAGTTTGCTAATTATACCTTCAACATTCACATCCATGTTGTTAATGTACATGACCAACAGCTAAGACCCCAGCACCAATCCCTGTGGTACACTGCTGGTCAAAGTCTTTCAGTCACAAAACAACCCTCCCCGCCCCAATCACCCTCTGCCTCTTATTTGTCAGCCAATTTTACATCCAGTTTGCCAACTTGCCTTGGATCCCGTGGGATCTTCCCTTTTGGACCAGCCTTCCATGTGAAACCTTGTCAAAGGCCTTAATGAAGTCCAGACGGAAGTGAGGACTGCAGATGCTGGAGGTTAGAGTCAAGATTAGAGTGGTGCTGGAAAAGCACAGAAGGTCAGGCAGCATCCAGGGAGCAGGAAAATCAATGTTTTGGGCAAAAGCCCTTCATCAGAAAAAAACATTTCCTGATGAAGTGCTTTTGCCCGAAACGTTGATTTTCATTACTGAAGTCCATGCGAACCATATCAACTGCATTACCCTCGTCAAGATATTTAGTCATGTTTTGAAAAAGCTCAATTAAATTAGTCAGACAGGATCTCCCTCTAATAAATCTGTGCTGACTATCTCTGATCGATACCCACCTCTCCGAATATTGATTAGTCCCGTCTCTCCGAATTTTCCAATAATTCACCAACTGTTGACATCAAATGAACTGGTCTATAATGACCTGGCCTATCTTTGCTGCCTGCCTTGAACAGGGGAACCACATGCGCAATATGTGCAGCTTTGGTCTCCTTATCTGAGGAAGAATGTTCTGCTGAGGGAGGGAGTGCATCAGGTTTTATCATCCTGATTCCCAGGAGGGGAGGACTGATGTCAGAAGAGAGACTGGATTGGTTAGGACTGGATTCACTGGTATTTTGAAGAATGAGGAGATATCACATAGGAATCTATATCATTCTAACAGGGTAAATGAAAGAAAGATATTCCCGATGAATGGAGAGCTCTGTGTAAGGCTGTGATGAGGAGAAATGTCTTCACCCAGGTGGTGGTGAGTCTGGGAAGTTCTCTGCCACCGAAAGCAGCTGAGGCCAAAATTTTGAATTTTTTTGAAGAAGGAGTAAGATACAATTCTTGGGTCTATAGGCTTCAAAGGGTATGGGGAAAAGTGGAAACAGTGGACTGCATTAACTAAATATACTGATGAGGGCAGTACAGTTGATATGGTTTGCATGGACATCAGTAAGGCAGTTGACAAGGTCCCACATGGAAGGCTGGTCCAAAAGGGAAGATCCCATGGAATCCAAGGCAAGTTGGCAAACTGGATGTAAAACTGGCTGGCAAACAGGAGGCAGAGGATGATTGGGGGAGGGTTGTTTTAGTGATTGGAGGCCTATGACCAGCGGTGTACCACAGGGATCGGTGCTGGAACCTTGCTGCTTGTCATGTGCATTAATGATTTTGATATGAATGTAGAATATATAATGATCCGCCATAGTCATATTGAATAGCTTGAAGGGCTGAATGGCCTACTCCTGCTCCTAGTTTCTATGTTTGAGTGCAAACCCATTTCCCTTCTGTCCATCTTTTATTGCCTAACCAATCAAAATTCCTCAAAAAATTAAATTAGGTTTGTCAGTCATGACGTACCCTCCAGAAATACCTGTTGCTTCTCTCTGGTGAGCTCAAATGTCTCTGAGTGCTCAGTCACTCTGTCCTTAATTACAGTTTGCAATCATTTGGCCCCTCAGCCAATGTTATACAAACAGGTACATAATTCCCTGCTTTCTCTCTCCCCTTTCATAAATAATGAAGTTACATTTTTTTTAACTTGGAGTTACCATCAAAAACAATTATAAATTGCATCATAGAGCACAGTCTTTAGGAATTTAAAGCTGCATTTATTTATCATGACGGAGCTCATTTCAAGGTGAATATTGAATTAATGTTGCAATGTAAATGACGAGGTTTTCTTTCAACTGAAGCTCTCAAACATTGAGGTTAACAGCATGGGCCAGGAATGGGATAAAATAATCATAACTTGCCCAGCTAAGTGCAGCTCCAACAATACTCAAGAATCTTGACACCATCAAGGACAAAGCAGCCCACTTGATTGGTACCACACCCACAATTCTACCCCTGCATTCCTGAACACATTGTTGTAGCACTGTGCACTCTCTACATGATGCCCTGCAGCGGCTCCCCTTCAACAGCACCTTCCAGTTGAATTGAATTGAATTTATTGTCACGTGTGGTGAGGCACAGTGAAAAGCTTTGTCTTTTGAGCAAAATAGGCAGATCACGGAGCTAAGTAGCACAGATAGTAAATAATAGGTAAACAGCGGCAAAAACAAAAACACAGGTACAGGCGAATATTAAGAGTTTGTGAGTCCATTCAGCATTCCAACAACAGTTGGGTAGAAACTGTTTTGAAACTGGCTGGTGCGTGTGTTCAGGCTTCTGTACCTTCTCCCTGATGGTAGAGGTTGTAGAAAAACATTGCCAGGGTGGGATGGATCTTTGAGAATGCTGGCGGCCTTTCCTTGACAGCGGGCCTGGTAGATGGATTCTATAGATGGGAGGTTGGCCTTTGTGATTGTCCGGGCCAAGTTCACCACTTTCCGGAGTTGTCGCCAATCTTGAATGGTACAGTTGCCATACCAGGTAGTGATACATCCAGACAGAATGCTCTCGATGGTGCACCTATAAAACTTGGCAAAAGTTGGCAAACCCCCAAGCATGAATGTCCAAATGGAAGGACAACATCAGCAGACACATGGGAATACCACCACCTGCAAGACCTACCTCTGAGACACTCACCATCCTGACTTGGAAATATATTGCCATACCAGTGTCAGTGGGTCAAAATCCTGGATTCCTTCATGAACAGCACTGCGGGTGTCCCTACACACCACACACTGCAGGAATTAATGAAGGCAGCACACCACCATCTTCTGAAGTGATAAACTTAGGATGGCCAATAAATGCTGATCATGCCAACAACTCCCACCTCCTGGAAACTTACGCTTTCCTCTAAACGCCAGCAAGATTGGAAAGAGGAGGTGAAGGATGTACCAGGAATCAATAATGACCAAATAAGGAAATGGAATCGAGTTTAGTTTTGAAAGGCTTAGCGATTCTGCAAGGAGTGGGGTGTCTGAGTGATGGAGCTGGGTTGTGTTGTCCAGAGACAAGCACAGAGAATGCTGGAGAAACTCAGCAGGTCTGACAACATCAGTGGAGAGAGAAAGCTGAGTTAATATTTCGAGTCTGTGTTTGTCTCAATTTCCACCGCGTTTTGCTTTTATTCAAGTGTTGATCAGAGAACCTGTCAAATTAGAAAAATAATGATTACTCATTTGTCGGAGTGAGCCTGCGCATATAACCTGCTTAATTGTGTTAGAGATCGTTAATGCAGAAACACTTATGGATCCATTTCACTTGGAGTTTGAACATGATATTAAACTGCAGCACTGTCCAAATAACCTACTCTCACAGCTCATTTTTCCCTTCATTTCCAGGGGGCAATTCTCACTACAATGTTGGCCACACGAAACTTCTCAGGTAAGGAACTTTCCATTACTTTCTGAAGCAGCCATATTGTCTACATGTCAAGTTACCCTGACAATGTGTAAAATCACTTGTAATGCAACCACCTCATTGCTTATAATTCATTTCTCTCTTTAAACCCCACAGCTCAGATCAGGAACATAGGGTCAAATGTTTGCAGAGTGCAGACCTCTCCACATACTTTTCAAAATGGCAGCACATTCTGGACGTGGGAGATGCCCTGAATCAATCTGTCTCAACCACTTTCTCAGTCAATGCTTTCCAAACCCGAATCACTCGCTGTGTAAAGACATTTTTCTCACGTCTCTAATCCTATTTTCCCAGTTTCCTTAAATGCCTGCCATTTGGTCTTGATCCTTCCACCAGGAAGATCTGCTGCTCCCTACCTATTCTCTCCATGCTCTTCATGGTCTGGTAGGGAGTAGTGTCTGTCCCTGAATTTGTAACCAAGCTCCCCAGACTAATGCTTTGTGGACCTTGAGTTCAAATCCTACCATGGCAGATGTGAAATATGAATTTGGTCAAAGCAAAACCTGAACTTAAGATAGCCTAACGATGACCATAAAACCATTGTCATAAAAACCCATCTGATTTACTACTGTACTTCAGAGAGAAAAATCTAACATCCATTTCTGATCTGGCCTTCATCACAGACTCCCATCAATGTGGTTGACTCTGAACTAACCTCTAAAATGGCCCTCAATCAGTGGCAATTAGGATTGGGCAATAAATGCTAGCCCAGTCAGAGATGTCTGCATCTCACAAATAGGCAGTAAAACAGTGATTTGTATCACTGTATCAAATCTCCTCTCAATCTTGTCTTCTCCAAGGAGAAAAGTCTCTGTTTCTCCATTTCATCCATGGAGCTCAAGTCCCTCAAGCCTGGAGCCATTCTTGTTAATCTCTTCTGCAGTATCTCTGAAGATGTATCTCATCGTCCCTGAAGTACACCATCCATAACTGGATGCAATATTCCAAATGGGGCCAACCCAGGGTTTTGAACAGGTTTATCATAACTTCTGTGGTTTATACTCGATACCCCTGTTCATAAAGCTCAGAATCCTGTAAACTTTGCTAACCATATCCTCAACCTATCCTGCATCTTCTTAAAAGGGAATTAAATTTCTTGGTTGAAAGGTACAAGTATCCCCTGCTTTTTGAAAGTTCGCTTTACACCACTGCGTTTTTACTAAAGATCTACTTTAATAACTGTTTTCGTTAACCGATAGAAATCCGAAGAGGATTTTCGCTCTTACAAAAATAATTTACGCCACTTTGATTTATTTAATTTTGGCTGACAAAAGGTTTCATAGGAAAGCTTTAATTTCAGAAAGCGGGAGAAGCCTGTGTAAGATCCTGAGGTGTCCGGACAGGGTAGGTGTGGAGACAATGTTTTCACTTACAGGAGAATCTAGAACGAGGGGTCACTACTTATAAAATAAGAGATCATCCACCTAAATAGAGATAAAGCAAAATGTTTTCTCTCAGAGATTCGTGAGTATGAAGAATCCTTTTTTCCGAAAAGGTGGGAGAAGCAGAGTCTTTGAATATTTTGAAGGCAGAGGTGTGTAGATTCCTGTCGGGAAATGGGATGGATTGTTAATCGGATGAAATGTGGATTTGAGGTTACAGTCAGATCAATCTTGTCCACATTGAAGTAGTTTTCAGGGCCTGAATGGCCTACTCCAGTTCCTTTTTCATTTGTTTGTAAGTTTGTCTGTCATAGACGCCCCACCCAGCATTCAATCTGCTCCAGCAACCCATGTATACTCTCTCCTACGATAGACGCAACCCACCCTTTTAATCTTTCAAGAGACCTTTTGGGAAAAGTGTTCCCTGACCATGAAAGGTGAAATTAGGATGGTCATTCCCCCTGAACTATTGAACCTTGGTGTACTGCACTTGCTAGAAGATCAAACCTGATCTCCATGACATGTAAACCTATTGTATCCAATTGATTATTTGACCAAATTAATTTGTTCTGAACCCCACAATCTCCTGCTCCATCCTCCACCAGTACATCGGTCCAGTGCCTTTTTAAAGAAGTCAGTCAACTCATCACTTTTCAACAACAAGCTTTTCCACGTGCACCTACTCCAATATTAACATGGATTTGTATGAAAGGATTAATGCTGTAAGGTCTACCCAGTATGATAATGTCACGTGGATTTACAGACAGAATATCTAGCAGTCCAACATCTGGTCATCATCAAACTCTCTGTAACGATGTCCATCATGGATGATTGATCATGTCACTGTAACGAGTAACTAGTTTAGATTCCCTACAGTGTGGAAACATGCCTTTGGCCCAACAAGTCCACACCGACCCTGTAAAGAGTAACCAACCCAGATCCATTCCCCTATCCTATATTTACCTCTGACTAATGCACCTAACACTGTGGGCAATTTAGCATGGCCAATTCACCTGACCTGGATTGTGGGAGGAATCCGTAGCACCCGGAGGAAACTCGCACAGGGAGAATGTGCAAACTCCACACAGTTGCTCGAGGCATAATCAAGCCCGGGTCCCTGGCGCTGTGAGGCAGCAGTGCTAACCACTGAGCCACTGTGCTTCCCTGTTGCTAGCAAGCAATAAATTGTATCATGTGTTATGGACTAGGCCAGACCACTCAAAATATTTTTAAATGGGCAGCCCAGACCATAACTTTGTAATTTATTTCAGTAAGTGTACAGTGAAAATTAACCAGAGTAAGTTGACTAGGTTGACTACCAGGTTTTAACATAGACAAAAATTTATTCACAAAATTACACAATGAAACACAAAGAACAGAATAAAGAATCCCTTCAGAACTCAGTCTATCCAAACCAGACTTAATTATGCTGTTCTGAATGTACACAACAGTCCAAATAAGCAAACCTCTTAAACACAGTAAAATGAAACAAAGGCTTACAGGTCGAAGTTAGAAGGACAAAAGGAGAGAGAGTCCAGCAGCCTGTTTCCACATAGCTACACAGCTGAACTCCCTAACTAGCTCTGGATGGAACGGCTCAACTAAAGAGCTGGCCATGTCCCCTTGACTTATACAGGTTACTTCTAAAAACATCAAAGCTTTGGCCTAAAGACTCATCTATTTACATATAACCAAAAAGGCCTTTCATCTCAGCACCAAACCCAGCCCGGTCAGTTTATGACCCCTCTGAAAGAAACCAAACTCACAGTATCCTTGAGAAAAGGAACAGCTTTTAGTAAAAAAGGTCCAGCTTTGTGATACATGATTATTCCAAAAGATTCTTCTCATTAGACCAGGGCGTGATTTTCCTCTCCTACACTAGTCCACGTAGGCCCTGTAGTTTCCTACACTTTAAGGAAGTAGAGAGTGACTTTCTTTGTGAGCAGTAAGACAGTGTAATGAGCTGGTATGTCCACACAATGGGTTAAGGCATTCACTCTGCAATTATTTTTAAAAATCCATCCAGGAATTATCCTGCATGCTCAGATCTAATCATACTCCCTTCAGTCTTGTATTACGTACTTTAATCTGCATGTTATCCTGATACTAGCTCCTGTAGGATCCCCAGCTCTGTCTTCCCTGGGGCAGAATTTTACCAGCACCACCTTCTGACAGAAGCAGAGGTGGAGGACAGGTGGGTGGGGGTCAGTAATGTAGCAGGGACCCTGCTGAGTATTACCCAAGCTGCTTGTAATGTTTGGTCTCAGTATCCACCTGACATAGAGTCATACAGCACGGAAACAGACCCTTCGGCCCAACTAGTCCATGCTGAACATAATCCCAAATTAAACTAGTCCCACCTGCCTGCTCCTGGCCCATATCCCTCCAAACCTTTCCTACCCATGTACTTATCCAAATGTCTTTTAAATGTTGTAATTGTACCCACATCCACCACTTCCTCAGAAAGTTCATTCCACACACAAACCACCTTCTGTATGAAAGATTTGCCCCTCACGTGTTTTTTAAATCTCTCTCCTCTCACCTTAAAAAAGTCCCCTTAGTCTTGAAATACCCCATCCTAGGGAAAAGACAACAACCATTAACTCTATCTATACCCTTCATTATTTTTTAAACTTCCACCTCCTACGCTCCAGTGAAAAAAAGTCCCAGCCTATCCAGCCTTTTGTTTCTAACTCAAACCTTCCGGTACAGTTCAGCTTGCACACTCACCCAGATTCCAATGCAGAATACCATGATACCTGCCATACGGAATTTGGCCTCTGCTGGGGATTATGCTCCATAAAAGCCTCCTCCTGTGCTAGATGTCTCCATCCACCCTGGACACCCCACTGTCCCCCTCTTGCTTTCTCTGTATAGACCAAATTCTTATTACCCATAGGGTAATAGGGGCATAACCCTCCTGGGGATAACACAAAATCATGAATAGTGCTCGACAGGAATGTCACCAATCTCACACAAAGGACTGTGCAATGCTTCAGGACTTGACAATCAGGAAAAATCAAGAGGGTTTCGATCAGATCTCACCAATACCCGGATCTACAGGGTAGCAAATCCATGTAAAACACAGAGTGTGCTTACATATTAAACTAGCTTCATATGTCCAGTGCTTCACCACTCCCTGTGACTGTATGTACTTTCCACTCACCATATAAGGAAGAATTGCATTTACGTTGCACCTTTCACGGGCTTGCCCAAAGCTTTAGAAGAGCAGTCTCTACTGTAACGTAGCCAGTAAAGAAATTCTTCCTTACTCGATCTGTTGGTGGTCAACTGCTCTCTGTCTCATACCTTCCACAAGTGGAAACAATTTCTCCAAGTCAACCGTCCAGCTCCTCTTTCATCGTAAAATACCTCTTTCAGGTTTCTATGCACCCTTTTTACAATTCAGGTTAAAATAAAAAATCTTCCCTGCACTTCCCCTAGAGCTTGACAGACAATGAAATACTTTCGATGCATAGTCTCTGCTAGAAAATAGAAAACATACTGATTAGTTTGAGGAAACCAGGACCCTAGAAGCAGCAATGAGATAAATAGCCAGATAATTGGACTCTCAGTGGTCTTATAAAATATAAACATATAAAGTTATGAAGGGAATTTATAAGCTGGAAGCAGGGAGGTTATTTCCACTGGTGGGTGAAACTGGAACTAGGGGGCATAGCCTCAAAATAAGAGGAGTTGATTTTGGACTGAGGAGGAACCTCTTCACCCAGAGGGTTGTGAATCTGTGGAATTCCCTGCCCAGGGAAGCAGATGAGGCTTCCTCATTGAGTGTTTTTAAGGTAAAGACAGATAGATTTTTGAGCAGCAAAGGAATTAAGGGTTATGGTGAGCCGGAGGGTAATTGGAGCTGGGTCCACAGAAAAGATCAGCCATGATCTTATTGAGTGGAGAAGTAGGCTTGATGGGCCAGGTGGCCCTGCTCCTATTCCTGGTGTTCTTATGTAGAGATCCATTCCTCCCCAGAAGGGGAGTAAATCAGACACCAAAGGAAGAGAAAATTGTCAAGAGAAAATGAGAGCACCTGACTGAGTGCTTAAATCTCTTCACCAGAATCAAGAATAAAATTGATCTCTTTCTATTTCACTTTCCAGTTGCTTGTGTTGACAGAAACTTGATGAATGGTCTCGTCCTGTAAATGTGTTAGTGAGGGTTGATTAACCTCGGTCTGATCTAAGGGAACATGCTTTTCTCTCTGGTCATGGAGATTGATGAGCCCAACAGAGGGCCATGGATTAAGTTAATGGGGTGCTTCACAGTAAATGTCTATCGTGGAGGCTGGGACTGGATCATTGCAATAGGGCCAGGAGGATCCAGCATCTAACAGCACACAGTTTGATACAGTTTATACTCGTGCAGAGTGTTTGCTAAAACATTGATAACTGGAACTGCTTGGAACTGCTATAAGCTATACCTTATCTGTCTCTCTGCACTTTGCTTTGGTCATAACGTTACTCTAAAACCTTATCTCATGAAGGCACTGTTCCCATCAGCAAACATCTTTGCCTCTCTATCACACTCTCTCTACTCCTTTAACACCCTGCAGGGGTTCCTCAGGCTAGTGTCCTAGACCCAACCATTTTCAGCTGCTTCATCAATGATGTTCCCTCCATCATAAGGTCAGAAGCGGGGATGTTCGCCAATGATTTCACAGGGTTCAGCACCATCCGCAGCCCCTCAGATACTGAAGCAGTCCATGTTTAAATGCGATAAGAGCTGGACAATATTTGTTTGAAAAGTGGCAAGTAACATTCACGCCCCAAAGATGCCAGGAAATGACCATCTCCAACAACTGAGAATCTAAACATCACCCCTTGACATTCAATGGCATTACCATCACTGAATTCCCAACTATCAATATTTTGAGGGTTACTGTAGACCAGAAACTGAGTCAAGCCAGATAACTATGGTGGTGACAAGAACAGGTCAGAGGCTAGGAATCCTGCAATAAATAACTCAACTCGTGACTCCCCAAAATCGATAAGTCACAAGTCAAGAGTGTAATACTCCCCACTTGCCTGGATGGGTGCAGCTCCAAGAACATTTAAGAAGCTTGACACCATCCAGAAAAAAGCAGCCTGTTTAATTAGCACTACATCCAACAACAACACTCAGTAGCAGCAGTGTGTACCATCGACAAGATGCACTGCAGAAATGCACTAAGGTTCCCTCAACAGCACCTTCGATATCCAGAAAGAGCAGTAGAAACATGGGAACACCACCACCTACAAATTCCCCTCCAAGCCATCACCAATCTGATTTGGAAATGTGTTGCTAGGTCAAAATCCTGGAATTCCCTTCCCAAGGGCATTTTGGGTCTATCCACAGCAAGTGGACTGCAGCGATTCAAAAGGGCAGCTTCCCACCACCTTCTCAAAGGCAACTAGAGATGGGCAATAAATATTGGCCCAGCCAGTGATGCCCCCATCTCACGGATGAATATACTTCCGACCAGTTATCATCAGCGACGTTAAGTGGCTTGGTGTCTAATGTTGGTCTGTAAATGTTACTGTGAAAACAACTTGAGATATTTTATTATGTTAAAGACTCTGTACAAACCATAAATATATATGAGTTGTTGTCGAAGCTCTTTAGAGGAACGGAGATCATGAAAGGCGCTATATAAATTCAAGCTGTTCAGTTTTCTTGACGCAGAACTGGTTGATAATTGTGTTCAGAGAGATTTAACGAACTGAAGATTGTAAAATATTTCAAGGATATTGGTCAGTAATTATTTTCTTCCATATCCTTATGATTATCAACATTTGAGATGTGTCCAATTTTAAATTTAATTACATTCAGGCAGTGGAATTTACTTATCTCATGAATATATTTACTTAAGAATCAATTTTGTTTCAGCCAGTCAGAGATTTTATAAGAGAGAGTTACTCGGTGCCTCAGTCTACTGCTTGCAAAATGCTCCAGGGTTTTAGAGGTTGGTTCAGAGGTGGATGTTTCATCTGGTTCCACTTTCTCTGCAATTTCTGCACACTCAGACAATCTCTCTCACACCCACATTCACAAACACTCTCTCTCACACACACTCTCTCACACACTCACAGACACTCTTTCTCACACACACATTCACAGACACTCTCTCACACAGACACACTCTCACACAGACACTCACAGACACACTGTCTCACACACACTCTCACACAGACATTCACAGACACTCTCTCTCACACCCACATTCACAGACACTCTCTCTCACACACATTCACAGACACTCACACACATTCACTGACATTCACACACTCACAGACATTCACTCACTCACAGACATTCACACACTCACAGACACTCTCTCACACACATTCACAGACACTCTCTCACATAGACACTCACAGACACACTCACACACACACTCACAGACACACTCTCACACAGACATTCACAGACACTCTCACCCATTCACACACACTCTCTCACACACACATTCAGACACTCTCACACAGACATTCACACACACTTACACAGACACTCACAGACACACTCTCTCACACGCACATTCACAGACACACACACACACATTCACAGACACTCTCTCTCACATACACATTCACAGACATCTCTCTCACACAGACATTCACACACACACTCTCACACACACTCTCACACACACACACTCTCACACACATTCACAGACATTCTCACACAGACATTCACGCTCTCTCATACACACATTCACAGACACTCTCTTACAAACATTCAGACACTCTGACACACACATTCACAGACACTCTCACACATTCACAGACATTCTCTCTCACACACATTCACACACTCCCTCTCTCTCACACACATTCACAGACAATCTCTCTCACACACACATTCACAGACACTCTCTCTCACACACACATTCACACACTCTCTCTCTCACGCACACATTCACAGACTCTCTCACACACACATTCACAATCTCTCTCTGACACACACATTCACAGACACTCTTTCTCTCACACACATTCACAGACACTCTCTCACACACACTCACAGACACTCTTTCTCTCACAGACATTCACAGACACTCTCTCACACACACATTCACACACACTCACACAGACACTCACAGACACACTCACACAGACATTCACACTCACACACACACATTCACAGACACACACACACACTCACAGACACACACACATTCACAGACACTCTCACACAGACATTCACAGACATACATTCACAGACACTCTCTCACACACACACATTCACAGGCACTCTCACACAGACATTCACACTCTCTCTCACACACATTCACAGACAATGTCTCTCACACATATTCACACACACTCTCTCTCACACACATTCACACACACACTCTCTCACACACACTCACAATCTCTCTCTCACACACATTTACAATCTCTCTCACACACACATTCACACACACTCTCTCACACACATTCACACACACACACACTCACAATCTCTCTCTCACACACATTTACAGACAATCTCTCTCACACACACATTCACAGACACTCTCTCTCACACACTCTCTCTCACACACACATTCACACACACTCACACACATTCACAGACACACTCTCACACACACATTCACAGACACACTCACACACACTCACAGACACACTCTCTCACACACACTCTCACACAGACATTCACAGACTCTCTTACACACACTCACAGACACTCTCTCACACACACAGACACTCTCACACACACATTCATAGACACTCTCTCACACACACATTCACAGGCACTCTCGCAGACATTCACACTCTCACACACACACACATTCACAGACACTCTCTCACACACACATTCACACACTCTCACACACACACTCACAGACAATCTCCCTCTCACACACATTTACAGACAATATCTCTCACACACACATTCACAGACACTCTCTCATACACACATTCACAGACACTCACACACACACATTCACAGACATTCACACACACTCACAGACACACACACACACACATTCACAGACACTCTTTCTCACACACACATTCACAGACACTCTCTACACAGACTCCCTCTCACACAGACACTCACCGACAAACTCTCTCACACACACTCTCATACAGACATTCACAGACAATCTCTCTCACACAGACATTCACAGACAATCTCTCACACACTCACAGACACACTTTCTCACACACACACATTCACAGACACTCTCACACAGACACACTCTCACACAGACACTCACAGACACACTCTCACATGGACATTCACAGACACTCTCTCTACCCTCCCTCCCACTCCAACCTCTCACCCTCACAACGCGTAGCCCTCCAATCCCTCTGCTCTAATCCCAACCTCACCATCAAGCCAGCAGATAAAGGGGGCGCAGTGGTAGTCTGGCGCACTGACCTCTACACCACTGAAGCCAAACACCAACTCGAGGACACCTCTTCCTACCGCCCCCTCGACCATGACCCCATCCCCCCCATCACCAAACCATCATCTCCCAGACCATACAGAACCTCATCACCTCAGGAGATCTCCCACCCACAGCTTCTAACCTCATAGTCCGGGAACCCCGCAATGCCTGTATCTACCTCCTTCCCAAGATCCACAAGCCTGACCATACTGGCCGACCCATTGTCTCAGCATGCTCCTGCCCCACTGAACTCATCTCTACCTACCTCGACACTGTCCTATTCCCCCCTAGTCCAGGAACTCCCCACATACGTTTGAGACACCACCCATACCCTCCATCTCCTCCAAGATTTCCGTTTCCCCGGCCCCCAACACCTCATCTTCACCATGGATATCCAATCCCTCTACACCTCCATCCGCCATGACCAGGACCTCCAATGTCCCCAACAGTACCCTTCCACCGACACTCTCATTCGTTTGGCCAAACTGGTCCTCACCATTAACAATTTCTCCTTCAAATCCTCCCACTTCCTCCAGACCAAAGGGGTAGCCATGGGCACACGTATGGGCCCCAGCTATGCCTGTCTCTTTGTTGGCTACATAGAACAGTCGATCTTCCGTAATTACACCGCACCACTCCCCACCTCTTCCTCTGCTACATTGATGACTGCATTGGCGCCACCTCATGCTCCCGCAAGGAGGTTGAGCAATTCATCAACTTCACCAACACATTCCACCCTGACCTTAAATTTACCTGGACCATTTCTGACACCTCCCTCCCCTTCCTGGACCTCTCCATCTCCATTAATGACAACCAACTTGACACTGACATTTTTTACAAACCCACCGACTCCCATAGCTACCTGGATTACACCTCTTCCCACCCTACCTCTTGCAAAAATGCCATCCCATATTCCCAATTCCTCCACCTCCGCCGTATCTGCTCCCAGGAGGACCAGTTCCACCACAAAACACACCAGATGGCCTCCTTCTTTAGAGACCGCAATTTCCCTTCCCACGTGGTTAAAGATGCCCTCCAACGCATCTTGTCCACATCCCGCACCTCCGTCCTCAGACCCCACCCATCCAACCGTAACAAGGACAGAACCCCCCTGGTGCTCACCTTCCACCCTACCAACCTTCGCATAAACCAAATCATCCGCCGACATTTCCGCCACCACCAAACAGACCCCACCACCAGGGATATATTTCCCTCCCCACCCCTCTCCGCCTTCCGCAAAGACCGTTCCCTCCGTGACTACCTGGTCAGGTCCACACCCCCCCTACGACCCACCCTCCCATCCTGGCACTTTCCCCTGCCACGCAGGAACTGCAAAACCTGTGCCCACACCTCCTCCCTCACCTCTATCCAAGGCCCTAAAGGAGCCTTCCACATCCATCAAAGTTTTACCTGCACATCCACTAATATCATCCGTTGCTCCCGATGCGGTCTCCTCTACATTGGGAAGACTGGGCGCCTCCTAGCAGAGCGCTTTAGGGAACATCTCTGGGACACCCGCACCAATCAACCAAACCGCCCCATGGCCCAACATTTCAACTCCCCCTCCCACTCTGGTGAGGACATGGAGGCCCTGGGCCTCCTTCACCGCCGCTCCCTCACCACCAGACGCCTGGAGGAAGAACGTCTCATCTTCCGCCTCGGAACACTTCAACCCCAGGGCATCAATGTGGACTTCAACAGTTTCCTCATTTCCCCTTCCCCCATCTCACCCTAGTTTCAAACTTCCAGCTCAGCACTGTCCCCATGACTTGTCCTACCTGCATATCTTCTTTTCCACCTATCCACTCCACCCTCCTCCCTGACCTATCACCTTCATCCCCTCCCCCACTCACCTATTGTACTCTATGCTACTTTCTCCCCACCCCCACCCTCCTCTAGCTTATCTCTCCACCCTTCAGCCTCTCTGCCATTATTCCTGATGAAGGGCTTTTGCCCGAAACGTCGATTTTGGTGCTCCTCGGATGCTGCCTGAACTGCTGTGCTCTTCCAGCACCACTAATCCAAAATCTGGTTTCCAGCATCTGCAGTCATTGTTTTTACCTACTCTCTCTCACACACACACACTCACAGACACTCTCTCTCACACACACATTCACAGACAATCTCTCTCACACACATTCACAGACACTCTCTGTCACACACACATTCACAGACACTCTCTGTCACACACATTCACAGACACTCTCTCACACACATTCACAGACACTCTCTCACACGCATTCACAGACACTCTCTCTCTCACACATATTCACAGACACACTCTCACACAGACACTCACAGACACTCTCTCTCTCACACACATTCACAAACTCTCTCACACACACATTCACACACACTCTCTCACACACACATTCACACACACTCTCTCACACACACATTCACAATCTCTCTCACACACACATTCACAGACACTCTCTGACACACACATTCACACACACTCTCTCACACACACTCACAGACACTCTCTCTCACACACACATTCACAGACACTCTCTCACACACAGACATTCACAGACACACACACAGACATTCACAGACACACACACATTCACAGACACACTCACACATTCACACTCTCTCTCACATACACATTCACACACTCTCTCTCACACACACATTCAGACACTCTCTGACACACGCATTCACGCACACTCTCTCACACACACATTCACAATCTCTCTCACACACATTCATACTCTCTCACACACATTCACAGACACTCTCTCTCACACACTCACAGACACTCTTTCTCACACACACACTCACAGACACTCTCTCTCACACACACGTTCACAGACACTCTGTCTCACACATTCACACTCTCACAGACACTCTCACACAGATATTCACACACTCTCATACACACATTCACAGACACTCTTTCTCACACACACATTCACAGACACTCTCTCACACAGACACTCACAGACACTCTCACTCAGACATTCACAGACACTCTCTCTCACACACACATTCACACACATTCTCTCACACAGACATTCACAGACACACTCTCTCATACAAACTCACAGACACACACACACAGACATTCACAGACACACACTCTCACACATACGTTCACACTCTCACACACACATTCACAGACACTCTCTCTCATACACACATTCACAGACACTCTCTCACACAGACATTCAGACACACTCTCTCACACACACTCACAGACACACTCACACAGACATTCACAGACACACACACTCACAGGACATTCACAGACACACACACACACTCACCGACACACACACAGACATTCACACACTCACACTCTCTCACACATTCACACACACTCTCTCACACATTCACAGACACACTTTCTCACACACACATTCAGACACTCTCACACAGACACACATTCACACTCTCACACACACACATTCACAGAGACTCTCATACAGACATTCACACTCTCTCTCATACACACATTCACATACACACATTCACATACACATTCACAGACACTCTCTCACACACACACATTCACAGACACTCTCACACATTCACACTCTCACACACACTCTCACATTCGCATACAAACATACACACTCATACACGCATAGACTGTCTCTCACTCTCTCACACGCACTCTCTTTCAAATATACTCTCTCTCACAGACATTCTCTCATACACCCTCTCTCATACACTCTCTCTCATACGCACATATACAGTCTCTCTCACACACATACTCTCTATCTCACACACATTCTCCCTCACAGACACACTCTCTCAAACATACACAGTCTCTCTCACACACATACTCTCTATCTCACACGCATTCTCTCTCACAGACACACTCTCTCATACATACATACACAGTCTCTCTCACACACATACTCTATCTCTCACACACTCTCATACACTCTATCTCTCACACACACACTCTCATACACACTCTCTCACGCACACATACAGACACGTTCACTCACTCTCACTCTCTCACACACTCTCACAGGGAAACCTTCTCTCACAAAGACATGCTCGTACTCCTGCCCCACTCCCATTTGATGCCCCTCACTGCCCCTCACTTGCCCCTTCAGATGCCAACTCCTTGTTTGTTGTGTCCCACTCACCAACGTCCGGTTGCTACCTATCCCCGACCCTCACTGTTTTGCTCGCTGTCCCTTTCTGAGTTCTCACCACTTCCCACTCACTGCCCGTCCCCTGATCACTAATATCTTTTAGAGAAGGAGATTTGCCACCATTACCCCCTCTGGCCTACACGTGACTCCAGACCCACTGTAATGTGGCTGACTGTGAAATGACCCAACCACACAGTTACATTGAAGAAGGTGGGTCACTGCTGCCACCTGCTGGCCTTGCTGTCAATGCCCACGGCTCATCATTCAATAAAACAAACCTGGGAGAGGCCAAGTAACGACCCTCATTTAAACCTGACTCTCTCATTCCCAAATGCATTCTCCAGCTTCTGTCTTAATCCATCTTCCTTTCTCCAATTTCTCAGCTCACAAAAGGGAGCAGACATTTCGGACACCATAAAATCAGAAGAAATAGGAACAGGAGTGAGGCATTTGGCCCCTTGAGGCCGTTCCACCAACCATTAGGATCATGTTTGATCCAACACTCTTCATGTCCACTTCCTTGCATTTTGCACCTAACCCTTGACTCCCTGACTGTTCAGGAATCTATCAATCTCAGCCTTAAATGTGCGCAGGGACTCTCCCATGCAGCTTTCTGTGACAAGCGATTCCAAAGACTCTCAACTCTTTTAGAGAAGAAATTCCTCCTCATCTCAGTATTAAATTGGCACCTCTTTATTCTGAGACTAAATATCCTGATACAGATACCTTCTGCTTAAAAACCTTGTGTTCTGTTTCTAAAAAAAGCTGATGGAGCTGCTGAGCTTTACTGAGTGTAAATTGTGCTGCCATATTCATTAGCTTCCGACAGCTACTACAATTCCAACAAGTACCCCTTCAGCTCTGAAGCAAATCCTGAGGTCGTGCAAGGGACATTGAGAAGTTTTTTTTCCCGTGGCAGCGGTAATACCACTGGCCTAGTATTCAGAAGCCTACATTACGGCTGCAAAAGCATGGGTTCAAATCTCACATTAGTAGCTGGAGGAATTTGCACTCAGTTAATAAAATCTGGACTCGCAAGCTAGTCTCAGAGATGGTGACGATGCTCACTCACATCGCTTGTTATAAGAACCCATCTGGTTCACTAGAATCATAGAAAGTGGGAGTAGTCCATTCGACCCTTTGAGCTTGCACCACCATTCTGTATAATCATGACTGATGATCCATCTTTGATCCCTCTAGCCTGAAGAACTATATTTAACTCTTTCTTGTAAATATTCCATGTTTTTGGTCACAACCTCTTCCTCCAACAAAGAATCCCACAGGCTCACCACTCTCTGAGTGAAGATGTTTCTCCTCACCTCAGTCCCTATTGGCCTACCCCATATCCTTAAAATGTGACCCCTGATTGGGACCTTCCTGGTCATCAGTAACAATCTTCTCCATCTTTCATGATGTTTGAATTCTATGGGCTTCTGTGAGGTCTCCCCTCATTCTTCTAACCTCCAGTGAGTGTAGTCTTAACTAATCCAGTCTCTCTTCAAATGTTAGTCCTACCAGGAATTGGTCTGGTGAACCTTCATGACATTCCCTCCATCGCCAGAACATCCTTTCTAGATAAGGAAACCAAAACTGCGCACAATACTCCATATATGGCCACTCCAAGCCACTGTACGGTTGCAGCGAGACATCAATGCTCCTGTACTCTCACTAAGATAGCCAACAAAAGCATTTGCCTTCTTTATTGCCCACTTCACCTCCATGCTTACTCTCGGTGGGTTGGTATACATGGGCATCCAGGTCTCATTGCACCTCTCCCTTTCCCAATCTATCGCCAATCCGACCACAATCTGCCCAACTGTTTTGGCTACTAAAGTGGATCACCTCACATTTATCCACAACATAATTCCTCTGCCTTGCCTTTTCCCACTCTCTCATCCTGTTCAAATCACACTGAAGTTTCTCCACGTCCTCCTTGCACCATGCAGTAGGTCAGATGTCTGGTACATAGAATAGAACTATGCCAACAGCTTGGGTTCTAATTCCATTCTGGCTGAGATAGATCTTCATCTTCACCCTACCCCTGAAGATGGAAGGTAATGGTGAAACCCCACTGACAAAAACTTTAGGGTGTAGGTTTGCTCGCTGAGCTGTAGGTTTGATATCCAGACGTTTCATTACCTGGCTAGGTAACATCATCAGTGGCGATGTTACCTAGCCAGGTAATGAAACGTCTGGATATCAAACCTACAGCTCAGCGAGCAAACCTACACCCTAAATCTCAACCTGAGCTACAAACCTTCACAAACCTTGCGAACTGACAAAAACTGTCAAGGAAAATTAACTCAGGATGAAGCATCAGCAGATAGGCAATGAGCTAGAGATCCCAGTATTCAGGCTGAGTACAGTGGCTCACGGAATGGAATAAATACATTTATTTTCTTTCTACTTCCAGGCGGAAGGAGCTCAGGCAACAAGAAGACGGATGGAGTTAAGGTAGGAAATAATGCTTTATCTCCTGCCTCTGCTTTCTACAGAATCACTGATGTTAGGCTTGAGGGACCTTCGTTTGTGACAAATGATGGTGGCTGACCAAAGCTTTTGTTAACCCTTTTTTTTAACTTTCAGTTTGAAGTGCTCTGCCTCTGAGTGTAAGGGTCTCTGAAAACAATTAGGCTTCAGTAGCCCAAAAGCCTCATGTTGCACTGAGTGAGCAAACCTTGGAATTTCAATGTCATTCTCTTAATATTAACAAGTTTTGAGAAGATTTGTAATGCAGTTTGAGATTCTGGATGTAGGTCTGCTCGCTGAGCTGGAAGGTTCATTTTCAGACGATTCGTCACCATACTAGGTAACATCATCAGTGAGCCTCCGGTGAAGCACTGGTGTTAGTGATCCGCTTTCTATTTATGTGTTTAGGTTTCCTTGGGTTGGTGATGTCAGTTCCTGTTCTTTTTTGCAGAGGGTGGTAAATGAGGTCTAAGTCGATGTGTTTGTTGATAGAGTTCCGGTTGGAATGCCATGCTTCTAGAAGGAACACAGAAAGCGGGTCACTAACACCAGTGTTTCACTGGCGGCTCACTGACAATGTTATCTAGTATGGTGACGAAACATTTGAAAATTAACCTTCCAGCTCAGCGAATAAGCTTATATCCAGATCCTCTTAATATCCTCAAATCAAACATTGCCTTTCTCCCTTATGGAATGGTGAATAGTAGAAGGCAGAGTCTAGATTAGAGTGGTGCTAGAAAAGCACAGCAGGTCAGGCAGCATTCGAGGAGCAGGAAAATACGTCAATTTTACTGCTCCTCGGATGCTGCCTGACCTGCTGTGCTTTTCCAGCACCACTCTAACCTAGACTCTGGTTTCCAGCATCTGCAGTCCTTGTTTTTACCTAACTAATAGTAGAAGGCAGCCATTCAGCCCATTAGGTCTTGCTCTTTCTGTTCCTTCTGGTCCAGTTGGTTCCACTCCTTGGCTCTTCCTGCAGAACTTTGCCATTCTCTTCTCTTTCTGGACATTATCCAAGTCTCATCCAGAGCACAGAAGAGACCCATTGAGTCTACAGCAACCTATCTATTTAAGCCCACTTTCTAGTGCTTGTCCCATAACCTTGAATGTTGCAACATTTCAAGAGATCATCCAAATACAGAGGAACCTTGATTATCTGAATGACACGGGCGGGAAGTACTTTGCTCGGATAATCAAATGCCGGATAATACAGTTTAGGCAGGCATCGGGATCTTGCGATCTTGTCTGGATAATCTGAAATTCGGATAATCAGATGCCAGATAATCGAGGTTCCTCTGTACTGTTTTAAAGGTTTTCCCTCCCAGACAGTGGGTTGCAGACTCTCACCACCCTCTAAACCTCCTGCCTTTCACCTTCAAAATTATGACCCTTCAGCTAAGGGGAACAGCAGCTTTCTATCCACCCTGCCCATGTCACTTTACAATCTGATACACCTCCATCACATTCCCCTCGAGCCTTTTCTGCTCCAAAGCAAACAACCTGAACTTATCCAGCCTCTTTCCATCGGTGAATTGTTCCATCCCAGGCAACATCCTGGTGAATCTCCTCTGCAACCCCCTCCAGTGTGTTCACATCCTTGATGAACAGGGAAGAGGGGCAGAGAAGAGGTGATTGTCAGCACTGAACCTCACTCAAGTGTGAACAGGCACATCCTCAGAAATAAACTGACCCAAGTCCTCACACACAACTAACCAGATGGATCATCGTGGGTGGCACGGAGGCACAGTGGTTAGCACTGCTGCCTCACAGCGCCTGAGACCCGGGTTCAATTCCCGCCTCAGGCGACTGACTGTGTGGAGTTTGCACGTTCTCCCCGTGTCTGTGTGGGTTTCCTCCGGGTGCTCCGGTTTCCTCCCACAGTCCAAAGATGTGCAGGTCAGGTGAATTGGCCATGCTAAATTGCCCGTAGTGTTAGGTAAGGGGTAAATGTAGGGGTATGGGTGGGTTGCGCTTCGGCGGGTCAGTGTGGACCTGGTGGGCCGAAGGGCCTGTTTCCACACTGTAATGTAATGTAAAATGTAAAAGATTTCCCTTTCCTTATCAATACTGTGGTTCCGGGTGTGAGAGGGTTTACCTGGGTGGATTGGGCACACTGGGTATTTCTTCTGTTTCTGATTAAGAGCAGATTTGATCATGGTGTTCAAAATCAGGAAGGGCTTAGACTGAGTCAATAAAGTTCAAAATCACACAGCACCAGGTTATAGCCCAACAGGTTTATTTGGAAGCACCAGCTTTCGGAGCGCTGCTCCTTCATCAGGTAGAGGAGCTGTGCTCCAAAATCTGGTGCTTCCAAATAAACCTGCTGGACTGTAACCTGGTGTTCTGTGATTTTTTTAACTTTGTCCACCCCAATCCAACACCAGCTCTTCTACATCATGAGCTGAAAATGTGTTGCTGGAAAAGCGCAGCAGGTCAGGCAGCATCCAAGGAACAGCATCCTGCTTATGCCCGAAACGTCGATTCTCCTGCTCCTTGGATGCTACCTGACCTGCTGCGCCTTTCCAGCAACACATTTTCAGCTCTGATCGCCAGCATCTGCAGCCCTCACTTTCTCTCTTCCACATCATGAGTCAATAAAGAGGAACTGTGTCCGGTGACTGAGGGTCAGTCACCAGCTGGCATGGATTTAAGGCAATTGGCAAAAGAACCAGCGACAACATGAGGAGAATTTTTTTTTGCATGAGTGGTTCAAATTTGAAACGCACTGTCTGAAAGGGCAGCACATTCTGATTCAGTAGGATAATATCCAGAAAGAGAAAAGAATGGCAAAGTTATGCAGGAGGAGCCAAGGAGTGGAACCAACTGGACCAGTCTTCAAAAAAGAGAGAAGTAGAAGGAGCAAGACTTGATGGGCCGAATGGCTGCCTTCTACCATTCACAATTCCATGAAGGAGAAAGACGATGTTTGATTTGAGGACATCAAGAGAATGACGTTGAAATTGCAAGCCTTGGTCACCCAGTTCTCTTTTGTAACTCCTTCCCACCAATCGGACAACAGAGCATTGGACTAAAACAATCAATTCATTTCCCTGAGAGACTCGAAGATCCTTGGCAGAAGCTCATTACCAACATCTGAACACAAGGCAGTTACCTGAAGAGGATTTAGCCATTCCACCCCTTGGCGCTCCCAGTCCTATTCAGATAAGATGGCTAGCTGTGGTTGTATGTATTCCTGGAGAATTAGCCATTTAATGACCACAACATTCACTCGTGGAGAGTCATAAAGTCGTTTAGCACAGAAGCAGACCCTTTGGTCCCACTCGTCCATGCTGACCAGATTTCTGAAATTAATCTACTCCCGTTTGCCAGCATTTGGTCCATTTCTCTCCAAATCCTTCCTGTTCATAAATAAAAACACTTAAATAGTCTCCACACCCTTCCACCTTACCCCAATTCCAATATTGTTACGATCAAAAGGCATAAGATGGAAAGGGCAAACCTTTTCTCGAAAGACCCAGCAATTAACTTCCAGGATGGCTCATGACAAAGTTCAGGAGACTCATCCTTAATTTCTGGAGATTCTGGGACAATCCAGGTGAGTTGGTAACCGGACAAATCGAGGCTGCTCTCCACTTTTAGCACCTTTTCCGCACCTTTCTCCAACGTAGCCCTCAGAATCCCTTTAGGATTTCAACCCCTCACTCAGATCACCCTTCAACTGCCCAGTCCAAAGGAAATACAAACCTAGTTGATGAAAGCTTTTCTACCCTTTAAAGAGCTGCTGTTTACAATTCCAAAATAACCCAATTTCCTGCTTTCTGTCAACGAAAGAAAATAAAAATCACCTACGGCACAATGTTTGATTTCAAGGGAGAAGTTCCAGTGAAATTAGTCTGTACTGGTGTTGACAAATAAGTAGCCCACCTGAAAGCCCCCTCCTTGCTGCCACTGCATGTGTTCCTACACCGTGGAAACTGCAGTGGTTTGAGTAAGCACCTTCCAAGGTGCAATGAACATCTCCTGTCAATTAATATTTTTAAAACTGCTACCAATGTAACCAATCAGTGCTCTTTATGGGATTGGTACTATGCTCAGGTTTTGACTATGTATTTTTGGTAAGCTCACTGCTACATCCGGAGGATGTTAATTTACCCCCTTTTTTTCTCTCCTGCCATATGAGATACAGCTTGCATCCGAAAGCTACTGGTTGCCGACCTGAGAGTGGCCAGGGAAAATAATCGGAACTAGTCCGTCCAGTTTGAGGGAGAGAGAGAGAGAGAGAGAAAGAGAGAGAAGTGGGTTAAAGACGAGTATCTTAAACTCAAGTAGGGACAACTATCTGGGCTTGAGAGTTGAGCTGAAATAAATTGGCATCTTAGACTAGAAGATAGTTTGATAAAACAGCAGTGGCAGATATTTAAAAGGATAGTTTAAAATACCCTGAGGAGCTCCTGCAGAGATGTCCTGGAGCTGAGATGACTGACCCTGAGCAAAACACTAGAACCACCTCTTCAACTCATTCCCTGACAACTCATTCAAAATCTCTAGTTAGGACCTGCTGAAGATAATGAATGGCAATTATTCAGAGTTAAAGCTGCTTTCAAAGGAAACGGGGGATTGTTTTGAATTTGAAGTCACTGTCATCAGTACAATGTGCTGTGCAGTTAGCTAACTGATTCACAGCCATCCTTGGCAAGAACAACGAATACAAGGTTCTCAGAATCACTCTTCCTCAGTAGAACTGCCCATTTAACATTTCCCTCCCACTGCATCTAAAGAATGTACTGAGCCATGTAAAGTTAAAATCATTAGGTATGTGTGTATTGGGACATCTTCAATAATTGTTGCTGATTTGTTTACCCTTGAGTTCTTTCGTGAACCGTTTGCAACCCAGAATCAATGACTCTCACTAGCACTCTCCGGAGACTGGAGCACAAACCTGCGCTCACGTTGCCAAAGGAGCTCTGGGTTGACAATGGTGCCATTTTATGGATGAGATTTTAAACTGAGGTAAACCTCTCAGGTAAATGTGAAAGACAACACCCAGCAGGCCTGTTCCCCTACTGTCCTGGACAATAATCAAAACAGATTATCTGATTGTTGTATCACGGCTGATGGTGGGATGTTACTCTGCACAACTCACTTAGCATTCTTATTTCAAAAAATAAAGTACTTGAATATGGAACATTATAAGGAGGTTGTCCAGGTGGACTTCGTTGAATATGAATTCCCTAACTAACCTGGAGCTGTTAACCTGGGTCAATCAGGAAGCCCTGGCTGACAGATATAAACAGGAATTCTCAGGGATTCTCCTTCCTCTGGGGACTGACCCTGAGTTGGCTGGTCAGCGTCCATGCACGTGTAAATAAAAGGTGACTTGGTGACATGAGATGGGCCTCCATGGAGTTATTTCAAAAACCTCAGGCTTAAAAGACATTATATTAAATAGATATTATTATTCTTCATTCAAGGGATATGGTGGTCGCTGGTGAGGCAGCATTTATTGGCCTCCATCATTGCCCAGGGGAAGATAGTGATGAATTGTTTGCTTGAGGAACATTCACAGTGCTGTTAACGAGGAGTTCCAGGATGCAGATCCAGTGACAGTGAAGGAAAACTGACATGGTCCCAAATATTTGAAAATCATTGAAAAGGGAGGCATGTTGCCAAAACATTTCATATTGCATTCCTCGGTGGTTAGCACTGCTGCCTCATGGCGCCAGGGACCCGAGTTCAATTCCACCCTCGTGCGGCTGGCTTTATGGTGTTTGCACATTCTCCCCATGTCTGCGTGAGTTTCCTCTGGGTGCTCCAGTTTCCTCCCACAGTCCAAGGATGTGCAGGTTAGGGTGAATTGGCCATGGGAAATTTTCTGCAGTGTCCAGGCTAGATGGGTTGGCTACAGGTGATGCAGGGTTACAGGGATAGTGTGGAATGGGGGGAAGATGGGTCGGGTGGGATGCTCTTCGAAGGGTCAGTGTGAACTGGATGGGCTGAATGGCCTGCTTCCATACTGAAGGGATTCCATTAAAAAAAATTCGAAATACAAGAATGCCAAATTTCAAGCGCTCACACCAATTTAAATTAAAATAAACTGTGTCTCACTTCTGAGTTGAGTGGGGGGAGTAGAGGGAGGCATGTGGTCATCTAATAAAGATCTTAAAGGTGAGTAAAGTTTTCAATAAGGTTGGCATTTAGGTTATTGGTAACACATGCTGGTCTTGCTGATGAGGAATGGATAAAAAGTTAGAGGGAACAGTGTGACAAACAGCATCACTTTACCAGACAGGAATCCAGAAACCCTGCTCTGAAGTAGCTTCTTCTGCCTGACAGTGATGAGCATCAGGAAGACACTAACACAAGGCAGGTGAAGCGAGTACTGTAGATGCATGTAGGTGGACTCTATATAAGCATCTGAGGGAGAAACAAAAAGAGAATTCTCCTGAGATATGGAGATGAGAAAAGGCAAGAGAGATTCGATTGGGATGTAAATACTGCCATGGACCGGTTGGGCCAGGGGTCTTACTTGTTGGGGCTTTTGAAGAGATACAGAGCAGGTGGATGAAATTCGGGGCAGATCAGCCACAATCTGACTTGAGGGACTGAATTACCTCTTCTTGTTCCTGGAGGAGAAAGGGTTAACTATAATATACTCTAAGAATACCCAGTGAGCACGTGCATTAGAAGCTTTGGCACAGTGATGTCAGATCACATGTAATTGAGACCCAAACGTGAAGGGTTCTGGAGATGTCTTATCTTACTATCCCTTTCTATATTAATGTTCAAGAAAACCTGTTAATGTTCACTCAACTGAGTGTAGACCTAATCTTGTGACAGTTCTTAAATTTCAAAAGCCATTAGAGACAGTAGTATATCCATAAGATGGGTCAGTTAGAGTAAAAACCTCCAAACAGTGACTATTGACACAGCAGCGATTAATCTACCTTGATGATTCTATGTACACCAGCTATCGCATACTTTTTGGAGACGGTGTGTGTATTGGGATTTGCTCCGGATTTTGGACAGGCATGATCACACACAAGATGCTTACATGTGCCCTTGTGATTAAATGAACATTATGGACAATGCACATTTTTGACTGTATGCATGTTCTTAGTCCTTGCATTATGCACTAAGTGCTCAGACACAATTCCATAAAGACCTCCTTGCAGTACATTTAAAATTATTTTTGATTTTGCAAAGCCATTTCCTTTGCATTGCATGCATAATAAAACCCAACCTTAAACCTGTTTCTTTTTGTGTATTCCTTCTTGTGGATGTGGGTGTCACTGGCAAGGTCAGCATTTATTGCCTATCCCTAATTGCCCTGGAACTCAGTGGCTTGCCATGGTATTTCAGAGAGCAGATTAGACTCAACTCTATTGCCTGGGTGTAGAGTCATACATAGGACAGGCCAGGTAAGGATCACTGTCTTCAAAGGACAATAGTGAACCAGATAGGTTTTTATGACAATCGATAACGTTCCTGTTTGATTTTCTCTTCCTTGTGACTCTTTGGAATTCCCTTCCTCAAAAAGCAGAATCTTTAAATATTTTTACAGCAGAAGTGGATAGATTTGTGATGATTGAGGAGATGAAAGATTAGAATTGGCCATGTTGAATTGCCCATAATATCCAGGGATGTGCAGGCTAGGTGGATTGCCATTGGAAATGGGTGGCACAGTGGCTCAACAGTTAGCACTGGTACCTCACAGCACCAGGCACCCCAGTTCGGTTCCAGCCTTGGGCCACTGTCTGCGTGGAATTTGCCCAATATCCCCGTGTCTGCATATGTTTCCTCTGGGTGCTCCCGTTTCCTTGCACAGTCCAAGGATGGGCAGGTTAGGTGAATTGGCCATGCTAAATTGCCCATAGTGTTCAGGGATGTGTAGATTAGGTGCATTAATCAGGGGCAAGAATAAAGTGGTTCTGGAAAAGCACAGCAGGTCAGGCAGCGACCGAGGAGCAGGAAAACTGATGTTTTGGGCAAAAGCCCTTCATCACCCTCTGACAACACATCAACGAATTCAATACACTTTGTGACATATTCCAGAAGCATTAATCAGGGGAATATAGAGTAATAGGGTAGGGGAATGGGTCTGGGTGTAATACGCTTTGGAGAGTTGGTGTGGACTTGTTGCGCCAATTGGCCTGTTTTCCACACTTTCGGGA
Source organism: Chiloscyllium plagiosum (assembly GCF_037043375.1). Taxonomy (NCBI): domain Eukaryota; kingdom Metazoa; phylum Chordata; class Chondrichthyes; order Orectolobiformes; family Hemiscylliidae; genus Chiloscyllium; species Chiloscyllium plagiosum. Next base: position 12,398,751 of record NW_028270154.1, read on the forward strand.
TTCTGTGAAATGCAGGGATAGGGTAGTTGGGGATCGATGGTCTGGGTGGGAGGCTCTTCAGACGGAGGTGGGTGTAGATTTGATGAGCCGAATAGCCTGCTTCCACACTCTATGATTCTATGATTATAAAGCCAAATGCAGGAATGTAGAGTTGAGGTTAAGATCACATCAGCCATGATCTTATTGAATGGTGGAACAGGCTTGAAGGGCCAAGTGGCCTACTCTTGTTCCTGTTCTTTTGTTTCCGTGGGTCAGTGTTAGAATAGAATAGAATAGTAATTTATTGTCTCTTGTACTTTTACAAAAAAAGTACAGTGAGAAGTGTTTAAGTTGCCATACTCTGGTGCCATTTTAATAATAAATTATATAAAAAAAGAAAAAAATTAAGACAAATTCTATCCTAGTTCAATTCACAGCTCCTGGTTCCAGATTATTTAATTTAGTTTTAATTCCACCAATTGTCTTTGTGGGGCTTGAACCAATCTCACTAGAGGATTAGTCTGGGCCTCTGGATTAAATTATCCAATGACATTTACCGCTATGCTACTACAACCCCTACCTCTTTTCTCAACATCTCCTCAATAAAAGACTGCTCAGTTCCAATGTGATTTCTGCACATAAAACTTTGATCTGTGGTATGTGCCCCCACTGTGTGTTTTGGAATCGAGTTAAGCATGTTGCCATGGTGACTTCTCATTGTAACAGTGCTCTGCCTTTAATCTAGGAATCCTCAGAGAGCACCAACACTACTATTGAAGATGAAGATACAAAAGGTGAGACACAAAGAGAAAAAAACTATGATTCCGCAATGGAGGCAGAGAAAATGTATCCACTTGTGTAGGAGCCAGATCTGAGAGGCCTTAATTATAACCCAGCTTTTGCTGCATTGCACTGTTATTTCCAACAATTTTCTCAATATTGGGACCCACTGGAATATAAGATCATGGGAGATTTCCCACAAATTTGAGTTCAGTGCATCTCAAAGTTTCTGCAAACGTTTGCTCCACTTTAGTAAAATCAGCCAAGCCACAGGCTCAACCCTCAGAAACCCAATTTACAAGAATATTTCCAAATTAGGGGAGGCACAGTGGCTCAGTGGTTAGCACTACTGCTTCACAGCACCAGGGTCCCAGGTTCAATTCCAGCCTCAGGCCTCTGTCTGTGTGGAGTCTGCACATTCTCCCCGTGTCTGCGTGGGTTTCCTCCCACAATCCAAACATGTGCAGGCCAGATGAATTGGCCAGGCTAAATCGCCCATAGTGTTAGGTGCACTAGTCAGAGAGAAATAGGTCTGGGTGGGTTACTCTTCGGAGGATCGGTGTGGTCTTGTTGGGCTGAAGGGCCTGTTTCCACACTGTGGAAATTTCAGTTATGGGAAGAGGTTGGAACTGTCCTCCTTGGGGAGAAGGAGATTGAGAGGAAGTTTATCCAAGGTTTTTCCAAACCATTAGCAGGCTTGCTAGTGTAGATGGGTGAAACTGTTCCTACTCAGAACGGATAAAGAGGGCAAAGACTTAAAATGATTTGCAAACGTCACAAGGGTGAAGTCAGCGAAAGGCTTTCACTCAGCGAGCAGTTACAGTGTGGAAGTGTGATGGAGACGGGTTCAATTGAGGCATGCAAGAGGATGATTATTGGATAGAAATAATGAGAAAAGGTGTGGGAGAAATGCAGATGATTAGCATGAGGTGATGTTGGTCAATTAATGAGCCAGTGCAGGCATGATAGGCCGAATGGCTTCCTTTTGCTCACTAACACTTGTGTGGTTCTGTGAACGGTCCACTCCCTCAGGGTAAATCCATTAGCATTACATATTTTCCTAATAGTCTATGTTTTCAGGCCTTTGATGAGACTTCAAAGATTAAGCTGAATGTTTTGGGTAGAAAATGCTAATTTTGAAAAGTATTAATCATTTTTATCTAATTTACTAAGGAACTGATGACTCCAGTTACATAAGAAAACAATTTGGTACTTTTTTTTAAGATGTCACTTTCAGGCATTTGAAATTGACTTATCCAAGCATAGTGGAGTGGTTTAAAAAGCTTATATTTTTAGGACAAATCAAATTCCAGCTGCATTAATCAAAATTTATCAAGTTAGCAATCTTCAAAAGGAATATTATCAATGCAATGTACTTTTTGAAAAGAAAATTGTATTTCAAAGTGCTGGATGATTATTTCATGGCAGAGTTTGCAAAGAAGTCTGCATGGAGACTCAGTGGGGGACGAAAACTATTTTCTTGATTTTGGGGATCTGGTAAAGCGTTGTGAATAAACTAAAATTAGCTAAACTTTTGCCTCTCACAGTATGATGTCCTTTCAGGCAAGTTCAAGACTTAATTGTCCCACAGTTAATATATCTTGCACATTTTTTCAAATTCATTCACATGTTAGGCCAACATTTATTGCCCATTCCGAACTGCCCCAGAGTGCAGTTAAGAGGCACATGTAGGCCGGGCCAGATGAGGAGGGCAGCTTCCCTCCCTAAAGGATATTAGCGAACTAGGGGATCTTGGAGGAGTCGATGGCTAGCGATATTGTTGCTAGACTGTTAATCTAGAGACCAAGGTAATGTTCTGGGGAGCTGGGTTCAAATTCCACCATTGCAGATGGTGGAATTCGAATTAAGAGTCTAATGATGACCATGAATTGATTATCAGGAAAATCCCATCTTGTTCACCAAAGTATTTTAGGGAAAGAAACTGCCGTCCTTACCTGGTCTGGCCTACATGTGACTCCAGACCCATAGTAATGTGGTTGACACATTACTCTAGATAGTCAGGGATAAATAATACTGGCCTCATCCTGTGAATGAATGGGTTCTTTCCCTATTGGGTTCAGATGCTCTGAGCAGGGAGAGGCAATTTTCTACTATAGGCACAAAGGATGAGATGGGTGGAGAATGATGGAGATTAATGGACGAGGGCAAGTTTGGATGAAAAAAGAAATCCATGGACAGGAAGTACAGATAACGGGATGATCAATGGAGGAATTGACGATGAGAAGAACGAATATAGAGAGCTGTAAATGGATGAAGGGAGAGACAACAAGAGAAATGGATAACAATGGTAGGGATACACTAATGGAGGAGTGTAAGAAAGGTTTGTTGGGATTCCAAGGAAGGGTTTGAACTGCCCTAAACTCACATCCAGTGCACACCGTGTAGAATGCACATCTTTTTAAGTTAATGTGTGTGTTGTCAATGAGGAGTCATTTCAACCTTCCTCTTTCTGTGCTAATTGTAGTGCGTAAACAAGAGATTATCAAAGCTACAGAGCAGCTGATTGAAGCTATTAGCAATGGTGATTTTGAGGCATACACGTAAGTTCCTTTCCCAATCAAAACATCTGCTTGTGTTTTATACCAGTTATCAGAAAGTTTTGAAATAGTTACCCATCTGACAGAAACCGTGTGTCAATAACTCTGAGATATTCCTACTGGGATCTTATATAAATTGGTTAAATCCAGATTTGCAATTCACCATCCAATCCCAGTCCTGGAAATCCATCATCCATCACTACCTTCCTTACTGCCATTGTCTTCTAGAGATGTACAGCACGGAAACAGTCTAACCCGTCCATGCCGACCAGGTATCCCAACCCAATCTAGTCCCACCTGCCAGCACCCGGCCCATATCCCTCCAAACCCTTCCTATTCATATACCCATCCAAATACCTCTTGAATGTTGCAATTGTACCAGCCTCCACCACTTCCTCTGGCAGCTCGTTCCATACACGTACCACCCTCTGTGTGAAAAAGTTGCCTCTTAGGTCTCTTTTATATCTTTCCCCTCTAACCCTAAACCTATGACCCTCTAGCTCTGGACTCCCCCACCCCAAGGAAAAGACCTTATCTATTTATCCTATCCATGCCCCTCATAATTTTATAACTGTCTATGAGGTCGCCCCTTACCCTCCGATGCTCCAGCAAAAATAGCCCCAGCCTGTTCAACCTCTCCCTATGGCTCATCTTTCTCCCCTCTCTCCATTCCATCCATCCCCCATTCTTGCCATCCCCTCATCTTTCCCTTTATCTGTTCTTCCTTCCATCCATTCTTCTGTCCCTACCTTCTTCCATCTTTTCCTTCTTCCCTATTTTGTGCCGTTGTGACATTTGCAGGCATTTATCACTTCCTCCTTGTGTAACTCTTTCCCTGGATGCTGTCTGGTGTATTTCCAGCATTGTATGCTAGTTCCTTTGCCAAGAGAAGTGAATCCTCACTGTTTTGATTTGTTGATCTTTCAGGAAGATGTGTGATCCTGGGGTGACTGCGTTTGAACCTGAGGCATTGGGAAACCTGGTGGAAGGACTCGATTTTCATAGATTCTACTTTGAGAATTGTAAGAAACTATTCTTGTTCCACACGAGTTAAACTATTGTATTTTAGCTATGTATAGTTAGTACGTTTGCAGATAGAGTCATAGAATCATAGAGTCATAGAGATGTACAACATGGAAACAGACCCTTCGGTCCAACCTGTCCATACCGACCAGACATCCCAACCTAATCTATTCCACCTGCCAGCACGTGGCCCATATCCCTCCAAACCCTTCCTATTCATAACCCATTCAAATGCCTCTTAAATGTTGCAATTGTACCAGCCTCCACCACTTCCTCTGGCAGCTCATTCCATACATGTACCACCCTGTGTTTGAAAAAGTTGCCACTTAGGTCTCTTTTATATCTTTCCCCTCTCACCCTAAACCTATGTCCTCTAGTTCTGGACTCCCCGACACCAGGGAAAAGACTTTGCCTATTTACCCTATCCATGCCCCTCATGATTTTGTAAACCTGTATAAGGTCACCCCTCAACCTCCAACACTCCAGGGACACCAGCCCCAAGCCTGTTCAGCCTCTCCCTATAGCCCAAATCCTCCAACCTTGGCAACATCCTTGTAAATCTTTTCTGAACACTTTCAAGTTTCACAACATCTTTCCAACAGGAAGGAGACCAGAATTGTACACAATATTCCAACAGTGGCTAACCAATGTCCTGTACAGCCGCAACAAGACCTTCCCAACCCCTGTACTCAATACTCTGACCAATAAAGGAAAGCATACCAAACACTTTCTTCACTATCCTATCTACCTGCGACTCCACTTTCAAGGAGCTATGAACCTGCACTCCTAGGTCTCTTTGTTCAGCAACACTCCCTAGGACCTTACCATTAAGTGTATAAGTGCTGCTAAGATTTGCTTTCACAAAATGCAGCACCTCGCATTTATCGGAATTAAACTCCATCTACCACTCCTCAGCCCATTGGCCCATCTGGTCCAGATCCTGTTGTAATCTGAGGTAACCTTCTTCGCTGTCCACTACACCTCCAATTTTGACACCATCTGCAAACTTACTAACTGTACCTCTTATGCTCACATCCAAATCATTTATGTAAATGATAAAAAGTAGAGGACCCAGCACTAATCCTTGTGGCACTCCACTGGTCACAGGCCTCCAGTCTGAAAAACTCCACCACCACCCTCTGTCTTCTACCTTTGAGCCAGTTCTGTATCCACATGGCTAGTTCTCCATGTATTCTGTGAGATCTAACCTTACTAATCAGTCTCCCATGGGGAACCCTGTCGAACGCCTTACTGAAGTCCATATAGATCACATCTACTGCTCTGCCCTCATCAATCCTCTTTGTTACTTCTTCAAAAAACTCATTCAAGTTTGTGAGACATGATTTCCAACGCACAAAGCCATGTTGACTATTCCTAATCAGTCCTTGCCTTTCCAAATACATGCACATGCTGTCCCTCAGGACTCCCCCCAACAACTTGCCCACCACCGACGTCAGGCTCACTGGTCTATTGTTCCCTGGCTTTCCCTTAACACCCTTCTTAAACAGTGGCACCACGTTTGCCAACCTCCAGTCTTCTGGCACCTCACCTGTGACTATCGATGATACAAATATCTCAGCAAGGGGCCCAGCAATAACTGCTCTAGTTTCCCACAGAGTTCTAGGGTATACCTGATCAGATCCTGGGGATTTATCCAACTTTGTGTTTCAAGACATCCAGCACTTCCCCCTCTGTAATATGGACATTTTACAAGGTGTCACCATCTATTTCCCTACATTCTATACCTTCCATATCCTTTTCCACAGTAAATACTGATGCAAAATATTCATTTAGTATCTCCCCCATTTTCTGCGGCTCCACACAAAGGCCGCCTTGCGAATCTTTGAGGAGCCCTGTTTTCTCCCTAGTTACCCTTTTGTCCTTAATGTATTTGTAAAAACCCTTTGGATTCTCCTTAATTCTATTTGCCAAAGCTATCTCATGTCCTTTTTTGCCCTCCTGATTTCCCTCTTAAGTATACTCCTACTGCCTTTATACTCTTCTCAGGATTCACTCGATCTGTCCTGTCTATACCTTCCATATGCTTCCTTCTTTTTCTTAACCAAACCCTCATCCAGCATTCCCTAAACCTATTAGCCTTTCCTTTCACCCGAACAGGAATATACTTTCTCTGGATTCTCGTTATCTCATTCCTGAAGGCTTCTAGCCGTCCCTTTACCTGCGAACATCTGCCCCCAGTCAGCTTTTGAAAGTTCTTGTCTAATACCATCAAAATTAGCCTTTCTCCAATTTAGAACTTCAACTTTTAGATCTGGTCTCTCCTTTTCCATCACTATTTTAAATCTAATGGAATTATGGTCGCTGGCCCCAAAGTGCTTACCCACTGACAATTCAGTCACCTGCCCTGCCTTATTTCCCAAGAGTAGGTCAAGTTTTGCACCTTCTCTAGTAGGTACCTCCACATACTGACTCAGAAAATTTTCTTCTACACACTTAACAAATTCCTCTCCATCTAAACCCTTAACTCTATGGCAGTCCTAGTTTATGTTTGGAAAGTTAAAATCCCCTACCATAACCACCTTATTATTCTTACAGATAGCTGAGATCACCTTACAAATTTGTTTCTCAATTTCCTCTGACTATTAGGGGGGTCTATAATACAATCACAATAAGGTGATCATCCCTTTCTTATTTCTCTGTTCCACCCAAATAACTTCCCTGGATGTATTTCCAGGAATATCCTCCCTCAGCACAGCTGTAATGCTATCCCTTATCAAAAACGCCACTCCCCCTCCTCTTTTGCCTCCCTTTCTATCATTGGATAAAGAAATTGCACAAGGCATTGAATCTGATGAGAGCAACAACATCCAGGCAGTAATATTGAAGTCATGTACTCCAGAACTAGCTGTGCCATTTCATTTTGGCTACAATGTATAAAATTGTGCAGTTATGTTATGCACAAGAAGGACAACAAATTCAATCCAGCCAATTACCCACTCACCCATCCTCAATTATCAGCAAAGTGATGCAAGTGTTAGTGACAACATTATCAAGCTGCACATTCACAGTACCAATCTGCTAGCTGAGGATCTGCCAGGGCTGCTTGGTCCTGATCTTACTCCAGCCTTGGTCCAAACATAGTCAAAGAGGTGAATGCAAGAAGTGAGGTGAGATTATGATTGCCCTTGACTTTAAGACTGTATTTGACAGAATGTGACATCAAGCAGTTCCCAGTAACACTGAAGTCAATGCAAATCAGGAGATGATTTGGAGATGCCGGTGTTGGACTGGGGTGAACAAAGTTAAAAATCACGCAACACCAGGCTATAGTCCAACAGGTTCAATTGGAAGCACTAGTCTTCGGAATGCCGCTGTTTTGGAGCAGCACTCCAAAAGCTAGTGCCTCCAACCAAACCTGCTGGACCACAACCTGGCGTTGCATGATCCCTAACCAAATCAGGAGAGACTTTCTACTGGTTGGAGGCATACCTGGCAGAGAGGAAGTTGCTTGTGGTGGTTGTGGTCAATCATTTCAGCTGCCAAACATTTAGGCATTAATTCCTGTGGAATTACTCCTCGGTCCAACTACTGCCAACTGCTTCATTAATGACTTCCCACAGCACAAAAATATAGAAACATAGAAAAGAGTAGGAGTAGGCCATTTGGTCCTTCAAGCCTGCTGACCATTCAATATAAAGACGGTTTATTATCTAACTTTAAGATTAGATTAGATTACTTATAGTGTGGAAACAGGCCCTTCGGCCCTACAAGTCCACACTGACCCTCCGAAGAGTAATCCACCCAGACCCGTTCCCCTACATTTACCCCTTCACCTAACACTACGGGCAATTTAGCGTGGCCAATTCACCTAACCTGCACATTTTTGGACATAATGCCCAGTTCCTGCTTTCTCCCCATACCTTTTGACCTCTTTCACCCCCAAGAACTAGGCAGATTGTGCTGATGATTGCACTGTTCAAATACCATTCACAGCTCTTTAGATAATGAAGCAGGCATCAAGACATTCAGACTTAGGTGAAATTCCGAGTCACATCCACACCGCATAAATGCTCGGCAACAGTCATTTTCAACCAGTGAGTCTAACCATCTCTGCAAGACATTACCGATACGAAAACCTCAACCATGAACGTGCTAGGGGTCATAATTTACAGCCTATTAAATGCTGTAGTCACAAGATTATATCAGAGACTAGGAAATGATTATGGGTAACTTATGTCCATATCCCCCAAACACTGTCCATGAGCCACAGGCTAAAGTCAGGAGTATCATGCAATACTTCCACTTTCCTGGATGTATGTGACTCAAACAACAATCAAGATATTTGACACAATCGACAACTTAAAAGATGAACTGACTGCAACTTTCAAATCTGCAAGCTTGACCACGGAGAAGGGCTGCAGGCCCGTGGGAACAGCATCTCTTGCAAGCTATCTTAACGCAGAAAGATAAACACTGCCCTTCACTGCTGCTAGGTCAAAAACACCAAAATTGGAGGTGTAGTGGACAGCGAAGACGGTTACCTCAGATTACAACAGGATCTGGACCAGATGGGCCAATGGGCTGAGAAGTGGCAGATTAATTCAGATAAATGCGAGGTGCTGCACTTTGGGAAAGCAAATCTTAGCAGGACTTATACACTTAATGGTAAGGTCCTAGGGAGTGTTGCTGAACAAAGAGACCTTGGAGTGCAGGTTCATAGCTCCTTGAAAGTGGGGCCGCAGGTAAATAGGATTGTGAAGGTGGCGTTTGGTATGCTTTTCTTTATTGGTCAGAGTATTGAGTACAGGAGTTGGGAGGTCATGTTGCGGCTGTACAGGACATTGGTTAGGCCACTGTTGGAATATTGCGTGCAATTCTGGTCTCCTTCCTATCGGAAAGATGTTGTGAAACTTGAAAGGGTTCAGAAAAGATTTACAAGGATGTTGCCAAGGTTGGAGGATCTAAGCTACAGGGAGAGGCTGAACAGGCTGGGGCTGTTTTCCCTGGAGTGTTGGAGGCTGAGGGGTGACCTTTTTGCGGTTTACAAAATTATGAGGGGCATGGTTAGGATAAATAGACAAAGTCTTTTCCCTGGAGTCGGGGAGTCCAGAACAAGAGGGCATAGGTTTCGGGTGAGAGGGGAAAGATATAAAAGAGACCTAAGGGGCAACTTTTCCATGCAGAGAGTGATACGTGTATGGAATGAGCTGCCAGAGGATGTGGTGGAAGCTGCAACATTTAAGAGGCATTTAGATGGGTATATGAATAGGAAGGGTTTGGAGGAAAATGGGCCGGGTGCTGGCAGGTGGGACTAGATTGGGTTGGGATATCTGGTCGGCATGGACAGGTTGGACCGAAGGGTCTGTTTCCATGCTGTACATCTCTATGACTCTATGACTCTATTCATTTCAACATGAGCCAATAGTAAAAACTTTTAACTGATGACGTCCAAGTTAATGAATTCCCAACCCACTGTGATTGTCAGTCCCCGTTAAAGTCCTGCTTTGTCTTAATTCCTGCATCTTTTAAAGGGAATGAAATATAGAAACATAGGAAATATGAGCAACTGTAGGCCATTCAGCCCTTTCAGCCTGCCCCACCATTCAATCTGATCATGGCTGAACATTCAATACAGCCCCATGTTGAAATCCCCCAACCCCCAACCCCCAACCTCATTCTTCTAAACTTCAGTCAATACAGTCATAACTGATTTAGTCACTCTTTATATGTGAGTCCTGCCATCCCAGAAATCAGTCTGGTAAACCTTCACTGTACTCTTTCTGTAGCTCAATCTATTGCCATTCGGATAATAATCTGCCTTCCCGTTTTTGCTGCCAAAGTGGACGACCTCAAATTTGTCGACATTATATTTCATCTGCCATGCAATTGCCTATTCACTCAACTTGTCTAAATCACACTGAAGCATCTCTGTATCCCCCTGACAGCTTACCCTCCCACCCAGCTTTTGATGTTTGCAAACTCGGAGATATTACATTTAGTTCCCTCATCTAAATCATTAACATATTATAGCTGGGATAATAGCTATAATCCTAGTGGTCCCTGTGGCACCGTAATACTCACTGCATGCCAATGAGAAAAAGACCTGTTTATTCCTACTGTTGGTTTCCTGTCTCCTAACCAATCCTCATGCACATATTTTACATGTCTATCTTTTCATTGTAGGAACATATCAAAAGCCTTCTGAAAGTCCAAATCCATTCATTCCTCCTTATCAATTCTATGAGTGGGATCCTCAAAAAATTCCAATCGATTTGTCAAGCATGATTTCCCTTTGTTAACCCACACTGTCTTGGTTTGATCTTTATGACCTGGTATCGTGACCCAGTGGATATCACTCTTAACTCCACAGTCGTTGGGTCAACTCTCACTCTACAGACAGACTGATACTCTTAGTCCCAGTACTGAGGGAGTGCTGCACTGTCACTGTTTCAGACATGAAACCGAGACTCCATCTGAATTCTCGGATCCCTTTCCACTATTTCTTGAAGAAGAGGGGTGGATTTCTCCAGGATGGTGGGAATATCCTGATGACCAATATTTATCCCTAATCCACATCATTATCAATGAGAAAAGTAATCTGGCCCCTTATCACATCACTATTAGTGGGGGCTTACTGTGTGCAAATTGTCCAGTAATGGCTATACACCAAAAACTAGCTTATTGACAACTTGCACCAATGTCCTGAAATGTACATGGCACTATATAAATGCAGGGAGAAAGTGAGGACTGCAGATGCTGAAGATCAGTGTCGAAAAGTGTGGTGCTGGAAAACCACAGCACGTTAGGCAGCATCCGAGGAGCAGGAGAATCGAAATTTTGAGCATAAGCCAATCATCAGGATATGTTCCTGATGAAGAGCTAAGGCTTGAAACATGGACTCTCCCGCTCCTCAGATGCTGCCTGACCAGTTGTGCTTTTCCAGCACCACACTTTTCGACACTACATAAATGCAGCCGTGCATCTCTAGTACTCCACGTTGTTGCTGTTCTGGTATGGACAGCCACACAACGTGCTGCGGGGACCTCTCCCTACCCTCTGAGTCCTCAGTCGATGGATTTTGAAGTATTGGTTTTGTGCTGGAAATTGCTGACGATTCTTTCTTGCCCCCCCCACACTCCCGCAACTCCACCGACTCCATTTCCAGTGTGGTCTAAGAACAACAAGCCAGTGCACACCACCATCCTGAACCCGCACATCCACCTGATCGGGGAAGAAGCTGCCTGCATTGCCTACATCCGCATCACACAGTACATTGACAGCAGCGGCATTCCCCGCACCGCCCAGTCCGAGGAGACACGAATCTGGCACCGACGTGATGGAAAATGGCAAATTGTCCACTTCCACCGATCGGGATCTCCGTCTGCTCTGGCCAAGTGAGTATTCAAGCCCGGGATTCTGTGGCTGGGATGCGGAGGGATAAACCTGGAGTTAAGCACTGGCATGAATTGGAATCAGTGGAATTGAGGGTCGGAGGGCGGGGATTGAGGTAGACAGGGACAAAGTTCCCGAGTGAAAGCCCCCAAATCTCAGCCAGGCTCTCATTGGCTGCGTTCCAATGAAAGGATTTCTTTATGTTATCTTTTGGTTTATGACCCAGAAAGGGTTTGTCCTGCAAATGACAGCTGTCCCAGCACTTTAAGTGCCCAGACTAGGCTGGCACTGCCCAGTGAGAGAGTGCTACCCTGTTGAAAGTCCCACCTTAAGGTGAGGCATCAAACTGGTGGCTTTGGAAGTTGGCCCAGGACTATTGGGTAAAAGAAATTCCACACACAGCGTCCTGCCCCAATATTTATCCTGTAACCCACATCTTATTTCTATGGGTGCTACATAACCTATGTTACAGTTGTGGTGTACATCACAGTTTACACAGATGCACATGCTGCTGAAATGCAGAATAGAATCTGCAACGTTCTTCACATCACACAGAGCGAACTGAGAATCTCTTACCAAATGCCGCTGATTTGCATTGGAAGAATTTGCAGGGTGGGAAACTGTTTTGCTGCTTTACAATCCCACCTTCCCCAGTCATCGTGTCAAGAAGGTTGGTAAAGCAGAGTGATCTCAGCAGCGTAGGCTCAATCCCCCGCTGCCTGAGGTTTATATGAATTCCATCCTTCTCACCCTACCCCCTTGCCTCAGGCATGATGACCCTCGGGTTGGGCCACAACAATCTCAAATCATGACTTTTCTTTTGCTTGTCATCAAGTCCTGGGAGGACTGGGAGTCAAACCCAGAGCTTCTTAGTTCAGAGGTAGGGACACTACCCACTGCACCACCAGTCCTCCCATTACTGCAGCGATTACACTTTAAAAGGTAGTTCATTGGCTGAAAGCTCCAAGGAACAGTGGCATGGTAGCTCAGTGTTTAGCACTGCTGCCTCACAGCACCAGGGAGCCGGGTTCAGTTCCACCTTGGGGCAACAGTGTGTGTGGAGTTTACATGTTCTTCTTTGTCTATGTGGGTTTCCTCCAGGTGCTTTGGTTTTCTCCCACAGTCTAAAGAGGTGCAGGTTAGGTGGGCTGGCCGTGCTAAATTGCCCTAGAGTATCCAGGGATGTGCAGGTTAGGTGGGCTGGCCATGCTAAATTGCCCTACAGTGTCCAGGGATGTGCAGGTTAGGTGGACTGGCCATGCTAAATTGCCCTACAGTGTCCAGGGATGTGCAGGTTAGGTGGACTGGCCATGCTAAATTGCCCTATAGTGTCCAGGGATGTGCAGGTTAGGTGGTTGGCCATGTTAAGTTGCCCATAGTGTCTCGGGATGTGTAGGCCAGGTGGGTTGGCAATGGGAAATGCAGGGTTATAGGACTGGGGGTTGGAATTGGGTGGGATGCTCTCCAGAGGGTTGGTGTGAACTCGATGGGCCAAATGGCAGGTTTCCACACCGTTGGGAATCTGAAGTGATGAAAGGGTGCTCAAAAAGTACTGCTTTCTTTCTTCTTTGATCTAATTTTGTCTGCAGCTGAAACTCCTTCTGTCCAGTCTCCTGCTGCTATCCCTGACTGACTTGCACGCAAGGACGATATCTCCTGTGTAACCTCACCGCTGAACTCATGTCTCCCCCCCCCACCGGAGAGAGAGAGGTGGAATGCTTGGCGGGATTACTGCTGGATTGAGTAATCGGTTCCTCCACTCACAACCCCATGTTTGCAGGGAGAGTGATGAATTTCATAACCGATCATCCTTTTTTGTATCCTAAGAGGCAATATCTGTCGTTCTGGCATGTTTACAGCGATATTTATGATTCCAATCAATTTACAGTGTAGTTGTATTTTAAAATTGTGATAGTTAAGTGATGACTTTATAACTTGGCTGCGATGCATGTTTTTTACTGTATTGCCGGGCGCAAAAAAAAAATTCAAATTACGGGCGTTTGCAATCTCAACATGAACTTGGGGAGGGAGGAAAGAGTGATCAAAATTGTTGATGGTCCTGTCATTGGGATTATTCATTGGACAGCACGAGGAAAAGTGGGATTGTAGGAAGTGCTAGTCTAGTTAAGACTGGGCTTGGCAAGGGATATTCCCCCTGTGGGCTTAACAGAGACTGTAAGCAATGTCTCTGAGGTGGAACTTTCATGTGATTAATGTGCCCCTCCTTAACCACGGCTGCACTTTGAACTGGCTGAAAGCACTTTGTGGTATGTTTGGGAGATTGAATATCTTGTACTTTGGTGAGATTAATAAGCAGGGAAAACCTTCCTCATTTCAAATCAAAAAACCAATGGTCAATAAATGACCGTTTTGCTTTAAGAGGGCTCGTTAATGCATTGCCCGATTTGGCCCGTTGCAGTTTGAAAGCAATGATTTTGAACACAGTTTGTACATTTTTACACGGCAATCCATCCAAATGAGCTTCCTCGGATCTTCTGTGACTCTGGCTTTACTGAGACTTGTGATCGTTGGGAATAAATAGCTTAATTCTCTTGTCCTCACAAGCTGGGAGGGATGTTTGGCTTTATAGGGGTTCCCAATGGAAAATTTAGGCACAGGAGTCTTACATTCTACTGGACAATGCCCATTGGCATGATCTGATACCAAACCAGCACTGGCATGATCGAGAATAAAGCAGTCAAACTCATTGAATTTCAGCTCAATTCTTCAATAATGACTGAATCCCATCTGAGACCTCATAGACTGCACTCACCTACATCAGCCCTTTCTAATCTTTGAAGAGAATGCTGGGTCTCCTGCTAGATCTGTGAATTTCCACTTTCTATTCCCCTCCTTCTTCCTCACACCCACACATGTTCGCGCCCCCACCCCTTCCCACCTCCTATATCTTACACCCCCCCCCCCCCCCCCCGATAACAAACAAAAGTCCCAAAGCTTCTCCTATCCCTGAGGCAGCTTACATGGTTCCTCTCAGTCAATCGTTACCAATTTGGCACAGAAGGAGACCATTTGGTCCATTGTGTCTTGACACGGTAAAACTCTTGTTCCCCATCAACTAATTCCCTGATTTCCTCTGAAACGTTCCTGATGAATTTTCTTCTATATCCGCCCTCACTTCTGCTACAACTTTCCAGATTATAATAACTCGCTGTGTCAAAAGACAATTTCTGTCCATCTCCCCTCTCAGATTCTCATGTTGATTATCTTAAATCTGTGTCCTCTGGGTCTAACCTGTGACATCTAAGGCAAGTTAGATCCACGATGTGGTTGTAATTAAGATCTGTTTGAAACCTTGGTGTGGACCCTGACATTCCCCATCTCCCTGTCTAATGGATTAAGGGAATCTGATGTCACCCACAGCTATTCTGTATTATACAGACTGAATTGGAATACGTTGTTGGCTAATGTCAGTCCCTCTCCCCATTCGTCAAAAGCATCAGGTGACATTTGCTGGTCCCTCCAGCAATGACAATCTTCCCATGTCTCTGACTTCCATAGGAAAGGCAACCAGACACGGACTGAAAAAGAACATGTTTGTGGGAGAGCAAGGAGGGAGAAGCGAAATTAAGTTAATAACAGTCAGCTCTTCCAACAAATCAGCACAGGTGTGAGCAGTTGAAGGATCACCTTCTGACCAAGTAAAACCTATAGTGATCACTCCTTTGGTCTCTAGCAACCATTCCACTCTTATGGCCATTGGAAACCACTTTGTTGGCCATTAGCAACCTACCCCATTTCTTATGGTTCTTGATCTTTTGCAGTCCATTGACCATCACCAACCGGTTTCTTCTTGTGACCCTCTGCAAGCTATTTCTGTTCATATGGCCCTTGGCAACACTCTATTGGCCCTCAGGAAATAATCCTTTCTTATGATCCTTAGCATTCTGGCAATTGGCACTTAGCAATTTGTCCATTTTCATATGGACCTTGACAATCCATCCTTAACTCCTTTGACACCAAGAAATTAGTCCATTGACCCTTAGTAACCAATCCCTTCTCATTGCCTTTAGAAATCATTCCCTTCTTATGAATCCTCAACAACCACTCCATTAGCCCTTAGCAACTAGAAACTTCTTACAGTTCTTAGGAACTTGTCAGTTGGCCCTTAGAAACCTGTCCCTTTTCAGTTGGTTCTTAGCAATGTATTCATATTCAGACCATTAGCAACCTGTCCATTGGCCCTTAGCAACCAGTCCTATGGCCCTTAGTTAGCAATCAGTCCCTCAGCCCCTAGTAACCTGTCCATTGTCCCTTAGCAACCAATCCCTTGGTCCTATCCATTGGTGCTTAGCAACTAGCCCCTTTTCATATGATTCTTAGCAACTCATCCCTTTGCTTGAATTTTTGCAACTAGTCCATTGGCTCTTAGGAACTAGTCATTCTTCATGGTATTTTGCAATCTGTCTCTTGGCCATTAGGGACCAGTCCCTTCTCATGGTCCTTAGGAACATGTCCATTAATCCTTAGCAACTAGACTCTTAGCTCTTAGTTACCTGTGTCTTTCAAGGCCCTTAGCAATAACCCTTTGGTCCATTGACCTACAACATTATTCCATTCCCATGACCTTTGACAATCAGGCCTTTGTCCCTTAATAACTAGATCTTTAGATACTTGTCCCTTTTCATGATTCTTAGAACCAGTCCTTTGATCCACAAGATAACCAACACTGAAGATGGAGAGAAACCAGTCGCAAGTTATTTTGAAGAATTGACAATTTTGTTTTCAATCTTGTTAGGAACAGTGTACCCTCTTTGAGTTTCAGTAACCCATAAAATACTACACAGGTCACATACAAGTCATCTGCTTGGGCTTGACCACACAAAGAAATATTAGGAAACCATGGACTTAACAGAATAGACCACACACAAGGCAATGAGAGAACATTGCTGTGAGGCTATTCAACTCTTAAACCAGTTACATTGGGATAGGAGGAGGCCATTCAGCCCCTCAAGCCTGTTACATAGGAACAGGAGGAGGCCATTCAGCTCCTCAAGCCTGTTACATAGGAACAGGAGGAGGCCATTCAACCCCTTGAGCCTGTTACACAATTTAATCATGAAGCTATGCTTGGGTGAGGGTGGGGATGGAAATGGGTTGTTTGCTGTTTTTGTATCACATATTAAGAGAAAGATTCATCTCATCACTTCTGCTTGCTTATTTGGGAAAGTGAATCAATTGGACAATCATGCACCATTTCTAGTGTTGGTTTCTTTGCTAGCCTGAGCCTTTGCACTGGATTCTGGGCCTCACCAGAGATCTGCTTTCGTACCTCTGTATTGTATTGCCAATTAAATCAATGCCTTTCTGTAAATTTTCGTAAGTGACTTTACTGTAAATTGTTGTGACACTGAAGAAATTAATGAATTGAGTCAAGCTTCTGTCTTTGGAATATGGTCCAACTCATAGGTAAGGTTGCTGGTGACTGACTTGTGAATATTTTAATTGGTGTTTCGCAAATAAAGAGATTTTATCAGTTTGTCTTGAAGGGAGTGTGTTGATGTATTTCATTCCTCAATGGAGAAAACAATCCATTCTGCCCAATACAGCCATTCTAGCATCCATTGTCCACTCAATACTTCACCTGCCATTCCTCATCTCACTCTCTCAAAATATTTTAAGAAGATAGCCTAGACCCCTCACCTTTTCTTATTTTAAATACAAATATAATGTGCTGAGTTCCAGATGCAATTTGATCGGTCAAACTAATCAACATTAGGCAAAACACCATTTATTTAAACACTATAGTTAAATACAACAAAAGAAAGAACTTAGGATAATTTAACTCTATTGTAAACATAACAGAATAATAGATATGATAACTATTACTAATTAACTGTTCCAATACATTAACATCCCATAAAAGCACCCCTTGATGAAAATGCAAATTCAGAAAAATAGATTTGTCTCACTGTAACCAGCAGCCCAGAAGGAGGAACTTCAGGATAAAACTCGGAGAAAATAGCAGCCAGGAGACATTTACTGCAGCTTCCAATCCTGTTGAGATACCAACATCAACTACTTAAAGCTAAACCTTAAAAAAAAAACCTTGAAATCCTGATCTCTGACAGCTTGGCACACCCATCCAGGCTGCTTCTATTGTTCCAACTTTTAAAAAAGACCCAATGCCTCACAGGCTATTTAATTTATTGGCTTGCCAAGTACACAACTCAGTATGTCTGTCTTAAAACCACTCTTTAAAAGAAAACACGACAAAATAACTTCTTGACACCACAGCACCGTCACAATAAGCATACTCTGCTGTTCCTTTCTGCTGTTTGTACTCACCTGATTTTGCCATATCACATCTCTGATGTGGGCTCCAACTATTGGGGATAAGGTACGGATGATAATGTTCTGGGAAAGTAATCCAACTGAGGTTAATAACCTGAGGTTGTGTTCAAATCCCATCCCAGAAATTTTAACTAAGTCAACTAAATCAATGATAAAGGGTTGTGATTCTTTGCAACTCCCTTTCTGAAGTGGTTATGGAGGCAGAACCTTACTGTGCAAAAAAGAGGCACATCGAGTTCTTGTTTATTTTTACAGCAAAAGGTTGGTAGGTTCTGGTTAAGTGATGGGCTGAAACGTTTTCTGGCTAGGTGGAAATGGGGATTTGAGGTAGCATTGTTAAAATGTTCTGCCATTTAACAAGAGCATGGCAGAGCCAGCTTGAGGGGCTGAATGGCCTACGGCTGCTCCTGATTTCTATGTTTTTGTCGGGAATTAAAAAGCTGATGCCTACATAACTAGTGAGCTCTCAATGAAACTTCTCAAATTCCCCCATTTCATTCAGGAAGGGAAATCTGCCATGTCTGGCCTAAGTATGATTCCTGACAAATAAGATCTTGGGGTGAAAGGGAGTACTGCAGATGCTGGATATCAGAGTCAGGATTAGAGTGGTGCTGGAAAAGCACAGCAGGTCAGGCAGCATCCAAGGAGCAGGACAGTCAATGTTTTGGACAAAAGCTGCCCGAAACGTCAACTTTCCTGCTCCTTGGATGCTGCCTGACCTACTGTGCTTTTCCAGCATCACTCTAATCTTGACTGAAATAAAATCATCGGGTGGTTCACAGTGGGGTTGAATGTCTTGGGCTACAAGAAGATTTCAACTAGGTGGTGAAATGGGCAGATAAGTGGCAGATAGAATTTTAACTTGATAAGTGTGAGGTAATACACTTTGGAAGGATTAATTCGACAAGATAGTGTTCACTGAACAGAATGAGACCAGGAAATTCTGGACGTGTTTGTCCATTGATCTCTGAGGGCCGAAGGGCATGTCAGTAAGGTGGTGAGAAAGGCATATAGGACATTTGGCTTTAGTAATGGAGACATAGATGATAAAAACTGGCAAGCCATGGTGGATTTGTATAGAACTTTGGTGAGATCACAGCGAGAGTACTGTGTGCAGTTCTGGTCACCACATTATAAGATGGATGCAATTTCACTGTAAGGGGTGAGAGAAGGTTTGCCAGGAAGCAGCCTGAGATGGAAAATTTCTGTTATGAGGAAAGGTTGGATAGGCTTGTTTTCATTGGGGCAGGGAAGATTGAGGGGTGATCTGATTGAGGTGTACAAGATTATGAGGGGCATGGACAGAGTGGATAAGGGGCAGCTGTTCCCCTTAGTTGAACTGAATTAAGTTAAATTGAATTGAATGATTTATTGTCATTTGCATTTAACAATAAATGCAGTGAAAAGTCCGGTGCCATTTTGACTTACAGAAGATATTAAGATATAAGCCTGAAATTATGATACAAGACTTAAACATAAGTAAAAGCCGAGCTCACCTTCCTCCCTTCTTGTGTTCAGCTCAACACGGTGACCCACCAATGCCCCTCCCACTCCATTCCAGGAGTACCAATCCAGGCCCACCACATCGCTGCTGCTGAAACCCAATGTTTCCGTCCTAATGCCAACCTCAGATGCTGCCTTCTCCACCAAAGGGTCAGTCACGAGGGGACACGCATTCAAGGTGTGGGCAGGAAGTTTAGAGGGAATATGAGGAAACAATTTTACCCCTCCCCAGAGGATGGTGACAGGCTGGAATGTACTGCCTTGGGAGGGTGCTAGAGATGAGTTGTCTCACATCCTTTAACAGGTGGGTGGCACGGTGGCTCACAGCACCAGGGCCCGGGTTCAATTCCCGCCTTGGGCGACTGTGTGGAGTTTGCACATTCTCCCCGTGTCTGTGTGGGTTTCCTCTGGGTGCTCCGGTTTCCTCCCACAGTCCAAAGATGTGCAGGTTAGGTGGATTGGCCAGGCTAAATTGCCCGCAGTGTTAGGTGCATTAGTCAGAAGAAAATGGGTCTGGGTGGTTACTCTTCGGAGGGTCAGTGTGGACTTGTTGGGCTGAAGGGCCTATTTCCATTCTGTAAGAAATCTAATCTAATCTAAAAGTACCTGGATGAACACCTGTCACATTATAATATTCGAGGCTATCGGCCAAATGGGATTAGGTCGAAGGTCAGGTATTTTTCAGGTGTCAGTACAGACTTGATGGGCCAAAAGGTCTCTTCTGCTCTGTATGTTTCTAAGAATGCTGTTGATTCTTAAAATCTCCTGACAGTCAAGTGCCTATTGACTCAGCCTTAAAGTATATTCAATGACCCCATTCACAGTGCTCTCTGTGAAACATAATTCCACAGACTAATGCCGCTGAGAGAAAAAAATGGCCCTCATCTCCACCATTTAATGGGAGACCCACAATTTTTAAACTTATCCTCCAGGTCTAAACACTTCCAGAAGGGAAAACTTCAGCATCTACCTGGGCAAGTCCTAATAATTTATTCATTCACTGGATCTTGGTATTGCTGAATAGGGCAACATCTATTGGCCAGAGGACAGTTAAGATTGCTGTGGGTCTGGAGTCACATGTAGACCAGACCAGGGTAAGGATGGCAGATTTCCTTCCCTAAAGGACAGTGAGCCAGATGCTTTCACGACAGTGGTCACTCGGTCACCATTAGGTCAGTTCTTTATTCCAGATTTTATTAAATACAAATTTCACCACCCATCCTAGTGGGATTCAAAGAACATTAACCTGGATATTGCCACCACATTACTGCCTCCCTTTGTGCAAGTTCAATAGGATCACCTCTCCATCTTCTGAATTTCAATAGATACAAATGTCTCAAACTGTATTCATAAGGTAAGCCCTTCATCTTAAGTAATGAGTTAAGTGAACCTTCTCTGAACTACCTCTAAGGCAATTAGAAAAGAAAAACAGAAGTTGCTGGAGCAACTCAACAGGTCTGGCATTACCTGTATAGAGAGAAAACAGAATTAACATTTCAACTCCAGTGACCCTTTTTCAGAACTCAGTTAACTCAGAAATATTAACTTAGTTCCCTCTCCACAGATATTGCCAGACCCGCTGACTTTCTCAAGCAATTTCTGTTTCTGTTTCTGAATTCACAGTTCTTTCTTTTACTCTAAAGCAATTATATCTTTTCTCAATAAGGAGACCAAAACTATATTCCAGATGCAGTCTCACCAAGGTGCTGTACAACCGCTGTGAAATATTTTCACTTTGTATTCCGATCATTGCAATTAGTGTCACATCGTGAGTCACTGGGGCAGCTTGCCGAAGGTCAAGTCTCGATATTCCCAGAGACATCACAAAAGATTTCAAAATAAGTAAACAAAATCCCACAATTTAGCTGATTTCCTGGTTGATAGAAAACAGATTTCTGAATTTAACAGGAATTACTATTTGTCACAAGTAATTAGACTCTAGCCAGGTGTAAACAGTTATAAACTGCTGGTATGCAACATTACAAATAAAAACTGTAATCCCCTTGTAAATTTCTCCCTTACACATGGACAGACAGACATAGATGATGGGTGTGGGTGCAGGGACAAACACATAGACAGAGAGAAACTAGGAAAGATAGTTCAGTAGCCTTTGTTCACAAGCTCTGCTGAATTAGTTCTTTCTGATCAAATTGTTTTTTTCTCAGTCTCCCTCTTCTGAATGCTTCCACTGATATGCAAAAGGGCACAGCATGGTGTTCATTCATTGCTAAAAGGTTGATGACTTATCAAATAATAGCCACAAAATACACAACTTCTGAAGGAAAAATAGACTGGTTTTCACCAGGTTTAAAATGGCTGCCTGCACACAATGGAGACTGTGAAGACTGGCTGGGTAAAGACCAGATGACTTCTCTCTCCCTGCATCTTCTTGCCAGCCCCTGCATGTTCAATTACCTGAGAACCAATCACACGATCATTGTCAGGCAAAAGGCGGTTGTAATCAATAACTGGCCAATAATCTATGGACCAATCAGCTTCTTGTTATGAACCAAAGATGCTTCTGTACGTAACCATTCAGGTCCAGTTTGTCTGCACCTACTTCAAGTCCTGCTTGTTCAAACAACTGTTTAAACAATCATTGCCATGATGCTTCAGTAACTTGCTTTCAAAAACAAGTAGCTAGCTTTGGTTCCTTCTCATTTTAGCCCATAATTTAAAAAGCACAAAATAAAAAGGCACAATCTTTGAAGACCGCGTTCCATTTGTTTACCCGGTCACTTGACGTTTTGTAATTAATGCGCGAAGACACCCAGATACCATTGGGTTCTACAATCTCCTGTCATTTAAATACTACATTGCTTTTCTATTCTTGCTGCCAAAGTGGATAAATATACATTTCCAATTCTGCACCCCCCTCCTAAATCTCATTTCGATCCCTTCCTGAAACTTTCCCTTCTCTTGACAACTTCACAGAATCACTGAAGCGTTACAGCGTACAAGGAGGCCATTCGTGTTTGCATGTGCTCCTCAAACAACCGCCTTGACATACTGCCAATTTCCTGCTTTTTTCCCCATATCATTACACATTAGTTCGATCCAAGTAATCATCCGATGCCCCGTGGAGTCCTTCAGTTGAATCTGCCTCCATTAAATTTCCAGGCAGTGCATTCCACACTGCAACTACTCGCTGTGTGGAAAAAGATTTTCCTTGCATCACATTTACTCCTTTGCAACCACTTTAGATTTGTCCCTGATCTTATTGCCCGGGTGAGCAGATACTCCCTACTTACTGTCCTTAGCTCACTCATGACTTTGCAAACCTCTATCAGCTCACTTCTCAGTCTTCTTGTCTTCGAGGAGAACAGTCCCAACATCTTTAATCTATCCTTACAACTGATGTTTCTCTTTCCTGGAACCATTCTTGTATATTACTTCTGCATTCTCTGCAATGCATTGACACCCATCCTATAATGCGGTGCCAAGAACAAGTGCAATACTCCAGCTGAGGTCGAACAATTGGCTTGAGTAAGTTTAACATCACTTCCATGCTCTTGTACTCTATGTCCTTATTAAGAAAGGTAAGAATGCTTTGTATATTATAACTGCTTTCCCCACCTGCCCTGCCACCTTCAATAATCTGTGCAGCTGTATTCCCTGATCCCTGTCCTCCTGCACCCCTCTTAAGAATGGCACGGTGACTCAGATGTTAGCACTACTACCTCATAGTGCCAGAGACCTGGGTTCGATTCCAGCCTTGGGTGACTGTGTGGAGTTTGCACATGTGTCTGTGTGGGTTTCCTCCCACAATCAAAGATGTGCAGGTTAGGTGAATTGGCCACACTAAATTGCACAGAGTGTTAGGTCTTAGTCAGGGGTAAATATAGGGTAGGGGAATGGGTTTGGGTGGGTTACTCTTCGGAGGGTTGATGTGGGCCTGTTGGGCCGAAGGGCCTGTTTTCATGCTGTAGGGAATCTAATCTAATTTGTCTTGTCTTTCAATGTGCATCACCTCACAATTCTCTGCATTGGACCCCATGTGCCACATATCTGTCCACTCCGCCAACTTGTCTATGACCTTCTGGAGTGCTACATTTTTCACCTCACTGTGTATAAATCTTCAAACTTCCTGTCATCTGCACACTTTGAAATTGTACCCAGCGTACTTTACTTCTCTACCTATCAGTTAATTTAGCAATCCTTTCATTCAAGTCATTGACATAAACTGAAAATAGTTGAGGCCCCAGCTCTGATGGGGACACCCTGTGACATATCACTACTTACAGCTTGCCAGTCAAAACAAAATGATCCTCCTTACTATGTACTTCTTGTCAGTTAATCAATTGTTTTCTAATTTTTAACCCCCTATATCAGGTACCCTTGGGTAGTAAACTTTGACATCACACCTTATCAAATGCTGTTCAAAAATATACCGCATCTACAGATTCCCCTTTGTTCAACTTGTTTGTAATTTTCTTCAAATGCTATAATAAATTAGTTAAACTTGATTTCCATTTCATGAAGCCATATTGATTCTGCCTCATCACTTTATGACCTTCTAAGTATCCTGATATAACCTCCTTGCTAGCAGATTCTAACGGTTTCCCAATGACAGATTTTAGACTTACTGGTCTGTACTTTTCTGCTTTCTATCTCCTTCTTTTCTTGAGTAAAATTATTACTTTTGGTATTTTTATCTGCTGGGACCTTCCAAAATCTAAGGAATTTTGGATGACGATAACCAATTGAATTATTCTGCTGCCACTTCATTTCAAATTCAAGGGTGTGGGCTATTCAGTCCTGTGGACATGTCAACATTTAGATCTTGTAGTTTTCTTAGTACATTTTTCCCTGGTGATGGTGATTGTTTCAAGTTCCTCCATCCCATTCATCTCCTGATTGTTAAGTGTTTTTGGGAAGTTCCCTACAATCTCCTAAGGTGAAAACAGATACTGATTCAGTACCTCCACCATTTACTGGTTTTCCATTGTCACTTTCCTGAACTCATTCTCTTGAGGACCAACATTAGCCTGACGTACTTCTTTCTGATTTAAGTATTTATACAAGCTCACTCTCAGGTTTTGTATTCCCAGCTAGATTTGTCTCACATGCTTTCCCTGTATTTTTTTCAACCATTCTTCACTAGTCCTTAAAATCTGACCATTGTCCTGATCTATCACTAATCCTTGCAGATCTGTAATATTTATTTCAGTTTGATACACCCTTTACTTTGCTGTTTTGCCACAAATGATCGACTCTTTTCAATAAATCTTTCTTTCTTGCTGGGATAAATCTTTGCTGAGAGCTATTAAATATCATCTTAATACTCTGCCTCTCATCTCTGTAGATTCCTACCTCTTAACTTAGTTTCCAGTTCACCTTCGCTCGCACAGCTTCATGTTATTACAGTTACCTTTATTTAGTTTATACCACAAGTCTTAAACCCGTACCTCTCCTGTTCAAACTGAACATGAAGCTCTACCACACCATGATTGCTGTCACATAGAGGCTCCTGCACCATGAGATTATCGATTAGTCCTCTCTCAATGATCATTGCCAGGATTTGAAAAGCCAGCTTCACCCCCTCTGGCTGAAAAAGTTCCTCCTCAACTCAGTTCTAAAGAGTCGTCCCTTCACCCTTAGGTCCTAGCCTCTCCCACCAATGGAAACATTTTCTGCACATCCACTCCATCCAGGCCTCTTAGTGTTAGAACATAGAAAAATACAGCGCAGAACAAGCCCTTCGGCCCTCGATGTTGTGCCGACCTGTGAACTATTCTCAGCTCGTTCCCCCTACACTATCCCATTATCATCCATGTGCTTATCCAAGGATTGTTTAAATCTCCCTAATGTGGCTGAGTTAACTACATTGACAGGTAGGGCATTCCACTCCCTTACCACTCTCTGAGTAAAGAACCTGCCTCTGACATCTGTCTTAAATCTAACACCCCTCAATTTGTAGTTATGCCCCCTCGTACAAGCTGACGTCATCATCCTAGGAAGAAGACTTTCACTATCTAATCCTCTGATCATTAGATTACTTACACTGTGGAAACAGGCCCTTCGGCCCCACAAGTCCACACCGCCCCGCCGAAGCGCAACCCACCCATACCCCTACATTTACCCCTTACCTAACACTACGGACAATTTAGCATGGCCAATTCACCTGACCTGCACATCTTCGGACTGTGGGAGGAAACCGGAGCACCTGGAGGAAACCCACGCAGACACGGGGAGAACGTGCAAACTCCACACAGTCAGTCGCCTGAGGCGGGAATTGAACCCGGGTCTCTAGCGCTGTGAGGCAGCAGTGCTAACCACTGTGCCACCGTGCCGCCCATCTTGTATGTCTCTATCAAATCCCCTCTTAGCCTTCTTCTTTCCAATGAGAACCACCGTGCCGCTCATCTTGTATGTCTCTATCAAATCCCCTCTTAGCCTTCTTCTTTCCAATGAGAACCAAAGTCTCTCAGCCTTTCCTCATAAGACCTTCCCTCCAGACTCCATAGGATTCAATCAGATCATTCTTCTAAACACCATCGAGTGCAGACCCAACGTCCTCAACTGCTCCTCATATGACAAGCCCTTCAATCCCAGGATCTTTCATGTGAACCTCCTCAAGACCGCTCCAATGCCAACACATCCTTCCAAAACTGTTCACTATATTCCAAATGTCATCTGACCACATTTATACAGACTCAGCAGTATATGTCGGCTCTTGTACTCTCAAGGTGAATGCTGATGTTGCGTATGCCTTCCTAATTGTTAACTCAACCTGCATGTTAACCTTAAAGAGATTCCTAAACCAGGACTCCTAAGACCCTTTGTGATTCACAAAGCCTTTCCCTGTTTAGAAAATAATCTACAACTCTATTTTTGTTACCAAAGTGCATAATCGCACACTTTTCCACATTGTATTCCATCTGCCATTTTTTTGTCCACTTGTCTAACATGTCTAAGTCCTTCTGCAGCCTCCCACGTCCTCAATGTTATCTGTCTCTCCACCTACCTTTGTAACATTTGCAAATGTAACAGCAATGCCCTCAGTTCCTTCGTCCAGAGCGTTAAAAGAAAATGTGAATAGTTGTGGGCCCAACACTGACCTCTGCAGAATTCCACTCACCTCCTGCTGCCATCCTGAAAAAGGCAGTACTCAAAAGCTTGATAAGTGCATGGTGACAATCTCTACCCTTGTATCTCCATTTTGCAATGGTTCAGTTCTTGGGCATGTCTTACTGATGTGTCCGTTTCTTCACCTCATCAAACGTTATGACTGTTTTCACTCATGGTTCAGAAAGATCAAAAGCTTCCTGCAGAATCCAATCAGGAACAAATCCTGTTTTTTTCTGTTGCTTGGGAGAGGCAAAGTAATGCTCTTTCTGTATCATAAGGATCCTCTGAACCTTTAACTTTGTAATTCAAGGAATACCAAGAGCACTAGAGCTGCATAGTGTAAGTGTTTATTACTGTGGTGCCTCAATGATAGTCTTCATGAGACTTCAAGCGCCCCTCATCTCCAGAGAGTTAAGCACATAGTCTAGGCTGACACCTCAGCTGTGGACACTGTGGGAGTACTACACTGTTCATTGTTCTGCCTTTCCAATACACTGTGAAGGCCCCTGCTATTCTGTCAGGCAGACGTAAAAAGGCACATGGTATTTTTCACAGAGACATGCAAGTGAGTTCTCCTCTTGTGCTGAACAATATCTGTCCTTCATCCAACATCAGTAAATGGTTCCTGCTGAGTGTGGGAGCTTCAAGTGTGCAAATTGTCTGTTATGTTTGGGAATTGGTGGGTCTTTTTTCTTCTGAGGGACTGGCAATCTCATGTAATTAACTGCTGAACCAGAAGGGGGAGCAGTCATCCCACCTCTGGAGTTTGTGTATCATTCAACTGAGTTGAAGAGGAATACGAACTCTGAACTGACCGTAAAGTTTATAAACTTTGAGTTCCAGCAAGGTTGTCAACTCTCAGTGCGGATTCGGGAATGTAGGTCTTCAGTCAATTGTATCCACTTTCCCCCATTCTAAAGGACTTGGTAAGTAAATACTACATATGCTGCGTTTCAATCCCAGAAATTTCTGGATTACAACACCTCAGGCATGAGAGAGTCGACAGATTTTTAATCAAGCACTATAGGGAAAAGGCAGCAAAGTGGAGTTGAGGATTATCAAATCAACCATGATCTCACTGAATGGCAGAACTGACTCGATGAGCTGAATGGCCGACTCTTGCTCCTATATCTTCTAATCTTAGAACTTTATTCTTTTATGGGTGTGGGCACCATTGGCAAGAACAGCATTTGTTTCCCAAGTCTATTTTCCCCTAAACAGGTTGACTTGCTGGACCAAGGTTATGGGCTATGTGCTGGAAAATAGAATTAGAATAGTTAGGTGATTGTTTTTGACCAGCACAGACATAATGGGCCAAAGAGTCTTTTTCTGTGCCATAGACTGTCATGACTGTTTGACTCTGTAACAGTTATGAGTCACCCACATTGCTGTAGGCCTGAGGTCACATATAAATCTGGCTGTGTAATGATGGTAGGTTGCTCTCCATAAACAATTGATCAGATGACATTTTAATTTTACGAAACAATGGCTTCATGATCTTAGTCATCATCATTGAGAGTAGTTTTCCATTCTAGATTCATTTCACCAGCTGTTGTAGTGGGATTCAAGCCCACATCCCATACATCAGAATTATTAGTCCAATTGCATTACCAATGCACCACCATCTCATCCAAAGAAACAGCAGAGGCTGGTTGAACCAAATGGCCTCTTTCTGTGCTGTGAGCCTCGACAATTCATCCAGCAGTAAGGACTCAAGTCCCAAAAGCATGAGATAGACAGAAGGTACTTTAAGAGAGAGAGCAAAAGTTGGAAAGACAAACAAATTCTCATATATATATATATTTGAAAATGTGCCAGCAAAGGGCCTGCCAATCCCAGTTCCCTATGGTATAGTTTCTCTTGTGCTTTTTTATTGATGTCAGTTTAATGAGTTGCAGGATGAGGAGATAACAAACACAGATAAGAATCTTTATCAAACACAATACCTGATGATGCCTTGGAGATCTAGGGCAATCAACTCCCACGTGACTGCCAAGCTGACACTAACTGACACTGCTGTTGTATGGGCCTTTGAGCTTCAGTTTCGAGCTACAGAAACTGAAGATAAGAAAGCCACAGAGAGACACACGCAAACACGTCTTCATATCTTCTACTTCCCACACAGAGTTAACCGCCATTGCCCCATAAACAATAGTGAAAGCGGCATTAATGTCCATCGGCTTTGAGAGACTCAAGTGAGAGCTTAGTCTCTGCTCTCCAGGGCATCACAACCTCTATCTCTTTCTCTAACTGAGCAACTAATTCCTGGTCAATTCAATAAAAAAAGGCTTGTATTTGGGTGGTGGCGTCAGGATGATCCGAATCACTTTTGCAGCCAAAGAAACGCTAACATTGACATAATGTAGAGCAGCTAAGGCAGCTGATTTGTGCACTGCAAGATCCCATACGCTAGTTGTTTTAAGAATCTCAGGAGAATTCCCCCTGTCTTCAGAATCCTTAAGGGGGAGGGTGTGCAGCCAGAAGTCGTGGTGCACATTGGCACCAACGACATAGGTAGGAAGAGGGGTGGGGAGGTCATTCAAGAGCTCAGGGAGTTAGGCTGGAAGCTGAAAGCTAGGACAGACAGAGTCATCATCTCTGGGTTGTTGCCGGTGCCACGTGACAGTGAGGCAAAGAATAGGGAGAGAGTGCAGTTGAACACGTGGCTGCAAGGCTGGTGTAGGAGGGAGGGCTTCAGATATTTGGACAATTGGACTGCATTCTGGGGAAGGTGGGACCTGTACAAACAGGACGGGTTGCACCTGAACCAGAAGGGCACCAATACCCTGGGGGGTAGGTTTGCTAGCTATCTTCGGGGGGGTTTAAACTAATTTGGCAGGGGGATGGGATCCGGACTTGTAGTCCAGCAGGTAGGTTAGCTGTTTGTCAGGATGCCCAAGACTGTAGGGAGGCTGTGGAGAAGGTAGCACTGACAGGGACTACTTGCGGACACAGAGATGGGCTCAAGTGCGTATACTTCAACGCAAGGAGTATCAGAAATAAGGTGGGTGAACTTAAGGCGTGGATCGGTACCTGGGACTACGATGTTGTGGCCATCACGGAAACGTGGATAGATGTGGGACAGGAATGGCTGTTGGAGGTTCCTGGTTACAGGTGTTTCAGTAAGATTAGGGAGGGTGGGAAAAAAGGAGGGGGGGTGGCATTGCTAATTAGAAATGGTATAACGGCTGCAGAAAGGAAGTTTGAGGGGGATCTGCCTCTGGAGGTAGTATGGGCTGAAGTCAGAAATAGGAAAGGTGCAGTCACCTTGTTGGGTGTTTACTATAGGCCACCCAATAGCAGCAGAGATGTGGAGAAACAGATTGGGAAACAGATTTTGGAAAGGTGCAGAAGCCACAGGGTCGTAGTCATGGGCGACTTCAACTTCCCAAATATTGATTGGAAGCTCTTTAGATCAAGTAGATTGGATGGGGCGGTATTTGTGCAGTGTGTCCAGGAAGCTTTTCTAACGCAGTATGTAGATTGTCCAACTAGAGGGGAGGCCATATTGGATTTGGTACTCGGGAATGAACCGGGACAAGTGGTGGGCTTGTTAGTGGGTGAACATTTTGGTGATGGTGACCACAATTCTGTGACTTTCACCTTGGTTATGGAGAGAGATAGGTGCGCACAACAAGGTAGATTTTATAATTGGGAGAAGGGAAATTACGATGCTGTAAGGCAGGATTTGAGGAGCATACGTTGGGAGCATAGGCTGTCAGGGAAGGATGTGGTGGAAATGTGGAACTTTTTCAAAGAGCAGATACGACGCGTCCATGATATGTATGTACCTATCAGGCAGGAAAGAAATGGTCGTGTGAGGGAACCTTGGTTGACGAGAGAGGTTGAATGTCTGGTAAAGAGGAAGAAGGAGGCTTACATAAGGTTGAGGAAACAGGATTCAGACAGAGCAGTGGAGGGATACAGGATAGCCAGAAGGGACCTGAAGAAAGGGATTAGGAAAGCTAAGAGAGGGCATGAAAAATCGTTGGCGGATAGGATCAAGGATAACCCCAAGGCATTTTATGCGTATGTGAGAAACCTGAGAATGACGAGAACGAGGGTAGGTCCGATCAAGGACAGTAGTGGGAGACTGTGTATTGAGTGGGAAGAGATAGGAGAGGTCTTGAACAAGTACTTCTCTTCAGTATTTACGAACGAGAGGGACCGTATTGTAGAAGAGGAGAGTGTGAAATGGACTGGTAAGCTAGAAGAGATACCTGTTAGGAAGGAAGATGTGTTGGACATTTTGAACAACTTGAGGATAGACAAGTGCCCCGGGCCTGACGGGATATATCCTAGGATTATGAGGGAAGCAAGAGAGGAAATTGCAGTACCGTTGGCAATGATCTTCTCGTCTTCACTGGCAACGGGGGTGGTACCAGGGGACTGGAGAGTAGCGAATGTTGTGCCCCTGTTCAAAAAAGGGAATAGGGATAACCCCGGGAATTA
The DNA here is from genome assembly GCF_037043375.1 of Chiloscyllium plagiosum. NCBI lineage: Eukaryota > Metazoa > Chordata > Chondrichthyes > Orectolobiformes > Hemiscylliidae > Chiloscyllium > Chiloscyllium plagiosum. Next base: position 12,429,782 of record NW_028270154.1, read on the forward strand.
CAGGCCTGTTAGTCTTACTTCTGTGGTAGGCAAAGTAATGGAAAGGGTACTGAGGGATAGGATTTATGAGTATCTGGAAAGACACTGCTTGATTAGGGACAGCCAGCACGGATTTGTGAAGGGTAGGTCTTGCCTTACAAGTCTTATTGAATTCTTCGAGGAGGTGACCAAGCATGTGGATGAGGGAAGAGCAGTGGATGTAGTGTACATGGATTTTAGTAAGGCATTTGATAAGGTTCCCCATGGTAGGCTTATGCGGAAAGTCAGGAGGCATGGGATAGAGGGAAATTTGGCCAATTGGATAGAAAACTGGCTAACCGGTCGAAGGCAGAGAGTGGTGGTAGATGGTAAATATTCAGCCTGGAGCCCAGTTACAAGTGGAGTTCCGCAGGGATCAGTTCTGGGTCCTCTGCTGTTTGTCATTTTTATTAATGACTTAGATGAGGGAGTCGAAGGGTGGGTCAGTAAATTTGCAGATGATACGAAGATAGGTGGAGTTGTGGACAGTGAGGAGGGCTGTTGTCGGCTGCAGAGGGACTTAGATATGATGCAGAGCTGGGCTGAGGAGTGGCAGATGGAGTTCAACCCTGCCAAGTGTGAGGTTGTCCATTTTGGAAGAACAAATAAGAATGCGGAATACAGGGTTAATGGTAGGGTTCTTAGTCAGGTGGAGGAACAGAGGGATCTTGGGGTCTATGTACATAGATCTTTGAAGGTTGCCACTCAGGTGGATAGAGTTTGTAAGAAGGCCTATGGAGTATTATCGTTCATTAGCAGAGGGATTGAATTCAAGAGTCGTGAAGTGATGTTGCAGCTGTACAGGACTTTGGTTAAGCCACAGTTGGAGTACTATGTGCAGTTCTGGTCGCCTCACTTTAGGAAAGATGTGGAAGCTTTGGAGAGGGTGCAGAGAAGATTTACCAGGATGTTGCCTGGAATGGAGAGGAAGTCGTACAAGGATAGGTTGAGAGTTCTCGGCCTTTTCTCGTTGGAACGGCAAAGGATGAGGGGTGACTTGATAGAGGTTTATAAGATGATCAGAGGAATAGATAGAGTAGACAGTCAGAAACTTTTTCCCCGGGTACAACAGAGTGTTACAAGGGGACATAAATTTAAGGTGAAGGGTGGAAGGTATAGGGGAGATGTCAGGGGTGGGTTCTTTACCCAGAGAGTGGTGGGGGCATGGAATGCGCTGCCCGTGGGAGTGGTAGAGTCGGAATCATTGGCGACCTTTAAGCGGCAATTGGATAGGTACATGGATGGGTACTTAATCTAGGTTAGAAGTTCGGCACAACATCGTGGGCCGAAGGACCTGTTCTGTGCTGTATTGTTCTATGTTCTATGTTCTATGTTCTATGTTTTTCTCTGTGGAACTGTGGTGGGATCAACTGCCTGACATGGACTGTCAAGTTTATTGTATCACCCATAAAGAATGACGATGAATTTAATACTCAGTATGAGCGAGCATTGCTTGGTGTCCCATGTCAAACAGGTGCAATGAGTTAGCATCTAATCCCAACAGTGCCACGCTCTCTCAGCACCATCAAGCAGAATGTAGCTATTGCTTTCACATCTGAGAGCCAACTGTTCCAACTCACCTCCACCCGCCTCCTGTCTTCCAATCTGTTACCTTGATCTCTTCCACACACTAGAATCCCTCGGCCATTCGGCCCAATGAGTCCACACCAACCCTCCGAAGAGCATCCTACTGAGATTCCACCCCTACCCCCATCCCTGTAACTCTACATTTCCCATGGCTAACACATCTAGCCTGCACATCCCTAGACACTACGGGCAGTTTATTATAATATGGCCAATCCACCCTAACCTGCACACTTTTGGACTGTGGGAGGAAACCAGAGCACCTGGAGGAAACCAACACAGCTGTGGGAAGAATGTGCAAACTCCACACAGGCAGTTGCCCAAGACTGGAATTGAACACGGGTCCATGGCACTGTGAGGCAGCAGTGCGAACTACTGAGCCACTGTGACGCTTGTGTTTTAAGCCCTGATCATCCATCACCCACTGTATTCACTGGCCTATGTTCCCTCTTAGTCTGACAACACGTTAATTTTGTAAAGCCTTCCTCTTAGCTTCCTAATCTCTCCATGGCCAGAGCTCAGGGCCCCAGTCAGATACAGGGGCAGCCTCAAACGGCGAGAGATTAAAGCTGATTACATCTGGAAGATCAGAATTGGAGAAGTATCGAAATCTCAGAGGGTGTGGGATTGAAAGAGATTAAAGAGTTCAGGAAGGGTGAGGCTTAGGAAGGATTCACAAATAAGGATGAGAATTTTAATATTGTGGTTTTTATTTCAACAGAAACCAGCTCAGTCAACTCAGAAGTGGTACATGAATAGGATTGATGCAAATAAGCACTTGAACAGCAGTATTTTGAATGGCCGCTAATGTATGGAGGGTGGATTAGAGGAGTCTAGCTCCGAGTCGGAATGAGGGTTTTAGTGGTGGCATGATTATTTGTCTTTTTATATTGGATGGTTTCTGCTGTAATTTCAGTGATTAACATTGTCCTGTGCTACTCCAATCATTATCGCCTAATCTTCTGACTAAGGGCATCTTTTCAATAGATCAAACAACCAAGTAATGGCAAAGAATCAATTTTGACTTGAGTCAAACAGCAATCAAGCAGGTTTGTAAAAGGCTCGGACTTGGAAGGACAGCAAAGGGGAAAATCTGGAATTTACCCCAGAGTTGGGCAGCTTTATGGCAGTGGAAGTAAATGTTTTTGGTCGATAGTTCATTAGAAGCACATCATCCATGCCTCACAACTTCCAATCTCTGTGACCTCTGTGGTTGCTTTTCCCATTCATTCATGGGATGTGGGTATCACTGGCTAACCAGTATCTATTGCCCATCCCTAGCTGCCCTTGAGAAGGTGGTGGTCAGCTGCCTTCTTGAATGGCTATAACCCATTTAGTATAGACAAACCTGCAATGCTGGTAAAGAAGGAGTTCAGGATTTTCACCTAGTGACAGTGAACCAACAGCAATACATTTCCAAATCAGAATGGTGAGTGATTTGGCGGGGAACGTGAAGGTGTTCCCATGTATCTGCTGCCCTTGTGCTTCTACATGTTGGATGTGATGGCTTTGGAAGGTGCTGTCTGAGGATCTTTGATGAATTTCTGACTTCTTGAGCACCCTTGGTTTTAATTGTTAACCCCCACTGTCAGCAGTGAAGCTTTGGAATGCCTCCTTAAACCTCCCACCCCATCTTCTAACAATCCTTAAAACCTACACTCTTTGACTAATCTTTTGGTTACCTGCCCTAACCTAATGGAGGGATTGAGTTAGGAAATGAGACTGGGACTTTTTTTCACTGGAGCATAGGAGGTTGAAGGATGACGTTATAGAGGTTTATAAATTCATGAAGGGTGTAAACAAGGTGGATGGCAGATTTCTGGGGATTTCAAGACTAAAGCAGCATACTTTTAAAGTAAGAGGAGAAAGTTTTAAAAAAGATATGGGGTGCAACTTTTTTACACAGAGTGTGTGGAATGAACTTCCATGGGCAGTGGTGGATGTAGGGACAGTTACAACATTTAAAAGACATTTGGATAAGTACATGAGTAAGAAACGTTTGAAGGGAGGAAGGTGGGACTAGTCTAGTTTGGGAATATGGTCGGCATGGATTGGTTGGACCAAAGGTTCTGTTTCCATGTGATTTGACACTATGACTCTATGACAATGACCATGGCTTAGCAGAAGCTTTTATACAATAATGCTCTTGTGAAAGGTTTTGGCATGTTTTGCTACCTTAAGAGGGGCTGTAGAAATGCGTGTTGTTGTTCAAAATTGCAAAGAACTAAACCAAACTGAAATGCTCCTCATACCACATTGAATTTCATTAGAAATTCAGTGTCACCTGCAAGGCCAGCATTTATTTTCATTTACTTTTTTGGGATATGGGGAACACAGTCAAGGTCAATAATTGTTGCCTGTCCCTAACTGCCCTTGAACAGAGTATTTTGCTAGGCCGTTTCTGAGGGCAGGTAAGAGTCAATCCCATTGGTGTAGGCCTGGCGTCACATGTAAGTCAGAGGGGGTAAGGACAACACATTTCCCTTCCTTAAAAGACATTAGTGAACCTTTGACAACAACAAAGTTAATTTCACAGTCAACATTGCTGAGAATAGTTTTCGATTGCCATGATGAAATCAGGGCCCATGTCACAGAGCGTTAATCTGCACCCCAGGATTACTCAGCCTGTGACAACACCACCATCTTCTTCTTGCTGGAGGTCACTTCACTGAGCAGTCTAGATTCAACTGTGGGGTTGGAGTCACATATAGAGCCAGACCAGGTAAAGACAATAGGGCTCATTTCCTAAAGAACCTGAGTGAAGCCTTTAGATTATTATAACAATCTGATAATGCTGCTGTCTTTTTTATTGATAAATAAACAGAGGAAATAAAGCTATCAATGACCATGATTTGAAAATGTTGGTGTTGGACTGGGGTGTACAAAGTTAAAAATCACACAACACCAGGTTATAGTTCAAAAGGTTTAATTGGAAGCACTAGCTTTCGGAGCACTGCTCCTTCATCAGGTGGTTGTGGAGTACACAATTGTAAGACACAGAGTTTATAGTAAACTTTTGCTATAAATTCTGTGTCTTACAATTGTGTACTCTACAACCACTTGATGAAAGAGCAGTGCTTCAAAAGCTAGTGCTTCCAATTAAGCCTGTTGGACTATAACCTGGTGTTGTGTGATTTTTATCAATGACTATGGTATATTCGCAACCTGATGGTCTCCCAACATGCTTCATAGTGATTTGAGAAATCTCGATGTGCAGTCACTGCTGTCTTGTTGAATCAATTTCACTTTCCTGTATTCCAAACTGAATTCTCAAATTCCCATTATGGGATTTGAACGCAAGTCCTCTAGATTACTATGGGGCTATATTGATTCGTGTTATTGTAATAGTTGGGCATTCTCAGCTCACAGAGTGCAGTCATTCTCAGCTCAAGGCAACCAGAGAATGGACAATAAATGCCAACCATGCCAGGGTACGTATACATTCCTGAAATGAACATTAAAAAAAAAATCAAAATCATTGTTTTCACCTCTCAGTACACTCCCATTTCTCAACAACGGCGACTATAGTTCTGGGAGGGCGTTACTCCTTGCTAACCAGCCAGTAATCTAGGCTGACGAGGCATTCACCTGGGTCATAGTCAAGGACAGTACAAGCCAATCAAGGTAATATATCTTTACAACCCCTCAGCCACCCCCATAAACTAACTTTCCATAAACCATAAATTTATTAGGAACTTTGTAATCATTAACCGTGTACTCACAGATCTGGTACCAGAATAACCCCCAATGTTTAGTTTCAGACATGTGAAACATCCGCATGGCCCCAGGAACCACACATTCTGTGTAGTTTTGGTCTCCATTCCAAAGAACGTCACAGCAGCACTGACATTTGATTGGCTCTGAGGAGTCCAGAAGTTGTGAAGAAAGCTATACAAACAGCAAGCTCTTTCTTTGTAGAATTGCTACAGTGCAGAAAGAGGCCATTTGGCCCGTCAAGTCTGCAGTGACCCTCCAAAGAGCATCCAAACCGCACCCAGCCTCCACCTCCCTACCCTATCCCTGTAACCTTGCTTTTACCAGTCCCCTCAGCCTCATTTGTTTGGACTACATAGACACAGGGAGAATGTGCAAACTACACATGGTCACCCAAGACTGGAATCAAGCCCAGGTCCCTGGTGCTGTGAGGCAGCAGTGCTAATCACTGAGCCACTGTACTACCAAAACTAAATGTTTCTTTGTTGGAATACAATTGTTGAAATGCTTCGAGTTCTCAGCAACAGTACAATTATTTGTCTTCTAATGGATGGTTTATGCTCTAATTTCAGTGATTACACATTGCCCTATCCTCCTCCGATCAATATAGTGTAATGTTCTGATCCACGGTATCTATTGAACAGAGCAACCATCTGCATCAACCGAGTAATGGAAAAGGACTAAACATGACCAAAATCAAATTACCAATCAAACAAGTTTATAAAAGGGTTGGAGATGGCAGGATAGCGATGGGGAAAATGTGGAATTTACAACCTTGTTGGTGACACAGCCAGACTTCCACATGTGAGAGAGAGAAAATAAAACATCTGGAGAAGGTTTTGCAGTTGCACGCAGGAATTACAACGTAGCAGCTGTTTAGATTTGAAAATATAAACAGGATTTTTATTGGCATTGTCATAGTTCGGTTGGTGTGCCAAGACTTTGTTCGCAGGATCTCTTTTTTAGCCATTCTGACACACCACCTTGTCTCAGTAACTAGTGCCATGCTGCATTCCCTATGTGTTATGGAGGTGATAGCAGGATGGTATTATCACTAAATGATGGATCTGGAGACCCAGGGAATGTTCCGTGGATCCAAGTTCAAATCCGCACCAAGAGAGATACTTGAAATTTGATCCTGGGGACGATCTGGAATTAAGAGTCGAAATGATAGCCATGAAATTATTGCTGAGGAAAATCCCATCTGGTTCACTGATGATCTTCAAGGAAGGAAATCTGCTGTCCTTACCTAGTCTGACCTAATATGTGACTCTCAGCGGTTGACTTTTAAATGCCCCGTGAGTATTTTGGGATGGACAATAAATTTTGGGCAAGGCAGTGGTGCTCACATCCTGTGAATGAATTAAAAGAATATGCATTAGGAGCTAGTTATTATAAGTATGGATATCCGGAGTGTCACACTTTGCTACTGTTATGAGCTGAGCAGCGATGTATCAGTCTAGCAGCCACATGGAGAGCAGAAAGAAACCCACTCAATAAAGCTCTTGTGTGTTTTGAGTCTAAAACATGGTTATTTTGAACTTCTGATACCTAGAAGACACTCTCTGGATCTGATAAGAAGGAAGGACAAACACGTTGCCAATCCTGCATCTTATCTATTCTCCTTCCCACTCTCTTCATTCAGACAGGAGGTACAATTGGCTAATGATTTACTCCCCCTTCTAGTGGCCTTCATCTCAATGTTATGCTAAAGAATGGAGATGGAGTCTGCTGAGGTGGAGAGGCATAAACTTTATTTAAGAAACATCTAACTGTGGCTTCATCTGCCCATGAGAATGCGAGAGTGCAAACACTGCGGCATTTCCTGTGATGAGGCATGGCATGCTTCATTAACATATGGCACAGTCAAACCTAACCCCTTACACTACATCTTCCCACCTCTCTGATTCTACCCACTAGAATACAGCCAAAAGATAATACTCTTTTCCATGGTCTCATAATAGACCTGACAAGTGGCACTGACTTAACCTCAGAGTCCCTGAGGCTGGCATTCATAGAATTCCTACAGTGTGGAAGCATGCCATTCAGCCCATCAAGGCCACACCAACCTGCTGAAGAGTAGTCCACCTGATCCATACCCCCCCTACTCTATAATCTGGCACCTCCCATGGCTAACATCCCTGAACAACAATGGGGCAATTTAGCATGGCTAATCTACCCTAACCTGCACTTCTTTGGATTGTAGGAGAAAACCAGAGCACCTGGAGGAACCCTTTCATACACGAGAGTAATGCGCAAACTCCACACAGTCAGTCACCCGAGGGTGGACTCGAACCTGGGCCCCTGGCACTGTGAGGCAACAGTACTAACCACTGAGCCACCATGACACCCCTAGTTCAACATTGAGGGAGCTGTACACATCTAGAAGGGCCAAATTTCAGATAAAGTGATGTATCATTGCCCTCGTGGTCATTGTTATGAGCTAGCCCTGGGATCCAGGTAAAGTATTTACCCTCCAGTCAAACCAACATCACTAGCATAGACTGCCTGGTCATCTATCTCATTGCTGTTTGTAGGAGCTTGCTATATATTGACCACTGAGGTACAATAGTGACAATATGGAAAAGCAGTTTGGCTGTACAGCACATTGGAAATTCATGAGGTGGGAAAAAGTGCTATCAAAATATAGGTCTGTCTGTCTGTCTTCCAAGAGTGAACTCAGAACTGGCGAAACTCAACTGGGATCCATGCCAGATTCTGGAACTGATTTTTAATGGAAGTGATGGCTTATTAATGTTTCTCTCAGTACTTAGTCAGCTCCTGATGTATTACTGTTTATGCTGCTTCATTTCTTTTATAGTGCCAGACACTAATGCACAGTAATGTTCAGGGAGATTTATGTTACACTGTGCATAGCTAACACAGTTTTTCATAACACTTGGTGGAGTCACTGTGTAATTTTAATTGATGACCTGTCTGTGGGGAGGAGCACATTGTGTTTGGCATATCGAAGCCCAGACCCACCCACTAAAGAATCAAATTCACATTTTGCCAATGCCTAACAATGCAAATCCATAAACAAAACACAGAATATGATATGAATTCTCTTATTCAGCATTAACGCCTCTGAATTACTCAAACAACAAGTTCAGTTGTGTCAACCCATGCATCCTGAATCTGCCTACCTGTTCTGAAACAGTGTAGAGAGAGATCTACTCTGTGTCTAACCCCATGCTACCCATGTCCTGGGGGGGGGCTTAATGGGGACAATGTAGACAGGATTTGCTCTGTATCTAACCCTATACTGCCCCTGTCCTGGGAGTGTTGGTAGGGACAGTATGGAGGGAGCCTTACTCTATATCTAACCCCGTGCTGTCCCTGATCTAGAAGTGCCTGATCTAGATCAGGGACAGCACGGGGTTAGATATAGAGTAAGGCTCCCTCCATACTGTCCCTACCAACACTCCCAGGACAGGGGCAGTATAGGGTTAGATACAGAGCAAATCCTGTCTACATTGTCCCCATTAAGCCCCCCCCCCAGGACATGGGTAGCATGGGGTTAGACACAGAGTAGATCTCTCTCTACACTGTTTCAGAACAGGTAGGCAGATTCAGGATGCATGGGTTGACACAACTGAACTTGTTGTTTGAGTAATTCAGAGGCGTTAATGCTGAATAAGAGAATTCATATCATATTCTGTGTTTTGTTTATGGATTTGCATTGTTAGGCATTGGCAAAATGTGAATTTGATTCTTTAGTGGGTGGGTCTGGGCTTCGATATGCCAAACACAATGTGCTCCTCCCCACAGACAGGTCATCAATTAAAATTACACAGTGACTCCACCAAGTGTTATGAAAAACTGTGTTAGCTATGCACAGTGTAGAGGAAGCTTTACTCAATATCTAACCATATGCTGCCTCTGCCATGGGAGTGTTGATAGGGACAGTATAGAGGGAGAATTACACTGTATTTAACCCCATGCTGCCCGTGTCCTGGGAGTGTTTGATGGGGACAGTGTAGAGAGAGCTCTATATATTTAACCCTGTGCTGTTCATGTTCTGGGAGTGTTGATAGGGACAGTGTCAAGGGAGATCTACTCTGCTTCTAACCCATGCTGTTCCTGTTCTGGGAGTGTTGATACGGACAGTACAGAGTGAGCTTTACTCTGTATCTAACCGTGTGCTGCCCCTGTCCTGGGAGTGTTGATAGGGACAGTATAGGGAGAGTTCTATTCTGAATCTAACCCCATGCTGCCTCTGTCCTGGGAGTGTTTGATGGGGACAGTGTAGAGAGAGTTCTGCTGTGTATCTAACCCCATGCTGCCCCTGTTCTGGGAGCGCTTGATGGGGTCAGCGTATAGTGAGCTGTACTCTGTATCTAACCCCATGCTGTCACGGTCCCTGGAGTGTTTGATCCTTAACCTACATCTAAGCTATGCTGGATCACTATGGAATATTTCCTAATTTCCTGCACTATTTCCCTGATACCATTAGTAAATAGAAATTGATCAATCTCTGTCTTGAGATTGCTCAATGACTGCATCTCCACTACCCTTTCCAAAGATTCCCCACCCACTGAGTGAATAAACTCCTCCTCATCTCAGTCTTCAATGGTTTTCACCTCAATTTGAAATGCTGCCCCGTAGTTTGGTACTAGCACCATCACCAATCCCCACGGCCCCCCCCCCCCCCCCCACCTCCGTGCCCACACCCCACCTCAGTCAGGGTAAGCACCTTTTTTCTGCAACTACTCTGTGTATCCTTTTATAAATTTTGTAAGTTTCTTTGAGATTGCCTCCCATTTTTATAAACTCTGGAAATCAAACGCTCAGTATCCTCAGTCTCTCCTTGAGGGACTGGTCCAGTATCCCAGGAATTAGTGTGGTTTACCTCAGCTGTATTCTCTCTCTCGTAAATATATTCTTGCTGGGTACAGGAGCCAAAACTGCCCACAGTATTCCAAGTGTGGTCTCAACAGTGTTGTGTACAATTGAAGTAAGATTTCTTTGTTCCTCTACTCAAATCATTTTGCGATGAAGGCCTAAACAGCATTTGGCTTCCTAATTGTTTGCTGCACCTACATGTTAATTTTCAATAACTGTTGAGTGAAGATACCAATGTCCCTTTGGATGTCAAACTGTCTGACAAAAATATTCTGACATCCATCTCTCCACTAAAGTAGATAACCTCACACCCTCCACATTATATTCCATCTGTCATGTCCTTAATCACTCACTGATTTTGTTCAAATCCCCTTGAAGCCTCTTTGCATCATCCTTACGAAAGATATTCCTTTCCAGTGTTGTGTGACCTGCAAATTTTGAAATATTATCTCTGTATCCAAATCATTGATGTAGGTTGTGAACTACTGGGGCTCCCGCGCTGACCCATGTGGTATGCCATTGTCCGCATCCAGCCACCATAAGAATAGCCCATTTATTCTATCAACTATAAACATCCTGGGGGATTATCATTGACCAGAAACTCAACTGGACGCACCACATAAACACAGTGGCTAAAAGAGCAGGTCAGAAGCTAGGGATACTGCTGTGAGTAACTCACCTCCTGACTCCCCAGAGCCTCTCCATGGTCTAACGACACAAGTCAAGAGTGTGATGGAATATTCCCCACTTGCCTGGATGGACGCAGCTCCAACAACACTCAAGAAGCTTGGCACCATCCAGGACAAAGCAGCCCACTTAATTGGCACTACATCCACAAGCATCTACTCCCTCCACTATCAATGCTGAGTAGCAATCGTGTGTATAATCTACAAGATGCACTGCAGAAGTTCTTTAAAAACCCTCAGACAGCACCTTCCAAACTCATGACCATTTCCATCTCGGACAAAGACATCAGATACATGGGAACACTACCACCCTGCAAGTTCCCCTCCAAGCCATTCACCATCCTGACTAGGAATGACTGGGTCATAATCACAGAATACCCTCCTGAAGGGCATTGTGGGTCAACCACAGTAGGTGGACTGCAGCGGTTCAAGAAGGCAGTTCACCCCTACTTTCTCAAAGGGCAACTAGGGATGGGCAATAAATGCTGGCCAGCCAGCTCTAGGAAAAGCAGAACTCAATTTACCATCTCACTACCCTAGTGAGGCATAATTACATTTACATTAGTCCCTTTGATCTCTATTACCTGTGGAATTTTTTGTGTCTTCATCCATGAAGACACAAAGTAATTATTTAGCTTCACTGCCATTCTTATTTGTTTGTCTGCAATGGACCTGTATATGTAATTGCTAAACTTTTCCTTTTCACATACCTAAAGAAACTTGTACTGTCATTTTTATGTTCCTTCCTAATTTACATTCGTCCTGTATTCTTTCTTTATCAGTTTATTAGTCCTTGTTTGTTGAATTCCAAAATGCTCCCAATCCTGAGGCTCACTATTATTTTGGCAACATTATATGCCTCATCCTTTCATCTAATACAAACTTGGCCTCTGGAAGCCAGGCAAGCCAGTTTTTGTTTATTCACTCATGGGACGTGGACAACAATAGGTGGCCAGCATTGCATTGCCCATTGCCTAGTTGTCCTTTAGCAGGTGGTAGTGAACCACCTTCTTGAACCACTGTAGACCACTTGCTGATATCACTGGAGAGAAGGAGAAAGACAAAAGCCTGTCAGCTAACTGCAGAGTCAAGAATCTTGAAACCATTGCTTAACTGCTAATTAGTCAGCATTACCAAATTATCCACTTAACGGCCACAACTTTCCACCATCTACACTTCACAGACCCCTGGCATTAATTTAATTATCTTTTATACCTGTTACCTCTTTACTGAATTCATGTCTCTTGTCTGTGTGTGTGCCTGAGGTGTTCTCTTATCTTTTCCTACATTTGACACTTTATAAACTCAAGGTTTCTTTAACTCAAGAAAACCTGGTTAAATTGGCTCCTTTCAAAACATTGGATCCTACAAGGGAGGGACTCCTTTTTGAAAAAATGGGGTGGGAGTGAGCAAAGAGGAGAACTAGTTCATTCCCTCTACCTCTGGGAGTATAACAATGTGGAGGTATCCATTCTCGAGGCCTAGTGAACTGGGGAGCCTACCCGGGGACCTGGCTGTAACAAATTAATTGACTCATAGCTTTGATATACTAATTATACTGCTGTAATCAAGTGAGAATTGCTTGTAAACAGTTTTTATATTGTAGTGTTCAAATGTAAGAGTAGTGTAGTGTTGTTTTAACAGACTGAAGATGTGACTAGTACGTTTTACTTGATACTGCCATCTAGCTGTGTTTCTCAAGTTTAGTTCATTCATTCCAGACCATTCATTCTCATTAGATTTCTGTCAGGTTTTTCTGAAAAGTGCTGTCTTAAATTTAGGATGAGGGTCAGTATTAATTTTAAAGCAGGGTTCAGTTTATTATTAGTGTTCGGGACAGGACTAATCCTTGGGTTACAGGTAAATTCATTTTTAGAGTTAGTGTTAGTACTGAGCAAGCTTTAATGAAGGGTTAATGTCTGGATTAGCGTCAATTTAGAACTAGGTTCAGGGTTAGCCTTAGTATGAATGTTAGTATTGGAGTTAGGATTAGAGATAGATTTGAGGGTGTGAGCAGGACGGTGGTTGCCTCCAGGCTTGCTAATTTCCCAAATCTTTTTTTATCTTCCTGGTGTTTATATTTGGCTCATGTGTCAGGGTTAGGGTTGAGATTCGGGTCAGTGTTAGAATTAGAGTTCAGTTGGCATCAGAGTTAGGTCTAGCATCAGGGGTAGGATTAGGGATTGGTTGGTGCCAGAGCTTAGGTTGGGGTTAGGGTTAGAGTGTCTGTTAGGGTTAGGTTTGGGTTAAGTTTAATAATAGTACTTAGGTTAGGATTAAAGATAGTATTTGAGTTAGGGTTAATGATAGGTTTTGGGTCAGAATTTGAATTGGAGTTAGTATCCTGGTTGGTGTTAGAGTTAGGACTAGTGTTAGGTTCTGAGTTATGGTAAACATTAATGTTTGGGTTTGCTCATGGTTAGGATCAGGGTTACAGTATTGAGCCTTAAAATTGGGAATTCCCTCCTGAAAGGTAAACCTAATTCCAAATGCTTCACAGCCAATTACAATCATTTTAAACATGGTTAAAAATTTATTCATTAAGCTGTAGATTGAGACATAAAAAGTTGCCTAGAAAGGCAAAGAAAATTGTCCTGCTTAATTTCTTAGCAATACTTTTCCTTTACAAGATCTTCATCCAGCAACAGTGAGGGAGTGGTGATATATTTCCAAATCAGGATGGTGAGCAGCTTAGACGGCCACTTTCTGGTGCTGGTGTTGCTATGTATCTCTGCCCTTGTTCTTTTAGATGGTAGTCTTCATAGTCTTGGAAGGTACTGTCTATGGCACCTGGATGAATTACTCATCTTTCTTTCTCGCATGCTGTTCCTGAATCTTGACGATGGTCCACCTGCATCTGTGGTGGAGGGAGTGGTTTTTTAAGCTAGTGGATGTGGTGCCAGTCAAAGAGTTACTTTTTTCCTTGATGGTGTTGAGCTTCTTGAATGTATGTGGAGCTATACTCACACAGACAAGTCAGGAGTATTCCATCGCATTGTGCCTTGCAAATGATAGACAGGCTTTGGGGAGACAAGAAATGAATTACTCACCGCAGAGTTCCTAACCTCTGACCTGCTCTTGCATTTATTGTATTTATATGGTTGATAAGCTCAGTTTCTGGTCAATTGTGACTTCCAGGAAGTTGACAGGGTACAGTCAGTAATGATAATGCTACAGACCATTAAGAGCAGATATTTAGATGTTCAACTGTTGGAAATGACAATTGCATGGCACAAATGCTACTTGCCACTTGTCAGCACAAACTCAGATATTGTCCAGGTCTTGCTGCATTTGAACGTGGACTGCTTCAGTATCTGAGGAGTCATGAATTGTGCTGAACATTGCAATTATTGGCAAACATCCCTACTTCTAACCTTACGATTGATGAAGCAGTTGAAGATGATTGGGCCGAGGGCACTATCCTGAGAAACTCCTGTGGGGATGTCCTGGAGCTGAGAAGATTGACTTCTAACAGCCACAACCATTACGATTCCAGGTATGATTCCAACCCTTTCAGAGTTTTCCCATTGACTGTAGCTCCACTATTCTTCTTCGACACCACATCTAACCAAGAGAGCAGGCTATATGCATTCAAAAGCTCAACATTATCCATCAACCCGCACCACTAAAACAGATTCTCTACTCAAAAGCACATTGTTGTTTGTGGAGTCTTGCTGTGCACAAATTGGCTACTAGGTTTCGTACAAAGCAACAGTGATTTAGAACCTAAAACATAGAACAATACAGCGAAGAATAGGCCTTTCGGCCCTCAATGTTGCGCCGTCCAATGAACTATTCTCAGCTCATTCCTCCTGCACTATCCCAAAATCATCCATGTGCTTATCTAAGGATTGTTTAAGTCTCCCTAATGTGCCTGAGTTCACTTGCAAAAATCGCAATTGTTGGAAAATCTCAGCCAGTCTGGCAGCATCTGTGGAGAGAAATCAAAGTTATCATTCCGGGTCAGGTCGAGCTCAGAACTGCTGAACTTTTACAGCAATTTCTATTTTTGTTTCTGATTTACAGCATCCGCAGTTCTTTCAATTATCATTTAGTGATTTCACTCAATCGGCTATGAAATGCTTTGGGATGGCTGGTGGTCATAAGGGTATCTATATAATTGCAAGTCTTTCTTTCTCGCATGCTGTTCCTTATAGTTGATTAAATCAGCTCAGGAGTGAAATATATGATTTAATCCTTCACAGTAGTAGCTATCCAGAGAAGCTGCCAAGATGCTGAACATTGCACAGCTCATGTGATGAGAGACAATGGGGCCAGGAAACTGTGTCTGCCATTTATAACCTCAGTTAACACTAACACCCATTGACAGTGTTATGGGTATACAGCTTCTTTGTGTATCTAAGAATTAAATTATAGCAGTGTGCTGTAGGTTAACGAGGTATGACTCTGTTCTAAGTATATCAGCTTGTTTAAAGGTGCTTCACAAAGTCATCCTTGTAGCAGCTGTAATGGGCATTAATTGTTTGCAACTTTAACCTGAAGTAAATGGCTTTATATTCAATGTTGCAGGATTTTTGCATCATTTAATGTGATGCCTCACTCACATTACTGTGTCAAACTGACTCAGACCTAGCTTGGAACTCTCTGTGATGTGCAATCTTGCTACTACAAACTCTATTAATGTTGCTCAGGCAAAAGGGAATATGCTCCATAGATCTTTATGGAGTGCAACGTGATAGAAAATAAATCACTTGTCAATGCATAGCACATCTCATGACCTCAGGAAGTCCACTCAGTAAATCAAATTATTTTCTGAAATGGAGCCACCATGATAATGTTGGGAAGCATGGTACTCTATTTGAAATTAGTTGGTTTATCAAATGGTATGGTGCCCCAACGTGAGTTTTGAGTTCTGTATAGACAGATTGAGAAGAAGGCTATATAAGAACTGTCTTCAGGCTTAAAATTCAAAGTCTACATTCATCTTAAATACTGCTATGCATAGTATCATGGATATATCGGGTTCTGATTTATGGTTAAGGATTAATCAATCTTTGTGTGTTCATGTCCATATGCTTATATGAGTTTTCCAGAGACAGTGTGTGAACTCCACCCACACAATGCTATTTATACTCAGGGATGTGCAAGGTCATGACATCTTCACAATATTGTTCCAGGGTCCTGAAGCCCTTCCATTACAAAAGCCATCTCTCACAAATGGCTAATCATTCAAAGGTTCAGAGCTCCCTCAGCATTCACTGTAATGTAATGCTGGGGTATGTGTTCAGTCATTGAATTTACACTGTCAAAAGTGAGAAAGTGTTACCAATGAGTTACAGCTGCTATAATACTTCAGCAGTTCTTGACATGTGCAAAATTTGAAGAGCTCGTCATAAACAAACAATGGCATTTCTGATGGCTAACTGCTTTAAAAACTATTTGATGTGGTTGTGCCTGGAGGAAGTGATGTGAATTTTGTGGGCAGTTTTGGTCTCCTTTTCTGAGAAAGGATGCTCATGCTCTCAAGGGAGTGCAGTGAAGATTTACCAGGCTGATTGCGGGGATGGTGGATGAAATGCATTTGGACTTCAGTAGTTGCCATTGACAATCATTAATGATCACATGCACCTTCTCTTCAAAAAGCAGATAGATGGACAGGGAGATTGATCGCAAAATAACTGAGTGTAAGAAGAGGCTGCAGGACTTCTCCTGTTCCTAGGGAATAAGTATAAAAAGATTAAAGACCATAAAATGTCAGAGCAGAGTTGGGAGGAGGGATTGACTAGGTTAGGATCATTTTCGCTGGAGTTCAGGCAAATGAGAGGAGATCTCATAGAGACTTACAAAATTCTAACAGGACTAGACAGCGCAGATGCAGGGAGGATGTGCCTGATGGTGGGGGTGTCCAGAACAGGGGGATCACAGTCTGAGGATTCAGGATGGACCATTTAGGACAGAGATGAGGAGACAGTTCTTCACCCAAAGTGTGGTGAGCCTGTGGAATTCATTACCACAGAAAGTAGTTGATGCCAAAACATTGAATGTATTCAAAAGGCGGCTAGATAAAGCACTTGGGGCAGATGGGTTCAAAGGTTATGGGGAGAAAGCAGGATAGGCTATTGAATTGGACAATCAGCCATGATGGTGAGGAATGGTGGACAAAGCTCGAAGGGACGTGTGGAAGCTCTATCTTCTATGTTTCAGTGTTTCTATGAAGCTGGAGATATTAACAGAGTTACCTTCTATTAATGAGACTGCAGTCATTGATGGTGAAAACCTCCAATAATCCTCACTGGTTGGAGCCGTATGAACCATTCCTTCAATTGTTTGATTAGATTAGATTACATTACAGTGTGGAAACAGGCCATTCGGCCCAACAAGTCCACACCGACCCGCCGAAGCGAACCCACCCATACCCCTACATTTACCCCTTACCTCACACTACGGGTAATTTAGCATGGCCAATTCACCTGACCCTGCACATCTTTGGACTGTGGGAGGAAACCGGAGCACCCGGAGGAAACCCACGCAGACACGGGGAGAACGTGCAAACTCCACACAGTCAGTCGCCTGAGGCGGGAATTGATCCCGGATCTCTGGCGCTGTGAGGCAACAGTGCTAACCACTGTGCCACCGTGCCGCCCACAAATGTAATGTAATGTAATGTTTGTTGCCTGGTGAGTACTTGCAGAATAAGCAGACATGAGCAGGCTCTAATCTAAAGGATCATTTCACCATTCAGTGCGGCAGGATTTTGTCTGTGAACGGTGATCATGTGTAATGTTCATCGGTCATCAAAAACCTTGTGCCTTCTTCAATTAAACTGGATGCCATCAAATCCAGTATCTCATAGAGTCATAGAGTCATAGAGATGTACAGCATGGAAACAGACCCTTCGGTCCAACCCGTCCATGCCGACCAGATATCCCAACCCAATCTAGTCCCACCTGCCAGCACCCGGCCCATATCCCTCCAAACCCTTCCTATTCATATACCCATCCAAATGCCTCTTAAATGTTGCAATTGTACCATCCTCCACCGCATCCTCTGGCAGCTCATTCCATACACGTACCACCCTCTGCGTGAAAAAGTTGTCCCTTAGGTCTCTTTTTTATCCTTCCCCTCTTACCTTAAACCTATGCCCTCTATTTCTGGACTCCCCGACCCCAGGGAAAAGACTTTGCCTATTTATCCTATCCATGCCCCTCATAATTTTGTAAACCCCTATAAGGTCACCCCTCAGCCTCTGACGCTCCAGGGAAAACAGCCCCAGCCCGTTCAGCCTCTCCCTGTAGCTCAGATCCTCCAACCCTGGCAACATCCTTGTAAATCTTTCAAGTTTCACAACATCTTTCCGATAGGAAGGAGACCAGAATTGCATGCAATATTCCAACAGTGGCCTAACCAATGTCCTGTACAGCTGCAACATGACCTCCCAACTCCTGTACTCAATACTCTGACCAATAAAGGAAAGCATACCAAACGCCTTCTTCACTATCCTATCTACCTGCAACTCCACTTTCAAGGAGCTATGAACCTGCACTCCAAGGTCTCTTTGTTCAGCAACACTCCCTAGGACCTTACCATTAAGTGTATAAGTCCTGCTAAAATTTGCTTTCCCAAAATGCAGCACCTCGCATTTATCTGAATTAAACTCCATCTGCCACTTCTTAGCCCATTGGCCCATCTGGTCCAGATCCTGTTGTAATCTGAGGTAACCCTCTTCGCTGTCCACGACACCTCCAATTTTGGTGTCATGGAAACAGGACTTTAGATTGTCAGAACAGCAGACAGTTCTCAACTGTAAAGCTTATTTGTATGTTGCCTTACCTCATCCTTTGGACCTGAAATTGAATAGAAACTAAATACACATGGACTTCAGTGGTTGCTATTGACAATCATTAATGATCACATGCACCTTCTCTTCAAAAAACCTCAGCATTTCCTCACCTTCATGCAGCTGACATTGGGCATTCCTGCACAGAACTAAGCCATTTATCCCATCTGGTCCATGCTAGATCATGCTCCATCTGTGACTCCTTCCAACCTGGTTCATCTCACTCGCTCTAACTTTAACCCACACCCAGAGGGCTGTGGAATTCTTTCCCACAGAAAATGCTGAGACCAAAGCATTGAATATTTTGAAGAACGAGTTAGAGACAGTTTTTAGGGCTGAAGGGATTAAAAGGTATGGGGCAAAAACAGGAACAAGGGACTGAATTGAATGATCGGTCATAATTATGTTGAATGGTGGATCAGACTTGAAGGGGCAAATGGCCTACTCCTGCTGCTATTTTCTATGGTTTTAGTAGCTGTTGACAACGGGGGAGCTGGAACAAGGACGTCTGAGTGAAGGGGGTTGGTGTGGAGATTGGGTGTGGTGTAGTGTATCAATTGAAAAATTCAAAACTTGGATTGATAAATGTTTTAAGGGGAAGGATATTAAGACTTGTGCAACCCACAACAGGTAGATGGACAGGGACTCTGATCACAATCAGTGAAAGAAGAGGCCACAGGACATGAAGGCCTTCTCCTGTTCCTACGGAAAAAAAATAAAAAGACTAATGGCCATAAAATATAGGGGCAGAGTTAGAATATTCAGCCCATCAAGTCTGTTGTGCCATTCGATCATGGCTGATATGTTTCTCAATACAATTCTCATGCCTTCTCCTTGTAACCTTTGATCCCCTTGTTAAGAATATTTCTGTCTTAAATACACTCAATAACTTGACTTCCACAGCCTTCTGTGGTAATGAGTTGCACAGATTCACCACCCAATGCCTGATAAAATTCCTCCCTATCTCAGTTCTAATGAGTTGTCCCTTCACTCTGAGGCTGTGCCTTCTGGTCCTAGTCTCGCCGACTAATGGAAACATTTTCTCCACCTCCACTGTATCCAGCCCTCTCAGTATTTCAATGCCCCCCGCCATTCTTCTAAACTCCATCAACTACAGACCCAGAATCCTCAACCACTCCTCATATGACAAGCACTTCATCCCTGGGATCATTCTTATAAACCTGCTCGAGATTCACATCAGAGCCACCACATCTTTCCTGAGTTACAGGGCTCAAAACTGCTCACAACATTTCAAATGCAGTCTGACCAGAGCCTTATACAGACTCAGCAGTACATCCCTGTTCTTGTAATCTAGCCCTCTCGAAATGAACGCTAACATTGCATTTCCCTTTCTTACTGCCAACTGAACCTGCATTTTAACCTTTACAGAATCCTGAGTTAGGACTCCCAAGTCCCTTTGCATTTTAGACTTCTGAAGGCTTTTCCCATTTAGAAAATATTCTATGCCTCTATTCTTTGACGAAAATGTATAATCTCATTCTTTGCCACATAGTATTCCATCTACCACTTCTTTGCCCACTCTCCTAGTATGTCCATGTCCTTCTGCAGTCTCCCTGCTTCCTCAACACTACCTGTCCCTCCATCTGTTTTTGTGTCAGCTGCAAACTTAGTAATGATGCTCTCAGTTCCTTCGTCCAGATTGTAAAAACTAAAGGAAAGGAAGACTGATTTTAAAAAAAAATCTGTTTAAACAGTCAAATGAATAAACCTCTAGTAAATGAGAGAAAACATTTTATTTTAAAAAAGACACCAGCCTATTTTATAATCAAGGCTTAAGAATCGCAGTGATTTTCAAATATAATCCATCAGAGTCCCTGGTGAGAAAAGTAAGCTCTATTTCTGTGCGGCAGTTACAGTCAGTAGAAGAGGAATTAACTTGAATTTGTATATCACCTTTCACAACCTCTGGAGATGGTATCAATGAAGAACTTTTGAAATATCGTCACTATTACAACGTAGGACATGCACTGCCAAGTTTGACACAGCAAGATCCCACAGACAGCCATAAGAAAATGACCAGTTATAAATTGGGTCCTTAGTGACCTTGTTTGAGGAATAAATACTAGGTACGCCACTAGATGGGATTCCTTTGCTCTTCTTCAAAATGATACCATGGAGTCTTTTGTCTCCACCTGAGAGTGCAGAGATTATTACTGTGTAAATAGTCGATTGACAGCACAGAACTTGAGCAATGCTGAACCAAGACACATTTGTCAAAGATTATCACCTTGCAGTCATCAAGACCATTTGCAAGAATATCATTTTATGGGATAAATCAAGATTTGCATTGCAAGAAAGGAAAGTGTCGATTAGTTGGCAAATGGATAGTGGATTGATAGAATTTGCCCATGTATTCTCTGTGGCCAGTCACCTTAAGCAATCATAGTCCACTTGCCAGTCAATCAGCATTCTCCTCTCATGCAACATAAATGTCAATTTCCAAGTTGGATTGATATTCTTGTGAAATGTCCTGATGAGTGCAGGATGAAAACCTATTTCTTGTCTCAATCATAAACCACAGCTTACTGAAACATAGCATCCAGCTTATAATCGTGTGCATGGGACAGGCATGGAAATGTGAAGATGCAATTTCTGAGTGAACCTGTGTTAGGACTTGGCACAAACCCTAGTTTTGTATGGCCTCTGATGTACCCTCCAGTACAGAGCAGTATCCACTCAAGCATGCATTCAGCTCAGTGAGAATGGAATGCCTAATTTGACTTCTTTAAATAAATAAGGTATTCTCAATAATGCAATGAAAATATCAATTAAACTTCTTTTTTATGTAAACCCCAGGTCCTCCATATTGCAGATGAGAGTTGTAATGGTTAATTTTGTCAGACAGATAATGGCTGGTAAAGTTGACATGGTCCTACTGACCATAGGGCTACTCCTCTCTTTAGAGATGACAACTAGTGTTGGTTTAACCTGAGGGTTATCATACCTCAAACAAGGGGAGAGGTTGAGAAACAGAGTCCTTCATGGTAACCTCAGCTGGCTTGGGAATTGAACTCACACTGGTGGCATCACAAACCAACCATCCAGCCAACTGAGCTAACTAACCCATTAATAAGTGCTACCAGCTTCGTGTAGAATCACACTTCTATGAAACCAATCATGAGCAGAATAGTAATTTTATCTGTGCTCATCTTGATGGAAGAAACTACCACAATTGCTATGGCAGTGATCTTGCAGTGATGATTTGGAGGTGCCGGTGTTGGACAGGTGTGTACAATGTTAAAAATCACACAACACCAGGTTATAGTCCAACAGGTTTATTGAGAAGCACTAGTTTTCGGAGCGCTGCTCCTTTATCAGGTGCTTGTGACAACTACCTGATGAAGGAGCAGCGCTCCGAAAGCTAGTGCTTCCAAATAGACCTGTTGGACTATAACCTGATGTTGTGTGATTTTTAACTAGGTATTGCAGCTTAGTGTTTTACCCATCTGCAGTCCTCAGGAAACCCAGTCCCTTTATTGAATACTACCCTGTTGTCAGATATGATAATAAGGCAAAGAAGGAACTTTCTTTTCTGTACTGCCTTTCACGAATTTCCCAAAATGCTTTAAAGTTCATAAAGTAATTCTGAAACATAGTCATTGCTGTGATGAAAGAAATGCATCAAATTGTGCATGGCAAGCTCCCCACTAAACAGCAATGTGATAATGACCTGAGCATTACTAACATTGATAGATGGACAATTACTTGCAAGAAGACAAGGGAGGGATTTCCTTCTTCCCTGAGAGAGCAGACAGGGCCTTGGTTTAACGTCTCATTCAAACGACGGTGCCTCTGTCAGTGCGGCACTGTTCAGTAATGCACTTGGGAGTATCAGTCTAAATGTTTCTGTTCAAATCCCTAGAGTGTGTCTTGAACCTAAACCATCTGATTCAGAGGCAGGTGCAATACCCATTTAAGAAAGAATAAGAGAGAACAGACTTACATTTACAGCAACTTTCACAGCTAACAGAATACCCTTTCCCTTGAAAGCTAATTAAGTACTTTTGAAATGTTTCTTTTTGTTCAGTCACAGGATTGAATTTACTGGTCAGGCCAGAATATATTGTCACACCCAAATTGCCCTTGAGAAGTTATTAGTTCTGACCTGCTGCAGTCCATGCAATGAAGGGACATGCTTCGTGGTATCACAAGGGAGTTCTAGGATTTTGACCCAGTGACAGTGCAGTGGCAGTGATATAGTTCCAAGTCATGATGGTGTATGACTTTAAGGATAACTTGCATTAAGCGCTGTTCCCATGTATCTGCTGGCCCTTCTCTTTCTAGTTGGTAGAAGTCAAGAGATTGGAAGGTGCTGTCAAAGGAAGCTCAGTGAATTGCTGCTGTGCATTCTGTAGGTGGTATACACTGCTGCCAGTGTGTGTGTTTGTGTGTGTGATGGAGGGAGTGAAATTTGAGTGCGGTGGATGGTGTGCTGATCAAGCAGGATGCTTTATCCTGGATGCTGTTGAGCTGCTTGAATTTTGTTGGAGCTATACTCATCCAAGCAAGTGGAGGGTATTCCATCATACTCCTGACTTGTGCCTTGTAGATGGTGTCAGGCTTTTGGGGAGCCAGGAGGTGAGTTGCATATTGCAGCATTGCTAGCCTCTGACCTGCTCTTGCAGCCACAATATTTATACAGCTGGCCCATTTTAGTTTCTGGTTGATGGTAACCTCAGGACATTGACAGTAAGGAATTCAGTGATGGAAATGCTATTGAATATCAAGTCATAACCATCTTTGAATCCACCACTATCAAAATCCTGGGTTGATTAGCATTATCCAGTTAATTGACTTGTGGGCAATTTCAGAATACGTATGCACATTAAATGCTCACTAATGAAATCCAGTAGGAACTCGGGAGAAGTCAGTGAGTGGAGAAAATGTGGATCTCATGACCACAGGCTTTTAGTTTATTCATTCAGCCATGACCTAACCAAAGGCTTTAAGATTATGACAGGATTTGATGGGGTAGATACAGAGAAACAGTTTCCACTTGTGGACAAACCAAAATCATAAATATAAGCTGGTCACTAATAAATCTGTAGTGATTGGAACCAGGTGGATCTTATTGACTATGAGACTCTTGATGGGGGTTATTAACCTGGTCCAATCAGGGAGCCCTGGCTGACAGGTATAAACAGGGGATTCATCTGCACACACACAACATGGGTGCTGGAGAAAAGAATAAGCACTCCCGCAGTTAGGCGGTAGTGTGGGGGTAAGGAAAAAAAATGAAAAGAAAATAAACAGGGGATTAGGGCCATTTTATAATACAGTGGTAGTGTCCCTGCTCCTGGACTGAGAGGCCTAGGTTCAAGTCCCATTTGCTCCAGAGGTGTGTAATAACATCAAAATAGGTTAAATAAAAAACAGTTTATTTTAAGAAATATAAACAGGGGATTCAGAATCTCCTGTCTTTCAGGGACTGACTCTGAGCTGGCTGGTCATGGCCAGTGTACTGTACACACATAAACAAAGGGTGACTTGGTGATGGAATACCGGTCTCTATTTCAATATCCATAGGCAAGTTCAGGAGGAACTTCATTACTAAGAGAGGGGTAGGAATGTGAAGCATGCTGCTGTAAGGAGCAATTGCGGCAAATTGTCATGGAGTCATAGAGATCTACATCACAGTTAAAGGCCTTTCGGCCCATCAAGATCATAAGAGATACATGTAAGGGGAAACCTATGTAAGAAATGATTGGAAGAAAAGACTATGTTCATAGGATGAGATGAATTTAAGTGAGATGATGGCTCAGACGGAGCTGGAATACTAGCATGGTCCAGCTGTAATGAATAATCTCTTTCTGAGCTGTACACCCTATTATAATGCTCCATGTGATTGTTTTTTAATTCATTCATGAGATGTGGATGTCACTGGCTAGGCCAGCATTTATTGTCCATCTCTAACTGCCCAGAAGGTAGTTATGAATTAATCACATCGCTGTAGGTCTGTGCTCGTGGTTCATAGGGAAGGTAATGGGGCAATGGTTATATCACTGGAATTGTAATCCAGTACCCCAAGATAATTCTCTGAGATTGAGTAGGTTTGAATCCCAGTATGGCCAATAGAGAAATTTCAATCCAATTAAAAGCCAGTCTGATACTGACTATGTGTTGATTGTTGTAAAGACTCATTTAACTCACAAATATCCTGCAGGAAGGAAATCTACCAACCTTACCTGGTTTGGTTTATGTGTGGTTGACTCTCAACTGCCCTCTGCGTATTTTGGAAAGGGCAAAACATCTAATGGTTTTTATAAAATCTTAGTAACATTGTCCAAGTTTAATAATTATGATAATAACAAAATACACCTCCATGCTTCCAATGGGATTCACTGACCATAGCGATGTCCTAGTGGTATTATCAATGAATTAATAACCCGGATAATGTTCTGGGGAATGGGTTTGAATCCTGCCTTGGCAGATGGTGGAATTTGAATTCACTAGATGAAGAATCTGCAATGAAGAGTCTGATTGTTGGAAAAACCCATCTAGTTCATTAATGTCCTTTCGGGAAAGAAACTACCATCCTTACCAGGTCTGGCCTATGTGTAACTCCACACCCAAGCAATGTGGTTGACTCTTACTTGCCCTATGGGCAATAAATGCTGGCCTAGTCAATGATGCCCTCATCCCATGGATGAAAAAAAAACAGAAGGCAGTGACACCAGATGTTGGTCTGCACTTGGGAACCAGGGTACCAGGAGGACATTGCCATCATCTTATCTATGGCTACAACGTTCAGTTGGAGAAGCAAAGGTTATTCCCATGGGAATGAAGGAAATTGAGGGGATGCAGAAGAAAATTAAAGGTTTTGGGAGGTACATAAGGGAAACAGTTCACATTTGCTGCTGTTGCAAGGAGTTGAGGGACACAGATACAAGGTTTAGGACCGGGTTGAAGGGCAATGTGGGAAAGAAATGTTATGCAGTGAGTGATAGTGACCCAGATCTGTGGTCTGTGTGAGTGATGGAAGGGCAGGTGATGAATCATGTCAGAAGGAAGTTGGAAGACATATCAGGGAAATAATTGGATCACGATTGACTGGATTGCTCCAGCGAGCCAGCATGGACTTGATGGGCCAAATAGCCTCCTTCAGTGGCTCTTTTACTCTACCTGCTGCTGAAATTATTCCTGCTTTTATTAGCTGTCTCTCAGTTCTCCTATCTCCATTTCTTAAGGTTGAGCTGTGGTCTTCCATTGGATAGGCTTATGCTTATGGTCAAAGTCCTCCAATGGTTTGTCAATGTCTTGCTATGGAAGCTCTCCTCTTCTTATTGCCTATCATCAGGGACATTGGAATGATGTACGGACTGACAATCAACCATGCTGACTACATTCTCAGCATACCATCCATGGCCACCAAGCCTTGGTGTGGCACCGGAACCTAGAGATTCTGGTCCAGAGGCAGGGATATTACCACTTCATCAAAAAGAAAGCCTCTGATTTATTATGTACAGATTGTAATTGTTCAACAGTCCACTGGCTGGCCTCTTAACCTGCAACCCCCATGATCTTGACCTCATCCAAAATTCTTCTGCTGAAATCCCATTCACAATGAGTCCCACATTGATCCATCTCCCTCTGGTATGACATTCTCCCATACCATTAATATTGAGAGATGTAAAATTTGCGTCCTTCTGTCCAAATCCCCACCCCCCACCCCCCCCCCACCCCCATAGCATAAACAGCCCATCCCATGCCACATCAAGTATTTAGTCACCTGTCCCTGATACCGTCCCAGATGTCTGGGTGTCAACATTTGCCTTGGGCACATTTCACTTCGTGAAAGATGCTATATAAATGCAAGTTATTGTTTTGCCACTTTTAAGTGACTCCCGAGGAGAGAGGGCGTGGAATAAGATGTGGAAAGCAGCAAAACGTAAGAGTATTTCTTGCCAACAAAGCATTCTTGGGAGTCCATTTTGAAAACGTTGAGAGTTTCTGGTGTAATACAACATTTCAAACAATATATTCTTTCTTAAAAAATAAACAAGCCCTTAACCGCAAGAAATATATTACAGCCTATCCAAAAACAAATTTAACAGCGTTCACAACAGCAGAGATAGATGCTTGAAGAAGCAGACTCTTATTCCACTTGGCTCCCAATGTTGTTACTGAGTGCAGTCTTCAGAAAGATACACTGCACACAACAAATCTTCAGTTCAAGACAAAAGTCCTCCTTCCATTTCTGTGTACCCCCTTCTCATGTTTTTCAATGAATTTCCATCCACCGCAAAGCAAAGGTCAAAGTTCGAGCCTTGGTCCCAAAAGAAAAGGCCCTTCCTTCCCCTTCTCCATCTCCACCACCCTCTGTAGGTGTCGAGGGAGGGAGAATGAAGGCAGCTCTTCCTGGGGTTAAACAGCGTCACTTCCTAAAGCACAAAATATCAAAGACGAGTCTTTTCCTTTCCTCAAACTGCAGTGTAGCCAATCCAGAATGGAATAGTGCCTATTGTAGAGGAGGTGCAGGGAGAAGGGTTGAGTTAGGACAAGTATTCCTCTTTGATAGTCAGTGGAATGGATTGTGAGACGAGGTTACTGCTGCTACTAACCAAGCCGATAGCTGCCACAGCCCCAGGGACCCCGGGTGGAGTGGGCGTTGTCGTGCTAGCTTGTTGGGACTGTTGCTGCATCTTCTTCTTGTTTATTTTTCTCTCTTTTGCTCGTCTATTCTGGAACCAGATCTTCACCTGGGACAGAGCAAGAGAAGAGAATATTCAATCTTCATCAAAACATTCTGCATCACTCCCAGTTAAGTAACCAGACAACATTTCTTCATACTTTGATTGTTCGAACCAAATTAGGCATACAAAGCTCTGGCATTTTTAACAGGGGTTAGATATAGAGTAAATTTTCCTCTACACTGCCCCCCATCAAACAATTTCAGGGTAGGTACATAATGAGTTAGGGACAGAGTAAAGTTCCCTCTACACTGTTCCCAATAAACTCTCAGCTCAGGTACAGCATAGGGTTAGATTCAGAGTAAAGCTCTCTCTACCCTTTTAAACTGAAAATTCTCTGGACGCTGTCCCCATCAAACATTCCAGAGATAGGGACAGCATGGGGTTAAATACAGAGTAAATCTCCCTCTACACTGTCCCAAAATCACTTCCAGAACAGGGATAGCACAGGGTTAGATATAGAGTAAAGCATTGTCTATTCTTTTAAACTAAATGTTATTGGAAAGTAAAGCTTCCATGATGATTTTCAGCTAACAGTAAAGTTCTCTTTATTCATTTAAACATAAAGGGATGTTTTCTCTACACTGTCACCATCAAACACCCCCAGGACAGGGACCACATGGGGTTAGCTACAGAGTAAAGCCTCTTCTACCCTTTGTACTAGAAGCAAATGGAAAGTAAAATCCCTCAACACCGTCCCCATCAAATGCTCCCGGGACAGGGACAATACAGGGTTAAATACAGAATAAAGCTCTCTCGACTCTTTGAGACAAAGAGTCTAAAAAGTCTATGGGTGGCACGGTGGCTCAGTGGTTAGCACTGCTGCCTCACAGAGCCAGGAGCCTGGGTTCAATTCCTGCTTCAAGCAACTGTCTGCTTGGAGTTGGCACATTCTCCCCGTGTGTGTTTGGGTTCTTCCAGGTGCTCTGGTTTCCTCCCATAGTCCAAAGATGTGCAGGTTAGGTGGACTGGCCATGCTAAATTGTCCATAGGGTTAGGTGCATTAGTCATGGATAAATGTAGGGGAATGGGTCTGGGTAGGTTACTCTTCGGAGGGTTGGGCCGAAGGGCCTCTTTCCATACTGTAGCTAATCTACTCTAAACAGAGGAGTAAAGACCCCTCAACATTGCCCCATCAAACATTCACAGGACAGGGACAGCATGGAGTTAGATACAGAAGTTAACTCCGTTTACAGAATGGCAGACACACGGAGAGAGGAAAAACAATGGGTTTACTGCTGCAGGGGAGCAGCTGCAGATATTACGGTGAAAACAGGGTGAGCTGTTTTTCTTCTGACAACCAATCAAAATGTTTGTAAAAGTTAGTCATCTGTATGAAAGGAAGGAAACAGAATCAGAGAATCTTTCATGATTTAATGATCAAGGAGCAATCAAATGCTCTCTGCATGTGGAAGTCTGAAAGATGGTTGATTCAGTAACTTGAATACTCAGAACATTTTTCATAAAATGCATTGAAAGATTCGATCTGGTGTGGCAAGGAGAAATGAGCCTACTTGCAGGTTGAGAACGTTTAGACTTTATTTTGTCTTGATGTTGATCTGTCAGAAATGTGGCATGAAGCAAAATAAATTGTCACACGGGATATTGTGAATGAGTCAATTAGTTAGTTTGAAAAAGCCTTTTCTTCAGTTTGGTGTGTTATTAGCCTCTTAAGGAATGTTTGATCTAGATTTTAGTTTGTTTGTAACAGTATAACACTTTTAATGTGAAAACTTGTCCTGCAATTTCCAACAGTCGGGACCTGGCACACACACACTCTCTCTCTCACACACACACATTAATACTAAGGACCTGGTCTCCACACAGGTCAGTTTAACTGAGACCATTGTCCACAGCCACTGGACTCACTTTCACAACTTGCCTGGCCTCAATATCTCAGCTCACCACTGACCACTCACACTTCCAGCAATAGTTTGTTTCAATCTAGTTCCATCTGAGATAACACAGAACTGAGGCTCACTCACCTGTCGTTCAGACAATCCTAATGCAATTGCCAGTTCTGACTTCCTACGAATGGTGATGTATCTGCTGTAGTGAAATTCCTTCTCTAACTCCAGCCTTTGATGATCAGTGTATACCACTCGGTACTTGTCTTTCGTTCTGGTTTTGCCTGCTGACATCAGGAAGAAACAATCCAATTTATTACATGGGAAAGCATGACCTTTAACACATGAAGGAGACTGAGATGGTGAGTACAAAGTTAAAAATCACACAATACCAGGTTATAGTCCAACAGGTTTAATTGGAAGCACACTAGCTTTCGGAGCGACGCTCCTTCATCAGTCCAACGCCAGCATCTCCAAGAGATGGTGAGTGTTATGGTAACATCTCTGGACTAGTAATGCAGATGTCCACAGTAAGCTTGGTGGGCACAGGTTAAATTCCACTATGACACTTTGCACAATTTAAAGTCAGTAATTTCAACCAGAGTATAAAGTGAGTCTCAGTAATAATGAATGTAAGATTATCACCGATTGTCATAAAGACCCATCTGGTTTACTAATGTCCTTTAGGGAAGGAAATCTGCCATCTTTACCTGGTCAGGCCTACATGTGATTCCAGACCCACAGCAATGTGGTTGACTCTCAACTGCCCTCTGGGTAGTTAGGGATGGGCAATAAACGCTGCCTAGCCAGTGACGCCACATCACATGAATGAATAAAGGACAAGAAACACTGGCATACAGCCAATGAAATGTACCCAAGGTCAGTACTGCCCATACATTAGTCTTCAGCAACATGCTTCTCGTTGAAAATTCAGATCTGGTTAAATGCATTTTGACACTTAGCAACTAGAAAAGGGCATTCAGCCCCTCCAGCCTTTTCCATCATTGAGAGTAGGGATATTTGTGGAGCCACCTCCTCCAGTGAGTTGCTTAATTGTCCACCACCATTCCCAACTGGATGTGGCAGGACTGCAGAGCTCAGGTTCAATCCATTGGTTGTGGGATCGTTTCACTCTGTCTGTCACTTGCTGCTTATATTGTTTGACATGCATGCATGAAGGGCTTTTGCCCGAAACGTCGGATTTTCCTTCTCCTCATTTGCTGCCTGAACTGCTGTGCTTTTCCAGCACCACTCTACTCCAGAATCTGATTTCCAGCATCTGCAGTTATTATTTTTACCTATGCATGCAGTCCTGTTGGGTACGTTCACCAGGTTGACACCTCATTTCAGGTATGCCTTGTGCTGCTCCTGGCATGCCCTCCTGCACTCTCCACTGAACCTGGATTGATCCCCTGGCTTGATGGTAATGCTTGAGTGGGGGATATGCCAGTCTATGAAGTTGCAGATTGTGCTGGAGTCCAATTCTGCTGCTATTGATGGCCCACAGTGCCTCACAGAGCCCAGTCTTTAGTTGTTAGATCTGTTGGAAGTCTGTCCCATTTAGCATGGTGATAGTGCCACACAACACAATGGAGGGTATCCTCACTGTGAAGGAGGGACTTTGTCTCCACAAGGACTGTGCGGTGGTCACTCTTACCAATACTGTCCTGGACAGATACATCTGAAGATGGCAGATTGTTAAGGGTGAGGTCAAGTATGTATTTCCTTCTTATTCCCTCACCACCTGCTGCAGACCCAGTCTAGCCACGATGTCCATTAGGACCTGACCAGCTCGATCAATGGTACTGCTGCCACACCACTCTTAGTGATGAACATCAAAATCTCCATCCAGAGTACATGGTGTACTTGCCATCCTCAGTGCTTCCTCTAAGTGTTGTTCAATGTAGAGGAGCACCATTTCATCAGCTGAGTGAGGACAGTAGTCATAATCAGCAGGAGGTTTATTTGGTCATGTTTAATTTGAAGCCATGAGACTTCATGGGATCTGAGTCAATGTTGGGGATTCCCAGAGCAACTCCCTCCCGACTGTATACCACTGTGCTGCACTGTATCGGCTCAAATATCAGTAAACAGACTGCATATCAATACAGTGCCAGCCGAGAGTATGGGTTGCATCTTGGAATTGTGTCTTATTGTAAAATGGGTGCTGGTGTGTGAGTCCTACACCCCTCCTCAGTTAAATACTTGCCCCCTTTCTTCCCTGAAAAGAAAGGCACAATACCGACTGTGCATCTGTTTGTTTTGTTGTTGAAAGGCATACAAAAATAAGCAGGCCTTTCTAGCTCGCGTGCAAGTGATGCGGGTGGAGTCAGTGAATAGCATCCAAGCAGCTCAGCAACCCGTGGAAAATATGGTTGTCTGGCAAAAAGCAAACCACAGGCAACCAGTGTGAGTCACTGCTTGGTGAAGCAGCATAGTGTCTGAGTGTATTAACTTGAGTTAACGCCAGAGGAAGACAACAACCTGGGCACCAAGTGTGTGAATGACCATCTACAGCAGCATGTTCATTCAATTTTACATCTTATCTTGGCACATCAAGAAGGGACGACATGGCACCCTATCTTAGAAAAAGGCCATTTGGTCCATCATCCCTCTGCTGGCTATTTGTGTCGCCTCTCCCATGGCTCTGTAAGTATTTTCTCTGCAAGGAATTACTCTTTTACAAGTCACTATTGTATCAGCTTCCACCAGGCTTTCAGTCAAACCATTACAACTCGCTGTGTGAAAAAAAAACTCTCTCGTTTCTGGTGAAAGATAATTCCAAAGGTCAACAGCCATTCAGAGGAGAAATTCCAGCTGATCTCTGCCTAAACTGGGTGAACCTTCTTTTTAAGTAATGTCCCTGAGTTCTGTTTCACCAACAAAGGAAACATCTCTGTATCCACCCTGTCAGGCCCCCTCAAAATCTTATTTGTGTTGGATAAGTTAATGGCTCTAAATGAGTAATGTTTCCACTGAAGTCACACAAAGTCTGTGGGTGGAGACAAAGAGTTCTACTCTAGCTTTCAAAGGGAGCAGATAGATCTGAACCTGCTCCCTACAGTCCTAGTCCATGTGCCTAACCAAATGGAGTTGTACTAATTGGTGCCTACTTTAAATTTTCTGGTTATCTAAAAACAGAGTCTCTTCTGTTAATCTACATTGCTGTATCCTCTACCATTAATCACGAGGTAGATCCAAGATAAAACTGAGACAAAGATGGATTGGTAACAGTGAACTACCCCAAAAGCCCCTTACCCAGCACCTGGTGGGATTCGAATTCAATTAACATCTGGAGTTAAGAGTTCAATGACGACCATGAATCATTGCCAATTGTGGGGAGGAAACACATATCTGGCTCCCTAGTTCCTTCTAAGAAGAAAATCTACTCTCCTTGAGCAGCACAGTGGCTCAATAGTTAGCACTGCTGCCTCACAGCACCAGGAACCCAGGTTTGATTCCAGCCTTGAGTGACTATCTGTGTGGAGTTTGCACATTCTCCCGTGTCTGCGTGGGTCTCCTCTGGGTGCTCTGGTTTCCTCCCACAGTCAGGTGAATTGGACATGCTAAATTGCCCATAGTATTAGGTGTGTTAGCCAGAGGGAAATGGGTCTGGGTGGGTTACTCCTTGGAGGGTCGGTGTGGACTTGTTGGGCTGAAGGGCCTGTTTCCACACTGTAGGGAATCTAATCTTATCTGCTCTGGCTTCTTGACTATCCTCTGGGTAATTAGGAATAGGCAATAAATACTGGCCTAGCCAGCAACGCCCACATATCATGTATGATTAGGGGCAGAGCTCGAAACAGGCAGTCCTTGATATATTGGACAGTGAAGAGGCTCCAATGTGGTTATAGAGTCATAGAGATGTACAGCACAGAAACAGACCCTTCGGACCAACTCATCCATGCTGACCAGATATCCTAACCTAATCTAGTCCCTACTGCCAGCACTTCTCCCATATCTCTCTGAACTCTTCCCACTCATAACCCCATTCAGATGCCTTTTAAATGTTGTAATTGTACCAGCCTCCACCACAGGTTATGATGGGATCTTTAACTGAAATGTCAGAATAAAGTAAGGGATCATCTTGTTGTAACATTTGAAGGTATGAGACGGTTGTCAAGGAACCAATTGCCAATTATACAGCCTGGTGTAAAAATCAATGAAGAGATCATGGGTCCCAGAAGCCCAGATACACTGCTGACAAAAATTGCATCCGGTCAGTATTCAAGTGGTGTATCTGTCAACACCCTGCGTAGCTCCTCCAGGCACTTCAGATCATCACTCAACAATTTGGATCAAAATTGTGAGGTAAAACCAGACTTTCAAACAGCGTGTCTTATTGGCGTTGCACTCCATTCAACACCCACTTTGAACCTCTCGATCCCCAATGCTTTTATGGACAGAACTTTTGAGGATTACAGCACAGCCTGAGGCCTCTCTGCCCATCAGGGTTGTGCAAGCTCAGTGCTGGAAAACTCCATGATTTACCTACGCACTCAACCAGCCCTCACAGCCCACCCCCACCCCCGCCAATAGCCAGAGCCTGTTGCTGTTTCAAATTATAGTTGCTTTGAGTTAAAAGCAATGATGGTTTTGCCCTCAACCACTCCCTGTGACAAAGCATTCCACGCTTCAACAACACTCTGTGTAAAATTATATTTCTTAACTTTGTTCATCATTTCATTTGTGACAACATTCCCCAAGATGAGCAAAGAAAATCTTGTGAAAACTTTTTCAGGTTTGAAAAAAAATTGTATTAGTTCCCCAAAATGCCTTCTCGACTCTCGGGCACATTGTTCTAGTAAAGTGCAGTTCAAGTATACAGCAGAGCACAGGTCTTTGTGCTACAATTTGTGTTTTTATAACATTTTTAGGACAATGAAACATTAGAGGTGCTTCACAGGACTGTTAAGAACCATTGGATGATTGCAGTACAGGAGGAGACCACTCTGCCCATCATATCAGTGCTGGCTGTGTGCAAGAGCTGGAATCCTTCTCCTCTGCCACTTCCGTACAACCCTGTAATAATTTTTTCTTTAGAAAATGAAGCATATTGCTTTTGGAAAACCACAATTAAATCTGCTTTCACCGCACTCTCTGGCAGTACATTCCGGATCCGAACCACTCATTGCGTAAAAATGTTTTTTCAGCCTCCATTGTTCCTTTTGGCAATCATCTCTAATCTGTGCAATTTGGTTCTTGGTCCCTCCAACAATAGAACTGTCTCTCCCTTCAGCCCCCTCATGAATTTGAATGTCTCTATCCAATCTCTTATGCACCTTCCTTTAACAAGGGAAATAGCCCCACCCTGTCCAACCTATCAATATAACTGAGGTTCCTTCTCCCTGGATCCATTTTCACAATGCTTTCCCATACTGTCTCCTAAGTGTGGGGCCCAGAATTGGATGCATTGCTCCAGCTGAGGCCAAACCAATATTTTCTAAAGAATTAACGTAACTTCTCAGCTTCGATACTCTATGCCCATATTTATGAATCCAGGATCCATTATGGTTCGATAAACACGTTCTCAACCAGCCCTTTCACCCTTCAATAACTTAAGAACATATGCACACAGGTGCCTGCACTTCTTCACCCCCTTTAGAATTGTATCCTGGCACAGCCTTGCTGCCTCACAGTGCCAAGGACCCAGGTTCAATTCCACCCTTGGGCAACTATCCATATGAAATTTACACATTCTCCCTGTATCCGTGTGGGTTTCTCTAGGTGCTCTGTTTCCTCCTACAGTCCAATGATGTGCTGGTTAGATGGATTGGCCATGCTAAATTGTCCATAGAGATAAGCTGGCTAGGTGGGTTGACCATGGGAAATGCAGGGATGTGGGTGTGGAGGGTCAACATGGGCTAACTGGCCTGCTTCCGCACTTAAGGGATTCTATGATTTGACCTCTTTCTTCCTTTCCTGTCAGAATAAAATTGACATTTTCGGCATTAAATTTCGTCTATTTCTTGTCCACCCGTTAGCACCAACCTATCGACATAAGTTTAACATAATCCTTCAAAAGTTTGCAAATTTCCTAGTCTTCTGCTATTTCCAAATTTTGAAACCATGCCCTTTGAATCCAAGGGCAGGTTTGTGTAGGCATGTTTGAAGCTGGCTAGGTGCTTTCAGAGGACTAAAGATTCTTCTGAATTAGTAATGGAAATTTAAGTAGCCAAATGTTTTAAATAATCTATCAAGTTATTTAAATTAGAGGCAAAATATTAGGATTATTCAGATTGCAATTGGGTACCACAACATGGTAATTGAAAGTATAAATTGTTGTGACGAATACATTGAATCAGATTCTGAGCTACATTCTGAGTGTACCTTTATCCCAACCATGAGAATGCTTTACACCGGGTTTAATTTGCAAATTAAACCCAGAGTAAAACATCCTTATATTTGGGATGGAAGATTACTCAGGATATAGCTCAGAATCTGATTCAATGTAATAGCCACAACAGTTTATACTTTTAATATGGTAAAAGGAAAGAAAAGAAATGAGGAACTTTTATGTAGTTCTTTTCACAACCTTGGGGATGCTCCAAATTATTGTACATCCTTTAAGAAGTACTTTGAAATGCAACGTGGAGAAGCACCCACCAATTTGCACGCAGAATTGTCAGACAAGCAGCAATGAGACAACCAGCAGATAATGCATTGTCACCAACATTCGACTTTGAGCTATGCAGGAAGATATTAGGGCAGGCGACTAAAAGCTTGGTCAATGAGGTTGGTTTAAAGAGTAAACAGGGAAGGGAGGTAGCGAGGCAGAGATGGTTTGGGAAGGGTATTCTATATTTTGGGAGCCAAGTCAGCTGTAAAGCTGGTGGATTAAAATCAGAGGCTGCTCGAAAAGCCTGCATTAAAGGATATCTTGGAGGTTTG
Source organism: Chiloscyllium plagiosum (assembly GCF_037043375.1). Lineage (NCBI taxonomy): Eukaryota > Metazoa > Chordata > Chondrichthyes > Orectolobiformes > Hemiscylliidae > Chiloscyllium > Chiloscyllium plagiosum. The sequence continues at coordinate 12,465,876 of NW_028270154.1, forward strand.
TGGGGAAGACTGTGTGGAGAAACTGGACTCTGTAAGGATTTGAAAACATTGACATAAGTTTCAAATTAGGGCATTGCTGAACCAGGAGTCAATGTAGGTCAAGAAGCAAAGGCAGTTAATGGATAAAGGAGACTTGGTGTAAGCTGGGACATGAGTAACAGATATAAATGGTCTCAGATTTATAAAGGGTAGACTGTGGAAGGGTGGTCAGGGACTCGCAAGCCTAGAATTTAAGGAAGGGATGGTTGAAAGGGTTTCAAAAGCAGGTGAGTTGGAATAGGAACAGAGGTGGGTGAAAAAGATACACATAAGAAACAGCAAGTCAGTGGAGACACTGCACAAGGGCAACACCAGACTGAGAGAATAATCTCCATCAGAAAAGGGTGAAACAATTTTCCTAAGAAATGCGAAGGCGAAGGTGAGCATACAGTGGGCCTCAAAATGGTGAAAGGCTTTGACAGGATAGACACGAGAAAACGATTCCATTTGTGCAGGATTCCAAAATTGGAGCCTGTAAATTTGACCAAATCATTAATAAATCTAACAGGGAATTCAGGAGAATATGCAACGTATTAGCTGAGGTGAATAACACAGAAGTGTACGAGGGGATGTCAGATAAACAGAAGACAAAGAAAGAAAATGCAGGGTTGCAGAAACAATGCAATGAAGCAGAGATAAAAGGAGGCTTGTGTGAAGCATGAACAGCTTATGGGCTGATGTGTCTCTTCTCATTTCTACTTTCCTATCTAACATCCTCTTGTTGAAACCATATTGTCAATTCTCTATATCTTTAATGTCCTTTCCCTGAAATGTTATCTCAAATAGTATTCTAATTGACAGTATCGGGGTGGGTTGGTCATTTCCCCACGTCTTTCTACTCAATGAACCTCAGTATAGTTGGTCACAGTAGATTGCATCTGCCACCTGTCTGCCCCATTTTAAGACACAGTCTATTATCTCACAACCAATTGGCAGTTTAATGCAATATGTGTCAGATTAATTTTTATTCTTAAAAGTCTATTGTTGCGGTGAGGTGTCTTAGAGTATGTTGGGGTACATTAATCTATGAAAGCAATGTGGCTAGAATCTTAGGACTTGTCAAAGTAATTTTTGATTGGCACCATATTAACTATATACATTTGAACTCAGCACAAGGTTTAATTTGTTGTTCTTGTCTTCAAAGCTCCTCCATTCCCACTTGAACATAATTGTTATTGACAGTTTCCTATGAGTGTGTTCAAGAGTTAATCCTCTACTCTCTATAACTAATTCTTATACTGTACATAAAATAAACAAAATGCTAGGATTTAACTCCCAGAAGCTCCTACAATCCATGTAAACTGTATCTTATCATGGACACTACATGTCCACTTGATCTCCTTACAAGCATATCCTCTACTTAATGTTGCTACTTTAGAATAGATATTGGCCAAGAATATCAAAGAGATAAAAGGGATACTTTCCAATTATGGGAGGAGTATCTTCAGGATTTGGTTTACGTGTCATCTGAAATACAAAGCATGTGAGTTTGCAGTACTCCCACAGCACTGCACTGAACAATCAGCCTGAATTGGAAAGCTCTGGGTCAGATGATGAACCTCAATTAGAACCTCACCCACACAATTCTTAGCCTAAGAATGCCCTGTACATTATGGAAGGTGACCCATTACATGACTGCAGTTAGTCATAGGGTCATAGAATCATACAGCATGAAAACAAGCCTTCAGTCCAACTCATCCATGCCGATCAGCTATCCTAAATTAATCTAGACCTACTTGCCAGCATTTGGCCCATATCCCTCTTAACCCTTCCTATTCATAGACCCATCCAGATGCCTTTTAAATGTTGTTATTGTATCAGCCTCCACCACTTCCTCTAGTTGCTCATTCCATATACATACCACCTTCTGTGAGAAAACATTACCCCTTGGGTCCCTTTTGTTTCTTTCCTCCCTCACCTTAAACCTATGCCCTCTAGTTTAGGACTCTCCTACCTTGGAAAATAAGACCTTGGCTATTCACAGTATCCATGCCCCTCACGATTTTATAAGCCTCTATAAAGGTCATCTCTCTGCCTCTGACGCTCCAGGGAAAACAGCCCCCACCTATTCAGCCTCTCCCTATAGCTCAAACATTCCAGTCATCTCCACTGATGCTTCAAGGCTTCATGACTAAAGGTGATGTCTCAGGCGAAGGTAATGCTGAACCATTCAGAAGGAGGTGAAAGGGCACGTGATACAAACTGAAGAATGTGGGAATTGTTAAAGAGAAAAGAACCAAGATTGATCTAATTCACCTTCTACCACCTTGTTAGCTCATTGACCCAGTGGCAAACCTTAAAAGCGTTGGGAGGAAAAGCTTCTTTATGGAACATGTTAAAAGAACAGCTCTATCTAAGAACTTAGTGGAGGTAATATTCAGTTGTGGCTTCAAATAAGAATAGATTAATCATCTGAAGATAAGAAATTGCAAAGCTACATGGAAATGGCAGGGGAGCGGGAGTTGAGAGTTGTCCTTGTAGATAGCCAGCATGGTCATGATGGGTTGAATGGCCTGTTACTGTGTTGTAACAATTCTGTGATTCTATAATTCTATGAACAATAATGCAGTTGCTGACGAATCACATCTATCAACTGATATCTTAGAGTATACAACAAAACCAGACTTGAGGTGAGGCAAACCCACAATGGTTGGGAGCTTTGGGAACCAAAGGTCCAAGATCATGTGGTCTTCGTAAGAACACAGCACTCACCATATGTCATGGCTCAAAGTTGTTCAGTAGTTGGATCCTACAATGGGTGGAAAATTCTCACTGTGTGCTGAATATTCTTCCCTCAATCCAAGAGATGATTAGTCAACCCTCTATCTTGACGCTATTTTGTCGGATCTTGCTATTTATATGATGGCTGCTACTTCTCGCCACAGAAGGCAATTCCTACACCCTTCATTTATTGTAAGTGAGTCTCTATCTGAGTGATATGATAGGTAGCTGTAGAGTTCTTTGGAGTTGAGAGGTCTGAGTGTTGTTTGATAAATTAGTAATCAGGTAGACATGTTAATCAGAGTCCAGGGATAATTCCCACAATTTGAAATCGCATGATTGTCCCATTCTATCCTCAGCTTTTGCACTATGTTTTGGCCGTATGCTCCAATCGAACTTTATTACCTGGTGAACACCAGTTATCTATCTTTCCTGTCAACATAATTGAAGGCCAATTACACAATGTCTCCACTGACAGAAAGTTTATGATGAAAAATCGCTGCCTCTGATAGCAATTCTTGAGAGTCCCGACTTCAGTTTTTGATAAGAAGCTTATCTTGGTTAATAAATAATGTGAGGTTTACTTCAATTCTCCTCACAGAATTCAACAACAAGTCTTTGGTTTTCCACAGCTCAGTGCCAGTGGGCTGACCATCCTCCTTGCAGTTATCCAATCAAAATACTAAAATCACCAGCCAACATTCACTGACAAAATGTAGATAAAAGGAGTTTCTAAAGTGTTTTACAGCACTTCAGGATGTCTCAAAGCGTGTTAGAGTATAGAATCCAAACAAATTGTTACAAACTTCGTACCTCAAAACCAGGCCAATTATAACTTGCTGGTATACAGTGTATACTTCACTCGAGCATTTTTCTCTCCTTCCTCATCTAACCCTATCAGAGTATCCTTCTATACCTTTCTCCCTCATATGCTTAGCTTCCCCTTGAGCAAGTTTATTCTGGTCACCTCAACTGTTTCCTGTAAAGTCGTCACGTATTCTCACACTCTTAAGGAATAGAAGTTTTCTTTGTATTCCCTACTTGTTTTCTTGGTCTTTACCTTATATTGAGCCTCTAGTTAAGCTTTTCTTTTGAAATGTACTCATTGCTGTAAAGTCAGAAAGATGGTAGCCAATTTTCACATAGTATATATCACGAACCAATAATGGTCTGAAAACACCATTTCATAGAATCCCAACAGCATAGGAACAGGCCATTTGGCCCATACCCACACTCTGAAGGGCATCCTACCTGCAGCCCCATATTTCCCATGGCTAATCCACCCAGCCTACATGTCTTTGGCAAGAAACCAGAGCACCAGGGGAAATCCACACAGACACAGTGAGAATGTGCAAGTTCCACACAGTCACCCGAGGCTGGAATCAAACCCACTTCCCCGCTGTGAGGCAGCAGTGCTAACCACTGAGCCACCATGCCACACACATACATACAAAGGGAAATTGGTTTATTTTTATATAAGCTCACTTGGGAACACGTCTAGTTTTCTTCTAAATGTGCTATGGGATCTTTTACATCTAGGAATTACACATAATCCTACTTTAAACTCTCAACTGAAAGAGAGGATCTCTGACAATGCAGCACTCCCTCAGTACTGCACAGACACATCAACTTGGACCATGTGTATATCCAAGTCTTTGAAGTGATGTTTAAAACCACGTTTTTCTCCATGATTTCTAACTTTGTAATCAGCTTCAGTTTTAGAACCCCTCACCCCACCAGCTCTGCTGTCTACCAATTCTCACGTCCTGAGATTTCCTGGTTTCAGTCACTTGACAAGAGGCAGTGGGTCTTCCGTTGTCTAGTTCCTAAATCCTAAGCTTCGGAATGCCACCTCGAAACCTCTCCATTTTCTAAATACCCCCCTCTCTCTCCTCTGATAAAGACGTACCTTAAATCCCACCTCTTTGACCAAGCTTATGGTCACTGACCTCATCTTTATTTTACGTGAGTACATGTAAGAAATGTTTTTGCAATATCCTCCTTGAAAGTCCTTGGAAGATTTTATTCCTTCAGAGTTGTTATGGAGTTATGGTTGTTATAGTTACAAGTTGTTTTCCTGACGCTAAGGCAAGGGATGCAGAGGAGATTCACCAGGATGCTGCCAGGGATGGAGCATTTCAGTGACAAATAGAGGGCGAATTCTGCAGAAGTGAGAAGGTTGAGAGGGGACCTGAAAGAGGTGGATAAGAGGGACATGGATAGAGTCGATAGAAAGCAGCTGTTCCCCTTAGTCGAAGGGTGACCAACGGGGTTGGGGGTGGGGGGGGTATATCATTTTAAAGTGAAAAGTGGAAGGTTTTAATGGGTTTTCAGGAAAAGCTTTTTCACCCATGGGAATCTGGAGTGCACTGCCTGGGGAGGGTATGAGGTGAGAAAGTTTGCAACATCTACAAAATAATTGAATGAGCATTTGAAATGGTTTAAGGTAATGGGTCTAATGTAGGAAAGTGGGACTTGTGCAGATAATAGTATATTTTTGACAGTACTGATTCGATGGGCTGAAGGAACTCTGCTGTACTGTATGATTTTGTATTTCTCTGATTTTATGTATCTTGTCCTGTGCAGGCTAATGAATGGGCTGGAAATGGATTTTTTTCACATCTGCAGCCTTGAATCTCTTTTCATCGCAACCCTTCCTCTTCTGAGTCCTACTCCTTCCTGAATCATATTTAAACCTCCCAGACAACACACCCTTCCATTTAACTAACTGAAACTCATTGTGATTCCCCCTAACCAAAGTCACTCTTTCACAATTCTCAACATTGAATTGAACACCTGGAGTACTGCGTGCAGTTCTGGTCTCCAAATTTGAGGAAAGACATTCTGGCTATTGAGGGAGTGCAGCGTAGGTTCACGAGGTCAATTCCCTGGAATGGCGGGATTACCTTACACTGAAAGACTGAAGCGACTGGGCTTGTACACCCTTGAGTTTAGAAGACTGAGAGGGGATCTGATTGAGACGTATAAGATTATGAAAGGATTGGACACTCTGGCAGCAGGAAACATGTTTCCGCTGATGGGTGAGTGCCGAACCAGAGGACACAGCTTAAAAATACGGGATAGACCATTTAGGACAGAGATGAGGAGAAACTTCTTCACCCAGAGAGTGGTGGCTGTGTGGAATGCTCTGCCCCAGAGGGCAGTGGAGGCCCAGTCTCTGGATTCATTTAAGAAAGAGTTGTATAGAGGAATCAATGGAATCAAGGGTTATGGAGATAAGGCAGGAACAGGATACTGATTAGGAATGATCAGCCATGATCATGTTGAATGGCGGTGCAGGCTCGAAGGGCTGAATGGCCTACTCCTGCACGTATTGTCTATTGTCTATTGAATTGAATTTATTGTCATGTTTACCGAAGCACAGTGAAAAGCTTTGAAAACATCTCTGAATTTCTAATTCCCCACTCCTGCTGAATCCCAGAACTTTAAACTGAACTTGGTGCAAATCAGCTAAGCTTCACCCTCTCTTATATTATTGTTACAAATGATAACATTAAATATATAACTTATCTTTAATGCAGAGATAGACAGACTCCAGACACGCAAAGGGATGAAAGTTGATCGAGGAGCAGACAGGACAGGCTTGAGGGGCTGAGTGGCCTAGTCTTCTTCATTTGCATGTTTGTATATGTTACAGTACATTTTAGTCTTTAAGTGTTAATATGTTCGATGAAGAAATTCTTCCTGACACTATCACCAAGTTTAAGGTTAGAGCTAATTTCTTCCTAATTATTTTACTTTTGCTTCGATCATCTTGAACATTTCAGTTAAACACCGTGCCATAATCTTCTTTGCTTGAGAGAACGCACATTTAGTTTATCGAATCTGATGGGTGCCTCAAATTGGAAATTGGTAAAACTGGTAAGAGGAAGTTAAAACCTGACGAGTGAAATCAGAAAAATGAAGGTGAGTGCCAACTAAACTTTGAAGTTGGAATAATGTCAAAAAGTTAAGGGCACTTTGTCTAAATGCACACAGTATTGCAGCAAGCTTTTTTTATTTGTTCATTCATGGGCATTTCTAGTTAACTCAATAATTATTACCCATCTCTAATTGAGAGTAAAATGTCAGCCACTTTTCTGTTGGTCTGGATTCATCTATGTCGGATTTAATTGAAGAGTTTTCTTCCCGAAAGGGCATCAGTGAACCAAATTGATTTATACATCAATCAATGATGGTTAGGAGCAAATTACTGCAGATGCTGGATTCTATACCAAAAACAGAAAATGCTGGAAATCACAGTAGGTTAAGCAGCATCCTGAGAGAGAGCAAGGTAACTTTCCCAGTCTAGACTCTTCATCAGAGCTGGTGTGAAGTGTGGAAGGGGGCAGCAAATTGTGAACCATTCTTTCCCCGTCATTTAGCTTTGCTTGTTATATTCTCTGTCACCATATCCGCTCTCCCCTCCCCCCACTTCAGTTCTTCTGTTCTTTCCACTCTGGCAATTAGACTCACTATTTTTCTGCCATTCTCACATTCCAATCACCTAATCTGCTCTATCAATATCCTTTCTCCCCAGCACTCCACTCCCCCATTATTGCTGCCCCCTCATGGCCTGGATAGAGTGGATGTTGGAAAGATGATTTCATTGGTAGGGGAGAATAGGACCCAAGGACACAGCCTTGGAGTGAAGAGAAGACCTTTTAGAACGGAGGTAAGGAGAAACTTCATCAGCTAGAGAGTGGGGAATTTATGGAATTCCTTGCCACATAAGGTTGTGGAGATCAGGGCATTGAGAGCATTTAAGACTGGGATTGATAGGTTCTTGATTGTCAAGAGGATCAAGGGTTACAGGGAGAAGGCAAGAGAAGGGGATGAGAAACCTATGAGCCATGATTGAATGGCGGCGCAGACTTGATGGGCTGAATAGCCTAATTTCTGCTCCTATGTCTTATGGCCTTATGGTCATACTTCATGTCAGCTCAGATGAAGAGTCATCCAGACTCGAAACGTTAGCTTGCTCTCTCTCTCCATGGATGCTGTCTGACCTACTGTGATCTCCAGTATTCTCTGTTTTCAATCAACAATGGTTACATGGTTCATTAGGCTAGCTTTTAATTCCAGATTTTTAAAATTAATTTCAAATTTTAACCATCTTTTGTGGTGGGAGTTGAACAAATCGCTCCAGAAGATCAGCCTGAGGTTCTAGATTACTAGTTCAATTATATTGCCACTATTTCACTGCTTCCCTGTATAAGGTATGTAATTTAAAGACACAAGTAGTGGTAAGTAGCTATGATTTAATTGTCATTATGGAATCATGGATACACAGTGACCAAGACGGAGAGTTGCGTATTGAAAGATATTCAATGTTCAGGAAATTCCAGAAGAAATAGAAAAGAATGTGGCATTACATTGATAGTAAGCGTTAGGGTCAATATATGATTAAGAGAGGAATTCTGTTCTGTTTGTTCATAGGATGTGGACCAATTTGGCAAGCCCAGCATTTGTTGCCCAGAGGACAGTTAACATTCAGCCACATTGCTGTGAGTCTGAAGTCGCATGTAGGCCAGACCAGGTAAGGATGGCTGATTTCATTCCCTAAAGGACATTAGTGAACCAGATCAGTTTTTATGACAATCCACACATTGTTGCCATTAGGCTAGCTCTTTTAATCCTAGATTTTTAGTGAATTCAACTTACACCATCTGCAGTGATGGTGGACCCATGTTCCCAGAGCATTAGCCTGGGGTTGTGCATTCCTAGTGCAGTGACACTACCATTGCACCTCCTCCTCCCACAGTAAGGCTGACCTGGAACATTCACAGGGGTTGGAGCAGTAGTTCTGTTCCAGTTGGCTGGGATACCAGATTCGCTCTCCAAATTGGCCTGGTCTCAGTTCAACAAGCAATGAGAAATTCACCTACCCATAGATGGGAATTGTCAATGTATAAACACACACATACGCACGCACATACAAACATGCACACATACAATTCTCAGTAATTAAGTGTGTTTAATGTGGAGATTGACAGGTAAAGGGAAGCTCCCAATGACCAGGGAGTCCTGAACTAGAGGCCACAGTCCAAGGATGTCAAATAGGCCATTTTGACTGAGACAAGGAGAAATTTCTTCATCCAGATACAGGTGAATCTGTGCAATTCTCTGCCACAGAACACAGTTGAGGCAAAATGTTTTCATGAAGGAGTAGATATGGTTTTTAGAGCTAAAGGGATCAAGGGTAGAAAGTGGGAACAAGGGACTGAGTTAGATGATCAGCCATATTCGTATTGAATGGTGGGGCAGGCTCAAAGGGCTGAATGGCCTACTCCTGCTCCTATTCTATATGTTTCAGTGGGGGGATAGTATATATAAAAGGCATTGAAGTGGATAATTGACCGTGATCTAATTGGTCAGAAGTCAGATGACACCGATTTATAGTCCAACGGGTTTATTTAAAATCACAAGCTTTTGTGATTTTTAGTAAACATGATGGACTATAACCTGATGTCATCTGACTTCTGACCTCAGGCTACCTCCACATTATGTTCTAATTGAACAGCAGAGCAGGCTCAAAGGGCTGAATGAACAGGAGGAGGCCATTACACCATTCAAATCTGTTTGCTATCCACTAAGAACATGGCAGATCGATATTTACCCACCTAGGCTCCAATCCTTTTTAGTCCTTGTCGAAAAAAGTATGAGCTGAGTTAGTATCTATTACCTTCTGTGGAGAGAGTTCCATACTCTTACCGCGTGTTGCATGAGGAAGTGTTGGCCTTAACCTCTCTCCAGAAAGGGCTGGCTCTTCTGGGAGGAAGATGGGTGCTCACATCAGTCAGTAACTGAGGCCATTTCCTGCCTGGCCTCTCCCATACATTGCCTGCTTTCAGGTCTCCTTCTACCTCAACACTAGTATGACAATGGACCAGTTGTCTTCTCTGGCTGCAATAGTGATAGCTTCACCAAGATGGCACTCCATGCCATTTTCCAGCTCTGAACCCATGACCGCCCATCTATCCATCTCTATTGGGTACTCCGCTACTGATAACTACCAATGATAGGCAAAGACATTGTACTGGACACTTCTGCCTGACTGTAGTCACTACACTCTCAGAGGATGAGGGGACAATTTTGGAAAATTATTTTTTTACCTTCTTGTGGTCTGGACTCTGGTAACTGACACTCACCTTCATGAATATCGGTTATCACTCCGGTCAGGTGATATACTAACCAGAAGTCCAACATCATGGCCAGACCAAACCTCAGAGGCAGGAGCTCCGAGTTTAAGTAGTTCCTTAAAACCAATCTCTTGCATGAAGTTTTTAGTTGACCTCCCTAATATCATTTTAGTTCAGTGTCAGTATTCAACCATAAGACATAGGAGTTGAAATAGGCCATTCAGCCCATCGAATCTGTGCCAGCATTCAGTGAGATCATGGCTGATCTGATAATCCTAAAAGATAGGGATATGAGAAGGCCATTCATCTCTTGACCAAGTTCCATCATTCACTTAGGTCATGGCTGCTCAGTTTGTTAACTCCTTTTACCTGCTTTGGTTGCATTCAACTCAATGCCTTTACTCAAAAAAGAAAATCAGTCAATCACAATTGCAGCATTTTCAGTTTCCTCAACCTCCTATTTTGGGAAAGAGTTTTCAGATGTCTCCTTATTCTCCAACATGTAAGCTACTATTTAAATGCAACATTTTGTTGTTCCTGTCCTCATGTGGTCATTTACCTTGGAATGGATGAATGGCAGTTCCTCCTCTTCTAACCAGAGAATTCCCTGTGTTTCTTCAGTTGGTCCAAAGACCCTTTCACTTCCATCTGAAGAGAGAGTTTGAGGTTACCTTTTGACCCTAGTCTAAGAAGGCAGTTCCAACACTTCGCTGACTGTACACTAATAGTCCAAAACCTGGATTTGTGAGTGATCCTGCAGTTTTGGAGCAACAGGAGTAGGCCATTCAGCACCCCTTAAGCCTGTTCCAACATTCAGTTGGACCAAGGCGTCTCTGCTTTCTATCTTATCTCCACCAATTTGCTGCTTCTCCAATGTTCTCTTGGCTTTGTAAAAATGCTATTAATAATACTAAAAAATCTAAATAATAACTGAAAGTGCTAGTAAATATACTCAGCTGGGCTAGCTGAGATGAGAGAAACAGACCGAACATTTCAGGCTATGACCTTTTGTCAGAAACTGGAAATGTATCAGTCGTAGTTCTGACATTTTCTATGACAATGTCAATTGATGCACCAACCTTCTAAAGGGGAGGAGTTCCAGATTTTCACACCCTTTTGTGTAACTTCCTAACATTGCAGCCTGGCTCTAACTTTAAGACCCTTTTTCTTGAATTCCCTACAAGAAAAATTAATTTTGCCTCATCCATCTTGATCAACTCCTTTAATCATATCATGTTCAAGGGACCACAAACCTGGTCTGTGCACTCTGTCCCCATAACTAAACCTCCTAGCCCCAGTATCATCCTGATGAAACTGCAATAATCAGTTCCTCCAGGTCCAATTATCTGTAAGGAAGATGTGGTGCTTTACAATCAATAAAACTGTGAAGTGTAGTATTATTTTATTCATTTGTTGGATGTGGACGTCACTGGGCAACGCCAGCATTTATTGCCCATCCCTAATTCCCTTAACACAGAAGCATAGAAACATAGAAAATAGGAGCAGGAGTAGGCCATTCGGCCCTTCGAGTCTGTTCTGCCATTCAATATGGTCATGGTTGATTATCCAGCTCAGCCCCCTATTCCTACTTTCTCCTCATACCCTTGACCCCTTTAGACCCAAGAACTATATTTGACTTCTTCTTGAAAACATGCAATGGTTTGACCTCAAACTCTTCCTGTAGCGGAGGATTCCACAGGCTCACTGTCCTCTGGGTAAAAACACTTCTCCCTGTCTCTGTCTTAAATGGCATACCCCATACCATTAGGCTGTGACCCCTGATGTGGACTCCTCACTTATTGGGAACATTCTTTCTCCATTTACCCTGTCTAGTCCTGTTGGATGTTATAGGTTTCTATGTTATCCCTGTTCATTTTTCTAAATTCCAGTCACTACAATCCTAACCGATCCAATCTTGCTTCATATGTCAGTCCTGCCAGCTCAGGAATCAGTCTTAAGAAGATTCCTTCTCGAACCACTGCAGGCCATGTGGTGTTGGAGAGAGAACTCCAGGATCTTGATTCAATGACAGTGAAGGATAGTGTTATATTTTGAAGTCAGGATGGTGAGTGACTTCTGGGGCACCTTGCATGTGGCAGTGTTCCCATGTATCTGCTGCCCTTGTCCTTTTTAGTGGTGGAGGTTGCAGGTTTGGTAGCTGTTGACCAAACAACCTTCATGAGTTACTGCAATGCATCCTGTAGATGGTATACACTGCTGCTACTATACATTGATGGTGGAGGAGTGAATGGTGAAGGTCATGGATGTGGTACCAATCAAACAGATTAGTTTGTTCTGCATGGTGTCAAGCCTCTTGGATGTTATTGGAGTTGCAGCATCCAGGCAAGAGGGGAGTATTCCATCACACTTTTGACTTGTGCCTTATTATTTCTGGTATAATTGTGGTGGGCATTGTAAACAAAACATGATCCCACAGACAATAATGTCATCATGACTAAGCTAGTTTTAATGATGTTGGTTGAGGAATATTGTCGCAGGCAGAGATGGACAGTCCTGCTGAATAATGACAGTTTATGGCACCTGTGAGGACAAAAGCAGGGTGTCAGTTTAATATTTCATTCAGAAAGATGCCATCTCTGACAGCACAGCACTCCCTTGCTTTCATACTGACTATCAGTCTGCATTGCGTGTTGTGCGGTTGAGAGTGCCAGTCAATGAGCTACAGCTGGCAATTTAGAAGCTGATAGATCTGTATACTGACTGAGGATAAATTGACTATTTTCATCAATGCTAGACATATATTGTCCTCCACATTCTGCTGTTTCCAAGAATTATAATCCTCGCTGGCGCCTATTCCACTTGGTATGATTCTCGTGAATGATTTACAGAGATGACTCATGGTGAAGTTTGCGTCGGATCCAATCCATTTGCTCACAGTTGCTAATTGTACTGTGTCCAAGATACCCTGATCACCAACTTATACGTATGTATTTATATTTCACTCCACCCCCCCACCGGATGTCCAATACACCGTGTGGGCTTAATGCAGATGGGGTTAAAGAACATAGAACATTACAGCGCAGTATAGGCCCTTCGGCCCTCGATGTTGCGCCGACCTGTCATACCAATCTGAAGCCCATCTAACCTACACTATTCCATGTATGTCCATATGCTTGTCCAATGACGACTTAAAGTTGGCGAATTTACTACTGTTGCAGGCAAAGCATTCCATATCCTTACTACTCTCTGAGTAAAGAAACTACCTCTGACATCTGTCCTATATCTATCACCCCTCAATTTAAAGCTATGTCCCCTCGTGCTCGCCGTCACCATACTTGGAAAAAGGCTCTCCCTGTCCACCCTATCTAACCCTCTGATTATCTTATATGTCTCTCTATTAAGTCACCTCTCAACCTTCTGCTCTCCAACGAAAACAGCCTCAAGTCCCTCAGCCTTTCCTCATAAGACCTTCCCTCCATACCAGGCAACATCCGAGTAAATCTCCTCTGCACCATTTCCAAAGCTTCCACATCCTTCTTATAATGCGGTGACCAGAACTGTACACAATACTCCAAGTGCGGCCGCACCAGAGTCTTGTACAGCTGTAGCATAACCTCATGATTCTGGAACTCGATCCCTCTATTAATAAAAGCTAAAACACTGTATGCCTTCTTAACAACCCTGTGGCAACTTTCAAGGATCTGTGTACCTGGACACAGAGATCTCTCTGCTCATCTACACTACCATTAGCCCAGTACTTTGCATTCCGGTTACTCTGACCAAAGTGACTCACCTCACACTTGTCCGCATTAAACTCCATTTGCCACCCCTCAGCCCAGCTCTGCAACTTATCTATGTCTCTCTGTAACCTGCTACATCCTTCGTCATTATCCACAATTCCACCGACCTTAGTATCGTCTGCAAATTTACTAACCCACCCTTCTACGCCCTCATCCAGGTTGTTTATAAAAATGACAAACAGCAGTGGACTCAACACCGACCCTTGCGGTACACCACTAGTAACTGGACTCCAGGATGAACATTTCCCATCAACCACCACCCTCCGTCTTCTTTCAGCAAGCCAATTACTGATTCAAACTGCTATATCTCCCACAATCCCATTCCTCCGCATTTTGTACAATAGCCTACTGTGGGGAACCTTATTGAACGCCTTGCTGAAATCTATATACACCACATCAACCGGTCTACTCTCATCTACCTGTTTGGTCACCTTCTCAAAGAACTCAATAAGGTTTGCGAGGCACAACCTACCCTTCACAAAAACCGTGCTGACTATCCCTAATCAAATTATTCTTTTCTAGATGATTATAATCCCTCTCTCATAACCTTTTCCAACATTTTACCAACAACTGAAGTAAGGCTCACTGGTCTATAACTACCAGGATTGTTTCTACTCCCTTTCTTGAACAGAGGAACCATATTTGCTATCTTCCAGTCTTCTGGCACTATTCCTGTAGACAATGACGATTTAAAGATCAATGCCAAAGGCTCGGCAATCTCTTCCCTGGCTTCCCCAAGGATCCTAGGATAAATCCCATCCGCCCCAGGGGACTTACCTATTTTCACACTCTGCAGGATTTCTAATACCTCTCCCTTGTGAACCTCAATCCCACCTAGTCTAGTAGCCTGTATCTCAGTATTCTCCTTGACAACATTGTCATTTTCTAGAGTGAATACTGTCAAAAAATATTCATTTAGTGCTTCCCCTATCTCCTCTGACTCCACACACAACTTCCCACTACTATCCTTGATTGGCCCTAATCTTACTCTCATCATTCTTTTATTCCCTAAATACCTATAGAAAGCCTTAGGGTTTACCCTGATCCTATCCGCCAACAACTTCTCAAGACTCCTCCTGGCTCTTCTGAGCTCTCTCTTTAGGTCTTTCCTGACTACCTTGTAACCCTCAAGCGCCCCAACTGAGCCTTCACATCTCAGCCTAACATAAGCCTTCTTCTTCCTCTTGACCAGAGATTCCACTTCCTTCGTAAACCACGGCTCCCGTGCTCTACAGCTTCCTCCCTGCCTGACAGGTATATACTTATCTAGGACACTCAGGAGCTTTTCCTTGAATAAGCTCCACATTTCTAATGTGCCCATCCCCTGCAGTTTCCTTCCCCATCCCATGCTTCCTAAATCTTGCCTAATCGCATCATAATTGCCTTTCCCCCAGCTGTAACTCTTGCCCAGTGGTATACACCTATCCCTTTCTATCACTATATTAAACATAACAGAATTGTGATCGCTATCACCAAACTGCTCACCATCTTCCAAGTCTGACACCTGGCCGGGCTCATGACCCAGTAATAAATCTAATGTAGCTTCGCCCCTTGTTGACCTGTCTACAGTGTCAGGAAGCCCTCCTGCACACACTGGACAAAAATGGACCCATCCATCTATAGTACTCGTACTATAGTGTTCATTGTCAATATTTGGAAAGTTGAAGTCCCCCATGACAACTACCCTGTCACTCTCACTCCTATTGAGAATCATCTTTGCTATCCTTTCCTCTACATCTCTAGAACTATTCAGAGGCCGATGGAAAACTCCCAACAGGGTGACCTCTCCTTTCCTGTTTCTAACCTCAGCCCATACTACCTCAGTTGACGAGTCCCCAAACATCGTTTCTACAACTGTAATACTGTCCTTGACCAATAATGCCACACCTCCCCCTCTTTTACCATCTTCTCTGTTCTTACTGAAACTAAAGGAGCAAATCCTCATCCTTGTGCTCAAATCCCACACCCCTTTCTACCTCTGTAACCCCCTTCAGTCATAACCATAACTCTCCAAGCTCCCAGCAATCCTCCACTTATGGTCTCAAAGCCCCTTTGTCATCACTCCACCACACCTATGGTGTTCATACCTTCAGGTGCCTGAATCTTGAGCCCTCGAGTTGCCTCCTTAAAATTCCCCATCTTTCCACCACACTCTCCTCATGGTATTCGAACAGATGAAAGACTCAACAAACAATCAAGGTATTTTTCAATGTATAATTTCAGTTACATCACTTTTGCTATAAATTCTGTGTCTTACAATTGTGTCCTCCACAACCACCTGATGAAGGAGCAGCGCTCAGAAAGCTAGCGCTTCCAATTAAACCTGTTGGACTATAACCTGGTGTTGTGTGACTTTTAACTTTGTACACCCCAGTCCAACACCGACATCTCCAAATCAACACTCTCCTTTGGTAGGTTTTCTTTGCTCAAAATGTAGTGAAAATCTGGAACTTTCCACCCTTAATGAGGCTGGGACAGAAGAGACGGGGTCAAGTGAAAATATGAAAATTGAAATTGATAGCTTTTGTTGCGATATGAAACAAGAGATACAATCGTGATGGCCAGATGGAATGAGCATATAGAACAACCATGGTCTAACTGTCTGATGGACTAGGCTTGAGGGGCCAAAAGGCCTACTTCTGTACCTATGCTTCTCAGAGACATTCGCCAATCCAGAATTTAGACTGACAGTTCAATACCCAGAGTCTGTCCACCTGTCAGCCTGGAGTCTAAACCTCCAAATTCCTCGACCGATGAAAGTGAAAAGTCCCTTGGGACCAACTGAAGAAACTTAGGACCTTCTCTGGTAGAGAAAAGGAGAGATTTCCACCATCCATTCTGAGGTAAACCACCACCTGAGGGTAGGAACAACAACAACTTTCATGTAGGATAATTAGGTCTGCAAACTCTCTTAACAAAAGGCAATCGAAAATGTTAATACTGCATTTTAGAGATTTTAAATTAGTAAGAGGATTGAGGGTGACAGAACAAAGATGGGTAGATGGCATTAAGATACAGAGCAGATAAGATGGTATTGAACTCACCTGAGGGACTGAATAGTCTCTTCTTGCTCCTGTTTACCCAGGACATGGATAATGCCAATCTCTTTAACCAAACCATCCTAATATCTGCTCACATGTTGAGGTTGTCAATTTTATTTGATAATACTCATGAGAAGCCCCTTGTGATCTTTTAGATCATAGAATCCCTACAGTGTGGAATCCAGCCTCTTCAGCTCAACAAGTCCACACTGACCCTCTGAAGAGTAACCCATCCAGACCCATTTCCCTACCCTATTATCCTACATTTACCCCTGACTAATGCACCTAACCTACACATCCCTGAACACTATGGGCAATTTAGGATGGCCAATTCACCTAACCTGCACATCTTTGGATTATGGGAGGAAACCGGAGCACCCGGAGAAAACCTACATAGACACAGGGAGAATGTGCGAACTCCATACAGTCGCCTGAGGCTGGAATTGAACCCAGGTCCCTGGCGCTGTGAGGCAGCAGTGTGAACTACTGAGCCACCATGTCACCCCTTTTACTAGGTTAAGGGATGATCTAAATGCAAGTTCTTGTTGTAGTGGTAGGGAAGCAATGGCCTAGTGGTATTATCTCTGAACTATTAACCTAGGTGATGTTCTGGGGACCTGCATTCAAATCTCACCAATGCAGATGGTGAAATTTGATCTGAAATTTGATATAAGTCTGGAATTGATGATGACCATGTATCCATTGTCAATTGTTGGAAAAATCCATCTGGTTCATTTATGTCCTGTTGGAAAGGAAACAGCTGCCCTTACCTGGTCTTAGCTACTTGTGAAACCAGACTCACAGCCACATGGTTGACTCTGAAATGGCCTAGACGCTCCTCAGTTCTATCAACTGCTAGAAAGGAGAAAAGGAACAAAAACAGGTGGACTTTCTGGGCCCCCCTAATGATGTTGTCTGTCAAGCGACAGTACATGGACTGCAGCAGTTCAAGAAGGCAGCTCTCCACCACCTTCCCAAGGGCAAATGGGGTCAGGCAATAAATGCTGGGCCCAGCCAGCGACACCTATGTCCCACAAATGAGTAAAAAAAGATGTTGCTCCAAGATCTCCACACAGAGTCATGGATCAAGTTAAAAATCACACAGCACCAGGTTATAGTCCAACAGATTTAATTGGATGCACTAGCTTTCGGAGCAGCGCTCCTTCATCAGTGGTTGTCTGATGAAGGAGTTACACTCCGAAAACTAGTGCTTCCAATTAAACCTGTTGGACGATAACCTGGTGTTGTGTGATTTTTAACTTTGTACACCCCAGCCCAACACTAGCATCTCCAAATCAGAGTCATGGAGAAAGAGTTCTTGCAATGAGGAAGGTGATGGGATTTAACCCTTTGCTGACACAAGGGGTAGAAACGGGTATATGAGGATGTGCCAATCTCTTATGGCCCCTGCTTCAAAACAATGTCCAACTCCAACAATGGCATTAACTCCAAAACCAGTGATCAGAGCATACTGCTAACTTTTCCAGTCAGAGGTCACATCCCTTAAAGAGGTGAAAATAAGCAGTGACAGTGCTCTCTTCTAGTACCCTTTCCAAAAGCTTCCGGGGATGTGACTTTTGGAAAGCCTGCATCATAGATTGCCAATAATGTTACTAAAGGAATGTTTTTTTTTGTTACCAAGGATTAGATTAGGGGGTGGGATTGAGTTGCCTAAGTCTGTATTTAATATCGAAGGTTAAGGGGTAACTTCATTAATGTTTTTTCAGAGTTTTGGAAGGGGTGAACAAAGAGAAACTTCATGTCTGCTAGCATGGGAGTCTAGGACAGAAACCATAATATTAAAATCAGCACATCCTGCACAGAACAAAAATGAAATATTACTGAGGTTGGAATTCTAAAATGAAAACAGCAAACTATGGGGCAAGTCAAAAGGTCAGGCAGCATCTGTGGAGAGGAACAGAGTTAACATGATCGATAACTCTTCATCAGGACATTAAAGTATGATTGCAATACAAAGTATCAAATCCCATCAAACACTCCCAGGACAGGTACAGCACAGAATTAGATAGAGTAAAGCTTTCTCTAGGTAAAAACAATGACTGCAGATGCTGGAAACCAGATTCTGGATCAGTGGTGCTGGAAGAGCACAGCAATTCAGGCAGCATTCGAGGACAGGCAAAATCGACGTTTCGGGCAAAAGCCCTTCATCAGTTTCCTGATGAAGGGCTTTTGCCCGAAACGTCGATTTTGCCTGTCCTCGGATGCTGCCTAAAGCTTTCTCTACACAGTCCCCATCTAACACTCCCAGGACAGGTACAGAACGGAATTAGATACAGAGTAAAGCTTTCTCTACACACTCCCCATCTAACAGTCCCAGGACAGGTATGACATGGGATCAGATACAGAGTAAAGTTCCCTCTATACTGTCCCCACCAAAACACTCCCAGGTCAGGAACTGTACGCGTTTAGGTATTATCTGGTATTTTCCCTTTATATTGTGCTAGTTGCCACCTCTGTCAGTATGCGGTAGTGGGTAAAGATTGTTTAAAGTTGTTTGCTGCCACCAATCCTCCTTTGGCCTTGCTACAGTTTTGACCTACCTAGTGATTACTGACAGACCACCATCGTGCATCTACGATGGTCTTAGATAACAAAAAAGGTTCATTGTGTGATAACAATAAGTACTCCTACATTTAGTCAGACATAATTACTAGGCTTTAGAGAGTTGGTACAGATTCATCTGTTGCCTCCAAAAGCCAGAATACAATTCCTCGTCTCCACACATAGATATTGTTATTGATCCAGTACCTCATCTGAAGGACCTTTTAGTCCTTGATTTTCCTTGGCAGAAAAACTTTTCTCTGCTAACCTGGATAGTTGCCCTACCTCTGCGGGACATTTAACACCATGAATGTGCATTATGGAAAACCTCTCTGCTGAAACTAGTACAGAACACAGGGCCAGAAGTTCTCATCTCATTCAAAGGATAAAATCACCCTCAGTGTAGAGAGAGCTTTACTCTATATCTGACCCTGAGCTATCCCTGTCCTGGAAGCATTTGGTGGAGACGGTTTAGAGAAATCTTTATGCCTCTCAGGGTTAGGTACAGAGTAAAGCTTTCTTTACAATGTAGGAGATTTTATCCTTTGGATGAGATGGTAAGTTCTGGCACTGTGTTGTGTGTCAAGAAAATAAATAATCCTGCAGTGCTAAATTGAAGAACTGTATAGGGAATGGGGTGTGCGACACCTCTGTTCTGGAGCAGGAATTGATCCATTTCACCAACATCACTAAAACAGATAATCTGGTCATTACCTCAGTGCTATGTGTGGGAGCTTGCTGTGCATAGATTGGGTGCTACTTGATCAAATTTTCAGTCATGGCTACATTTCAAAGATACTTCACTGCATTCTGATATTGTCAAAGCTGTTTTAGTGATAGCTGAGTGATAGATATTAGCAGAAATTGCTGGAAAAACTCAGCAGCTCTGACAGCATTTGTTACAAGAAATCAGAATTAACGTTTCAGACCCAGTGACCTCTCTTCAGAACCATGAGAACCCCAGCTTTTAGCTGTTGCAAAGAGAGAGATAGCTGTAGCAGCTTCCACATCCCCAACAGCTACTGAAAGCTAAAACTAAAGATCCTGCTTCTGTGAGAAATTGATCCCACCCTGCTTCTATTGTTCCAACTTTAAAAAAAAGGCCTGTCAATCTGTTTATTAGATTCGAGTAGACCACTCCATACCTCTGTCTCAATCTCTCTTCATAACAAAAAACAGGGCAAAATATACCTCTTAAAGCCATAATACCATCACATGGGACAGACTTATGGACTAAATGTACCCGTGTTCCAAAGCAAACCCACTACATCATGAGACAGCCTGTATTGTGCCCAGAATCTGTAGGTGGAGAATTGGCCTGTTCAGTCTCCTGAATTCGATTGATTGATTGATTGATTGATTGTTGTCACGTGTACCAAGATGTAGTGAAAAATGATGTTTTGTATGCTGTGCAGGCAGATTGTACCATATAAAGTGCATTAGGGTAGCAGAACAGAGTACAGATTACAGTGTTACAGCCACAGAGAAGGTGCAGAGACAGATAAGAATTAACATTTGAGGGGTCTGTTCAAAAGTCTGATAATAGTTGGGAAGAAAGTTAAAAATCACACAACATCAGGTTATAATCCAACAGGTTTAATTAGAAGCACTAGTTTTTGGAGCACTGTGCATCATCCTTCATCATCATCAGTGCTCTGAAAGCTAGTGCTTCTAATTAAACCTGTTGGACTATAACCTGGTGTTGTGTGATTTTTAACTTTGTCCACCCCAGTCCAACACCGGCTTCTCCAAATAGTGGGGAAGAAGCTGTTCTTGAATCTATTCATGCGTGCATTCAGACTTTTATATTTTCTGACCAATGGAAGAGAGTATAACTGAGATGGTGACATTAATCAATTCCTATATAAAGACTCCAGCACTCAACAACAGAGCAATTTGTCACCAATTTCTGGATTGTCCATCTGTGATACATAAGAGCTCTACAGCAATTCTATCAGCAGTTTCAACTCTATGTTACCTCCGGTGGAGAGATAATTAGAGGGGAAAGGTCATTACAATGACATCATCATGTGACTTCTCCTTAGCCCGGACTCTTGACCCCCTTGGCAGACACGATAGTGATAAATCATTTTATCTTGCACCAGAAACACAAAATAGCCAGCCATAAAACTAAATACACTTGAGATTTTCTGGGTTAAAGTTACTTTCAGTCTCAAGATGTCTTTCTAAATAATATCCATTGTTGAAGTGCAAAGCGCATGCATTGGAGGTTACTCCACTTACCTTTTTATGATGTGTAAAATAACCTGTGAACATGCAATCATTAGTCACAATTCCACGTCCTAATGAATCACTAACAAACCTTAACCAAACTGGTAAATATATGCACCCTATCTAGTTAGCATAACCTTGTTACTGGTCCATCTCCTGTTGCCAATACCTCCTAAATCTAGCACAAACTAGGATAGCACCAAGACAATTTCCATCCAGTATTGTCCCAATTCCTGCAGTAACAGTGATCACAAAGGGGAGAGAAAGCTCAGGGAACCAGATAGAGACCTTCAAGGGTTCATTAGGTTAAATATAAAGAAGCTGTTTCCATTTTCCAGTTTTGACCTACGATACAAGAACTTAGATATACTGCCACACCTGACTTACATGAAGAAAAGACTCAAGGGAGCATAGAAACATTGAATATGGCAGCAAGAGTAAGCCATTCGGCCCTTTGAAACTGTTCTGTCATTCAGTATGATCATATCTGATCATCTAACTCAATCCCTGACCCCATACCCTTTGTTTTCTTTAGTACTAAAAGTAGCTCTAACGTTTTCTTGAAAATATTCACTCTTTTGACCTCAACCACTTCCTGTGACAGAAAATTCCACAGGCTCACCACTCTCTGGGAGAAGACGTTTCTCCTCATCTCAATCCTAAGTGGCCTATTCTGTATCGTTAGACTGTAACCCTCTGTTTCTGGACTCCCCCATCATCGGAATGATTCCCTGCCTAGTGCCATTCGAACTGTATAGGTCTCTATGAGATGCCTCCTCTTTCTTCTAAACTCCAGTGAATGCATTCCTAAGATCTAGTCTTTCCTCATACATCAGTTAAAAATCACACAACACCAGGTTATAGTCCAACAGGTTTAATTGGAAGCACACTAGCTTTCGGAGCGACGCTCCTTCTTCAGATGGTAGTGGAGGGCTCAATCCTAACACACAGAATTTATAGCAAAAATTTACAGTCGACCTCATACATCAGTCTGCCATCTCAGGAGTCAGTCTGATAAATTTTCATTGCACTCCCTGTAAAGTCAGAACATCCTTCCTCAGATAAGAAGACCAAACCTGCACACAGTACTCCAGGTGTGGTCTCACCAAGACCTTGTACAATTGTAGCAAGACATCTCTTCTCCTGTACTCAAATCCACTCACTATGAAAGCCAACATACCATTTACTTTCATCATCACTGCCCACTGCCCACTTCCCCTGCCTGCTTTCCTTCAGCAACTGGTGTACAAAGATGCACAAAGGTATCCCCTTTCCCAATCTATCACCATTCAGACAATAATCTGCTTTCCTATTTTTGCTACCAAGTTGGACAACCTCACATTTATCTATATTATACTTCATCTGCCATGCATTTGTCTACCAATGCAACTTGTCCAAATCACATTGGAAATCCCAGAGGACTATAGGGCCTGATCTCTCATTAGAGAGAGCAGATTGGCTGGTGCTTTAACCTGAGGGTCAGCCTACCTCAGGCAAAGTGTAAGCTTGAGAAGGTGGGGCTTTCACGGTGACCCATACTGTAGACATCCCTCTGCGTCTCAAACTAACCATCCAGTCAACTGATCAAACCAACCTCCAAGAAGTGAAGAAGGTGGAAGGAGTATTAACACCACACAGTTGTATTGAATGTTTCCGTGCTGCAAGTTTTATCGAATTCAGAAGTGATATGAAAAAAGCTGAGGTACACAGGCAACAAACCTGAGACTGTGTGCAGAGGAATGCTCAGGGAAGTTCAGACTGTTCAATATCCAATTGCTTTTTGGTAATTCTTCTGGAATGTGCTTACACTTCCCGTTCACACATTCTAAAGTAACGTGTTATAACATGATTTAATAGTCATTGAACTGTAATATCCCCTGCTACAATTTGTGTTACTATTAATTCAGTAGGTGACATTCAAAAGGTATTTTCCTCAACCATTGTACAGCTCATCAATGTTTGAATCAATCAGACTGAGGGGGCCATATTTACTTTACACACTGCCCTGACAACATGACCCCAGCACCCTGACCCTGAAACCCTGACCCTGACACTGTGACCCTGACACACTGACCCCAGCACAGGGACCCTTACACCCTGACCCTGACATTGTGACCCTGACACACTGATCCTGACACCATGACCCTCACACCCTAACCCTGACACTATGCCCCTGACACACTGACCCTGACACTATGACCCCAACACTGTGACCCTGACACCATGACCCTCACACCTTGACCCTGACACTGCTACCCTCACACCCTGATCCTGACACCATGACTTTTTCACTGTGACCCTGACACTATGACCGTAACACCCTGATTCTGACACTGTGACCCTGACACCCTGTCTCTGACACCCTGACCTTGACACTGTGACCCTGACACACTGACTCTGACACCCTGACCTTGACACTGTGACTCTGACACTATGACCGTAACACCCTGATCCTGACACTGTGACCCTGACACCCTGTCTCTGACACCCTGACCTTGACACTGTGACCCTGACACACTGACTCTGACACCCTGACCTTGACACTGTGACCCTGACACTGTGACCCTGACACCCTGTCTCTGACACCCTGACCTTGACCCTGTGACCCTGCCACCCTGTCTCTGACACCCTGACCTTGACAGTGTGACCCTGACACCCTATCTCTGATACCCTGACTTTGACAGTGTGACCCTGACACCCTGTCTCTGATACCCTGACCCTGTGACTCTGCCACCCTGATCCTGACATGGTGACTCTGACAAGGAGAAAGTGAGGACTACAGATGCTGGAGATCGATGTTTCGGGCATAAGCCATTCATCGGGAATGAGGCCTGAGAGATAAATGAGAGAGAGCTGGGGCTGGGGGAAAGGTAGCTGAGAATGCAATAGGTAGATGAAAGTGGGAGTGAAGGTGATAGATTGGAGAGGAGGATGGAGCAGATAGATGGGAAAGGTGATGGATAAGTCAAGAGGAGGTTGGAGGAGGGGAAATGAGGAAACTTGTGAAATCCACATTAATCCCCTGGGGTTGCAGGGTCCCGAGGCGGAAGATGAGGCGTTCTTCCTCCCGGTGTTGGGTGGTTAGGGTTTGACAATGGAGGAGGCCCAGGATCTGCATGTCCTTGGTGGAGTGGGAGAGGAGATTGAAGTGTTCAGCCACAGGTGCAGTGGGGTCGGTTGGTGCTGGTGTCCCAGAGATGTTCTCTGAAACAATCCGCAAGTTGGCATCCTGTCTCCCTGATGTAGAGGAGACCACATCGGGTACAATGGATACAGGAGATGACATTTGTAGAGTTACAAGTAAATATCTGTCGAATGTGGAAGAATCCTTTGGGGCCTTGGATGGAGGTGAGGGGGGAGGTGTGGCTGCAAGTTTTGCACTTCTTGTGTGGGAGGGGAAGATGCCGGGAATGGGGTGTGTGCTGGAGGGGTGTGTGGATGTGACAAGGGAGTTCCGAGGGCCTGAGAAATAAATGGGAAGGGGGCCATGCCCACACCAGCCCACACCCCACTCCCGGCATCTTCCCCTGCCACCACAAGAAGTGCGCCTACACCACCGCAACACACAGGTTATAGACCAACAGGTTTAATTGGAAGCACTAGCTTTCGGAGCGCTGCTCCTTCATCAGGCGGTTGTGGTGTATAAGATCATAAGACACAGAATTGATAGCAAAAGTCTACACTGTGATGTAACTGAAATTATATATTGAAAAGGACCTGGATTGTTTGTTAAGTCTCATCTTTTAGAATGACCATGTTGGTTTCAGTTCTTTCATATGTAAATCACACAACTTTCTTAAAATTACATTCTCAAGTGAACTTTAAGAATTGGTGTCATGTTGGCCCAGATAATGCATTGAAAGTGTGAGGTGCCCTGTGTGAGGCTGTCTTTGCCACAATGTTCAGACCGATTCTAATCTAAAACACAGATTTACAGAATCTTACATGAATTCATGCAGTTTTGAGCAAAGTAAAATATAATTCTGCAAGTACAAATTCACCCACAAATGTGTATGTGTGTGCGTGCATGTGGGTGTGTGCATGTGTGGGTTTGGGGGTTATGAGGGTCCGTAAGAGACTGTGTGTATATGTGTGTGGGTGTGTAAAGGGGTATAATCTGTGAGAGGGTGCGTGTGTGAGTGTGAGTGTGGGAGTGTATGTGTGAGTGTATGAGAGAGAGCTTGTGTATGAGAAAGAGTCTACATGAGTGTATGGGTCTGCAGGAGTGTGTGTGTGTGAGACACAGACACACACATGAACTTAGAATGGACATTGTCAGTGAAAGAAAGCATTTACAAACTGACTTTCACAAAATCAAGACATCCCAAACTGTTTCATTCTGGTGTAGTCACTGTTATAAAATTTTCAGAATCACAGAATTGTGCCAATCCACAAGGAGTTTATTCGGCCCATCGTGTTTCTCCTGGCTCTCTAAATGACACCTAGTGCCATTCCCCCGCCTCCTCTCTGCACTCTGTACTTTCTTCCCTTTCGGATAACACAGCTCTCTTGGTAACCTCTCAGGCAGCACTTACTACACCCTAACCACTCGCTGCTTATTTTACATGTGGGCTTTGCCATTTGCTTTAAACCTGTGCTTTTATGTTATTGATCCTTTCATGAGACACCAGCCCTTACTCTTACCTGGTCTCCAACTTGTCTCTATGTAACTAGATGGATAAGGACATCTTTCAAATAACAAAGAAGGCACTAACATTCAGTAAACATCACCTGTCTTTATTTGGAGATGCCGGTGTTGAACTGGGGTGGACAAAGCTAAAAATCACACAACACACAGGTTATAGACCAACAGGTTTAATTGGAAGCACTAGCTCCCCACTTACTCTGTCCTGACCTCTAATGATTTTGATTACCTCTTAAGCCTCCTCTCCAATTTTTTTAAGCAGAAAAGAGTCCCAATTTCTCAAAGTTATCTTCATAACTGATAACTCATAACTCATTCTTAGAACCACCCTCATGAATATTTTCCACGAACTCTGTAATGCCTTCATCCCTTTTGTAAAGTGTGACCACAGAACTGGACACAATATTCCAAATGAGGACAAACTAGCATATTTTACAGGTTCAACATTTGGCCCAATAAGTCATTCTCCTATTAAGTTACAGCGTGACTGATCTGATAATTCTCAACACTTTGCTGCTCCTTCTGATTCTCTTACTAATTAAACTCTGATTATCTCAGCCTTTCTTAACAATCCAGCCTCGACAGTCCTCAGCAGTAAAGGCTTCCACAGGTTCACCACCCTTCACTGTCCTAAACTCGAATGAGTACAGACGCAACCCATTCAATCCCTCCGCCTAACAAAATCTCTCCACATGTGGGATCAACCAAGTGAACATTTTCCGGACTGCCTCCAATGCCTATATTATGGCTACACTATGGGTCAGTTGGGCAGCACAGTGGCTCAGTGGTTGGCACTGCTGCCTCACAGCACCAAGGACCCAGGTTCGATTGCACTCTCAGGCGACTGTCTGTATGGAGTTTGCACGTTCTCCCCGTGTCTGTGTGAGTTTCCTCCGGGTGCTCAGGTTTCCTCCCACAATTCAAAGATGTGTAGGTTAGGTGGATTAGCCATGCTAAGTTGCCCAGAGTGTTCAGGGATGTGTGGGTTTGGTGAATAGTCAGGGGCAAATGTAGAGTTATAGGGTAGGGGAATGGATCTGGGGGGGGCGGGGGGGGGGCAGGGGGGGCTACTCTTTGGAGGGTTGGTGTGGACTTGTTGGGCCGAATGGCCTGTTTCCGCAATGAAGGGATTCTATGACCTTTCCTTGGAAAAGGGGGCCAAGACTGTTCACAGTATTCCAGCTGTGGTCTGATTAGTGCCTTGTACAGTTTTAGCCAATCCTCCCCACTTCAATACTCCCTTCCCTTTGCACAACACTGTCAAGTTTGGAAAGTTTGAGGAGAAGGCACGATAAATTAATTTATTAGTGTCAGGCTAAACTCAAACCTGCAGTTTCACAGCAAGTTTTATTGTCATTCTCAAGGCTGGGCTCATTTTGCTCTGAGATAATGGTAGCACATCTTCTCTCAGCAGTTTGATCCAAATGAATGATTGCTGGACCCCTAGTTTGGTCCATTTCAAAAGTTTCTGTGTAATTTATTAAAGCGCATTAAGAAAGTATGTTGCAAGGAAAAAAAACCAGGCAGATAAGAGTCTGTGTGCACTAAAGTCACCAATATACTCTGACTGAGTAATGAAACAGGGCGAAAGTGGGTACTGCAGATGCTGGAGATCAGAGTCAAGATCAGAGTGGTGCTGGAAAAGCACAGCAGGTCAGGCAGCATCCGAGGAGCAGGAAAATTGACATTTCGGGCAAAAGCTCTTCATCAGGAATGCTGTGCTTTTCCAGCACCACTCTAATCTTGGGTAATGAAACAGTCTTCCTTCCCTAAGGGAAATTAGGAGAGGGATTTGCATTAATGAGTGTCCGGGCACCTGAGGGCCTGAGTAGTGAAAGGATGGAAATCTGGGAATGTAGGGAGCTCGGAGGTTTGCAGCATTGAAGGAGGTACCAGGAATAGGTAAGAGCAAAGGTTAAGGAGGAACTTGTACACCAGGCTGAGAACTTTAACATTGAGACCTTGCTAGACCAGCTAAAGTAGGCCAGTGAGTTCTAAGGCTGGTGAGTAGTGAGAGATGGGGGGGAGGGTGGGGGGGTGTTTGGGGGGGGGTGGAGAGATGGGGGTTTGGAGAGGTGGGGGTCTTGGCTGAGTGGGACTTAGTAGCCATTAGGAAGGGGTCAGCAGAGGTTTGGACAAGCTCATATTTGGGGGCAGTGATAGAAGATGGGACTCATTCAGGAGAAGATTGGAAAAGTTGAGATGACAGGAAACAAAAGACATTGATCAGGGGTTTAGCAGCAGATGAGCTGAGGCAGGAGTTGATAACATTACAAGCTGAGTTTTTCCAGCAATTTCTGAAAAAGGCAGTCTTGATGATGGAGAGGATAAGAGGTTGGAAAGTCACCTGACCCTGCACATCTTTGGACTGTGGGAGGAAGGTGAATTGGCCATACTAAATTGCCCGTAGTGTTAGGTAATGGGTAAATGTAGGGGTATGGGTGGGTTTCGCTTCGGCGGGTCGGTGTGGACTTGTTGGGCCGAAGGGCCTGTTTCCACACTGTAATCTAATCTAATCTAATCTAAAACTATTAAAATTTACCCAATGGGTATAAACCCCAGAGGGACAATAATGAGGGGGCATTGGAGAGTTCCTGCGAGTTAGAAAAGGAGGTAAGTAAGACTCGATGGAGACACAGGTTGCTTTGAGAAGGGACGGTGTGTAGCAGAGAGTCATATAACTTAGACAAGAGATGAAAGTTCAACAGAGCAAGAGGCAATAAAATCAGGGCAATAAAATCTGTTGCCAACATCAAATACAAGATAGATCCAATAAATTAAAACTATTAGTCTCCATCCTGTTTGAGGCTCAGAGTCCATGGTGCTTGAGTCTCATTATAACAGGCACTGGGTGGTATTTCATCCCCAGGTCTACCTTGTCTTTATTGCATGTAGCCAAATGTGGCTATTCAAAGAGAGAGTATTTAACATAAGGATTAACTGGTGTGTATTGGAATAACTGCAGGATATGTGCCCGCACATAAACATAAACTCATACTCCCATAAAACCACAGAGAGTCACTCAAATATTCAGAAAATATACACACACACCAAGTGCACTCACAGTCACACACACAGATAGACATTCTCACACAGGCACAAAGTATGCGTGCATACTCACACGGAAACACGCATAGAAGGTGTGACAGGACTGAGGGGATGAACTTTGACCCCTGACCTTCCATTGCTAAATAGAAGACAATTTTAAGAAAACAAGAGCAGATGGTACTTATTGTGCCTCTATTTTTTGAACAAGAAAACTCCTTTGATGTGCATTTGCAGGGAGGGGACAGAAATGTAAAAACAGTGTTTGACAAGCACCAAGAGAAACAGAAAGCTCTGCAGAGGCAGATCAAAGGACAGGGACAGCCTGCAATGAAGCTCCATTGAATCTAAAACCCAAACTGACTCAACAGCTAGAGAACAGCCTCTCCTGTTATTCAATGTTACCCCAGTTTACATCTCCACCTCCACATTTTAAGTGCATTGACTTTCTTGTTGTCAAAGATTACAATGCAGTTGTGTTCAAACACTGCAGGGAGTTCCATCTCCATCACTATCCCTCTCCACCCCCCTATCAACATGGACCTGTTAGCATATTACTTGGACATCAGGATCACAATATCAGACCCTACAGAATCATAGGTTTGTCACAATACAGAAAGAGGTAATTCGGTCCCTTAACACCTGCACTAGCACTTCAAATGGGCATTATTTCCTAATATCAATCTCCTGATTTTCCCCGTGCCTTTGCACATTATTTCTATTTAAGTTAAAACTCAACAACACCAGCTTATAGTCCAACAGGTTTAATTGGAAGCACTAGCTTTCGGAGCACCGCTCCTTCATCAGGTGGTTGTGACACAAAGCGGTGCTCCAAAAGCTAGTGCTTTCAATTAAACCTGTTGGACTATAACTTGGTGTGTGATTTTTAACTTTGCACACCCCTGTCCAACACCAGCATCTCCAAATCATTTCTATCGAAATAATCATCCAATGCTCTCTTGAATTCTTCAATTGAAACTCCGTCCACCATATTTCCAGGCAGTACATTCCAGACCCAAATGATTCACTGACTGATAATGCTTTTCTCACTTTATCCTTGCAGATTTGCACATCACTTGAAAACTATGCCCTTTTATTCTTGTTCCTTTTATGACTGGGAACAGGTTTGTTCATTCCCATCTACTTTATCCAATGTGCACATGATTTTGAAAACTCAGTCAAACCTCCTCTCGGCCATTCTCTCTCAGAACAGTCTCAACTCCTTCAATCTAACATCATCACTGAAGTTTCTCATTCCTGAAACCATTCCTGTAAATTGCTTCTGCTCTCTTTCTTCAATGCACTCACATCCTTCCTATAATGTGGTGTCCAGAACTGTACACAATACTCCAGCTGAGGTCTAACAAGTGCCTTGCACAAATTCAACATCACATTGACCCTAACCCTTACCCCAACCCTTACCCTTATCCTAACCCTAACCTAACCCTACCCCTATCTGCAAAGGCTATTGGAGACAGCAGGAAGAGCAGATCTAATAGAGAGTGCTTTCAAAGAGCTGGCACAAGTACAGTGGGCCAAATGGCTTCCTTCTGTGCTGCAAAATTCAATGATTATTCTCTTCTGAAGAAGACACATGTTTGACTTGAAATGTCAACTTTGTTTCTCTGAATACGAAGCTACTAATCGTGTTAATATTTACAGCTCTTCAGAGAACGCTAAAGTCATAGAGCAGAGTAACAGAACCTTCAGTCCAACCAGTCCATGCCAACCCTAATCCCTAAATAAACTAGTCCCACCTGCCTACGCTTGGCCCTTATCCCTCCAAACATTTCTTATTCATGTACTTATCCAAATGTTTTTTAAACATTATAACTGTGCCTGCATCCTCAACGGGGCAGCACGGTAGCTCAGTCGTTAGCACAGCTGCCTCACAGTGAGAGGGATCCCGGTTCAATTCCCACTGTCTGTGTGGATTTGGCACATTCTCCCCATGTCTGCATGGGTTTTCTCCAGGTGCTCCAGTTTCCTCCCCAGTCACAAAGATGTGCAGGTCAGGTGAATTTTGGCCATGCTAAATTGCCCATAGTGTTAGGTGCATTAGATTAGATGAGATTACTTACAGTGTGGAAACAGGCCCTTCGGCCCAACACGTCCACACCGCCCCACCGAAGCGCAACCCACCCATTCCCCTACATTTACCTCTTATCTAACACTACGGGCAATTTCGCATGGCCAATTCACCTGACCTACACATCTTTGGACTGTGGGAGGAAACCGGAGCACCCGGAGGAAACCCATGCAGACACGGGGAGAACGTGCCTGCCTGAGGCAGGAATTGAACCCGGGTCTCTAGCACTGTGAGGCAGTAGTGCTAACCACTGTGCCACTGTGCCGCCCAGGGTTAAATGTAGGGGAATGGGTCTGGGCAGGTTGTTCTTCGGAGGCTCGGTGTGGACTTGTTGGGTTGAAGGGCCTGTTTCCACACTGTAGGTAATCTAATTTAATCAAAACTTCCTTTGGAAGTTCATCCCATACAAGAGCCACTCTCTGTGTATAAAAATTGCCCTTTGTGGCTTTTTGAAATCTTTCTCCTCTTGCCTTAAAATTATATCCCCTAGTCTTGAATTCCTCCACCCTAGGGAAAAGACACCAGCCATCCACCTTATTTAGAACGACTTTTCTGTTTTTATTTCAAATTTCTAGCATACACAATACTCCGCGATTATTTAATTGACGATACCCTCGTGATTTTATTGTGTCTAGTGTGCACTGACAATCCTACCTCCGTGATTTTCTACACAGTTTGTAGAAAGTGATATGAAGGACTGGGCATGTTACGCGAGGTACAAGATAGAAATAGTCCATTCAGCCCAACTAGTCCATGTTAGGACACTGGCTCATAACCACAATGCATTATTTAACGTTTAATTTCAAGATGTGTTTTTTTTGTTTAGAAGAGAACTGCCATAGAGAAATAAAGTCTGCAAATGTGGATTCAGTTGCTGGCTGACAAGGTCCTGTGTGGGACCCATGGGAATGTCACACATGTTTAGTGTTAGGGAAACTTCAGAGTGAGAGAAATGTAACAGGAGGAGATAACAAGGGAAGACTTGCTACCTAGCATCCTCTAAGCAGAAAGCCAGCTCTTACAGATTTTCTTGTGTTTTGCCCTTTGTTATAATCAGCCTCTGGGTGAGGTTCTCCAATTTGTTTTGATTCCAGATAGGATGCTTCCAATTGCTAAACACTCAGGTGAGGAAGAATGAACTTGCTCCATTTCTTTGTTAATGCACTGCTTTGGTTGGTCACAGCAAGGTCAATATATAAAAGATTCCTTCCCTTGTGGGTACATTTCTCTCTCATCCGAATGAACTCATTTGTTTTTAAAAGGAGACAATTTAACCAGGCTTGTGCAAAGACAGTGAGTTTACTAATGACGAAACAGAAGAAGAAATAGTCATGCAACACAGATACCAGGAGCTAGGAATAGGAGGTGAGCAATGGTGCCTCTGGCTCGGATGTTCCACGCATAATAATCATCATTCCAATGAGGATCGCAGCATTGACCTCCTGTTCCAAAGGCGCTGCCATGCACAGACCTCAGAGATCTGCGCAGAAGGAAAAAAGAATTAGAGGGAACGCTGGAAGTGAGTCCAAAACAATGGAAGTGAGTCCAAAAAGATAAATGTTAAAAAAGATATATGGATCAGTCTTTAAATTGTTCATGAAGATCAGAGAAGATGTGGCACAATTGCCCTTGACATTGTCAGTTGAACAGTCAATTTTGAGATTCGTGGGTTTTCAAGTTGGCAGAAATCCTATTGTTCTGATCCCTTTGGGCAGTGCTTGAATTAGTGCAAGGACATTTGAAATAACTGTTTCTGAAAATAGTGACCTTCACAGCACTGGTATCCACACAATATGATGTCTGGCCAATAACACAGACAGGACTGGTGCTGCAGTCATTTTTAACTCCTTTTTGTATATTCACAGTAGATAAGACATGCATGTCTTCAAGACTTGGAGATGCCAGTGTTGGACTGGGCTGTACAAAGTTAAAAATCACACAACACCAGGTTATAGTCAAACAGGTTTAATTGGAAGCACTAACTTTTGGAGCATCGCTCCTTCATCAGGTGGTTGTGGAGGACACAATGAAGGAGCAGCGTTCCAAAAGTTAGTGCTTCCAATTAAGCCTGTTTGACTATAACCTGGTGTTGTGTGATTTTTTAACTATGTCTTCAAGAGGTGGTGTTTTGCTAAATAAAGGGATACTCGTGCTCCTCATGATCTCCTCTTGTGAAATCTCTCCCTGTTTGACACTTCCCTGACACTGCACAGATGCAACATTCCATTGTCCTTATGTAGGAATTTACAAA
Source organism: Chiloscyllium plagiosum (assembly GCF_037043375.1). Classification (NCBI taxonomy): domain Eukaryota; kingdom Metazoa; phylum Chordata; class Chondrichthyes; order Orectolobiformes; family Hemiscylliidae; genus Chiloscyllium; species Chiloscyllium plagiosum. The sequence continues at coordinate 12,499,404 of NW_028270154.1, forward strand.
ACAGTCACTGAACCTGCAGTTCTTTCCTGTGGCAGCCATCTTTTAAACAAATAAATTTAGAAATTAAAAATATAAAATGTCTGTAAATACTGTATAGCTCTGTTGCTTCATCAAAACACATTTCAGGAATATACAGAATATGTTTAAAATTTACTGCTGCCCTGTTTTGTGTATGCTTGTGGGAGAAGGTGTATTAATGGTAAAAATAAATTTTTCCTGAATTTCCTCCTGGAATTATGAGTGACCATTTTATTTTTTAAATATAAATTCACTCATGGGACCTGGGCATCACTGGCTGGGCCAGCATTTATTGCCCGTCCCTTGAGAAAGTGGTGGCGAACTGCCTTCTTGAACCACAGCAGTCCTTGTGCTATAAGTAGATCCACAATGCCCTAAGGGAGGGAATTCCATGATTTTAACCCAGTGACAGTGAGGGAACGGCAATATATTTCCAAATCAGGTTGGCGAGTGGCTTGGAGGAGAACTTGCAGATGGTAGTCTTCCCATGTATCTACTGCCCTTGTCCTTCTAGATGGATTGTGGGTTTGGAAGGTGCTGTCAAAGGACCTTTGGTGAATTTCTGCAGTGCATCTTGTAGATAGTACACACTGCTGCTACTGAGTGTCAGTAGAGAGAATGGATACTCGTAGATATAGTGCCAATCAAGCAGGCTGCATTGTCCTGGATGGTGTCAAACCTCTTGAGTGCTATTGGAGTTGCACCCATCCAGACAAATGAGGAGTATTCCAACACACAGCTGACTTGTACGTTGTAGTTAATGGATAAGCTTTGTGGAGTCAGGAGGTGTTTTACTCATTGCAGTATTCCTAACCTCTAACCTCCTCTTGTAGCCACTGTGTGTATGTGGCAAGTCCAGATGAGTTTATGCTCCTTGGAAACCTCCAGGATGTTGATAGTGGGAGATTCAGTGACACCATTGAATGTCAAGGGACAGTGGATAGATTGCCTCTTACTGCAGATGGTCATAGCCTGGCATTTGTGTGATATGAATATTACTTGCCCGACATGTTATGGCCCTTCAAATTGTAAAAAGTACATTTGACAATATCCCAGAGGGACATAGGGCTGCTCTCTCATTAGAGAAGTATCTTGTGGTGGTTTAACCTGAAATTCACCACACCACCTCACCCATAAGAGACTGCGTTACTGATAAAATTTTAACGCAATTGCAAGCTGCCAATTTTAAGTCTCTATAAACCTGAGCAGTGGGTACAAAGTTGCAAAATGTATGGCATCTAGATGGTCCAGGTTCTATTAACTGAAAAGTACAGAAGACAATATGCCATGAAGCAAGGAGCAGGGACCCTAGGCTTGGGTTTTAGAGACCTATAGACTATAGGAGTAGGGAGGCGAGGAGTTGGATGAAATGCTGAGAGGATGTTTCCTGTAGACTATAGGAGTAGGGAGGCGAGGAGTTGGATGAAATGCTGAGAGGATGTTTCCCCTGTGGGAGTAACTAGAACTCGGGAGCACAGTTTAAAAATAGGGGCCTCCCTGCTAAGACCAAGATGAAGAGAAAAGCATTCCAAATGGTGAAGCACATTCGAGGGGCCAAATGGTCTTCTGATGCTCCTGGATATTGATAATGGGAGACTCAGTGATGGTAACACCATTGAATGTCACACTTTAGCCACTGTCTGCTCACTGGAAAATTCCAGGCAGTGCAAACAGAGGCCTCCACAATCCCTATAATCGGCTGGGGAAAGCAACACTGAGTTCAGCTTCCGGAAAGTGGCTCAGAGGAGGGACTGTGCTCGGAAACCGCCAAGCTATCCTGTGCCTGGAAGCTCTGGAATGCCGGACTCTGTTGCAACCACTGGAAATGATTAAAATTTCAGCCCAACAATTCTCCTGAATGTGACCTGGTCAATCATTGTCGGTTCAAAAAGAAAATTAAATCACTATGTTTTCAGAGGGAACCTGGTTCCGTCCAAAGCACTGTATTCGGTTCTGCCAAGTTTGCGCTCAGTTTCTCAATGTGGCCTCAGTTCAGACAAGCACAAACACTCAACCTCTCCCGACGCTTATCGCTTTCGGACATTCAAATCAAATGCAACACAGATCCTACTTTTACAGTTATTGATAAAACAGGTATGATATGTCATGTGAAAAGCTCAATTAATTCAGAATGTCAGGCCCAGCATGGCCACAGCGTGGACTTACACACATACCTCGAGGTTATTCCAAAGCGGTCTCACGGACTCAAGGTGAAGCCCAGCACGGTCTGGAGTAAAGACCCAACACGATCGATAGACCAGGTGCCAGCATGGACTGTGTCGGAAGGACTGTTATTCTGAATTTATTATTTCCTTATTTTTCTAATTAATTCGTATGATCTGTATTGCTGTACTTTTGATTCCTTTATTTTTCCAATTTTTAATCCCTAAGTGTTAGGAATCTGTACCTAGCTAAGATGGCGCCGTGACCTGTAAACCTTTCACAGTGCTCATTTGAGTACGGATGACAATAAACCTAATTCTAACATCAGATGGAGTCGCATAAATTTGCCTGAAATGTCAATTTTCCTGCTGCCTAATGCTGTGCTGCTCCAGCACCCATTCTCGACTCAGCTCCAGCATCTGCAGTACTCACTTTGTATGAATTATTCCCCACTGCTGCCTCAAACACCCATTGAGATTTCTTTACACCTAAGACCATAAGACATAAAAGCAGAATAGGTCATTCAACCCACTGAGTGTGCCCTGTCATTTACTGAGATCTTGGCTGATCTGACAATCCTCAAGTCCACTTTCCTGCCCTTTCCCCAATAACCTTTGACTCTCTTCCTGATTAAAAGTCTTTCCATCTCAGCCTTGAATATAATTAATGGGCCCAGCCTCGACAGTAAAGAATTCCACAGATTCACTACCCTCTGAGAGAATAAATTCCTCCTCATCTCTGTCTTAAATCCACAAGTCTTTATTCTGATATCATTCCTTCTGGTCCTAAACTCGCTCAAGGGGAAACAACGTTTCTGCAATCAACCTGTCTAGTCCCCTAAGAATCTTGTATGTGTCAATAAGGTCACCTCTCACTCTTCTATATTCCAATGAGTACTTCCAGACTCGACCACGGTGAGAAAATCCTGACCAGCTTCCCACTCTCCACCACCCACAAATTCAGCTCATCCACACCACTGCTGGCATTAAATTACACATGCCAAGTCCTGCTCACTCATCACGGCTTGTGCTCAGAGATCTATACTACCCAGCAGTGCCTTCATTTTAAAATATCTATTCATAGCCTTTTCCCGTACTCCCCAACTCTGTAATATCCTCCAGCCCAACAGTACTCCAAGCTCCCTGCATTCTGTTGCATGCCATTTCAATGTTCAGCTGCCTGGGCCCTAAAATTCCCTTCCACAACATCTCTCCATCTCCCTCTCCTTCTTTAAGATACTTTTGATGAAAACCTTTCCGTCCCTTCTCCTAAGAGAACCTCATGTGACTCGGAGTCAAATTTATTTGACAATTTCCTCTCTGAAGCACCTTGGTGCATTTTACAGTGTTACAGTATAATTGTTAAATGGAAATTGTGTACTGCTGCTCAGTTAATTGAGCTATGTTTTGTAAAACGCAAGCCACTACTTTAAAGATGTTGAGACTGTGGGAGCCCGTTGCTGGAGAAGTGGGGCTCGGGGAAAGTTATGTTTGAGAGTCACAGGATGGCAAGTACATAATCTGCTCCAAAACTCAAAGGCAAGTGCGGCGGCCAGTAAATTCTAGAGATAAGTCAAGAACATTTCTCAAGCCTTTTATGAGGCTTTGTGTTTAAGAAGAAGCCTTAACAAAGTGATGTCAACGGTTGCTGCGAAGATGGAATGTAAAGAAATACACATTTTTTTCTTCTTCAAAACACATAGCTGTGTTGGGGACATCTTGCTTGCAGCACAAAGAGTTTACTCACTAAACCACCTACTGAACATGCAAAAAGCTATTCAGTCCAATCACCAAACAGTCAAACTCTGAGCTCTTCACATTCCTTAGTTGTGTGAGCTTAATTTTATTCAAAATCAACCGCACTGGAACAACCGAAACTTTAAACACAGTGAAACGTCCCGAGGTGGAAAACGTTACCTCATCAGGGCAAGGAGCGAGAATTGGAGAAATGTGGGGATCATCATAGAATCCCTACTGTGTGGAAGCAAGCCATTCAGCCCATGCCAACCCTCTGAAGAGCATCCCACCCTGACCCATTCCCCCTACATTTCCAAAGGCTAACCCTGGACACTATGGGGCAATTTAGCATGGTCAATCCACCTTAACCTGCTCATTTTGGACTCCGGGAAGAAACTAGAACACCCAGATGAAAACCACACAGATACAGGGAGATATGTACACAGTCACCTGAGGGTGGAATTGAACCCAAATCCCTGGTGCTATGAGGCAGCAGTGATAAACCACTGAGCCACCGTGCCACCCTCTCAGAGGATTGCAAGACCAGATGAGAGAAGAGTAAGACCAGACGGAAAACAAAGATGTCAGTTTTAACACTCAATCATCAATTCATAATTTCTTCCCTGCTAAATCTTTTGTTCTATTTTTGATTTAGGTTTTGCAATGCCTTAGATTCTGTTGGATGTAGAAATATGCACTGTTGAGGAAGGCCAATCAGTTCATCGAGGCCAGGTTGCTGCTAGCTCTTCAACATGAGTTACGTGCTTGAGTCTGATTTCCCTGCACAGTCAGGGCAATAGGTTCAATGCTTTGAGCAGTGTTGAAACTGAAGATGACAGTGTAATAAGTTCTCTGTAAGAAGAGAGCAGAGAAATTCATGACTACATCTAACCGTGAGGAAGGAGAAAGCATGTACCCAGAACTGATGATACAGTGGAACTTGATTCACCAGCGTAGTTGAGCTAAATAGTGTCAGTGCACTTAAGAGGTAACCAAATGAACAGAGAAATAGAAATGGGATAGAAGAGTGCACTGAAGAGAGGTGGGTAGAAGCTAAACATTAGCATGAACTGGTTGGGCTGAATGGCCTATTTCTGTGCTGGTTCTGCCCTTGGTTCAAGTCCAGGTCTTGAGCACAGAAATCAAGGCTAACTCTCCAACACAGTACTGAGGGAGTGTATCATGATTGCAGTGTGTCATCTTTTGATGATTAGATTAGATTCCCTACAGTGTGCAAACAGGCCCTTCGGCCCAACAAGTCCACACCAACCCTCCAAAGAGTAACCCACCCCCCTCTGACTAATGCACCTAAACAACAATGGAAAATTTCTCATGGCCAATTCACCTAACCTGCACATCTTTGGAATGTGAGAGGAAACCAGAGCACCCGGAGGAAACCCACGCAGGCACGGGGAGAACATGCAAACGCCACACAGATAGTCGCCCACGGCTGGAATCGAACCTGGGACCCTGGCTCTGTGAGGCAACAATGCTAACCACTGAGCCAGTAAGGTGTGACCCAGCCAGTTGGAATGTAGGAGATCAAGCAAGACATTTATAAAATTGTGAGGAATAGAATAGAGTTAATGGTAGCTGTCTTTTCCCTCGGGTGGGAGATTTCATGACTAGGGGGCACATTCCTGCTGAATGGCTTTTGCTGCTCCTCGGATGCTGCCTGACCTGCTGTGCTTTTCCAGCACCACTCTAATCTTGGCACATTTTAAAGATGAAAGGAGAGAGATTTTAAAAAGACACAAGGGGCAAATTTTTTACACAGAGGGTAGTTTGGGTATGGAATGAACGTCCTGAGGAAGTGATGGATCCGGGCACATTTACAACATTTAAAAGACTTAGCAAGTACATGAATGTGAAAGATTTGGAGGGATATGGGCAAGGAGCTGGTAGATGGGACTAGTTTAGTTTGGGATTATGTTCGGCATGGACTGGTTGGACCGAAGGGTCGTTTTCTGTGCTGTATGACTCTATGATTCTAAAAGCAAGGGAGTTGTCCCCAGCACCCTGTAGAATATCTATGCCTCGACCAACATCTTGAAAATAACAGATCATCTGGTTATTACCACTTTGCTGCTTGTGGAATCTTGTTGTGTGGAGGAGAAAGTGAGGACTGCAGCTGCTAGAGATCAGAGCTGAAAAATGTGTTGCTGGAAAAGCACAGCAGGTCAGGCAGCATCCAAGGAGCAGGAGAATCGACGTTTCGGGCATAAGCCCTTCTTCAGGATTCCTGAAACGTCGATTCTCCTGCTCCTTGAATCTTGCTGTGCACAAAGTTACTGCCGCATTTCCCATATTGCTACAGTCTCTATACTTCAAAAGATATCTAATTGGCTGAAAAATGCTTTGTCATATTGGAGGGGGTTTGGGGGAGAGGGGGGTGGTGTGGGGGTGGAGGTGAAATGCCTGTAACAACCACAGACTTTTCCTCCTCTCTGTTACCCTTCGTTCTCAGTTGCAGCGTCAATTTTGTCGAATAAAAATTGCAATACGTTCACAATTAGTGAGCCTAAATTTCCGCAGACTCTCTGGAGCTCTCTCCATCACTGCCGAGCATTCAGGAGTTTCAAATGCTTTCTTGCCCTGACTGAAACTCCCCAACCAAACTAACTCCATAATTCCCTAACTCCCTAACTCCCTGACTCCTGACCTGCGCAGGCGAGGGTGAATCGATAGAGTGTTTTCATTCCCAGCTCCATTATTCTTCCCACTTTTCACCTCTGTTTTGCAAGGTCACGAATGAGTTACAACATTTAAAAGTGCATGATCTGGATCAGTACCTGAATAAGGAATGCTTGGAGGGACATGGGCCAAGTGTAGACAGGTGGGACTAGCTTCGTTTGGATTATGGTCGGCATGGACTGGTTGGGCCGAATGGCCGTGCTGTATGACTCTATGACTGAGACTATGACATAAAGTCAAAGAGTAGTTCTGTTGAAGAGTCATACCAGACTCGAAATGTTAACGCTGTTTCTCTCTCCACAGATGCTGCCAGACCTGCTGAGTTTCTCCCAGCATTCTCTGTGTTTGGTTCAGAATCTGCCATCACTGTCTCACTTACTAGCTTTGCACCTAAAGGAGTGACAGTTTAACCTCTGCGTTACTTTCTAATATATAACTGCCACTAGAAGCGATGACCAGTCAATTCCTGATCTAAACTGATTATCTGTGCAACAGATTATAATTTTATATCATTTTGGAGGGCCCTTTCTTATTTTGTTCTGTCTTGTGAAAGTTGGTCATGTAGGATTTTAGAATGGAGATAAGGAGAAACTTCTTCAGCCAGAGAGTGGGGAATCGATGGAACTCACTGCCACAGACGGCTGTGGAGGCCAGGTCACTGAGTATATTTAAGACTGAGATAGATAGGTTCTTGATTGTCAAGGGGATCAAGGGTTACGGGGAGAAAGAGAGAGAATGGGGTTGAGAAACTAATCATCTGTGATTGAATGGTGGAGCAGACTGGATGGGTTGAATGGCCTAATTTCTGCTCTTGTGTCTTATGGTCGCATGGTCTCGTGGATTTTAAGAGTGAGCAGTGAAAGGGAGAACAGTCACCAATTAGTGACTGCACATTTGAAGTTAAAATGGTTGGAAACAGAAGAGGAGAACAGAGGGATTGAACTGAGGACCTTTGGGTCTGTGACGGACTGGGTTTGGGTAAGAGCATGTGGGGTAAAACTCCTAGCCCACATGGTTAGAGTGAAGGTGTAAGACGAGGCATTTTACAGCTTCAAAGAAGAAATTAGGAGGAAGGCCAAAGGCAGCCACCTGATCAATTACAATCCAAATCCTCACATCTAATCGATCCCTTCCTTTCTAACGGTCTTTCATTTTCAAACCTGTGTTTGGCCTCTTCCCCACCTTGACCTCTTTCAAACTTCTGCTCAGCCCAACGATCGAGGAAGCCTCCCGTTCCTTGGGGAAACATGATCGTTGCCCTCAAAAAAAAATCAGCACTCCCTGCTCCAACTGCACCTTCCACTAGCCCCAGCTCCGACACCCTCGGCGGCCTCTTTTTAACCCGGGTGCTGCAATTCTCCAACTTGTCAGCTCTGCCCTACACGTGTCCCCAGGGCAGAAATCCACTATCGGGGTAAGGGGACAGCGGCTTCGAACTCTCTCCGCACTGCCCAGCTTCAACGGCAAAGAGCTACCTGCCTGCCAGCGATTGTGACTGTGCAACACAGCGGGGCCACAGCAACAACAATGGCCTGCATTTACGTAGCACCTTCAATACCGCAACACCATCACAGGGCATTTTAAAGGACTGTAAATCAGATCGGGTTCTTTCTCTTTCCCCCAGGGTTAAAGCTCTGTCTGTCTGTCTCTCTCTCTCCTTCTCTCTCTGAAACACACACACATACAAAACACACATGCACACGCACACACCCAGACCGAACCCACTGAGCGCCCACCCCCACTCCCCCCCTACACCCATCTTACCTTGGGGGTTGGGCTGGAGATTGCGCCTCATCCAGTCGTAAGGATTCCGCCTCGGGGAGCTGGGGGAGAGCTGGGGGACCATGGTGCTCATGGAAGGCAGCAGGCCAGCCCCACCCTGGGGCTGCACGGGGGTGAAGTCGGAGGGGCCGAACGCCAGCTGCCCCGGCGAGGTGGTGACAGCGGGGGCACCTGCTCCATAGCTGTGCCATTCGTCCCGGGGTGGCACATAAGGGGAGCTCCAGGTGCCGGCAGGCTGAGGGTGGTGCGAGTCCGTGCTGATCCCAGAGACATGGTGGTGATAACCGGCAAAGTCGGAGTACTGAGGAGGGGGAGGAGGGGGTGCAAAGTTCTGGGGGCTTAGATTCAAGCTAGGGTGCCTCACCGAATTCGGATACATGCTACTTTCCTTATCCAGGAGGTAACTGACATACATGTTGGCTGTGTCCAGCCAGGAACATGCTGAATCTCCACAAGCCTGGAAAGGGCAGTTTTGGTTCTCGCTCACAGTTCGTAACACTCCTCCCTGACACACACACTCACACACGCGTACACACACACACACAAACACACACGCAAACACATGCATGGTTTCTCATTAACCATCTCTTACTTAAAACCCACCCTGACGTCACAGCCTGGCTCTCTGTCTTTGCTCATTTGCATTGAAAGAATTTTTTTCTCACTCCCAGAGATTACAACTTCAAACAGAGTAACAAAGGTTAAGGAGGAGGGATATTCTCCTCATTCCCCCTCGTCCCTTGCTACTAGTGCTGGGTGATAGGATTGAGATAAAGAAAACACCAGGTTCAGAAAAATGGAGACAGATTAGGCAACAATTTAACAAGTTTATTGAGAACTTTCCTCAAAGGATTCTGTTGCTACAGATTCACTTTACATCCCAAATCTTACATATTCAGTTAGAATATCCAGAACATAAAAGTAGGGGCAGATGTCAGCCATTCTGCCCCTCTAACCTGCTGCACCATTCAATACGATCATTACTGATCTGTTGTGACCTTGATGTCGAGGTGCCGATGTTGGACTGGGGTGGGCAGAGTTGGAAGTCACATGACACCAGGTTGTGGTCCAACAGGTTTATTTGAAATTCATAAGCTTTTAGAGCATTACCCCTTCATCAGGTGATAAAGGAGCAGCGCTCTGATTTCAATGAATTTGTTGGATTATAACTTGCTGTCTTGTGACTTCTGATGTGGCCTTAACTCCACCTTCCTGTCTGTCCAATATAATGATTGACTTCCTTGTCAATGCAAAATCTCATTTACTGAAGCCTTGTTTATGTTCTATGATTTGGAGATGCCGGTGTTGGACTGGGATGTACAAAGTTAAAAATCACACAACACCAGGTGAGAGTCCAACAGGTTTAGTTGGAAGCACTAGCTTTCAGAGCGCCACTCCACAACCATCTGATGAAGGAGCGATGCTCCAAAAGCCAGTACTTCCAATTAAACCTGTTTGACTATAACCTGGTGCTGTGTGATTTTTAACTTTGTTTATATTCAATGACACGGCTTCTGTGGTTTCTGGGCATGGAGAATTGCTGAACCTCTAAGAGAACAACTTCCTCCTCATCTCTGTCTTAAATTGGAGGTTGCCCATTTTGAAAATGTGTCCCCTAGTAAAAGTCCACCTAGGTCTCTCTGCACTGCGGATGAACGTCTCTCCATTTAAATACTCTGCTTTTTTAATCTTCCTGCCAAATAAGCAACCTCACATTTGCCTACATCCATACACTAACTGACAATATTTTGCTCACCTTTCCACCTCTCAATGATCCTTTGCAGACTTATAGATCCTCTTCACAGTTGAGCCAGTCTCAATCAGACCCATTCTGGACTGTGAGTGCTTTTAGTCTTTGGAAACTGACCATTCCAATGTTCTCCTGTTCAGTCTCACTCTCCTTAAATTGTGCCTCTGCTGGCAATATCCTAATTCTCATTAGTGCACCACTGATCTACATTGACCCCCACTCCATCGATGCCATAATTTCATCCCTCTTTTCAAATCCCTCCCTGTTCTTCTCCCTCTGCATCCTCATAACCATCTCAAGCCCCACAATCCTCCACGGTTTCTGTATTCCTTTAATTTTGGTCCATTATACTTCCACTATTCTAGTTGCTTCATCAATAATTTGCCATGCCTTCATCTTTCAGAGGTTAAAATTGGAGAGACCCACAGTTCTCGGAGGGTTGTTAATATTTGTAGTGATTGGAACCAGGTCAATCTTATTGACTATGAGATACTTGAGGGCCAATCAGGGAGCCCTGAGCAATAGATATAAACAGGAAATTTTTGATTTAGTCCCTACCCTCCCCTTCACTGTTTTGATCACACAGCACTGCCCTTTGATGTGAAGGGCAGTGTTTGTCACTGGCCACCCGGGTGTTTTCCTATCTTCCTGGTGGTGGAAATTGAATAAAGATTCGTGCACTTTGTCTTTCACTGTGTCTCACACCTGCACACACACACCATGGGTGCTGGGGATAAAATAAGCACTACCGCATTTAGGTGGTAGTGTGGGGGTTAAATTAAGAAAAAAAAGAAAAAAAAAAGAAAAAAAAATAAACAGGAAATTTTTGATTTAGTCCCTACCCTCCCCTTCACTGTTTTGATCACACAGCACTGCCCTTTGATGTGAAGGGCAGTGTTTGTCACTGGCCACCCGGGTGTTTTCCTATCTTCCTGGTGGTGGAAATTGAATAAAGATTCGTGCACTTTGTGTCTTCCACAAAAGAAGAAAAAATAAATAAATAAATAAACAGGAAATTCAGAATCTCCTCACTCCAGGGACTGACTCCAAACTGGCTGGCCAAAACCAGTGTACTACACTCACATAAATAAAGAGCGACTTGGTTACAGGATATCGGCATCTGTGCAGTTATTTTCAGTATTGAAGGTAATACTCTGATAAGCAGTGTCGAGGCTATGGAGAAGCTTGAGTGGGAAAGAAGAACTGGAAGTGAGCCAGATGCATGGTGTGTTGCTATCCGCAGTAGATTGTAAATTCATGCCAACTCACTGCTCGAGATGAAGCGTGCCACCAACAGCCTCTTTAAGGGTAGGAAACAGCAGGCCTGCTTGGACTAGTGTCGGAGAAGGAAACTACTTCCTAGTCTAACTAGAAATGTCTCTTGTAGTTCATAGAGTAGTAGAGTCATACGATACAGAAGCAGTCTTCTGTCCAACTCATCCGCAGCGATCCGACATCCCATTTGCCAGCACTTGGCCCATATCTCACTAAACCCTTCCTATTCATGTACCCATCCAGATGCCTTTACATATTGTAATTGTACTCACCTCCACCATTTCCTCTGGTAGTTCATTCCATACACGCACCACTCTCTGCTCCTTATATCCCTTTTAAATCTTCCCCCTCTCACATTAAACCTATGTCCTCTAATTTTGGGCGCCCCTGCCCGGGATAAAGGTCTTTGGCTTTTCACCCTATCCATGTTCCCGCATGATTTCGTAAACCTCTGTAAGGTCACCCCTCAACCTCTGATGCTCCAGAGAAAATAACCCCTGACTATTCAGCTTCTCTGTATAGCTCAAACTCTCCAATCCCTTCTGCACCAAACACAAATTTATTTCATGTTAGCCTGTAGTTATAGGTTATACTTATACAATCGACATTGTTACAGAGGCATTTCAGGGGAATCAGAAGTTAGATCTCACTTCTTTGAGATCTGAGATTCTCTACCCACAAGTCCATATGACATCACCATAGTGGGTGGTGCTCATGGAACTTGTCAGTATTAACCCTTTTAGACCCATATACAACAAAATGCTGAGCCAGAAAGGGTGGCAAAAGCAGATTTATGAGCAATTTCCTCAGTGGAATTGGAGACATACTCAAAGAGGAGACATTTGCAAGGTCATGCGAGAATGGTACTAATCAGATAGTTTTTTTTACAAATACCAGCTCAAATGAATCTCCTAAAGGGTATGGTTCTCTTGCTACATTAATCACTAGTATCCCAGGATCTTTCTCTTGAATTATCCCATAGACATGCCTTTTGGATGAGATGGAAAAAGCAAAGTGCTCTCAGATGGATCTAAGAAATCTATTCATAATGCTATTGGTGAATATTGATCACTCAACCAATATATTTTTTTTAAAAATGCATTGCATCATTGCTGTTCAAGGGATCTTGCTCCTTACATTTAATACACAGCAGTTAATACACTTTAAAAGTGCTCTCAGCCCAACAACCTTCAGTTGTTTTATCAACTACCTTCCCTCCATCATAAGGTCAAGAGTGGGGATATTCACCAATGATTGCACAATGTTCAGCACCATTTGCAACTCCTCAGACACTGCTGTAGTCTGTGTCCAAATTCAGCAAGACCTGGACAATAGTCAGGGTTGGGATGATAAGTGACAAGTAGCATTCACCACACAAGTTAAAAGCAATGACCACCTCCAATGAGAAAGGCTCTAGCCATTCTCTTTTGACATTCAATGGCATTTTGACCACTGAGTCCACCACTATACTAGAGGTTACCTTTGACCATAAACTGAATTGGGCTTGCCATATAAATATAGTGGCTACAAGAGCTGGTCAAAGGCTAGGAATCCTGCAGTGGGTAAGTCAACTCCTGTCTCCCCAAAGCCTGTCCACCATCTACAAGACACAAGATAGTAGCGTCTACACTTTGCTGAATCAGTGCAGCTCCAACAACTCTCAAGAAAATTTTGAGCATCCAGAACAAAGCTGTCTGCTTGACTGGCAACCAATCCACCACCTTCAACATTCACTTCCTTCATCACTTTTGCACAGTAACAGCAATATGTCCTATCTATAAAATGGTCTGCAGCAATTCACCAAGGCTTGTCCAACAGCACCTTCCCAATACATTACGTCACTACTTAGGACAAGGATTCAAAATGCATGGGAAAACTAGGCAAACTCCCCTCTCAGTCAAATATCATTTTACTTGGAAATATATCACCGTTCCTTCATTGATGTTGAGTAAAATTCCTGGAACTCACTCCCTAAGAACACTGGGGGTAATCCTACACCACTGGGATTTCAGCGGCTTAAGAAGACAGCTAAATGCCACACTTTCCAGGGCAATTCCAGGACAAGGAAGGGGAGAAATTCCACAATGTGTACAAGAAAACTTTCTGGGATAGTACATTTCCAGTCTAACCAGTTGTTCTGGATTTTTGTCCAAGGAAATTAGGCAGGCCAGGTGGACAACATCAGAGTTGGGGACCATTTGGGAAATAACAATCATAATAGAATAAGGTTCAATATTAAGCTGGAAGGGATAAAAATCAATCACTGATTAAGATACCAGACTGGAAAAGGGTAAATGTTAGGGGTCTAAAAGTTGAACTGGAGAAGGTTGATTGGAAACATATTTTGGTTGATTAAATGGTGGATAAAAAGTGGGAGTATTTTAAGAGAGAGATGAATAGGGTACAAGCTGAGTACATTTCCGTGAGAAATAAATATAGTGTGTCTAAAGCGGGAGTAGCCTGGATAACTAATGTGTACAAGTTGGTGTATTGGGAAGGTGCTGTTGGACAAGCCTTGGTGAATTGCTGCAGACCATTTTATAGATAGGACATATTGCTGTTACTGTGCAAAAGTGATGAAGGAAGTGAATGTTGAAGGTGGTGGATTGGTTGCCAGTCAAGCAGACAGCTTTGTTCTGGATGCTCAAAATTTTCTTGAGAGTTGTTGGAGCTGCACTGATTCAGCAAAGTGTAGACGCTACTATCTTGTGTCTTGTAGATGGTGGACAGGCTTTGGGCAGAATGGTGGCTCAGTGGTTAGCACTGCTGCCTCACAATGCCAGGGACCTGGGTTCGATTCCAGCCTCAGGTGACTGTCTGTGTGGAGTTTGCACATTCTCCCTGTGTCTGTGTGGGTTTCCTCTGGGTGCTACGGTTTCCTCTCACTGGTTAGGTAAATTGGCCATGCTAAGTTGCCCATAGCGTTCAAGAATGTTTAGGTTAATTGCATTAGTCAGGGGAAAATGTAAAGTAGTAGGGTAGGGGAATGGATCTGGATGGATATTCTTCTGAGGGTTGGTGGGGACTTGTTGGGCCAAATGGCCTGTTTCCACACTGTAGGGATTCTATGATGAGAAAAATAATGACGAGAAAGGAGGCATATGATGCATACCAAAGAATAATGGAAATTGAAATCCAGAATGTCTCAAATGTAGAGGGGAGCCCATGGCTAGAATAGGAAGGCCAAGAGAAAGCATGATAAAAAATGGCAGGTTGCAATAAAACAAGTAGTGAGATGTTATTCAAACCTATTAATAGTAAAAGATTAGTGAAGAATAGAGTGGGGCCCATAAGAGTAAACAGGGTAAACTACTCACTGAAGGCAGAGGTACTAATGATGACTTTGCTTCAAAAACAGAAATTACTGGAAAAGCTCAGCAGGTCTGGCAGCATCTGTGGAGAGAAATCAGAGTTAACATTTCTGGTCAGAGTGACCTTTCCTCAGAACCTGTCCTCAGTACTTTGCTTCTGTCTTTACCAAATTCTGAAAATGGTGACAATGGTCGAATTGAAAATGTGGGTGTTGAGCAAGTGAACAGTGTAGTGGTAGCTAGAGAAGAGATGCTCGAAAGGTTTGCAGCATTTAAAGTTGAGAAGTCATCGACAGGGATGAGATTGCTGAGAGAGATAAGGGAGCAAATTGCACAGCCATTGTCAGACATTTTCCAGGCCTGTCTGAATACAGAATTTATCCTGGGGACCTGGAGGATGGCAAATGTGACACTGTTGTTTAAGAAAGGGGCCTGGGGTAACCCCAGAAACTTACAGACCTGTCAGCGTGACATCAACAATGGGAAAACTGATGGAGGCCATAATATGGGATAAGGTAAATATAACTTATTTCTGAAAAATAAGTTATACTTGTCAACGTGGCTTTGTTGCGATTTGTCTGACTAATTTAATTGAGTTCTGTGACAAGGTGACACAGGCAGTGGAAGAGGGCAGTGCTGTGGATGTTGTATGTTTGTACTTTCAGAAAGCATTTGATATGGTGCCACCTGGCAGATTGGTTGGAAATTAGGAATGTTTGGGATTGATGGGTCCTTGGCAGCATGGATTAGAAACTGGCTAAAAGATAGGAAACCCAGGGTAGGGGATAGATAGGCATTTCTCAGATTGGAGATGAGTTCAAAGTGGTGTTCCCAGGGATCAGTGTGGGGACCCTTGCTTCTCCTGATCTTTTCATGGGTGCTGAGGGCAAAATCTCTCAGTATACAGATGATGCTAAGCTAAGGCGAATAACGAATTGTGAGGATGATACTGAGTGACCTCAGAGGGATATTGACAAGTTGGTGAAATGGGCAGACACCTGGCAGATGAATTTCAATGCAGAGAAATGTGAGGTAATGCATTTTGGTAGAAGGAACGCAGAGACAGCACAGACCTCAATGGGACAACTCTGAGGGGAATACAGGAGCAGAGGGACCTCAGGGTTCACATACATGATTCTCCGAGGTGGCCAGGCAAGCTAAAACAGTTTTAAGAAGGCTCATAGGATCCTTGGGTTTATAAATAGAGGCTGAGAGGATAAAAGCTCCCCCTCTATAAATCATTGATCAGACCATATTAGGAGTAAAATGTTAAGTTCTGGGCACCTTATTTAAGCAAGTATGTTAAAGCCCTGGAAAGAGTGCAAAGAACATTTATTAGATTAGATTAGATTACTTACAGTGTGGAAACAGGCCCTTCGGCCCAACAAGTCCACACCGACCCGCCGAAGCGTAACCCGCCCAGACCCATTCTCCTACATTTACCCCTTCACCTAACACTACGGGCAATTTAGCACAGCCAATTCACCTAACCTGCACATTTTTTTTTTGGATTGTGGGAGGAAACCGGAGCACCCGGAGGAAACCCACGCAGACACGGGGAGAATGTGCAAACTCCACACAGAGAGTCGCCTGAGGCGGGAATTGAACCCGGGTCTCTGGCGCTGTGAAGCAGCAGTGCTTACTAGAATGATATCAGGAATTAGGGATTTTTGATACAAGGTAAGATTCAAGAATTTGGGCTCATCCTCCTTGGGGCAGAAAAGATTACAAGGTGACTTCATTGAGGTCTTTAAAATTATGAGCAATTTTGAAAAGGCAAAACAGGATATTCTATTTCTATGAGTTACTATATCAGTAACTAGGGCTCACAACTTCAAGATCATTAGCAAGAGAGCTGAGGAGAAACTGCTTTCAGAGAATTGTTTAGATTTGGAATGCGCTGCCTGGGAGACTGGGGCAAGTGGATTCCATAGGACCTTTCAAAAGAGAGCTGGGTATATATGTGAAAATACTAAATTTAGAGGGCTGTGGAGATAGAGCTGGAGAGTGGGACTAGCTGGGTAGCTCCTTCAAGCGCTGGTACAGACATAATGGGTCGAATTTCTGGACGGTAAAATTCAATGATTCTAGTTAGGGACAACAATAATGCTGGCCTAGCCAGTGGTGCCCACTTGCCATAATCAATTTAAAACCATTTCATTTGTTGCACAACACTTCCAGACATCTTGAGTTCATGAGAAATGAAAACGCAAGCTCTTGATATTAGTGGAAATGCCATTTCCTTTTCCTTATTCTTTCACAACATGTAGGCATCACTGGCAATACCAACAGTTGCTGCCCATCCCTAAATGCCCTTGAGCTGAGTGGTTTGTTTGTATTTTCAGAGGGCAGTTTCTGTGGGTTTGGAGTCACATGTAGGCCGGGCTGACTAAGGACAAAAGATTTCCTTTCTATAGTGAACCAGATGAGTACTTAGAACATTCTTTTAAATTCCAGATTTAATGAATTGAATTTAAATTACATCAGTAGTATCAAAGGCCCCTCCCACCCTAGTTATACTCTCTTCCGCCATCTTCCATTGGACAGAAGATACGAAAGTTTGAAAACACATACAGCAGATTCAAGAACAGTTTCTTCCCCGCTGTTATCAGTCTTTTGGACGGGCCTCTCATTTATTAGAGTTGATCCTTCTCTGCACCTTCTCTGCAGCTGTAACATTATATTCTGCATTCTGTTCTATTACCCTGATATGTAAGATATGATTTGCCTGGTTAGCATGCAAAACAATACTTCTCACTGTATCTAGGTGTGTGACAATAATAAATCAAATAATGTCAAAAAATGTGAGATTTCATCCCCAGATCATGAGACTGGCTCTCTGGATTCCAATCATATCATGTCCTGCCTCCCTTTATTTCATGTGAGACATGAAACCAAGAATGGTTTCAACCCTACAATTCCATTCAGAAAACCAGGAAATTCCACTGCTACTCTAGCTGACAATTATCCTTCAATAAACACCATTAAAACCAGCCATTAATCATGTTTAATGTTGCTGGGATCTAGCTGTCCACAGTTACTTACAAACTAGTGACTATGCTCTGAGACAAAATCTTTCCAGTTGCCTTCTCAATGGTAAAATGCTGGGATGAAATGTAGGAAAGAAAGTTTGTTTTTTGACTTGGCCCACTCCGTTTGCAGTTTCACCTTAATCCCAGACTTGGCCATGAGCAAGGAAGTTGCATGCTGGGTCTCTGCCTTTGCAATTACTTCCTCAAGTCGCATCGCTTTGTTAATTCCCCTTTAATTAAAATGGCGTGATCAGATGGGCATTTCAACCTTCAATGTTAATGTGATAAGGGGACAATAAAACAATAAATCTGTCAGAAGACTGTCGGCTCTTTTCATATTAACTTACAAAGTTAAGACAGATATTACAGAATGACCTTCACACCATTGACCTCTGACCTGAAGATCTGAGGTAAATGGAACAACCATGGGCTGTTCTTAAATAGGTCTTAAATAGGCAATCTTAAAGGATTACACTTACCTTGCAGTGCTTCAATACTGTTGGTTTTTAACTGTTCAAAGCCTCTAATCCCAGCACAGAAGGAGGCCTTTTGGCCCTGAAGAAGGGCTTATGCCCGAAACATCGATTCTCCTGCTCCTGGGATGCTGCCTGACCAGCTGCGCTTTTCCAGCAACACATTTTTCAGATTTGGCCTATCATGCATGCACTGGTTCTATTACCCAGTTCCAACCTCCTGCCTTTTCTCTATATCCCTGCACACCTTTTCTATCCAAGTAATCATCCATGACTCCCCTGAATTCCTCAATTGAACCTGCCCTCATTACATTTCCAGGAAGTGCATTCCAAACCCTCACAACTCGCTGACTGAAAAAGCTTTTTCTCACTTCACCTTTTAAACCAACTATGTCAATGTCCAGGAATCCATGGAACATGCATTTCAATTATAATCATCCATCAAAATGTAATTGAGCCTATGTGTGCAACTTCAACAACTCTCAAAACAAAGATTTGCCACCATCCAAGACAAAGCAGCCCGCTTGATTGTCACCATATCTACTCCCTCCACCACCGCCACTCAGTAGCAGCAGTCTGACTACAAGATGTACAACAGAAATTCAGCAAAGACTCTTAGATAGCACCTTCCAAAGCCGAAGCCACTACTACCAAGAAGGCCAAGGGCAACAGATTCATGGAACAGCACCACCTGCTAGTTCCCCTCCAAGCCACTCACCATCATGACTTGGAAATATATCGCCGTTCCTTCACTGTCACTGGGTCAAAATCCTGGAATTACCTCCCTAAGGGCATTGTGAGTCTACCTACAGCACATGGACTGCAGCAGTTCAAGAAGGCAGCTGACCACCACCTTCTCAAGGGACAACTAGGGACGGACAATAAATGCTGGGCCCAGCCAGTGACACCCACATCCCATCAGTGAATTAAAAAAGCATCTTCTGAGACTCTGGCACCATAAGCGAAAGGTGAAAAAAGACCTTTCAAAAGAAGGGTCACTGGATTTGATACATTAACTCTGTTTTCTTTCTACAGCTGCTGCCAGACATGTTGAGTTTCTCCAGCAATTTATTTTTTGTGTTTATAAAAAAAATTATTTTTGCCAGACACTGAGGCTATTTCATCCAGTGCAAAGGAATATGGGAAGGCATTGTTGGTGGAACATATGAAGAGTAGTGGGTGCATTCCTTTCTCCAGGGCTGGTTGGATAGTGATAATGCTTCAAAGTTATTGGAAGTGCAGGTTAGGGTTCCCAACTCTGCAATACACCCCAGAGTTCTCAGAAATTACGGTTGGAGTGGGTGGCTGTGGATGATTTTCTGGAAACCCACAACATGAGAAATGGGCATGCAGGGTGAATGAGAAAGGTGGTATACAATATCTCAATTTCCCAACTAAGTTGGGACGCAGAGGTTTGGAGGGACATGGGCCAGGAGCAAGCAGGTGGCACTAGTTTAGTTTAGAATTATATTCAGAATGGATTGGTTGGACCAAAAGGTCTGTTTTTGTGCTGTAGGATACTATGACTCTATGAGGTAAAAACAATGACTGCAGATGCTGGAAACCAGATTCTGGATTAGTGGTGCTGGAAGAGCACAGCAATTCAGGCAGCATCCGAGGACAGGCAAAATCGACGTTTCGGGCAAAAGCCCTTTATCAGGAATAAAGGCAGAGAGCCTGAAGCATGGAGAGATAAGCTAGAGGAGGGTGGGGGTGGGGAGAGAGTAGCATAGAGTACAATAGGTAGGTGAGGAAGGAGATGAAGGTGATAGGTCAGGGAAGAGAGGGTGGAGTGGATAGGTGGAAAAGGAGCTGGGCAGGTCGGACAAGTCCGGACAGGTCGAGTTACTGGAGGTTAGAAACTAGGATGAGGTGGGGGAAGGGGAAATGAGGAAACTGTTGAAATCCACATTGATGCCCTCCACCTCCTCCAAGACTTCCGTTTCCCCGGCCCCCAATGCCTCATCTTCACCATGGATATCCAATCCCTCTACACCTCCATCCGCCATGACCAGGGCCTCCAAGCCCTCCGTTTTTTCCTCTCCAGACGTTCCCAACAGTACCCCTCCACCGACACTCTCATTCGTTTGGCCGAACTGGTCCTCACCCTTTACAATTTCTCCTTTGAATCCTCCCACTTCCTCCAGACCAAAGGGGTAGCCATGGGCACACGTATGGGCCCCAGCTATGCCTGTCTCTTTGTTGGCTACGTAGAGCAGTTGATCTTCCGTAATTACACCGGCACCACTCCCCACCTCTTCCTCCGCTACATTGATGACTGCATTGGCGCCACCTCGTGCTCCCGCGAGGAGGTTGAGCAATTCATCAACTTCACCAACACATTCCACCCTGACCTTAAATTTACCTGGACCATCTCTGACACCTCCCTCCCCTTCCTGGACCTCTCCATCTCCATCAGTGGCGACCGACTTGACACTGACATTTTCTACAAACCCACCGATTCCCACAGCTACCTGGATTACACCTCTTCCCACCCTACCTCTTGCAAAAATGCTATCCCGTATTCCCAATTCCTCCGCCTCCGCCGTATCTGCTCCCAGGAGGAGCGGTTCCACCATAGAACACACCAGATGGCCTCCTTCTTTAGAGACCGCAATTTCCCTTCCCACGTGGTTAAAGATGCCCTCCAACGCATCTCATCCACATCCCGCACCTCCGCCCTCAGACCCAACCCCTCCAACCGCAACAAGGACAGAACGCCCCTGGTGCTCACCTTCCACCCTACCAACCTTCGCATAAACCAAATCATCCGCCGACATTTCCGCCACCTCCAAACAGACCCCACCACCAGGGATATATTTCCCTCCCCACCCCTCTCCGCCGTCCGCAAAGACCGTTCCCTCCGTGACTACCTGGTCAGGTCCACGCCCCCCTACGACCCACCCTCCCATCCTGGCACTTTCCCCTGCCACCGCAGGAACTGTAAAACCTGTGCCCACACCTCCTCCCTCACCTCCATCCAAGGCCCTAAAGGAGCCTTCCACATCCATCAAAGTTTTACCTGCACATCCACTAATATCATCTATTGTATCTGTTGCTCCCGATGCGGTCTCCTCTACATTGGGGAGACTGGACGCCTCCTAGCAGAGCGCTTTAGGGAACATCTCAGAGACACCCGCATCAATCAACCAAATCGCCCAGTGGCTCAACATTTCAACTCCCCCTCCCACTCTGCCGAGGATATGGAGGTGCTGGGCCTCCTCCACCGCCGCTCCCTCACCACCAGATGCCTGGAGGAAGAACGCCTCATCTTCCGCCTCGGAACACTTCAACCCCAGGGCATCAATGTGGATTTCAACAGTTTCCTCATTTCCCCTTCCCCCACCTCATCCTAGTTTCTAACCTCCAGTAACTCGACCTGTCCGGACTTGTCCGACCTGCCCAGCTCCTTTTCCACCTATCCACTCCACCCTCTCTTCCCTGACCTATCACCTTCATCTCCTTCCCCACCTACCTATTGTACTCTATGCTACTCTCTCCCCACCCCCACCCTCCTCTAGCTTATCTCTCCATGCTTCAGGCTCTCTGCCTTTATTCCTGATGAAGGGCTTTTGCCCGAAATGTCGATTTTGCCTGTCCTCGGATGCTGCCTGAATTGCTGTGCTCTTCCAGCACCACTAATCCAGAACCACTATGACTCTATGTCAAGCCTCAGACTGGCCTGTGACAGATTCCTACCTTTGCATGCACCAAATACTCATCACCATAATACGTTATGTTTAGTAAAGTTCGACCTTTAAAATAAAGTCAGCAGCGCTCATGAGAATCTTGTGGCACCTAGATCCTGTTGATCAAAGGCAATGAGCACCGCATGGCTTTGTGCAGCTATGTCTGAGGGCATGAGTTTTCTCTGACATACTGTGAGGACCAAGGAAGTGCAGTAGGGCAATGATTTCCAGCATGGAAGCCGGACATTGGCAAGAGTGAGCGCCTGGTGTGGATGGTTAGCAATATCAATCAGGGTGGACGGTGTGGGGGAATTGAAGTGCGATGGGTCTGGTTTCCCGGGGTGATAGGAGCAAGTGGTCAAGGTAAGGTATCAAAGGGCCTAAAGGGTGGTGTCAGTACTGCCCACGTTGTGGATGTCAGAATATTGGCTCAGAAATTCCTCAACCATGCCTACTGTGATTGTTTTCGGGCAGTGCCCTCAACAATGGCATCCACTATGTTACACAGAGAGATGAGTACAACACTGAACAATTACAATAAAGGTTCAATAAGGAGTGAACGCAGAAAGCCTCAACATTGTTCTTCCATAAGAAAGGGAAAGGTTATCCCAGCCCTGGAGCCATTAATACATGCTAAACATGTGGTAAGCCAGTACGTTCAACAACCCTCTGACCAAGCTAGTTTCAACAAGTATCGATGATGGCCATTTGATAAAGTGAAAGCCATTGTCATGTGAATTAATCACAAGTGAGTTTTAATTTTGAAAAACAACAAAAGTCTCATGTTAATGAGGGATAGCAATGCTATGAGACAATAACAACAGGGACTAAGCCATTCAGCCCACCAAGCCTACCCTGCTACTCCAGGTCGTGGCTGATAACTACATAGGAACACAAGGAGGCCATTCAACCCATCGAGCCTACCTCATCATTCAATCCAATCACAGCTGAGTGAACAGTTCAATTTGGCCCACCCTCTTAACTATGTATACCATTGGTAATCAGAAATCTATCAATCTTTGGCTTCAACATACTCAAAGACTAAGCTTCCAGCATATAATAGAGAAATCCAAAGGTTCACATGGCTCTGAATAATAAAATTTCTCATCATCTCAGCCCAAAGAGACATCACATTTTATTTGAAATCATACCCCCTGATTCTAGACTGCCCAGCCAGGGGAATCATTCTACCTGCATCTGCTTTGTTTACCCCCTTTCAGTACTTTGTAAATTTCAATGAGACCGCCTCTCATTCCTGAAAAATCTCGAGAATACAGACCCAGTTTGTCCAATCTCTGTACATCAGACGGCCCCGCCATCATAGGAACCATTCTGGCAAACTTTTATTGCACTTCTCTATGGCAACAATATCTCTCCTGAGATAAAGAGGCCAAACCTGCACAAAATTCTCCAGGTGTGGTCGACCCAAACTTCTATGCAATTGGAGCAAGACTTCACTACTCCTGTCCTCAAATCATCCTGCAATAAAGGCTAACATTGCATTAGCCATCAAAAGCTTGCTGTACCTGCATGCTAGTCTTCAATGACATATTAACAAAGACCCCTATGCCCCTTTGTATATATTTCCACACTTTCCAGCCTCTATTATTTATGCAATACTCTACACATCTGCTCTTCCTATCAAATTGAATAACATTACACTCTTCCACATTGTATTACATCTGCTATGTTCTTGCCCAATCACTGAGCCTGACTGTAGCCCTCTGCAGACTTTTGGTCATCCTCACCATCTACCTTCCCAACCATTTGTTTGTCATTTGGAATTATCTACTTGGTCATGGAAGGTTGTGACTGTGATGAAGAGCCTCCCTGTTTGTCCAGGTGGTTTTTTTTCATAGATTATCAGTACCTGCTGCATTGTCAGTGAACATTGAGTTTCACCAATGCTGTTGGCATTTTAAATTTTAGTTAGAATCACATGGGAACTGGCAAAAACGGTGCATGGTTCTGATTATACACTGTCAGGAATGATGCACCAAATTGTGTAATGACTTGTGGAACTTTCAGAGACTAGTTGCAACATCTACCACCTTCAGTATTCACTCCCTTCAGCCCCGACACACAGTGGTAACAGTTTATCACATATTAGGTGCTCTGCAACAATTCAACCATGTTCCTTTGACAAAAACTTTGAAGTCTGTGATGTCTACAATCCAGAAGGACAAGGGTAATAGATATATGGGCACCCCCCTGCACGATCTCTCTAAGCCATTCACCATCCTCCCTTGGATTGCCTTTGGCTGTGGCATTATGGCCAACCTCCATCAGATGTACTACAGCCACCACCACCTTCTCCAGGGCAATTACGGATGGACAATAAACACCTGCTTAGTCAGCAACACCCATGTCCTGTGAATGAATAAACAAAGTTGGTCACCACACATCAATCATCATGTGCTTTATCTTCACACAACCAATCAGGAAGTCAACATAGAATAAAACAGGAAATGGTGGAGAAGCTCAGCAGGTCAGGTATGATCCGTGAAGAGAAAAACCATTCAATAGAACACTAGACAGGACTCAAAATGTTAAATCTGCTTTCTCTCCACAGATGCTACTGAGTTTCTCCAGCAATTTCAGTTTTTGCTTCAGATCTCCAGCATCTGCAGTTCATTGTTTGTATTTGAGGAAGTGAGTATATTCATCATTGCCCATTGGATGATTCTTGGCTATTAATCAGATAATCTGTTCCTTCCCTTCTGCAATATCTTTATAACTGACAGACAAAATCCTTAGAATTGTTCGACTGACAGGATGTAGGGGAGATTTTATCAGTGACCCTAGAACTTTGTGGGAAATTAAAATGTTGCATGAACAATCTGGATCTTTACTTAGTTACGATCGAACCTCAATTTAAACCAAACTGAGCAATAGTGAGCAGATTATTGAGCAATTGCCATTTGATAATAGTGTGAATGACACATTCTGCACATGATTCAGTTTAGACTTATGAATAGTAATTAGTTGGAATGGATTTGTTCTGCTCTTTGTGGACAGAACATACTTAGAGCATTTTCCACATTGTCAAGTGAACACTAGTGTTGTACCTGTGTGGGAACAACTTGTACAGGAACACCATGTTGACAATTAGGCCGATACACGCTGCAGTTTACAGGAACACGAGGAGATCTAATTGAAGTATCTGAGATGCTAAAGCGATTGACAGAGTCGATGTAGAGAGGATGTTTCTCATGTGGAGCAATCTAAAACAAGAGGTCATTGTTTTACAATAAGACATTGCAGATTTAAAACAGAGATGAGGAGAAATTCCCTCAGAGGTTCACAAATCTGCGAAATTTACTATCCTAGAGTGTTGCAGATGCTGGGCAGCTGAATAAGTTTAAGGAAGAGATAGACAGATTTTTAATTAGTAACGGGTTAAAAGGTTATGGAGAGTGGGCAGGAAAGAGGAGTTGAGGCCGAGATGAGATCAGCCATGATCGTATTAAATGGTGGAGCAGACCCGAGGGGCTGAATGGCAACAAAGGCAGAATTATATCTGACTTCATCATTAGAGAACTGAGCTGAGAGGATTGGGCAAGCTTGGGTTTTGTTACAAATAATGACTTGTTAAAAGGATATCCACAAGTTCCATCAATGGATACAGCCAATGAAATGTCAACGGGTCAGGCAGCATCCATGGAAAGAGAGCAAGCTAATGTTTCGAGTCCAGATGACTGTTCATCAGAGTTGAAATGATATGTGGAAGGGCAGTATCAATGCTATAGTTGGCAAGGATGGAAGTCAGCTTTTGTGATACCAGATGGTGTTTCTCAAAGTAAAGTCACATGGTTTGGAATTTAAACATTTTAAGTGATTAATCAACAAATTCACCAAAAGATTATGTAATTCTGTTGCATAGGAAGATAACTTGATTGCAGTCAGCTAAACCTGAGAGGAAATGCTGGAATAAATTGTTTCATTGGATAGAACTAACTTGATCATAAGTTTGTCTAGAAGTGAATTTGCCAATGGAAAATTGATTTATTAAGGTCACACTGTAGAACATTTCCAAGTAGCACCTGGAGAAGCAAAAATATTGGAATTTCCCAAGCCTCGGACAAAACAGGAAGCTTTGTGATACATCAGCATGGGGGGATTTTAATGGAGGTTTGTTCTGAACTTCAGCACTATAGGTGTTCATTTAGGAATGGCAATAAAATTTAATGAACAGAAGAATGACAGACTTTGACAACTTAAGTACTGCACTGACTACCATGCTGAATTTAACAGAATAAATTATGCTAAGCTATTTAATTTGTTTGTTGACGTCAATTATTTTAATTTTGGTGCAGTGTAATGTTCTTTATTCATGTTGCACTCACATAAAGGGGATTGTTACCAAGACCATGAGACCTGAACTAATGATCTCGAATTAATGTGATGTGGAGGTGCCAGTGCTGGACTGAGGTGGACAAAGTCAGAAGTCACACGACACCGGGTTATAGTCCAACAGGTCTATTTGAAATCACAAGCTTTCAGAGCGCTGGTTCTTTGTCAGGTGAAGTAACTTCACTTGATTAAAGAGCAGTGCTCCAAAAGCTTGTGATTTCAAATAAACCTGTTGGGCCATAACCTGGTGTCGTGGGATTTGTGGCCTAAATGAACCTGAGTTCAGATTCCACCCCCTCATTGTGAAAATCTGAATTCAGCCTCACAAATCTTGAAATGAAATATTAGTTTCAGTAAAAGTGACTGCAGAGCTGTTGAGCCTTCAATAACTGGTTTACCAATAACTGGGTTCATGTCACATTACAGGTGACCACCATTGCACTATACACAGACACAGATACTCCTTCACACACACACACTCACACACACGCAGGCACTCCTATACACACATACACACATAAACACAAACGCGCACACAGACACCCACACACACCCTTACAGACACACACACTCCAACACTCACACATGCACCCCCTCACAGACTTAAGACACTCTGCACTCACTACACACACACACACACACTTTCTCACAATCACAACCCCCAACCAAGACACACACACACACACAGACAAAGACCCACATACACACATATATTTTGTGGGGTGAATTTGTACTTGAAGGGTTACATTGTACTTTGCTCAAAAACTGCATGAATTTATGTAAAACTCCGTTATCTCACTTTTTAGATTAGAATCAATCTAAACATCATGGCATAGACAGAGAACACAGGGGGCTAACACCTTCAACATATTCTGGATCAGTGGTGCTGGAAGAGCACAGCAATTCAGGCAGCATCCGAGGACAGGCAAAATCGACGTTTCGGGCAAAAGCTCTTCATCAGGAATAAAGGCAGAGAGCCTGAAGCGTGGAGAGATAAGCTAGAGGAGGGTGGGGGTGGGGATAGAGTAGCATAGAGTACAATGGGTCAGTGGGGAAGGAGATGAAGGTGATAGGTCAGGGAGGAGAGGGTGTAGTGGATAGGTGGAAGAGGAGCTGGGCAGGTCAGACAAGTCCGGACAAGTCAGGGGATCGTGTTGCTGGAGGTTAGAAACTAGGATGAGGTGGGGGAAGGGGAAATGAGGAAACTGTTGAAGTCCACATTGATGCCCTGGGGTTGAAGTGTTCCGAGGCGGAAGATGAGGCGTTCTTCTTCCATGCGTCTGGTGGTGAGGGAGCGGCGGTGGAGGAGGCCCAGCACCTCCATATCCTCGGCAGAGTGGGAGGGGGAGTTGAAATGTTGAGCCACAGGGCGATTTGGTTGATTGGTGTGGGTGTCTAGCTATCACCATTGTTAACAGCTAACCTGAGAATGCAACTTTTTTTAAAAAAGATTTTGTGATTTACACATGAAAGAAGTTAAACTGTCATGGTATTCTAACAGATGAAAGGCTTAACAGACAACCAATTTTTCAATTTTTAATTTCAGTTACATCACACTGTAAATTTTTGCTATAAATTCTGTGTGTTAGGATTGAGCCCTCCACTATCACCTGATGAAGGAGCAAGGCTCCGAAAGCTAGTGTGCTTTCAATTAAACCTGGTGGTGTGATTTCCAACTTTGGTTTACCAATGTCTGTTTAGGAAAGGAAATTTGTCACCTTTACCCAGACTGGTCACACAACACTCTCATCCCAGAGCAGTATGGTTCACTATGAATCATGCTCCAAATTGACCTAGCAAGCCGCACAGTCAGCATTAAAGCCAATTGCAGTCAACCATTGTTGTCAAAAATATGTCTGGTTCACTAATGTCCTTTCAGGAAGGAAATCTGCTCTCTTTATCCAATCTGGCCTACATGTGACTCCAGGCTCCCAGTATTGTAGCTGTCATGTAGCTCCTCTCTGATGACACTCTGTTCAAGGACGTTTAGGGATGGCCAACAAATGCAGGCCTTGTCAGCGACACCTACATCCACATGGAATCACAAAACTGTTATGGTACAGAAGCAGGGCATTCAGTCCATCATGCCTGCATTGTTTTTTTTGGACTAGAATCATGGAAGGACAAAACAAAATGAGCTGGTACTGAGTTGCCAAGCAGAAACACTGTCGCCAGGGATTAGGGATTGGGTGGTGGGGGGATTTGTGAATGGGTGGATAAATGAGGTGGGGTGGGGGAGGTGGTGGTGATGGGTAACTGACCTAGCCCGTGCCCACAATATCCACAACAGAAAAATAAGCCTTCTTTAAAAATTGCATGCGGGGAATTGTAAATGAGAGCTCAATCCTGTGAGTTTTTTATTCCTTCTTTGTTTGAATCTGTGTTCTGAAAGGGCCCATATGTCTGGTTATTTTCGGAATACAGCTGGTTGCAAAGGAAATGATGTGGTTTGGTTGAAAGTTCCAAGTCAGCTTTGTTTAGGAAAAACAGTGTTCAGGGTCAGGCTCAGAGCTGGAAAATTCAGCCGACCATTCCCGCAGCCTGATAGTTGGTGATATACAAGGTCACTGCACTGTTTATATACAAACAACCCTGAATTAAGATTGCTGCAATGATGAAATTGGCCCAAAATCTATCTCTCTGTCTATCTCTGACTCAATGGGTGGAGATGAGGAGAACTGCTGGAAAGCTGGGCACTGGGCAGTGCACTGCCAGCACAGCAGATGGCACAGCTTCTATAACAGTTGTCAAAAAGAACTGCATTAATAAATGGTGTGTAGAAAGATACAAGCTATAAGGAAATAGAAAGGGAGTACAACTCTTTCAACTAGCCAGATCAGGCTATTTGACAAATCATAAATGGCTCTGACTCAGCTTTATGAGTCTGTGATTCAATGATTTTGGAATTTCCTTCTCAGGCTTGTTGGTTACATTCTGCAATTAATAAATCCTGCTCGTAGAAACAGGCTCTCCTCAATTACTTTGACATAATTCTGAACACTTCACTTGAAGCTTCCCTTAACCTTCGCTACTCTAAGGGGAACTCACCCAGTTTCTCCAATCTCTTCACAAAGCAAATGTCCCTTGTCCCTGCTACAATCCAGTAAAACGCCCTAGCATCCTTCCCAGTTTCCATGTCATCTTTCCTAAAGTGACGTGCGGAATGGACACAATGGACACAATATTCCAGGTGTGGCCTCACCAATGCTATTTCAAACCATTACTAATTAAAAATGTGACTATCTCTTCCTTAAATTTATTCAGTGTCCCAGCATCCACTGCACTCTGGGCTAGTGAAATTCGTAGATTCGTGAACCTTTGAGAGAAGTAATCCCTCCTCATCTCTGTTTTAAATCTGCCACCCCTCAGCCAAAAACTATCACCTCTCATTCTAGATTGACCCACAGGGGAAAACATCCTCTCTATGTCTACTTTGTCAAACCCCTTTAGTATTTTATATGCCTCAGTTAGATTTCCTCTCATCTTTCTGAATGCAAGTGAGTATAGGCCAAAACTACATAAGCTTACAACATGAGACTAGTTCTGGAATGAGCTGATAATGTGTGGCTGGAAAAGCGCAGCAGGTCAGGCAGCATCCAAGGAGTAGGAGAATCGACATTTCGGGCATGAGCCCTTCTTCAGGAAATTCCTGAAGAAGGGCTCATGCCCGAAATGTCGATTCTCCTACTCCTTGGATGCTGCCTGACCTGCTGCGCTTTTCCAGCAACACATTTTCAGCTGTGATCTCCAGCATCTGCAGTCCTCACTTTTTCCTAGTTCTGGAATAAATCTAGTGAATATTCTCTGAGGTGCAAATCAGTGTGAGTACCTACAGCTTACTGATTGTCCCCACTGTCATCCAACTGAGTCTTTAGCATGACACTTCTCTGTGTAGTAGTCCACCTCCCAGATTAATTCCACCTCCCAGATTAATTCCACAGCTGCCAATTGCGTGAATGGGAATGCGGCTCTAGGATTGGACTCATTAGTCTTGCAAGGACCCATAGAATCCACTACTAGTGCCGTAGAATTCCAAAGGTGAACAATCATACCCTTTAGTGAGTGTTTGCCAACGACGACTGCATGCTCCACAGGCACTATCCTCCTCGCCCCTTCATAACTGCAAGTTGGTATTGGCAAAACATAAGATCATCATGCCTGCTCCTCGACCAATCACACACTACTTCAGCTCTTCAACTTTGGAGCTCAGGGAGACCTATGACATACACGCTTCTGCACAGGGTCAGAAATGAATCTCTTATGATCCTTAGCCTGCTTTCTTAATGCTCATTCACTTTGGATTACTTAGTGGCTATCAGTCTCAATGTATTTGTGCATAGCACATAGGGAGAGGCCAGAGTTTGGCTTGGGGGAGAGCCTATAGTCAAAACCAACATGTCGTTGTACAGCCCTGGGCTACATCAACCTGCAGCTCATGCCAGCAGTTAACGTATCAAACACTGCAAGTGCCTCAAGCAAATGGTCATATCTGAAAGTCAAAGGGAATTCCTTACTGAGGTCAAGGGGAACTACAGATCCTCAGGGTTACCTTCACAGTTAGTCAAGACGCCTGCCTGATTCCAGGCCAGCAGCTTGGCCACATTCAGTCAGGTGATCCTACCAGAGGTGCAGGGTGCTTGCCCTTGCAGTCACTGCCAGTTCTACAGGTCAAGG
Source organism: Chiloscyllium plagiosum (assembly GCF_037043375.1). Taxonomy (NCBI): domain Eukaryota; kingdom Metazoa; phylum Chordata; class Chondrichthyes; order Orectolobiformes; family Hemiscylliidae; genus Chiloscyllium; species Chiloscyllium plagiosum. The sequence goes on from NW_028270154.1 coordinate 12,530,354, forward strand.
AACCTATGAACTGCTGATAGATCAGTCAGGGTGCTGTCAGTCGGAGGTGTGGGACAGTTTTTCCTGCAATGAAGCTGAGGTAGGGATTGAAATGTTGGAAGTGGATGAGGAACAGTTTGTGGAGATGCTGTAGCAGAAGAGATAGTGAGTTGTCAACAGTGAGTGAGTAGTCAGGGTTAGTAGTTTAAAGGACAAGGTCAGTGACATCCATGGAAACATAGAAGATCAGAGCAGGAGTAGGCCTTCAGCCTGTCGGGCCTACCCACCATCGTTCAATATGATCATGGCTGATCATCGAGCTCAAATACCCTAATCCAACCCCCACCCCCCAATATCCCTTGATCCCATTAGCTACAAGAGCTATATCCATCTCTTTCTTGAAAACACAATGATTTGGCCTCAACCACTTTCTGTGGTTGTGAATTCACCACTCTGTGGGTGAAGAAATTTCTCCTCCTCTCAGTCCTAAAAGGTTTACTCGTTATCCTTAAACTATGACTGCTAGGTCTGGAGTCCCCCACCACTGAGATATAACCTGTCTAGTCCTGGTAGAATATTTCTATGAGATCACCCCCCCAATTCTTCTAAACTTCAGTGAATACAATCCTAACTGATTCGATCTTTCCTCATATATCAGTCCTGCCATCCCAGAAATCAATTTGGTAATGTGTCACAGCACTCTTTCTGTAGCAAGAACATCTTTCCTCAGATAAGGAGTCCAAAACTGTATGCAATATTCCAGGTGTGGCCTCACAATGCTCTGTATAATCGCAGAAGACATCCTTGTTCCTGTACTCAAATCCTCTCACTATGAAGGCTAACATACAGTTTACCTTCTTTACTGCCTGCTGCAAATGTGCATTTACCTGCAGCACAAGGTCCGACTGAACATTCCCCTCTTTTGATATATAGTCATTCTAAAAATAATCTGCCTCCTATTTTTGCTATCAAAGCAGATCAACTCACATTTATCCACATTATTGTGCATCTGCCATGAACTTTCCCACTTGCTCAGCCAGTCTAAATCACACTGCAACATCTCAGCATCCTCTTCACAGCTCACCCTTCTATCCAAACTTATGTCAACTGCAAATTTTGAGATATTACATTTCAATATTACATCTAAATCATTAACCTATATCGTGAATAGCTCGGATCCAATACCAATCCCTGAGGTAACCCAAGCTGAAACTTTATTGCTGGAACAGCACAGCAGGTCAGGCAGCATCTAGGGAACAGAAGATTCGACGTTTCGGGCACATGCCCCTCTTCAGGAATGAGCAGAGAGTGTTCAGCAGGAGAAGATAAAAGGTAGGGAGGAGGGACTTGGAGGAGGGGCGTTGGAAATGTGATAGGTGGAAAGAGGTCAAGGTGAAGGTGATAGGTCGGAGTAGGGTGAAGGCGGAGAGGTCAAGAAGAAGACTGCAGGTCAGGAAGACGGTGCCGGGCTGGAGGGATTCGGCTGAGACAAGGTGGGGGGAGGGGGGATGAAGAAACTGGTGAAGTCCAAGTTCATCCCCTGTGGTTGGAGGGTTCCCAGTCGGAAGATAAGACGCTCCTCCTCCGACCGTCGCGTTGTTGTGGTTTGGCGGTGGATGAGTCCAATGACCTGCATATCCTCGGTGGAGTGGGAGGGGGAGTTGAAATGCTGTGCTACAGGGTGATTGGATTGGATTGCGGAGCGATTCAGAGAGCACCTCTGGGCCACCCGGACGAACCAACCCAATCACCCTGTAGCACAGCATTTCAACTCCCCCTCCCACTCCACCGAGGATATGCAGGTCATTGGACTCATCCACCGCCAAACCACAACAACGCGACGGTCGGAGGAGGAGCGTCTTATCTTCCGACTGGGAACCCTCCAACCACAGGGGATGAACTTGGACTTCACCAGTTTCTTCATCCCCCCTCCCCCCACCTTGTCTCAGCCGAATCCCCCCAGCCCGGCACCGCCTTCCTGACCTGCAGTCTTCTTCTTGACCTCTCCGCCTTCACCCTACTCCGACCTATCACCTTCACCTTGACCTCTTTCCACCTATCACATTTCCAACGCCCCTCCTCCAAGTCCCTCCTCCCTACCTTTTATCTTCTCCTGCTGAACACTCTCTGCTCATTCCTGAAGAGGGGCATGTGCCCGAAACGTCGAATCTTCTGTTCCCTAGATGCTGCCTGACCTGCTGTGCTGTTCCAGCAATAAAGTTTCAGCTTTGATCTCCAGCGTCTGCAGACCTCACTTTCTCCTGAGGTAACCCAATACTTACTGACTGCTTTTCAGAAAAAGAGCCTCTTTTTGTTTCCAATCTGCTAAGCAATTTTCTATTCATCTCAATATAACACCGCAAATCCCATTCGCTTTAATTCTATGTGTTAATTTCTTAGATGGGACATTGTCTAAAGTTTCTGCAAGTCCATATAAACCACATCCACTGGCTTCCTATGATCAACTCTATTGCCTCAAAGAATTCCAGTAGATGTGTCAAGCATGATTTCCCTTTTGTAAATCCATGCTGACTGTGTCTGATTCAATCACTGTTTTTGAAGTGCTGTGTTATAAAATCCTTGATAATGGACTCTAGCATATTCCCCACTCTGGCATCAGACTTACTGGTCTACTTATACCTGGTTTCTCGATACCTCCCTTTTCAAATAATGGGTTTACATTAGCTCCCCGCCAATCTGTTGGAACTGTTTCAGAATCTGTTAAAGAATCTTGGAAGATGACCACCAATGCATCCATTTTTGTGAGGACCATTTCCTTTACCATTCTGGGATATAGATTATCAGGCCCTGGGTATTTATTAGCCTTCAATCCCATCAATTTCTCCAGCACCTACTGCAGATTTGCTTCAGTTCCTCCCTCTCACTGAACCCTTCGTTTCTGCCAAATTGTTTGTGTGCTCAGTTGTAGAGGTAGAAGCATTGAATGAATTTGTTCATCAGCTATTTCCTTATTCTCCACAGTAAACTCCTCCTGTTCTGACTGTGAGAGACTTAAAAAGTCTTCACCAACTTTCTCCTCCTTGCAATCAGAAATGTTTTGTTGAGTGGGGAGTGGTGAGAGTTGCCGATCTTGGTGAGGGACATGTACAGTGGGAACCTGTGAGTGAGAAGTAGCAAAGACAAAGCAGTTGAACATAATTTTGCAGAGTACACAACATCATTATCCTTCTTCTATCCTTGCTGAATGGTTCTTTTAAGCTGGGACACATCACTGGCCTCGACCACGATCTTTGCGAGCTGGCCCTTTATGTTTACACAGCCACCATGTGGTGGTCAGCAAAAATAAGGTGGTCCTCCTCTCCACTGTTTTGACCACCAGCACCTCCACATTTCTGTCCAAAGAGTGTATTTTCTTTTCACGGTTGTGTCCTCAGTGATGATGTTCAAGTATCTCAATGTCAAGGGCAGTTCCTGGCTTGTAGTATCTGCACTGCTATGCAGCGTGAATGCCACATGGTTTGGGTACTGGCAACGTGTCCACCTGTCCTGCTGCACAATTCCATGTGAAGGGCACCAAATGGCATGGTTCCAAAACCAGGGTGGTTAAGAAGGTGTTTAGCACACTTGTCTTCATTGCTCAGACCTTTGAGTATCGGAGCTGGGACGCCATGTTGACGTTGTACAGGGCATTAGTGTGCATCATGCCCCTGTGGTATCCATCTTGTCATATTCTGCTACTCACCTGACATGTCTGGGGCAATTCTCAGGAACGCGTACAGTGAAGCTGGGATCTGCCAGTACTTGACCGGGCATGTGATAGGGTTTTAAAGAAGACACTGACACAGTAAATGCTGTAATTGTACCAGTCTCCACCACTTCCTCTGGCAGCTCATTCCATACATGCACCACCCTCTGCGTGAAAAAGTTGCTCCTTAGATCTCTAAATTTTTCCCCTTTCACCCTAAACTTATGCCCTCTATTTCTGGACTCCCCCATCCCAGGGCAAAGGCCTTGTCTATTTACCCTATCCATGCCCTCATGATTTAATAAACCTTTATAAGGTCATCCCTCCGCCTCCAACACTCCAGGGAAAACAGCCCCAGCCTATTCAACCTCTCCCTATAGCTCAAATCCTCCAATCCTGGCAACAACTTGTAAATCTGTTCTGAACCCTTTCAAGTTTTACATCATCCTTCCGATAGGGAGGGAGACCAGAATTGCACACAACATCCCAAAATTTGCCTAACCAATGTCCTGTACAGCCATAACATGACCTCCCAACCCCTGTACTCAATACTCTGACCAATCACGCCTTCTTCACTATCCTATCTACCTGTGACTCTACTTTCAAGGAGCTATGAACCTGCACTCCAAGTTCTCTATGTTCAGCAACACTCCCCAGGACCTTATCGTTAAGTGTATAAGTCCTGCTCTGATTTGCTTTTCCAAAATGCAGCACCTCACATTTATCTAGATCAAACTCCATCTGCCACTCCTCAGCCCATTGGCCCATCTGATCAAGATCTCCTTGTAATCTGAAGTAACCTTCTTTGCTGTCCACTACACATCCAATTTTGGCATTGTCTGCAAACTTACTAACTATACTTCCTATGTTCACATCCAAATCATTTATATAAATGATGAAAAGCAGTGGACCCAGCATCAATCCTTTTGGCACTCCACTGGTCACAGACCCCAGTCTGAAAAGCAACCCTCCACCACCACCCTCTGATTTGGGTGGGAACATAGGAGGTATGGTTAGTAAGTTTCCAGATGACACCAAAATTGGAGGTGTAGTGGACAGCCAAGAAGGTTAGGCAAAAGTGAGGACTACAGATGCTGGAAACCAGAGTTTAGATCAGAGTGGTGCTGGAAAAGCACAGCAGGTCAGGCAGCATCTGAGGAGCAGGAAAATCGATGTTTCGGGCAAAAGCTCTTCATCAGGAATAGATCCAAGAAATTTACCTCAGATTACAACGGGATCTTGATCAGATGGGCAATGGGCTGAGGAGTGGCAGATGGAGTTTAATTTAGCGAAATGTGAGGTGCTGCACTTTGGAAAGGCATATCAGGGCAGGACCTATACATTTAATGGTAATGTCCTGGGGAGTGTTGGCAAAGAAGGAGATCCTGGAGTGCAGATTCATAGTTCCTTGAAGGTGGAGTCACACGTAGACAGGTAGTGAAGAAGGCGTTTGGTATGATTGCCTTTATTAGTCAGTGCATTAAGTATAGGAGTTGGGAGGTCATGTTGCAGCTGAACAGGACATTGGTTAGGTCACTTTTGGAATACTGTGTTCAATTCTGGTCTCCCTGCTATAGGAAAGATGTTGTGAAACCTGAAAGGGTTCAGAATAGATTTACAAGGATGTTTTCAGGGTTGGAGGGTTTGAACTATAGGAAGAGGCTGAATAGACTAGGGTCATTTTCCCTGGAATGTGAAAGGCTGAGGGGTGACCTTATGGAAGTTTATAAAATCATGAGGGGCATGGATAGGACAAATAGTCAAGGTATTTTTCCTGGGTTGGGAGAGTTCAAAAGTAGAGGGCATTGGTTTAAGCTGAGAGGGGAAAGATTTAAAGGTACCCAAGAGGCAACTTTTTCACGCAGAGGGCGGTGCATGTGTGGAATGAGCTGCCAGAGAATGTGGTGGAGGCTGGTACAATTGCTGGTACATTTAAAAGGCATCTGGATGAGTTTATGAAAAGGAAGTGTTTAGAGGGATTTGGGCCAAATGCTAGCAAATGGCATTAGATTAATTTAGAATATCTGGTCGGCATGGATGAGTTGAATCAAAGGGTCTGTTTCTGTGCTGTACAGCTTTATGACTCTCTGGCTGGGGAAACGAGAAGCGAGCTAGAGTTACCATGTTATTGTTCAGACCTGCCATGCGGGGAATGGTTTCCATCTTGTTCCTATCTACTGGCTGGGAGAAGGACAGAGTCTATGTCAATGTGGAGAGAGTGTTATAATGAGGGTGCTAATGCATGTTCATTGGTGAGAATCTCATCTCGTCATTTAATTCTTCGTTGGAAAATGAGACTTGTTGCTCCTGATGTCTGGAATCTCGTCACTGCAGATCTACTGTGATTCTCCCAACTTTCCCGTCATTGTTTACTGGTTAGAAAAATTCCTCCCTCGGTTTGTATTCCAACAGCTCCTTCAATTTTATCAACTTGACTGACCTGTAAATATTAACACCATTTTGGACCCTCAGTAAATTTTAACACACTTATGGACTCCACTGTAAATATTAACACACTCACAGATTCCCCTGTAAATATTAGCACACTGATGGACACCCCTGTAGATATTAACACACTCACACACACCCCTGTAAATATTAACACGCTCACAGAGTCCCCCTGTAAATATTACCACACTCACAGACACCCCTGTAAATATTAGTACACTCACAGGCGCCCCTGTAAATATTATCACAGTATAATCCTCTTTATTCTGCATGTTGACTTGTAAATATTAGCACACTCACAGACACCCCTGTAAATATTAACACACTCACAGAATCCCCTGTAAATATTAACATGCTCACAGACTCCCCTGTAAGTATTAGCACACTCACAGACTCTCCCTGTAAATATTAACACACTCACAGACCCTCCAACCCTTTATATGATCATTTGCAATAATCTTTGCATACGTTAAGGTTGGGTTGAAATTTTGAAGAGTTCTAATATAGAAACTGGAGATTGAATGGTATAGTCATTAAGGACTCACAGGATTGCTGTGTAGGTTAGAAAGTGAGGAGGCCACACCTCATCCCCACTTGGCCTTTAGTCTCATGTAGGAATGCTGGAGGGAGGAGCAGGGAGCCGTGGGAAAGAGAGAAGTAGCCTCACTGCTGGGCCAGCCAAAAGCTATGTAATAGTTCTGAGAGCTGGAGAGGGAACAAGCCCATGGGAACATTGGCAATGAGTGCTGCCTGACCCTGAGCAGTGAACGCTGGAATTCAAATTCAAGTCAACATGCAGAATAAAGAGGATTAACTGCATACAATCAGGCCATTCGGCCCAATGAGTGCATGTGGATTCAGCTCAGGTACGCTCGAAAATGGCTGCACATAAAGTAGATGGGTCAGATTATCATCTTCGGGGGTTGCAAGCCAACTATCACGGTAATCCTAGTTTCCAACTACACAACGTTACCCCTCACATCCCACCCAGTCTCACCATCCCCCACTTCATCCGTCAATAGTACACAAACTGCAGTCTTCGAATGATTGCCTGATTAATGGCCAGAGGTGGAATTTGGAATTTAATTAAGTCTGACAGGAGGCTAGCAGCCTCAGAGGAAAGCAGCCATTTGTCCCCTCAAACCTGCTGCATCAATCTCTAAGATTGTAAGAATATGATTTAAATTCCTGATCCCTTCTGGAATGTTTACAAACTAATAACGAGAAACAGGCAGAGCTGCTGGATTGGCACTGGGTGGGGGGTGGGGAGGGATGTAACACCTGAGGCTGCAGTATTCAAGGTGTAGATGTGGCAGCTGCAAGGAAGAGCTGTCGGGTAACTCCTGGAGTGTGGCCCCACATCAACACTCCTGGCCTCCCCTCTACCACCCACACAGGGAGGCCTCATCCAGTTTCTGTCATGCTCCAGTCTCAGCGTGAGATCCACAGGCTGAGTGGGAAATTCCACTTGGTATCTGATCATTGACCTTAATCAGTCTTTAATTATGTTCACAAGCTTTACCGCGCTGCTTGCAAACAGGTAATCCACCTCCTTAAAAACAAAATCTAGGGGAAGGAAGATGCCAGCAGACTGGCACCACAGCTGGCACATGGAAAACCCAGGCCCAATCACTTCTGTTCCCAATAGCAGCCAATGAATCATTAGGATCAGATGTGATACAAGAGGATACAAGAGGAAGCAAAGGTGGAAATCGTGGAGGCTTTGGTCATTTTCTCCCAATTCTCACTTGCACAGAGCCTTGCTGACACTGCGCCTGGTGTATTGTGTGCAATTGTATTCTCCATATCTGAGGGAGGATGCTCTGGTTATGTAGGACGTGCAACAAAGGCTTACCAGCCTGAGTCCTGGGGTGGCAGGATTGACGTATAAAATGAGACTGGATCAGATAGGACTGCATTCATAAAGAAGAATGAGGGGTAGACTGCATAGAAACCAATAAAATTCTGTCAGGTCTAGACAGAGTAAACACAGGAAGGATGTTCCCAATGACTGGGGTGTCTGGAACCAATGTTCACAGTCTAAGCATACAGGGTAAGCCACTTAGGAATGAGATGATGAGAAATATCTTCACCCAAAGTGTGTGGAGCCTGTGAACGTCTCTGCAACAGAAAGCAGCTGAGGTGAAAACATTGAATGTTTTCAAGAAGGAGTTAGAGATAGTTCTTAGGGCTAAAGGGATCAAAGAGGATGGGGAGAATGTGGGACCAGGGGACTGGGTTGGATAATCAGTCATTATCAATATGTTTGAGGTAGACAAATGGCCTACTCTGTTTCTATGTTTCATTGACATATATCAATTTTTGAAGACTGAGGAATTGCAAATATATTCAAAAATGGATAGCTCGGCAACTGCAGGCCAGTCAGTTTAGTTTAGGTGGTAGCAGAAATTCTAGAAACAATAATCGAGGATAAAATTAACACACAGTTGAACAAATGTGGATTAATGAATAAAGCTAGCACAGTGCTGGTGAGGGCCAATCATAATTAAATAATCATATAAAAGCAAAATACAGCAGATGCTAAGAATCTGAAATAAAAACTGAAAATGCTGGAGAAATTCAGAAGGGCTGGCAGCACTTGTGGAGAGAGATGTAGGGTTAAAGTTTAAACCCAATATGAATATTCTTCAGAATAATATTTTTGGGTTTAATAAAGCAAAGCCCTGGGCTGAATTTCTGGGAACATGGGTTCAAATCCCACCATGGCAGATGGTAAAATTTAATTCAGTAAAAATTCGAACTCTGGTCTCATTGGGGTTATCGATACACTGTTGATTGTGGTAAAAACCCATCTGGTTCACCGGTATCCTTTAGGAAGGAAATCTGGTCCGGCCAACATGTGATTCCAGACCCACAGCAATGGGATTGACTGTTAGGAAAGGTCAATAAATGCTGCTCTAACGAGTGACACCCACATCTCATGAGCAAATTAAAAAAACTAATTTGGTTGAGTTTTGTAGATAAGAAACAGTATTGTATGTGCGTTAAACCAAGTCTACACTTCAACATGTGATAGGTTTGCTACGTCCTCATCTTTAAGTGGAATGATCCATAGGGTGAGGAGGACCCAAATGTTCAGTCTCACTCCTCCCAGACCCTAAGCTGTTATGCCTGCAGGTTCATATGACATCACCATAAGGGACATTGCTTGAGGTACTCCTCGGTATTAACTCTTTCAGGCCCTTCCAGACTCACATACAACATTTCTCTCCAAGCCTTTCCTCTTATCATTAATAGTGTCCACTGTGATTATACTAATGTCCTTTAGGGGAGGAAACTGCCATCCTTCATGTGACTCACACCCAAAGAACAATGAAAATTACAGCACAGGAACGCATGCCCTTCAGCCCTCCAAACCTCTGCTGATCCAGATCCTCTATCTAAACCTATCACCTATTTTCTAAGGATTTGTATCCCTCAACTCCCTGCCTAGATACATCCTAAATGACGCTATCATGCCCACCTCTACTACCTCCACTGGCAATGAGTTCCAGGCACCCACCATCCTCTGCGTAAAGAACTTTCCACCCATATCTCCCTTAAACTTTTCCCCTTTCACCTAGAACTCATGACCCCCTAGTAATTGAGTCCCTCTCTCTGGGAAAAAGTTGCTTGCTATCCATCTTGTCTATACCTCTCATGATTTTGTAGATGTCAATCAGGACCCCCTTCAACCTTCGTCTTTCTAATGAAAGTAATCTAATGAAAGGCATCATGGCAGCTCACAAACCCAGCAACACACTAAAACAGCAGCTAATGAACTTGAAAGACCCTATACAGACAACAAGCAGAAATAATGTCATTTACAAAATACCGTGCAAGAACTGTAACAAACACTACAGGCAGAAAAGTAACCACCAGGATACATGAACACCAACTAGCCACAAACTGACACGACTCTCTCTCACTAGTATCCTTACAGATGAGGAAGGACACCACTTCGACTGGGACAACACATCCATCTTAGGACAAGCCAAACAGAGACAGGCACAAGAATTCTTAGAAGCACAGCATTCCAACTGGAACTCTATCAACAAACGCATCGAGTTAGACCCCATCTACAACTCCCTGAGAAAAAGAACAGAAAATGACATCACCACAGGAAATGATGTCACCAATCCAAAGAAACCCAAACATATAAATAGACAGCAGGAATCATGTACACTGCTTCGCCTGGATGCTCACTGAAGATGTTACCTGTAGGGTGACGAAACATCTGGAAATGAACCTCCCAGCTCAGCGAGCAAACCTACATCCAGAACCTCAACCTGAGCTACAAATCTTCTCAAAACTTGCTGAAAGTAATCCTAATCTACTCAACCTATCTTCATAACTAGCACCCTCCATACCAGGCAACATCCTGGTGAACCTCGTCTGCACCCTTTCCATCCGCATCCTTTTGGTAATGTGGTGACCAGAACTGTACACAGTATTCCAAGTGTGGCCGAACCAAAGTCCTTTCCAACTGTAACATGACCTGCCAACTGTTGTACTCAATACCCCGTCCGATGAAGGAATGTATGTCGTATGTCTTCTTGACCACTCTATCGACCAGCGTTGCCACCTTCAGGGTGCAATGGACCTGAACTCACAGATCCCTCTACACATCAGTTCTCCCCAGGACTTTTCCATTCACCGTATAGTTCACTCTTGAATTGGATTTTCCAAAATGCATCACCTCACATTTGCCCGAACTTAACTGCCATTTCTCTGCCCAACTCTCCAATCTATCTATATTCTGCTATATTCTCTGACAGTCTGCTTCACTATCTGCTACTCCACCAATCTTAGTGTCATCTGCAAACTTGCTAATCAGACCACCTATACCTTCCTCCAGATCATTTTGTATATCACAAACAGCATGGTCCTAACACAGATTCCCATGGAACACTGCAGGACACTGTTCTCCATTTTGAGAAACTCCCTTCCACTACTGTTCTCTGTCTCCTAATGCCCAGCCAGTTCTCTATCCATCTAGCTAGTACACCCTGGGCCCCATGCGACTTCACTTTCTCCATCAGCCTACCATGGGGAACCTTATCAAATGCCTTACTGAAGTCCATGTATATGACATCTATAACCCTTCCTTCATCAATCAACTTTGTCACTTTCTCAAAAAGATCTTCCCTGCACAAAACCATGTTGTCTATCACTGATAAGCCCATTTTCTTCCAAAAAGTAAATAAATCCTATCCCTCAGTATCCTCTCCAGCAATTTCCCTACCACTGATGTCAGGCTCACCAGTCTATAATTACCTGGATTATCCCTGCTACCCTTCTTAAACAAGGGGACAACGTTAACAATTCTCCAGTCCTCTCTGACTTCACCAATGTTCAAGGATGCTGCAAAGATATCTGTTAAGGCCCCAGCTATTTCCTCTCTCACTTCCCTCAGTAATGTGGGATAGATCCCATCCGAACCTGGGGATTTGTCCACCTTAATACCTTTTAGAATATCCAACACTTCCTCCCTCCTTATGCCGACTTGACCTAGAGTATTTAAACATCTATCCCTAACCTCAACATCCACCATGTCCCTCTCCTCAGTGAATACTGATGCAAAATGCTCATTAAGAACCTCACCCATTTTCTCTGACTCCGCGCATAACTTTCCTCCTCTGTCCTTGAATGAGCCAGCACTTTTTTTAGTTACCCTCTTGCTCCTTATATACGAATAAAAGGCTTTGGAATTTTCCTTAACTGTGTTTGCTGAAGATATTTCATGACCCCTTTTAGCCCTCTTAATTCCTCATTTTAGATTGGTCCTACTTTCCCGATATTCTTCCAAAGTTTTGTCTGTGTTCAGTCACCTAGACCTTATGTATGTTCCCTAATCTTGCCATTTCTATCCCTCATTTTCACAGTGACATGTCTGTCTTGCACTCTAATCAACCTGTCTTTAAAAGCCTCCCACATATAAAATATGGATTTACCTTCAAACCGCTGCTCCCAATCCACATTCCCCAGCTCCTGCCAAATTTTGCTATAGTTGACCTTCCCCCAATTTAGAACTCTTCCTTTAGGACCACTCTCATCTTTGTCCATGAGTATTCTAAAACTTATGGAATTGCGATCACTACTCCCAAAGTAATCCCCTATTGAAGCCCACAATAATACGGTTGACTCTTAACTGCCCTCTGGGCAATTAGGGATGAGCAACAAATGCTGGTCTAGCCAGTGATGCCCCCATCCCATGAATTATTTTTTAAAAAGTTATATTTACCATGACTCTACCTTCCCCCGAGTCTCTGGTTTTACAAATTCAGGTGATCTGGAGGTTTCACTATTTCCTCTGAAGACATCTCTGCAGACTTGGAGACTGGCAAGCCTGGAAGTCTTTGATTCCCATCCTGACAGTCTGAGGTTTGTGAGTTCCTCAAAACTGGAGCAGCATTAAACCCTTAGGTTTGTTGCAGAGAGAACACCTCCCCTGCTGAATCAGGCAACTCCTTCTTAGAGGCATTTTGAATCATATCCACTGATCAACCCTTCACTGGAAATGTCTATGGAACATATACACCATACCTTGTGTCAGCAGATTTATAATTCTTAAGCTACCTGTGCATCAGTATTAACCTCTGAAGACTCTTTACTTAAATTTGTTAATTGGTTTAGGCATTGTCATTTGCCCTCAGTGACTGCGTTGTCAGCGAAACCAACATATTCCCATCCTCAATCCATTGATTTGAGGATTGTTCTGGCTGGGCATATTCTCCGTCATAATTATGGAATATTCATGCTGAGAAAATAAGCAAGACAAATATAATGCTTGAAATTGCCTCTTCCAACCCACCTTAACATTGAATATCAGAGTTGAGACTGACACAACTACAGGTAGTTCTTTAATGCAATAGTTGCATTCTTGTGCAACCCCGCATTATAGAAAAATCACGCTTTAGAAATAGCACTTATCATGTTGGCGATGTAATCACGTTACAGCTAACACATGTTTTAAAAGTTTGAGCTTTAGAAACAGTGTACCCAATTCATCAATTGTGGTACATAGCGAATTCATGTTAACAAAATGCGTGTTATAGCAGAATGACTTGTATGTATTCACAAAGCTGTGGTACACTCTGAATTGCTTCAGATTTATCAACTAGCTCAGGTGGGATGTAATGCTCATTGGCTATCTCATGTCTTGTATTTCTTCACAAATCCTGCTGATTCTCGCGGTGTGAATTCCCTTCACTGTGGATAGTGGTGGTAAACGTCTCTGTCAAAACAGTCTAGTCACCAATCTCAGTGGGTATTCACCATGGTCTAAGATACCATGAAATCTTCTTCCAGTTGTACTTTGAAATTTATTCGTTGGCTGGTTATACTTTGAGAAGTTGTTCTTGACTGTAATTAGTTTAATGCTTTCCATCATTTGAAGAAGATTGAGGTCAAGACATGTATTCCTACTCAATCCTGAGAATTCTTGATTATAAGGTCTTTCGTCTCTCTAATACACTTTATAGCAAGAACTATATGTTATACGGTTGCCTGTAGTGTACCTTTAAATTTAAATGTTTTGCCTCCTGGATCATATTGTTGCACTGTTGTCATCTGTAGACAGTGTTTTCTCAACCATAGTTCACTATCTGGCAATATAGTGACATATACCCAGTGTCTAAATTGAAATTTGTGAAATGATTATTAATACAAATATCAGTTTGCCAAAATGAGAGCTCGAGATCACTTATTTCTCTTTGGAATATTTTGGTTTCTTGCTGTCGTCGATGATCCACAGATCATAGATCCTTTTGAATAGATAGACTCCTTCCTCTTCGGGGACTGTGTCCTATTTGGCACATTTTTTGAAAGTGACATATGGCCTGATGGGGACTTCAAATAGTGGGGCATTGTCTGTGCCTGTGAGGCCCTTTTGCTGCACAAAGCTGACAAACACTTTTCCCAACTGGCGATTGTCCTCTCACCCCAGCAGTTTTCACACTAGTCTTTTGTAAGGGGGAGAATTCTCTGTCACCAGTCAATGTGGCACTTTCCCATCACTGTCTCACCCTCAGCCATTTTCTAAAAGGGTGGAACAGGGGTGAAATGCTCACCCCTGCACAAGGGGTGAGGTACTTGTAATGGCCATTTGAACTCTAATTAGACAAAAAAAACATAGAAGATAGGAGCAGGAATAAGCCATTTAACCGCTTGAGCCTTCTCCACCATTAAATATGATCATGGCTGATCATCAAGCTCAATACCCTAATCCTACCCTGTACCGATATCCCTTGATCCCTATAGCCGCTAGAGCTTTGGCTACCATCTTCTTGAAAACACGTATTGTCTTGGCCTCAACCGCTTTCTGTAGTAGTAAATTCCACAGGCTCACTGCTCTCTGGGTGAAGAAATTTCTCCTCATCTCAATCCAAAAAGGTTTACTCCTCTTTAAACTATGACCCCTGATTCTGGACCCCCCCCACCACTGGGAAAATCCTTCTGCATCTTACCTGTCTAGTCCTGTTGGAATTTGTACAAGATCCCCCATCATTCTTCTAAACTCTAGTGAATACAATCCTAACCGACTCAATCCCTCCTCATACATCAGTTCAGCCATCCCAGGATTCAGTCTGGTAAACCTTCACTGCATGCACTCTATAGCAAGAACATTCTCCCTCAGATAAGGAGACCAAAACTGCACACAATATTGTGGGTGTGGACTCATCAATGCCCTGTATAATTGCAGCAAGACATCCTTGTTCCTGTACTCAAATTTTCTCACAATAAAGGTCAATATCCAGTTTACCTTGCCTGCTGCACCTTCGTGACTGTTATAGGAGCACTACAGGTAACTGGAGGTAGTGTCCTGGAGACAAACAGGATGGAGTGGGTCACGGTCCCTCCCTCTCTCTGGCTGCCTTGTAGAGGGGTTCCCCATCCAAAATGGCCACCCAGCAACTGTGGTCAGTTTTTACTTGGAAAGTTCGAATAGAGCAGTAAGTGTATCTGACAACAGAGGCATTCTCTGTCTCTCTCTTTCTCTCTCTGTCGCACTGCGGGCTGCAACGCTCAGTTTCGCAATTCTATCCACCATTCCATATAGGGCAGTTGGCAATTCAACAACATTGATGCAAAGTTACTGTCCCCTACAAAGTGCAGGCTCCTGACCCAATGTCCCTTAACTCTCTACCTTTCAGAAGCTGTCATATGTAATGAGGTCACTCCATTGCATAATAACAAACAAATAGCCACTAAAAGCATGTGAAAATATCACTGCTCTGTCAAGTGTATGCCATGTGGTCTTGTGGTGCATGGTAGCATCACTACCTCTGAGACAGGAGGCTGAGTCCAAGAGGTGTGTAATAAAGTGAATGTCTTTCCAGACAATCTAGAGACCAAGCACATCAGGGAGCACGACAGAGTGTCACCACTGTCTGAGAAGGATTGCTCCTTAATATCGATTGATTTTTAGTGACAATTGACAATGGTTTTGCCCACAGCCCAAGACCAGTTGCAGGTTTCACAGGTAAAGGCAGTGAACAACTGTATGTTGCTGCCATCTTCTGGACAGGTATTAGCATTCCATGTTGCACTGTCAGCTTGCGGTACATAGGGAGAGGGTTTGTGCAAGTGTAAAATAAGAGTTGGTTTGACAACACACCCAATTTGTAGCTGACTCGAGCTCCAGGTCAGATATACCACATTAGACACATCTTAGGGAGAAGCACACTTTATATCAGTTCAAATCTCATTGAAGTAGAAAATGTAGGTGGAAACTCTCACTGTCAAACTGGAGAGTGTCGCACAGTCAGAGGGTCAGTACTGAGGGAGGGTCAGTGCTGAGGAAGTGCTGCACTGTCAGAGGGTCAGTGCTGAGGGAGTGCCACACTGTCAGGGGGTCAGTACTGAAGGAGTGCCACACTGTCAGAGGGTCAGTACTGAGGGAGTGCCGCACTGTCAGAGGGTCAGTACTGAGGGAGGGTCTGTGCTGAGGGAGTGCTGCACTGTCAGAGGGTCAGTACTGAGGGAGTGCCGCACTGTCAGACGGTCAATGCTGAGGAAGTTCCGTATTGTCAGAGGGTCAGTGCTGAAGGAGGACTGCACTGTCAGAGGTTCAGTACTGAGGGAGTGCTGCACTGTCAAAGATTCAGTACGGAAGGAGTGTGGCACGGTCGGAGGGTCAGTACTGAGGGGATGCTGCACTGTCAGAGGATCAGTGCTAAGGGAGTGCTGCACTGACAGGGGGTCAGTACTAAGGGAGTGTTGCACTGTCAGAGGGTCAGTACTAAGGGAGTGCCGAACTGTCAAAGGGTCAGTACTAAAGGGGTGCTGCACTGTTATAGGGTCAGTACTGAAGGAGTGCTGCACTGTCAGAGGGTCAGTACTGAGGGAGTGCCGCACTGTCAGAATGACGTGGTATTCTGCTAGATGACACTTCAATACTCTGTGGTGTTTGTCCCCTCCAGCACCTAATATTGGGTAAAGGATGTTTGAGATACCTTAGCCGTTTTTGTCTCAGTCTATCTCGTGATTCGTGGCAGTGAATATAGCTCTGTCGAGTATCTACAGAAGAGACTGTGTTCTTAGATAACAAGAAAACTTATTGCATAATATCAATAAATAGATTACGTTTGGTCAGATATAATTTGTCGCACCTTAGGGAGCTGGTATAGATCTATCAGCTCCTTCTGAATGCTGGAGTAGAACTCCTGGTCTCCACCCTCTGAATGAGTGTGACGTTAATGGAACAGGTGGAGCCAGTATGACACGAATTTTAACCCTTTAAGAACAATTACTTTCTACGAATGTTTCTGTCCAACTGAATGTCTTGCTCGAGGCCTCATGTGGATGTCAATATTCGGGAGTCTCAGTTGCTGAGGGGTCAGGAAGATCACCCACAGACTTAATCAGGGTGGAGGAGGGTGGGCAGTGGTTGATCCCCCTTGCACCCCAACTACCTTCCCACCTGAAATAGTGACAACCTATCGCAAAACCTATCACAGCAGAGGGAAATCAATCCAGCCACCCTCAACCCCCACCCCCAAGGTTATGCACTTTGTACCCATGCCTGGACTTCAAACAAAATGCCCACGTTCCATAATGTATCTTTAGACATCCTGGGTTATGAAGGGTGCTATAACAATGCACCACTTTGATCACTTCTGGAATTCCCTCCCTCCCCCTTTAAGACAAACTTTAAAGACTTCCTCTTAGACTTAGCTGCTTTTTTTTCTTGATTAGTGGTGCTGGAAGAGCACAGCAGTTCAGGCCCGAAACGTTGATTTTGCTGCTCCTTGGATGCTGCCTGAATTGCTGTGCTCTTCCAGCACCACTAATCCAGAACCTGGTTTCCAGCATCTGCAGTCATTGTTTTTACCTCGTTGCTTTTTTTTCTCCTTCAATCACAGGATGATGATGTCACTGTCCTCACCAGCATTTACTGTCCATCCCAGAAGGCATTTAAGTGACAACCAAATTGCTGTAAGGTGGCATATGTAGTCCAGATCAGGAATGGATGGCAGTGTAACTTCCTCGATGGGTTTTCCCCAATAATTGACAATGGATTCATGGTCATCATTAGACTCTTAATTCCAGATTTTGATTGGATTCAAATTTCATCATTTGCACTGGATGGATTTGAACCCATGCCCCCAGAGCATTACCTGGGTCTCTGGATTAATAGCTGAAAATGTGTTGCTGGAAAAGAGCAGCAGGTCAGGGAGCATCCAGGGAACAGGAGAATCGACGTTTCGGGCATAAGCCCTTCTTCGGAAAGCCATTCCTGAAGAAGGGCTTAACCCCGAAACATCGATTCTCCTGTTCCCTGGATGCTGCCTGACCTGCTGCGCTTTTCCAGCAACACATTTTCAGCTCTGATCTCCAGCATCTGCAGACCTCACTTTCTTCTCTGGATTAATAGTCCAGCGATAATACCACTAGGCCGTCTTGGTCATCATTTGCCGAAGTCTCTGACATTTGTTGTGAGTGCACCCCGCTCACACCTTATAAGACGCTTTAAGGGATTTATTTTCCCTTAACATTGCAGCACAAATTGCAGATGCTAATTTTATACTGACTTGGGTGTTGCATGCAAGCCAGCTGCTTCAGGAGAATCCATACAAACCTCATTTCTACTGAGCGTTGACATTTCCAAAGACGTAGCCAGATGTAAATGGGTGTATTAATTCCACTGGAAGTGGGTTGGCACAATTACTGAGCAAAAGTCTCGGCTTGGACCATCACGCTGCAGAATCTTCAGCACGAAGTCAAGTTTGTTTGCAACATTGCTTTATTTCAGCAAAACACCAACGGAGCAAGAGTTTTAAATGACCGTAACGTGTCAGAAGAAAGAAGAAGTGTTAGGAAGGTGAGGGAAATGCTGGGTCTTGAAGGCCTCTGCGTTTTCAAGTTCATCTCCAGCAATGATTGGGTAAGAATATCTGGTTTTACTCCATACTGTTATTTCCCAACATGTTTACTTGTGTGGTTTGGATCACATGTGGCACTTATAGACCAAAGGGTGGTTGACTGGAGGGAAATCACATGATAACAACAAGATCAACACTGCAGCCAACTGGTGCTGGAACCATCATCTTTTACCATCAAATTTAGCTCCACACTCTCGCCTCAAGATTAGAATTTTGCAATTCAAGTCTCACTCCAACACTTGAGCACATGTTGTGAAACTTGAGCGGATTTAGAAAAGATTTGCAAGGATGTTGCAAGGGTTGGAGGATTTGAGCTGTAGAGAGAGTGGCTGAATAGGCTGGGGCTGTTTTCCCTGGAGTGTCGGAGGCTGAGGGGTGACCTCATAGAGGATTATAAAATCATGAGGGGCATGCGGATAGGATAAATAGTCAAGGTCTTTTCCCTAGCATTGGGTAATCCAAAACTAGAGGGCATAGGTTTAGGGTGAGAGGGGAACGGTTTAAAAGGGACCTAAGGGGCAATTGTTTCATGCAGAGGGTGGTACGTGTATGGAATGAGCTGCCAGGGAAAGTGGTGGAGGCTGGTACAATAACAACATTTTAAAGGCATCTGGATGAGTATATGAATAGGAAAGCTTTAGAGGGATATAGGCCAAGTGCTGGCAAATGGGACTAGATTAGGTTAGGATATCTGGTCAGCATGGACAAGTTGGACCAAAGGGTCTGTTTCTGTGCTGTACTCTATGACTCTATGACTGAGGGAGTATTGCATGTCAGAGGTACCATTTTTTAATAGAAATATTGAACCAATAGCCATCTTTTCATCTGTTATGCATTAAAGTGAACTCATTAGAAAATCTGTGAGGAGCCCTCGAAGGTGTGGAAGAGCAATATTAATCTCTCAACCAACATCATGGACAGCATATTATCTGGTCAGTTCCACAGTCCAATTTGTGGGGCCTCACTGGACATAAAATGACTGGTATATTTGCCAACAGTCACACTATTTTAAATGGAGTTGTTTTATCTGTTTGCGAGGTAGGATAATTGCGAGATAGGGCATTGTGGGTCACCCACAATGCAGGTGGATTGCTGCATTTCAAGAAGACACCTTACCATCACCATCTTCTCAAGGACAACTAGGGATGGGCAATAAATGCTAGTCCAGCCAGCAATGTCCATGTCCCATGAGTGACTCTGTTGACTCCAATTTTACCCTTCCCCACATTATTAAATGGCAGGGAGATTGGAATGGGCTAGCTGTTTGTTTTTCTAACCATTTAAAACAGTGGGAAGAAGGGGGCATTACTGCCATTAGAGGCAAGAAGAGAGTACTCCTGTCTCTGAGCTTCTGACACAAATAATTTCCAGCCTGATGTTGTGGTTTTGCATTTGCTCTTTATTAAACATTAACGTCAGTGTCCAGTGTTGTGCCCTCCACTCTGTGGGACCCTTCCTGAACCTGCTGGCCATCTCCCCGACTCTCTAAGAATTGTTGAGGACATTGCCTGAGATCACTCTGCCTTGTGGGTGAACCCAAAGCCGGACTCTGTCAGCCATCACCCTGAGATAGACCCACCTGTGGGCGACACTGACACTGACCTTTGGAACCTTCATATTCTTACCCTGACTGACTATGCTGCACACCCCCCACCCACCGCCCTCCCATGGAGCCAGACTCTTCCCACTTCACTCCTCCACCCCCCCGACCCCACTCCACATCCCCCCCCACCATCACTACTGACTCCCTCATGTCAGTCCTGCCACTCTGCTGCCCATCCCCACCCCATAACATAGATTTAAACAAAGAAAGCCTCTGCACCCAGACACAACAATGTTAAGCCGACTGGTGCAGACTGCTTTTAAACAAACATTCACTGGGTGCCAGGGGATTCTTGTGTGCATCACTGACTTTATCTTAAAGCTGGACTTTCTTCAAAGAAAGTTTTACAGTAATGAATATTCATGGAATGCAAGTTTTTCACACTGTAGGCCAGTGTGAGAGTCAATTGTAGTGATTGGAACAAGCACCAACTGGATCTCGTTTATCCTTGATTGGGACTGTCAGATAGGGCTCTTTGATTGGCCCAAGTTAACAACCCCAGTCAAGAATCTCATACCAAATCAAAGACAAAAAAAAATGCAAATGCTGGACTCCAAAATAGACAAACAGGAGGCTGGAAGAACATAGAAGTCCAGGCAGCATCAGGAGGTGGAGAAGTCAATGTTTGGGGTATAACCCTTCTTCAGGACTAGATGTGGCGTTAGGAGGAGCTACAGATAAAGGGGAGGGATGTTGAAGTGGGGAAAATAGCAGAATGGTCAACACAGGTAGTGGATATGACCCGGTTGGTTGATGGGAGGGATGAATCCTGTTGGTAGCTGGAAGGAAAGGGAGGGGGGAAAGTCAGGAAAGGGAGCCAGGGAATGGATGGAAAGATTATTTGAAATTGCTCAATGAGATCCACATGGCTCTCATTCCACAAGTATGCCGTGGATTTTATTTTTGCATCGCAACATGCTGAGGGGAAATCGAGATTTCAGCTCCCACTTAATTCACTCACTCCACACACTCCACGTTTGCCTCACCTATAGACTGCATAAGATGCCCCCTCCATCCCCAAATGGATTCAAATCCCACCATCAACCTTTTGAGAATCTAAATTCAGTTTTAAATAGTCTGAACTAAAATATTGTGCTGTGCAAAAATGACCATGAAATTGCAGAATTGTCATACAACTCCAATTGGTTCACTAATGTCATTCAGGTCTGATGTCAGTGTAATGGGACCTCCTACACAGCAGATGGCAACAGTGGTGGAGGGTGCTGAACATTTGAGCTCAACAGTTCACCAGGACCTCCACCAGCAGGTGGCGATGGTGAGGGAGGGAAATTGGAGTAGTCTAATGGAGTTTCACTGGAGAAAGGGCTAGTGGCAAGAGATAGCAGATAGACAATGTATTCAATAAACTAATGTAATGCACAAGTTTCATTCCATGTCAATAATTTAAATAGTTCCTTATTTAGCATTGATTTCCCTTCCAGTTTGTAATAACCTGATGCCACAGTGGAGTAAACTGAATCCCTGTTTCATAATCCTTGGGCTGTTCATCCATGTGTTATGTTACAGACAGCAAAAGAAAAAAGAGAAGGTTGGCATTCATGTCAGGGATTAATTTTTCTTGCAACTCTTTCCATTGGTGTCAATGCTTCTTCCAGATGTCAGCGTGGTGGTCCTGACTCAGTATATAACACCCTCTTGCTTCTGATCAGAATGTTGTGGGTTGTAAGCCGCACTCCAGAGACTGGAGCCAATAATCTAGAAAACACCAACTGCTTTAATTCAAATGGTGACAGTGGAATTGTTTACACCCACGGGAGACAGCAGTTTGGGTTACAGTTTAACGTTGAAAAACAAGACTTCCTACAGGCAGCATCCCCTTTAGTACTCCTCCAAAATGATCTCGTTATGCAGCAATCTCTATTGATAGAGCCGCTAGCAAAATATGAAGGTCTTACAATGGTCGTGTACTCACCTCATATAACAACAACTTGTATTTAGTGAGGAAAATAGGAACATGAAACAGGAGCAGGCTATTCAGCCTCTCAAATCTGCTTCCTCACACAATGAGTTCATGGCTGATCTTCTACTCCAACACTGCCATTTTCTCACACTATCATAGGTTGGCATGGTGGCTCAGTGGTTAGCACTGCTGCCTCACAGCACCAGGGACCTGGGTATGATCCCAGCCTTGGGTGACATTCTGTGTGGAGTTTGCATATTCTCCCTGTGTCTGCGTGGGTTTCCTCCCACAATCCAAACATGTGTACGTCAGGTGAATTGGCCATACGAAATTGCCCATAGTGTTAGGTGTATTAGGGGTAAATATATGGTCTGGGTGGGGTACTCTTCAGAGGGGCAGTGTGGACTTGATGGACCTGTTTCCATACTGTAGGGAATCTAATCTAATCCCCATATCTTCATTTTTAAAATTGTTGCTCTTCCATAGATTGGGGCTAAGGCCATCACTGATTGCCCATTCCTAATTGCCCTTGAGTAGCCAACTAAGAATTTTCAGAGGGCAGTTAAGATTCTGGAGTCATATACAGGTCAGACCAATTAAGGACATCAGTGAACCAGACAGATCAGTGAACTAGACAGATCTTCATGAACAATCAATGGTAGTTGCTCAGGTCACCATCATTGAGACTAGTGTTTAATTCCAGATTTCATTTGCTAAATATAAATTCCACCAGTGGTGCTTGGTTCATTCTGGGTAACAGTGTATTAGCTTAGGGCCTCTGAATTACTAGTCCATTACCATCATCCTATCCTCTTGTCACATTTATGTCTTTAATATCTAGAAATATCAAGAAATCTAACAATATTTGTTCTGAATGACTGAGCCATCATATCTCTCTGGGGTAGAGAATTCTAAAGATTTAGCCCCCATAGAGTGAAGGAATTAGTTCTACTTGGTTCTCAACGTCTCCCCTACACCACCTCAGCTGGAGGGCATCCTTTCTGCTCTAACCTGGAGAAGAAAGGCCCAGTCATCTCAATCTCTCCTCATCAAATAATCCATCCATCCCACAGGTCATTCTAGTGAATGTCCATTCCTCTGTTGGTGGATGACATAATGACATGTGTTTTCATCATTCTTTGGGATATGGGCATCGCTGGCCAGCCCAATATTTATTGTCCTTCCCAGTTGCCCTTGAAACGATGGATGGTGAGCTGCCTTCTTGAACTGCCGCAATCTCTGGCATGTTAGTAGATCCAATATGCCATAATTCCAGGATTTTGACCCAGTGACAGTGGAATAATGGCAAGAGATGTTCCAACTCAGGATGGTGAGTGGCTTGGAGGGGAATTTGCTGATATTAGCATTTCCAGATCTCTGCTGCTCTTGTCCTTTTATGTGGTGCAGGCCGTAGGTTTGCAAAATGCTGTTGTAGGAGATTTGGCAAGTTGCTGCTTGAGGCGATAGAGACACTGATTCAATCCAAAGTAAGAACCTACCCACAGAGTGTCTCTACATACATTAGGTCTTAGCATTGGCCTGCAACTCATGCTCCTTAAGGACCTTTAACCTCAGAGGCTTGAAACTTCAAGACACCAGAAGGTAACTGTGCTTGTGGAGAGTGAAGGAAAGGACATCTGGTTAACATAGCTCTGTCTTTCAACTGATTAAAGTTTAGCTAGTTAACAGTTCAATCAATCAGTTTGCAGTGCGAGTTGAGATGGCTGTGGGTTAGAGTACATAGTGATTATAAACAAAATTATCCTACAATACTTGCAGGGGGTGGTGTTCCCATGTACCTGTTGCCCTTGTCCTTCGAGATGGAAATGGCTGTGGATTTGGAAGGTGCTGTCCAAGGATCTATAGTTAATTTCTTCATTGCATCTTGTAGATAGCACACACTGCTGTTACTGAGTGTCAGTGGTGGGGGGAGTGGATGCTTGGGGATGTGAATGCAGTCAAGTGAGCTGTTTTGTCCTGGATAGTGTCAAGCTTCTTGAATATTGTAGGAGTTGCACTCAACTCACTCCCAATTGTTTATTGACATACAGAGGTTGGACAGACACCTTTCAACATGATACCTAACACTTAATAGTCAGCTGACACCTAATAGTCAGCTGACCTCAGCACGTGGTGTGTTGGTCATCTGACCTATATTACATGCACCACTCACCACCCCCCTCCACCCAACTCTGGGCACATAACCCCCAGCTCATTGCTTCTTTCACATTAAAGATAATGACCTCAACCCCCCTGTGACCATCAACCATAGGAGTGCCCCTCCCTCTGCTTTAGAAAACTGTAAGGGAAAGTGGAAAGCAGCAGAAACAAATCCTTGAATCAACCCAGGGTCAAAACGCACAATACTGTTAAAAAGACAGAAGGAAAAACACTCTATCTGAATACATTCAGCTTTGACAACAGGATAGGCAAATTCACAGTGCCAGTTGAAGTAAAAGGGGATGATTCAATTGCACTTTGGATTGGTGGCTGCAAGGAGACCAAAACTGGGAACTGAATCTTAAAGGGTATTCAACATTTAGGAGGGATAGGTGAAAAGGGGGAGGACAGTACTGGTAATAAGGGATGGGATCAGCAAATTAGTGAGAAGTAAATTAATGATTAGTAATTAAGAGTAAGAGGAACTCTGATCAGAATCTGGGTGAAGCTAACAAACAGCAAGGAGCAGCAAACATCAGCACGAGTGTCTAATAGACATCCATCATTCCTGAAGAAGGGTTCATGCCCGAAACATCGATTCTCCTGCTCCTTGGATGCTGCCTGACCTGCTGCGCTTTTCTAGCAACACATTTTCAGCATCCAACAGTAATGACAATATAGGGCATGATACAAATAAAAAATGTAGAGGTGCATGAGGCATGGGAATGCAGTAATCATGGTGGCATTAATATGATCTGATAGGCAGAGGAATGACTGCAGGATGAAAAGGATTATGTCCTGAATATTGAGGGGCACCTGACATTTAGGAAAAGTAGGAACCAAGGTAAATGTGCAGCAATAGCTCTAGTTAGAGATGACCCTGGTTCAGGAAATCCAAATAAAGAATCAGTTTGGAAGGGATAAATTCTGACATATCACCTGATAACCTACACTCCAGAGTACTAAAGGAAGTGGCCCTGGAAATATTGGATGCATTAATGATCATTTCCAAAATTCTATAGACTCTGGAGTAATTCCTGCAGATTGGAGGGGGTCAAATGTAACCCCGCGCTTTAAAAAGGGGGGGGGGGGAGAAAAAATAATGAGAATTATAGACTAGTTAGCCTCACATCAGTAGCAGGGAGAATGCTACAGTCTATTATAAAAGATGTTATAACAGAACGTTTGAAAAGCATTGAGGGGATTGGAAAGGCAAATCATGTATAACAAATCTACTGAAGTTATGTCAGGATGTAACCAGTAGAACAGATAAGGAAAACCAGTGTATACAACGTATTTGGATTATCAGAAAGTGAAAAGGTCCCTCATAAGACATTATTGGCCAAGGTTAAAGCACGTGGGATAGGAAGTAATATATTGGCATGAATCAGTAACTGGTTGACAGAGAGGAAATAGAGTGGGAGTAAATGGTTCTTTTGCCAAGTGGCAGGCAGCAGATAATGGGGTATCACAAGGATCAGTCCTTAGACCCTAACTTTCACAACATACATAAATGATCTGAGTGAGGAAACCAAATGTGGCATTTTGAAGTTTGAAGACGGCACAAACTGAGTGAGATTGTGAATTGTGAGAAGGATTCAAAAAAGCTTCAAGGTGATTGGGACATGTTGAGCAAGTGGGCAATCATGTGACAGGTCTGAAAATGTGCTACTGGAAAAATGCAGCAGGTCAAGCAGCATCCAAGGAACAGGAGGATCGACGTTTCAGGCATGAGCCCTTCTTCAGGAATGAGGAGAGTGTGCCCAGCAGGCTAAGGTAAAAGGTAGGGAGGAGGGACTTGGGGGAGAGGCGTTGGAAATGCGATAGGTGGAAGGAGGTTAAGGTGAGGGGGATAGGCCGGAGTGGGGGTGGGGCAGAGAGATCAGGAAGAAGATTGCAGGTTAGGAAGGTGGTGCTGAGTTCAAGGGTTGGGACTGAGACAAGGTGGGGGGAGGGGAACTGAGGAAACTGGAGAAATCTGAGTTCATCCCTTGTGGTTGGAGGGTTCCTAGGTGGAAGATGAGGCGCTCTTCCTCCAACCGTCATGTTGCTATGGTCTGGCGATGGAGGAGTCCAAGGACCTACATGTCCTTGGTGGAGTGGGAGGGGGAGTTGAAGTGTTGAGCCACGGGGTGGTTGGGTTGGTTGGTCCGGTGTCCCAGAGGTGTTCTCTGAAACATTCCGCAAGAAGGCGGCCTGTCTCCCCAATATAGAGGAGGCCACAACGGGTGCAGCGGATGCAGTAAATGATGTGTGTGGAGGTGCAGGTGAATTTGTGGCGGATATGGAAGGATCCCTTGGGGCCTTGGAGGGACGTAAGGGGGCAGATGTGGGCGCAAGTTTTGCATTTCTTGAGGTTGCAGGGGAAGGTGCCGGGAATGGAGGTTGGGTTGGTGGGGGGGGATGTGGACCTGACAAGGGAGTCACGGAGGGTGTGGTCTTTTCGGAATGCTGATAGGGGAGGGGAGGGAAATATATCCCTGGTGGTGGGGTCCGTTTGGAGGTGGCGGAAATGACGACAGATGATATGATGTATATGGAGGTTGGTGGGGTGGTAGGTGAGGACCAGTGGGGTTCTGTCCTGGTGGCGATTGGAGGGGCGGGGCGGAGGAGCGGGAAGTGGAGGAGATGCGGTGGAGAGCATCGTCAATCACGTCTGGGTGGAAATTGCGGTGTTTGAAGAAGGAGGACATCTGGGTTGTTCGGTATTGGAACTGGTCCTCCTGGGAGCAGATGCAGCGGAGACGAAGGAATTGGGAATATGGGATGGCGTTTTTACAGGGGGCAGGGTGGGAGGAGGTGTAGTCTAGATAGCTGTGGGAGTCGGTCGGTTTATAGTAAATGTCCGTGTTGATTCGGTTGCCCGAGATAGAAATGTAGAGGTCTAGGAAGGGGAGGGGAGGGAGGAGTCTGAGACTGTCCAGGTAAATTTGAGGTCGGGGTGGAAGGTGTTGGTAAAGTGGATGAACTGTTCAACTTCCTCATGGGAGCATGAGGCAGCGCCGATACAGTCATCGATGTAGCAGAGGAAAAGGTGGGGGATGGTGCCAGTGTAGCTGCGGAAGATGGACTGTTCCACATATCCGACGAAGAGGCAGGCATAGCTGGGGCCCATGCGGGTGCCCATGGCTACTCCTTTGGTTTGGAGGAAGTGGGAGGATTGGAAACAGAAGTTGTTCAGAGTGAGGACCAGTTCAGTCAGTCGAAGAAGGGTGTCAGTGGAAGGGTACTGGTTGGTACGGTGGGAAAGAAAGAAGCGGAGGGCTTTGAGTCCTTCGTGATGGGGGATGGAGGTGTACAGGGACTGGATGTCCATGGTGAAGATAAGGCGTTGGGGACCGGGGAAGCGAAAATCATGGAGGAGGTGGAGGGCGTGGGTGGTGTCCCGAACGTAGGTGGGGA
Organism: Chiloscyllium plagiosum; assembly: GCF_037043375.1. Lineage (NCBI taxonomy): Eukaryota > Metazoa > Chordata > Chondrichthyes > Orectolobiformes > Hemiscylliidae > Chiloscyllium > Chiloscyllium plagiosum. Next base: position 12,557,959 of record NW_028270154.1, read on the forward strand.
GTTCTTGGACTAAGGGGGACAGGACCATGTCGAGGTATGCAGAGATGAGTTCGGTGGGGCAAGAGCAGGCTGAGACAATGGGTCAGCCGGGGCAGTCAAGTTTGTGGATTTTGGGCAGGAGGTAGAAACGGGCGGTGCGGGGTTGTGGGACAATCGTGTGACAGGTGCAGTACAATGTGAATAAACATGAGCTGGTACATTTTAGTGTGAAATACAAATGTTTAATGGTGATACAGATAGGTTGAGTGAATGAGCAAAAACCTGGCAGTTGGAAAATAATATACAAAAATGTACAAAAGTTGCCCACTTTGGCAGAAAGAATAAAAAAGCAGAGTATTAGTTAAACAGAGAATGATGCAGAATTCTGAGGTGCAGAGAGATGTCAGTGTTCCGGTGCATGATTCACAAAACATTAGTATTTGGGTACAGCACATAATCAACAAAGCTAATGGGTCCAATTATTCATAGCAAGAGGAATTAAACATAAAAGTAAAGACATTACGTTTCAGTTATACATGGCACTGGTGAGACTTTATTTTGAGTCTGTATGTGGTTTTGGTTTCCTCATTTAAGTAAAGATTCAGAAGAGGTTTATGAGATTGATACCTGGACAGAGCAGGTTGTCTTTTCAGGATAAGTTGTACAGTCTGAGATTGTTTGCACTGAGTTTAGAATAGTGAAGGGTAAAGTGAGTTTGGCAAGGCCAATATGTAAAGGACATTTCCTGTTAGGGGCCAGTCCACAACTAAGGGAGACAGTTTTGAAATTAGGGGTCACCTTTTTAAGACAGGGATGAGGATAATGTTTTTCTCTCAAGATGTTGTGGAATTGTTTGGAACTCTGTGTCTCAGAAGCCAATGGAAAGGAGATCATTGAATATTTTTAAGATGGAGGTGGTTAGATTCTTGACAGGCAGGACGTCAAGGGTGATCAGGGTTTGATGGGGATGTGAAATGGAAAGGCAGACGTCCTTCCCAAAAGGGCATTAGCGAATCTGTTAACAATCGATGATGGTTTTTTTTTTTGGATTAGATTCCTTCCAGTGTGGAAACAGGCCCTTCGGCCCAACAAGTCCACACCAACCCTCCGAAGAGTAACCCACCCAGACCCACTTCCCTCTGACTAATGTGCCCAACACGATGGGCAATTTAGCATAGCCAATTCACCTGACCTGCACATCTTTGGATTGTGGCAGGAAACCGGAGCACCCGGAGGAAACTCACGTAGACACGGGGAGAACGTGCAAACTCCAGACAGACAGTCGCCCGAGGCTGGAATTGAACTTGGAACCCTGGCGCTGTGAGGCAGCAGTGCTAACCACTGAGCCACTGTGCTGCCCCCTGCCCCTCAATGGTATTGAGTATGAATTGGGACGTCTTATTGCAGCTGTATAAGATGTTGGTGAGGCCACATTTGGAGGACTGTGTGCAGGTCTGGTCTTCCTACAATAGAAAGGATATTATCAAATGAGAAACAATGCAGAAAAGATTTACTAGGAGGCTACCTGGACTGGAAGGTTTGGGTTACAATGACAGTTGGATAGGCTGAGACTCTTTTCACTGGAACATATGAAACTGAGGGGTAACCTTATAGAGATCTTTAAAATCATGAGAGGAATGAACAGGGTAGATAGCTTATTTAGCTTTTTCCCATGGTAGATGAGGCTAAAACTTGAGGGCATAGGTTTAAGGTGAGAGAGGAGAGATACAAAAAGTCCAGAGAGCAGTTTTTTTTTACAAGAGAAATGGTTAAGAGTCTGGAACAGGCTGCCAGAGATAGTGGTGGAAGCGAATATAGGTACACAATCCTTTATCCAAAATTCCGAAATCCAAAGAGCTCCAAAATCCAAAATGTTTTTCATGGAGTGTGGAGTGTCATTTTGATGTGTGAATAGGTGACCCAACACCACTCGACCCACTCGAACCACGTCACTCAGATGTGACGTGACGGCGTGGCCCAGCACTGGCAGGCGTCAATTGTGTCTCAGCGTTCGTACTATTCACACGTGCATCTGCTGTTCAGTCATTTTTTTTATTTCAGTGTTAAAATGTCATTTATTCCAAAATCCAAAAAATTCCGAATTTCAAAGAACAACTGGCCCCAATGATTTCAGATAAAGGATTGTGTACAATTTTGTCATTTAAGAAACATTTAGACAGGTACATGGATGAATAGGTATTGAAGGATATGGATCAAACACAGACAAATGGGACTAGATTAAATTGTAAAACTGGATAGCATGGGCAAGTTGGGCTGAAGGGCCTGTTTCCATGCTGTAGACCTCTGTGACTCTATGGTAACATGGTCACCATTAGACATGATTTGGAGATGCCGGTGTTGGACTGGGGTGTACAAAGTTAAAAATCACACAACACCAGGGTATAGTCCAACTGTTTATTTGGAAGCACTAGCTTTCGGAGCGCTGCTCCTTCATCAGGTGGTTGTGGAATATGAGATCGTAGGACACGAGCAGTGCTCTGAAAGCTAGTGCTTCCAAATAAACCTGTTGGACTATAAGCTGGTGTTGTGTGATTTTTAACCATTACACTTGGTTTTAATCCCAGATTCAGTGGCAATGGAGTTGGATGGGCAATTGTGGCCATGATGAAGAGCCTCCCTTTTGTCCAGGCAGCTCTTTATAATCCAGCCCACCCACTACATTGGCAGCTAACAGTAGGTTTCTCCAATGGAAGGACAGCCACATGTTTCCCATTCAAGCAGCCTGCTCTTCCAATTTTAATTAGAATCACGCGGGAACCAGCAACAAGGAAGAGAGTGGAAGTGATGCACAGGGACACCAGCCCAGAACAGTGGCCAGGGTTAAAATTTTGCCTTTGTATTTTTGGTCCCACATTTAATTTTAAGAGAAAGCAACAGATTTTTTTTAAAACTGATCATTAGTAAAAGTAACCACTATTCCCACAAAAAACACACCTGGTTCACTAATGTCCTTTAAAGAAAGGAAACTTGCTGTCTTTCCCCAGTCTGGGCCTAAAGGTGACTCCAGTCTGAAATTTTAACAGCTCGTTCAAATGGCCAAGCCAAGTTTCATTCAATGACTGGTCGATGGCTGAATGACATTGTCTCTGGACTTGTAATGCAGACCCCCAGGTAAGTCCTTGGGGATCCAGATTTGAATCCACCAAGGCAAATAGTGGAATGAAAATTCACGAAGGATCTGGGTTGAGGAATCCAATTAAACATTTTGTGAAGACCCATCCAGGTCATTAATGCCCTTTAAGAAAAGTAATTTTTTTAAAAATGATTAATTCATGGGATGAGAGCATCACTGGCTAAGCAGCACTTATTACCCATTCCTAATTTGTGCAGCATGGTGGTTAGCACTGCTGCCTCACAGCGCCAGAGACCTGGGTTCAATTCTCACCTCAGGCAACTGTCTGTGTGGAGTTTGCACACTCTCCCCGTGTCTGCGTGGATTTCCTCCGGGTGCTCCAGTTTCCTCCCACAGTCCAAAAATGTGCAGGTTAGGTGAATTGGCCATGCTAAATTGCCCATAGTGTTAGGCGAAGGGGTAAATGTAGAGGAATGGTTCTGGGTGGGTTGCTCTTCTGAGAGTCAGTGTGGACTTGTTGGGCCAAAGGGCCTGTTTCCACACTGTAAGTAATCTAATCTAATCTAATTACCCAGAGGGCAGTTAAAAGTCAATCCGATTGCTGTAGGTCTGGAGTCACATATAGGCCAGACCAGGTAAGAGTGGCAGTTCCTTCCCTAAAGGACATTATTAAATCAGATGGGTTTTTCCACAACAATAATTCCAGATTTTTAAAAATTGAATTCAGATTCCACCATCTGCCATGGCAGAATTTGAACCCGGATCCGCAGAACATTATCTGGGTTTCTGGATTAACGGTCCAGTGATAATACCAGTAGGCCATAGCTTCCCACAAGACATTTTCAAAAAGACATTAGATTCAGATCTCGGGAATCAAAGGGTATGGGGAGAAAGTGGGAAAAGGGCACTGAGACGGATGACCAACCCTGATCATAGTGACTGATGGAGCAGGCTCGAAGGGCCGAATGACCTACTATTAGCAGGAGTTCCTAATTTCTATGTTTCTACGCAACTGTGATCCTTACCTGGTTGGGCCTACATGTGACTCCAGACCCACAGCAATGTGGTTGATTCTTAACTGTGCTTTGGGCAATTAATAAATACCGGCCTAGCCACTGACACCGACATTCCGTGAGTGAATAAAAACAGAAACAGACTTTCGGAAGGCAACTTTCCATCGCCCTCTCACAATAAATACCAAACGTAGCAGCAGCATTCACATCCAGAGAATGTGAATGTTTAAGAAGTGTCAGGAGGGAGTCATGGAGTGCACATCCCTCTGGTTCTTCTGAGGGGAGGTAAAGGTGCAAGCACTGGGTCAAAGGTCATTGGATAGCAATGGGAGCCCTGTGCTGGGCAGGGCTTCTCAAATGATGCAACATGTGTTTTATGTAAAGGTGGCGGGTGGGGGGGAGGGTGGAGGGAAAGATCTGGTTTGCATGGAAAAGATCTGAAAAACAATCAAAACTCAGATCGCTGGAAGACAGCCCAGAATTTATTTAAAATATGATTTCCTGTACAGCAACCGAAGCCTCATGACAGAGTGTTCACTCCTCAAGGCAGCAGCTCCTGGAGGCAGGGGGCTCCTTATTACTTTGGGAATAGGAGGAAGCCATTCGGCCCCTTGAGCCTGTTCCAGGGGAACAAGAAGCAGTCATTCACCCTTGAAACCCATCACACAGGAACAGAGGGAGGCCATTCAGCCCTTGAAACCTGTCACACAGGAACTGCAGGAGGCCATTCAGCCCCTTGAAACCCATCACACAGGAACAGCAGGAGGCCATTCAGCTTTGAAACCTGTTATGCAGGAATAGCAGGAGGCCATTCAGCCCTTGAAACCTGTCACACAGGAACAGCAGGAGGCCATTCAGCCCTGAAACCCTTCACACGGGAACAACAAACAGCTATTCAGCCTTGAAAGCTGTTGTGCAGGAAAGGTAGGAGGCCATTCAGCCTTGAAATCTGTCCCAAGGAACAGCAGGAGACCATCCAGTCCTTGAAACCTATTACACAGAAACAACAGGAGACCATTCAGCCTTGAAACCCATCACACAGTAACAGCAGGAGACCATTCAGCCCCTCAGCCTATTTACCAGTAAGAGGAATCCATTCAGCTTTTCATTCCTAATATACAGGTATGGGAGGAGATCATCAAATCCCTTAAGCCTGTCACACAGGAACAGGAAGAGGCCACTTGGTCCTTCAAGCCTACCACACAGTAACCGGAGAGGCCCATTCAGCCCTTTTTGAGCCTGCGCCATAGTTGAATGAAGTCATTCAGCACTTTAAGTCTGTCACACAAGAACAGAGTGTGGCCATCCAGCCCTCCATTATTAAAACAAGGCTGACTTGCAGCTAAACTCTATTTCTCTGGCTTGCCTGCATCAACCCAAATCTTGTGACCCAACCTCCGTCCGCAAGGTCCGCCACTGCCCAATCGATCTCAGTCTGAACATTTTCATCTTGCCTCCAGGCATTGCAGCTGTTGGGGGGGGCAGTGTTGCCCTTCACCCTTTGTGTGAGGAGATGTGTCTTGACAGCACACCTGAGACACAAGGTACTACACCCTTGCTCAATATGCCTCCACCCTCACCATAACCTACCCACCAGAGAAAAGAGCTTTTCCTCAATTTACTCTATCAATGCATTTAATTATCTTGAACGCTTGAAAATTGTTCATCCCTCAATCTTCTACGCTCAAGGGTAGAAACTTAATCTATGTAATCCGTCCTCATTTTAGTATCCACACCTGTGCATCTAACCCTGTTACAATTTTACACATTTTCAATCAGTTCCCTCTCAACCTTCTCAGCTCTGGTGAATGGCTTATATCAGATCAAGAAAATGGAACTTTCACCAAGTTGATGGCAAAAGTTTACACAAGGTGTAGTCAAAACGTGTGGTGCTGGAAAAGCACAGCACGTCAGGCAGCATCCAAGGAGCAGGAGAGTCGATGTTTTGGGCAAGATCCCTTCATCAGGAATGTGATCCTGCTCCTCAGATGCTGCCTGTCCAGCTGTGCTTTTCCAGTGCCACACTTTTTGACTCTGATCTCCAGAATCTGCAGTCCTCACTTTCTCCTACAAGGTGTAGTCAGCAGAGGGCAGTCAGTGCTTGTGGAACCAGGACCCCTCCACCCATAGCTCATCAGAACGGAGGAGGGTAGAGTATTTCAGGCTGTCAATGTACTTACACTCTATGAGGGAGTGCTGCGGAGGTTCACAAGTTTGATACTGGGAATGGCAGGAATGTCCTATGAGGAGAAATGGTTCAACTGTATCTGTATTCACCAGAGCTTAGAAGGTTGAGAGGGGAACTGATTTAAATATATAAAATTTCCATCCTGACACCCCTGCACAATCTCGACCCTCTTCCGAATCTGGCCTCTTGTTCACCACCTTGCACATCCTCACCATCTATTGCTCCAATACTGGCAGCTGTGCTTCCATCTGCATTAGGCATGGTGACGCCCAAGTTAAACCACCACCAGTCATCACTCTCTGAAGGGAGAGCAGCCCTGTGATCATAGAATCCCTACAGTGTGGAAGCAGGCCATTTGGCCCATCAAGTCCACACTGACCCTCCAAAGAATATCCCACCCTAAATGCTAAATTGCCTACAGTGTTTAAGGATGTGTAAGTTAGGTACATTAGTAAGGGGTAAATGTAGAGTAATAGGGTAGGGGAATAGGTTTAGTTGGGATACCCTTCAGAGGGTCGGTGTGGACGTGTTGAGCCAAAGGGATTCAATGATTCACTCAGACGCAGACGCAGCACCCCCCCCCCATCCTGTAACCCTGCATTTCTCATGGTTAATCCACCTAGCCTGCACACCTTTAGACTGTGGGAGGAAACCGGAGCACCCAGAGGAAACCCACACAGACATGGGGAGAATGTGCAAACTCCACACAGACAGTTGCCTGAGGGTGGAATCGAACTTGAATCTTGGGCGCTGTGAGACAGCAGTGTTAACCACTGAGCCAACATGCCCAACCCTTTCATAAATACCTTCCTCTGGGGGAATCCCTTGGGACGGAGGATTACTTTCTTCCACTTTGGTGATGAGGAGCCTGAGATAACTAAACAATCCGTGCTGCATCTGCAGGATCCAAAGATGTGCAGGTGAGGTAGATTGGCCACACTAAGTAGCCCATAGTGTTCAGGGATGTGCAGGTTAGGTGCTTTAGTCAGGGATAAATGTAGAGTAATAGAGGTAGAGGAATGGATCTGGGTGGGTTACTCTTCGGAGGGTCAGTGTGGACTTGTTGGGCCTAATGGCCTGTTTCCACACTGTAGGGATTTTATGATTCTATGATTATGGTGACTTTACTCTTTTATACCCTGGTTTAGATTAGACTGGTGCTGGAAACGCACAGCAGTTCAGGCAGCATCCGAGGAGCAGTAAAATCGACATTTCGGGCAAAAGCCCTTTTATACAGGTGAAGGGCTTTTGCCCGAAACGTTGATTTTACTGCTCCTCGGATGCTGCCTGAACTACTGTGCTTTTCCAGCACCACTCTAATCTAAACTCTGGTTACCAGCATCTGCAGTCATTGTTTTTACCTTTTATACCCTAGAATTCCCTCCCTAAACCTCTCTGCCACCCTCTCCTCTAAGATTCTCCTTAAAACCTAACTCCTTTCGAAGTCAACTTCAGTTTGATAACACTCCTGTGAAGAACTTTGGGCTGTTTTGCTACGTTAAAAGTGCTATATAAATGCACTTTGGCATTGATGCATGGTAAGAACAATGAGTATTTGAAGGGTAAAAAAAAGTGTTGACCTTCCTTACTGCCTGAACACAGAGGGATTCTGGAATTTGTCAAAGTGCCAGACACAGAGACAGAAAGAGAAGATAACACGAGCTCTGTTTTCATTTTCATCAGTTTAGCTTTAAGTCTGTTCCAGACCAGTCTTTTGTTAGTCAACTGTGACTGGACAAAGAGTCCTGAACTTAGGGGAGTGAAAAAAAACCATGCCAGTGATCAATGAGATCATTCTGCTTTTCGAACAAAGCACGATGGAAAAAGAAATGTTCAATCCACTTTCCAAGAAACAAAACATTTGAAAAAAAATGAATAATTGGTGTGATTGTGTCTCCATGTAATAATCTCTAACACGACGGATACAGAGTGGGCAAAACCATTCCAACCAATCCCAGTGTTGTCCATGTTGACCAAATTCCTCTGGACAGATTTTCCAGTGGCTTTATCCCAGGGTATCCAACCTTTTCCCTCAAACTAACACTCTCCTACCATTGGTCGCTTAATGCAACTAACCTCATAATGGTCCACCAATCAGAACTTGAAATGACCCTTCACTGATTGGTTGATTCTTGACTGCAAATCAAACTAACGCTTCCTCCATCCCCGCCCCCATCTCTACTTTCAATGCTTTATATAAGTAACATACAGAAGTGTTGATGCGAAGATGAAAAACACACATGTTAATACAGCCTGTTTTTACTTTTCCCCCTAGATTTTTGACACCTATTGTGTCCTGAAAAATTAATCTTTAATTTCTGGAGACTCCATGAACTCTAATCTCAATGACCTCCAGACACAGTGACTCCAAAAGTTCCCAATCCTCCAGTCTTGTGTTCAGCTCTTTCTGCGATTTTAACCCTTTCCATTGATGGAACTTATTCATATGCAACAACTATCCTCCACTGATCTCTCTCACCCTCCTTCAGTTCGTAGAATCCCTACAGTGCAGGTAGAGAGGCCATTCAGGTTTCACCGACCCTCAGAAGATCATCCACCCAGACCCACTCCTCCAACCTATCCCCACATTCACCTTGGTTTTACCCAAAACATTGACTCTCCTGCTCCTCAGATCCAACTGACCTGCTGTGCTTTTCCAGCACCACTCTCTCGACTCTGATTTCCAGCATCTGCAGTCCTCACTTTCTCCACATTTACCTTGGCCAATCTAGCAAGGCAAAAGTGAGGACTGCAGATGCTGGAGATCAGAGTTGAAGCATATGGTGATGGCAAAGCACAGCCGTTCAGGCAGCATCCAAGGAGCAGGAGAATTGACGTTTCAGGCATAAGCTTGCACATCCCTGGATATTATGGGCAATTTAGCACAGACAATCTACCTAACCTGCATATCTTTCAACTGTGAGAGGAAACCAGAGCACATGGAATGGACCCACACAGCTAACTCCCACAGCATGGGAGAACACTGTTGCCTCACAGTGTCAGGAGCCCAGGTTCGATTCCAGGCTCAGGCAACAGTCTGTGTGGAATTTGCACATTTTCCCTGTGTCTGTGTGGGTTTCCTCTGGGTACTCCAGTATCATCCAGCAGTCCAAAGACATGCAGGTTAGGTGGATTGGCCATGCTAAATTGCCCATTATGTTCAGGAACGTTAGGTGCATTAGTCAGGGGAAATGTAAAGTAATAGGTTAGGGGAATGGGTCTGGGTGGAATACTCTTCAGTGAATCAATGTGGACTTGTTGGGCCAAATGGCCTGTTTCCAAACTGTAGGGATTCCATAGACACATGCAAACTCCCACACAGTAACCCAAGACTGGAACTGAACCTATGTCCTGGGGCTGTGAGGTAGCAGTGCTTACCACTGTGCCACCATCCACCCCTCTTCATACCTCTTCATCACTTCTTCATATCTTCCACTGTCTTGGTGCGCATTCCCTTTCTCTCTACCCACACCAACATCACACCACCACTCCCCTCCCAACATTACCTCCATCTCCATTATGACCCCCTTAAAACTCACATCTTTGTACAAGATTTTAGTCCTGAAACCTCTTGGCTTGGCATGAGTGAAAGTTGATTGTTGGGGACGGGGGTGGGGAATACCTATCGCCCAGCAACCGCACTTCCTGCTCCCCATATTGAGTACACATTCCGCCTCTCTTGGTCCAAGCAATGAGGGTGCTAATATTCAGAAAAATGTTGGCAACTTCATAAAGCAACTTTGTAATCTCTGCAAGAAGCTCACAAGTCACTAATTCAGTCAGGAATTCAGCTGCATGTATTTACCAACTTTTTCGCTAACATTTGTTCTCTGTCTCCTGGGCTGTTGGACAGCTATCAAGATATTTGTGAGGTGTAGGGAACAGGAGATGTGGCCACTATCTGACTTATACCCCATTCCCTGTCATTAGTAGTTAATAATGCCAACCCTCGTTGACTTCTCTCCAACCTATGCTACTTATAGAGTTATACAATGCAGAAACACAGTCCAACTTGTCCATGCTGACCAGTTTCCCAAACTAAACTAGTCCCATTTGCCTGTCCATGGGAACTTGATCCAAGCAGTTTCTTCACTAATATTCATATAAACAGCAGGGAAATTTGAAAAGCAAAGATTATAAACAAAGTTTGCTTCAGTACCTAAGCAGAGAAATATTTTGAAAAATGATCATCTTCAAACACTACCTACGTACACAATGGTACCAACCCGAGAAGCACAGTCAGGGGGCCTTGCTGACAGCGCAACGATAAGGCAGGCAGAGTGAAGTGAGAAATGACCAGGAAGTAGGGGTTTTAAAACAGGAAATAACACTTTAAAAAAGGAGATAGGATTCAAAAATAGAAATAGCTTTAAATTGAAAAAGCTTTCATAAGGGAGGCTTAAAATGAGAAATTAGTGCATGGAATCAGCTTATTCTATGATTTTATGTTGTTTTCAATAAAGACATTCTTCCCAGTGAGTTAAAAGGAATTGAAGAGCAGCGTGGGAGTTCTCCCCAATCTTTTTAGATCTCAATAAATGCCAACTTAATGCCATAGGGCCAAAAGATATAGAAGCAGAATTAGGCCATTCAGCCCATTGAGTCTGCTCCACCAGTTGATCAGGTCGGATATGTTTCTCAACCCCATTCTCCTGCCTTCTCCCCATAGCCCTTGATCCCCTTACTAATCAAGAACCTATCTATCTCTGTCTTAATGTTACATAGCTAATTGGTACCTGATCATGTATCAGTGGGATTTTTCTGTGCACAAGTTGGCTGCTAAATTTCTTACTTTACACAAAGCCGTCACAAAATACATCATTGGTTGCACTCCATTTTGGGAGGTGACCCTTCGCCATTATTGAAAAGAGCATAGAATCCCTACAGTGTGGAAGCAGGCTATTTGGCCCATCAAGCCAATAGCGACCCTCCAAATAGCATCCCACTCAGAACCACCCCAGTCCACCCTACCCCTGCAACGCTGCAGTTCCCATAGCTAACCACTGGACACTACAGGCAATTTGGTATGGTCAGTCTACCTAACATACACATCTTCACACTGTGGGAAGAAACTGGAGCACACAGAGGACATCCACACAGACACTGGGAGAATGTATGAACTTCACACAGATAGTTGCCCAAGATTGGAATCACTGATGCTATGAGGCAGTAGTGCTAACCACTGAGCCACCGTGCCACCCCAGCATAGAATATATGAGTAAGGAAGTCTTGCTACAAACATATAAGGAATTGGTGAGAACAGACCTAGAAGTCTGTTTCCTTTTGTTTCTCCATATTTAAGGAGGAAGATTGGAATTATCCACTGGGATGGTGAGAATCAGTCTTTGGGGTAGAGATTATAGGTCATGCCTTGGACCCTCCCATTATATAAGATGACATCTTTCAAGTGTGGACGTAAGTCATCCTTAAGCACAAGGGATATCCTCAGAGAGAGAAGAGACCACAAGAAAATAAGACTCAGGAGCAGAATTAAAACATTCAGTCCATTGAGTCTGCAGCACCATTCGATCATGGCTGATATGTGTCTCAGCCCATTCTCTTGCCATCTCCCATAAGCTTTAACCTCCTTACTAATCAAGAACCTAACTACCTCTGTCTTAAATACACTCAATGACTTGGCCTCCACAGCCTTCTGCAGCAGTGAGTTCCATTGATACCCCATCCTCTGGCTGAAGAGATTTTCCTCAGCTCAGTTCTCAAGGGTCATCCCTTCACTCTGAGGCTGTGCCCTCGGGTCCTAGTCTGTCTTGCTAGTAGAAACATCTTTTCCATGTGCACTATATCCAGGCTGCTGAGAAGGACCATCTTTAAATGTTTTGTCCAAAAACTGATTTCAATAGTTTCGATGGAGAATTCAGTCATCAGAATGTAGCTGTTAAGCAGTCAGCAAAATGCAGCAATGGATGGTTTTGTTCTCTGTTGCGACTCGGCAGGATTCCATGACCCATTTTAACACACTGTTCTCCGCCTGTTCCATGCACAAAGTCCCCCACCCCCAGAGACACTAGGGACAATTCCAATTCCCGAAAATTGACAATGATATTGAATTAGTGTTGGGCAACGCTGTTGTAGATAGCAGGTGTAAGCCAAGCCATAATTCTCCTCAGACAATGACCTGTTTGTTCCTGTACATCAACTCGGATGTTTTGGCACCTTCATTAACTTTCCCAGCAGCACAACCACACTCTCATTGCTGTGCTGTGTCAACAGAGAAAGAGCTTGCATTGTTATAACGCCTTTCACAACCTTCAAAAAACCCCAGGGGCATTTTTCTTACAGTCAGCAAACTATTTTGGAAAGGCGATCACTCTTGTAAAGCCAATCCCACACAGTCTTAGAGTACAGCAAACCCAAGGGAGTTTAGCTCCTGGAGATTTTTGACATTGCATGGTTAAATGTGGGGAACAAATTGCCACTTGCTGACGAGGTCATAACCAGGGGGCCAAAAAACATGACAGTCACAAACCCAATATTTTATCAATTCAGACAAAACTGAGATGGGGAACTCATAACCACAGGAAGAGGTTCAGGTCAGTACTACCGATCTGTTCAATGGGAAGGCGCACAAAAGTACACAAGGGAGCAAAGAATAGAAGAAGCTTGTGAGGAGCAGGAATATCAGCTTAAACCAGTTGCACCAAAACTCCTACAGTTCAACATAGGAAACGTGGAAGTTGCCTAGTGCACTACAAGATCCCACAAAGGGCAATGCAGCAGGGAATCAGGACGGCTGATGGAATGCTGGCCTTTAGTCTAAGGGGGGTTGGTCTACAAGAGTAGGGATTAAATTAGATTCCCTACAGTGTGGAAACAGGCCCTTCGGCCCAACTAGTCCACACCGACCCTCCGAAGAGCAACCCACCCACCCATTCCCCTACATTTACCCCTTCACCTAACACTACGGGCAATTTAGCGTGGCCAATTCACCTAACCTGCACATTTTTGGATTGTGGGAGGAAACCGGAGCACCCGGAGGAAACCCACGCAGACACGGAGAGAACGTGCAAACTCCACACAGACAGTTGCCCGAGGCGGGAATTGAACCCGGGTCTCTGGCGTTGTGAGGCAGCAGTGCTAACCACTGCACTATTGTGCCACCCGTGAAATGTCTTACTGCAACTGTACAAAGCGCTGGTGAGACCACATCTGGAGTACAGTGAGAGGTTTTGGTCCCTTTATTTAAGGAGAGATATTGTTTCATGGGAGACAGTTCACAGAAGGTTCACTAGAACAATCCCCAGTATGGAGGAATTGTCTTATGAGACAAGGTTAAAGAAGTTGGGATTCTGGATTAGTGGTGCTGGAAGAGCACAGCAGTTCAGGCAGCATCCGAGGAGTGGTAAAATCGACGTTTCGGGCAAAAGCTGTTCATCAGGAATACAGCCTAGTTTTTACCTAGTTTTACCTAAAGAGGTTTGGACTCTACAGGAATGAGACGTGATCGTATTGAAACATATAGGATTCTTACGGGGCTTTGACAGGATAAATGCTGAGAGGATGTTTCTCCTCTTGGGAGAGTTTAGCACCAGAGGGCACAGAATCTCAGAACCAGAGTCTCAGAATAAAAAGGCACCAATTTAAAACTGAGATGAGGAGGAATTTCTTCTTTCAGAAGATTGGGAGTCTTTGGAACTCTTTGCCAGGGAAGTGCAAGTGTAATAAATGTTGACCCAGCCAGCAACACCCACACCCCAATAAAACAAAAACATAAAATGCTAGCCAGTGATACAGAATCCTTTCCATGCCAGGACAGACAGCCATTGGTTTAAAGTCTGGGCTAATGGATGACCCGATCCTAATAAGTATAACAGCCTCTTACATGCTGACACCAGCAAGGCAGCCTTGACTTTCTACCCAACACTTTCGAGTGACGTTCGGAAGAAGAGTCTTTGGACTCAAAACATTAGCTCTGTTTTTCTGTTTCCTCAGAAGCAATGTGACTATTGGGTTTCTCCAGTATTTTCTTTCCTTGCCTTGTAGCAGGGCTGGGAGATCTTGTGGTGCAGTGGGTAATCTCCTTATCTCTGGGCAGAAGCCCCAGGCTCAGGTTCCACTTCAGGACTTGTTGGCCGTGGAAGGTGCTGATCTGTAAATCCTTCTGCTTCGCCAATGACACATGATAACAGTGAGAGAGTCTCCTGGTCGGGCCGTAACATCTGGTAGTTGTAGCCCATTTTCTTGCCATGAGAGATTACCATGAACAAACAAACTGCGCTCTCTCTCTGTCTCTTTAGAGTGTGTCTCAAACCCACAACCCACTAATTCTGAGATGAGAGTGCTACCCATTGACTTTCATAGCTATGTCCAATATTGTGCAGACATATTGGGTGGCATTCCATATTGTTTTTCTGTCTATTCATACATCAGTAGAGTATTGAAGCAAGTATCAAAAACTCCAGTAAGCAACCAGTCAGAGTTAGAGTGGGGGAGCCCATCCGAATGAGTGTGGGGGAGTTCCTCATTCAGCAAATTGAAGATTGTGAGCAGTGGTTGAGTTAATAAACACATTGCTTTGTCACGGAATCCACCTGGACAGCATACAATTCCTGCTACTAAACCACCTCCTCCCCCCAAAAAATTAAACTGTCTATCCAAATTAAAAATAGTTAACAATTTCCAGGGAATGGAGAAAGGCATTCAGCCCCTTGAGACTGTGTTAGCTTGGCTCCACAATGCCTTACGCACTAAAATCCTTAAAATCCTAGAACTGAAAGCTCTGACAGTATCTCAGTATCCAAAGTCCTTTAGCAGAGAGCATTTCAGATTTCCATTACCCCCTGAGTTAAGACGTGCTCCTGATTTCACCCCTGAACAGCCAGGTTCTGATTTGAAGGTTCTGTCTTTTGTTCCCCACCAGAGGAAACAATTTCATTGTATCTACCTGATCAATTCCTTTAATTATTCGAAACATTTCAATTAGACCATCCTTCGACCTCCTAAACTCAAAGGAATACCAAACTCGCTCTGACAATTTAATCCTTTCTTGTTACAACTCTGGTATGTCTAAGCCCATAACAGAAACATTGGAAAGGTGAACATAATAGTGGAAAGCTGCCAAGTATTTAAAATTCAGAAGGGTGTAGATAGACCCTTGTTGGAGACAGGAAATAGAAGTGAAATGACAATTCCTTAAACTTTTCTGACACGCAGAGCAAATCCTAGTAATCCATCCAATAAAACCTGAGGGTCTTTAAATAAAAAGAAAGTGAGGAAATGAAATTGGGGAAGAAAACCTCTCTCAAGTTTCTAATTTACGGAATTAGTAGCTCCTTAGAAAGTGACAAGCTCCTTAATGTTATCCAGAAAAATCATCAACATGAAACATGCAACAATCCAGCTTGCCCTGCAAAGATGTTGTTCAATTTGCTGAGTGTTTCCAAGAACTTTCTGTGCTTTTCGCTTTCCAGAACCTGCAAAGTTTTGATTTGGTTTCAGCAATCTAGAGGCATGATCTTGTGATCTAGATAGCAGAAGTTCAAATCCCACCACAGACTGAGAATTTGATGTCACTTTGTTTTTAGAAGCACAATGGAACGTAAGAACTCGGAACAGGAGTAGGCCATCGAGCCTGCCTGCTATGTAATACAATCATGGCTGATCTCATCTCAGCCTCAACTCCACTTTTCTGCCCACCCTCCACAAGCCTTTGACCCATTGCCGATTAAAAATCTGTCTAGCTCCTCCTCAAATTTACTCCGTGTCCTGTTGCACTTTGGGATAGTAAATTCCACAGATTCGCAACTCTTTGAAAGAAGTAATTCCTCTTCATATTTATTTTAAAACTACCACCCCCTTGAGTGGCTCAGTGGTTAGCACTGCAGCCTCACAGTGCCAGAGACCTGGGTTCGATTCCAGCCTCGGGCGACTGTTGGTGTGGAGTTTGAGGGTTTCCTCCCACAGTCCAAAGATGTGCAGGTTAGGGTGAATTGGCCAACCTAAATTGCTCATAGTATTAGGTTCATTAGTCGGAGGGTAATGGGTCAGGGTGGGTTACTCTTCGGACGGTCAGTGTGGACTTGTTGGGCTGAAGGGCCTGTTTGCACACTGTAGGAAATCTTATCTGAAAACTATGACCTCCTGTTCTAGATTGTCTCACATAAGCAAACATCCTCTCTATGGAAAGAGTGGTGCTGGAAAAGCACAGCAGGTCAGGTACCTTCTGAGGAGCGAGAGAGCAACATTTCGGGCAAAAGCCCGGGTGAAACATCAACTCTCCTGCTCCTCAGATGCTGCCTGACCTGCTATGCTTTTCCAGCACCACTCACTCGACTCTGATCTCCAGCATCTGCAATCCTCACTTTCTCCTAACATCCTCTCTGTGCCTACTTTATCAATCCCCTTGAGCATCGTACAGACCTCAATTAGATCTCCTGTCATTCTTCTAAACTCCAAAGAGCACACGCTTACACTGCTAATCTCTCCTCATAGGACAAACCTCTCATCTGTGGAATCAATCTCGTGAACCTCCTCCAAATCGCCTCCAATCCATCTACATTCCTCCTCGGGGGGAAGAAGGGGACCAATAACCTGAGGGACAACTTTTCCACAAAGAGGGTGGTGTGTGTATGGAATGAGGTGCCAGAGGAAGTGGTGGAGGCTGGTGCAATGACAACATTTTAAAAATATTTAGACAGGTAGGTGAATAGGAAAGGTTAAGAGGGACAGGACTTTCTACCAATGTTCTCCCTGAGCCTGGAAGTCATTCCAGTTCTACACCAACATGATTTCCTCTCAACCCATTTGAATGCGTTCCAGTAAGATACTCATTTTGTATAAAACTTGCTTCAAGAGAAAGTCTCAACCCCACAAATATCTCAGAAGAGCTCAGCAAGAAAACAAAATAGAGCTTTACCAGCACCAGCTACATTCATAAAATGGATAAGTACTCAGGAAAAGCAGGATATATCAACAACCATAAACCAACATTATTTGTCCCAGGGTAATTGATGGAAGGCCATTTATCCTTATGATATTTACTGGCGGGTTTCCTGCAGCAGTCCAAACACTGAAAGGCTTTTCACCCTGGCCAGACAGACAGACACACACATGCATTCTCACACACACAGACACACACACATGCGCACACTCACAGACAAATATACACATACACATGCACACACACACACACCCTACCTGTCGTCTGTGCAGTCGCAGGACCTGTCTCAGTGATGACAGGCATCAGATCGTGGATATTTTAACTGCATAGATTCAAAAAGTGGTGTGCCTAATGAAATTTGCACAACCAATAATTTTCCTCTTATATTGAAGCGTTCCAGTGAAGTTTAATGCCCTCCTCAACACCCTACTGCATCATGCATCTCTCTCATGCCGCAACTTTTAAACATTCAAGTGCTTTATTTGAGAAGGAGGTGAACCTGATGCCCACTTAGGGGCATTGAATGTCTCCAGGAAACAGGAAATGCCTGCCTGGTGTTAATGGCAAAGCCAGGTGGCGGCCACGTTTAAGGCTTGCTAATGCCTTGCTAAACCAGAGCAAGTCACTCCTGAGAAGGTCAGGGGCTTGAACGTAGAGGAGAGTGGCGGACCGAATTAAGGTACTAGACGGGACCCAGTGATTGTTGGGTCATCAAACTTCATAACTTACCACAAATATGAAAAAAAAACTTTACGCCACAATGACAGCTGGACTCTATCAACTTAGTGGTATGTTAAGTATTGTTAACTTGTGGCGCAGTGGTAATGTCCCTGGACCGGGAGGTGTGGGTTCAAATCCCACCTGCTCCAGAGTTTTCTAATAACATCTCTGAATGGGTTGCTTAGAAATCTAGGTTAATTTTTTTTTAAATTATAAATTTAAGTATGTTGTTAAGATGTACAGGCAAATGGCATTGTTTAATTAAATAAGAGCACTTATGTAGACAGTCTGTTGGCACACTGAGGTTTGAATAGGCAGGAAGCAGACATACATAATGGTACATTCTATGGATAAGCCCATTACCAAATTAAGCGCTGGTGTCTAGTTTTACATATTATTAAGTGGCCTGGAATACATATAATAAAATGGGCTCCAGATTGTTCAGGTTCACCAAAATGCACATGAAAATTAACATTCTTGATCACTGCAGCTACTTAGCAAGTTGCTTAAGGGCTTAAGAAACCTTTAATTATCAGCAAGCTGTCTCCAAAAATTCCAAATGTCCCGAAGATGTTGGGATATCTCTGGCATTCTGGACTTGATCCCTATACCAGATCCTGACTTTGTGTACAATGAAACATTCAGCAAACTTTTCTCACGAGAATACAGACCAATCCCTTCAGATCCTCCTATTGCCTTGTTCAAGTAGGCATCATCTGTGAATGATAGCATCTGGTCAGTACGCTATCCAACTGTGAGAAACATCGTACTTTGACAATATCTGGTACAGCCATATCCCAGTGATTGGCTGATATTTCCAGAAGACTCAAGAGGCAAGATGGTCTACTCCTGCTCCTGATTCTGATGTCCCCAATCATAGGAGACCATTGTTAACTGTGGCTCTCCAATCATTCTCTTCATTTAGATTAAGAATCAAATGTATCCCATAGACTGACATCCATCTCCAAAACATCTTGTGAATCCACAGCTAAGCTGCTGCTGAAGCCCTCATCCTTGCCTTTGTTACTCTCCAGACTTGACTATTCCAACCTTTCTATGGTCAATGCCTCAGTGTGTACACTCTGTACAATTCAGCTCATCCAACAAGTCCCCAACTCGGCTGATCATCACTGTGGCACTTACATACGACTCTCACTACTGTGCTCACTAACCGAACACACACCTGCTCGCCACAGTGCTCACTAACACACACCTGCTCATCCCTGTGCTCACTAACCGAACACACACCTGCTCATCACTGTGCTCACTAACACACACCTGCTCATCACTGTACTCACTAACACTTTCCTGTTCATCACTGTGCTCACTAATACACACCTGCTCATCCCTGTGCTCACTAACACTTTCCGGTTCATCACTGTGCTCACTAACACACACCTGTTCATCCCTGTGCTCACTAACACACATCTGCTCATCCCTGTATTCACGAGCACACACCTGCTCATCACTGTGCTAACACTTGGCTGCTCACCACTGTACTCACTAACACACACATGCTCATCCCTTTGCTCACTAACACTTTCCTGTTCATCCCTGTGCTCACTAACACAGACCTGCTCATCCCTTTGCTCACTAACACTTTCCTGTTCATCACTGTGCTCACTAACACACACCTCCTCCTCCCTGTGCTCACTAACACACACCTGCTCATCACTGTGCTAACACTTTCCTGTTCATCCCTGTACTCACTAACACACACCTGATCATGCCTGTGCTCACTAACACTTTCCTGTTCATCACTGTGCTCACTAAAACACACCTGCTCATCCCTGTGCTCACTAACACACACCTGATCATCCCTGTGCTAACACTTTCCTGTTCATCCCTGTGCTAACATACACCTGCTGCTCCGTGTGCTCACCAACACACACCTGCTCATCACTGTGCTAACACTTTCCTGTTCATCACTGTGCTCACTAACACACACCTGCTCATCCCTGTACTCACTAACACACACCTGCTCATCCCTGTGCTCACTAACACACACATGCTCATCACTGTGCTCACTAACACACACCTGCTCATCCCTGTACTCACTAACACACACCTGCTCATCCCTGTGATCACTAACACACACATGCTCATCACTGTGCTCACTAACACACACCTGCTCATCCCTGTGCTCACTAACACACACCTGCTCATCCCTGTGCTAACACTTGCCTGCTCACCACTGTGCTCACTAATACACACCTGCTCATCCCTGTGCTCACTAACACTTTCCGGTTCATCACTGTGCTCACTAACACTTTCCGGTTCATCACTGTGCTCACTAACACACACCTGCTCATCCCTGTGCTCACTAACACACACCTGCTCATCCCTGTATTCACAAACACACACCTGCTCATCACTGTGCTAACACTTGGCTGCTCACCACTGTACTCACTAACACACACCTGTTCATCCCTGTGCTCACTAACTCACACCTGCTCATCCCTTTGCTCACTAACACTTTCCTGTTCATCACTGTGCTCACTAACACACACCTCCTCCTCCCTGTGCTCACACTTTCCTGTACATCCCTGTACTCACTAACACACACGTGATCATGCCTGTGATCACTAACACTTTCCTGTTCATCACTTTGCTCACTAAAACACACCTGCTCATCCCTGTGCTCACTAACACACACCTGCTCATCCCTGTGCTAACACTTTCCTGTTCATCCCTGTGCTAACATACACCTGCTGCTCCGTGTGCTCACCAACACACACCTGCTCATCACTGTGCTAACACTTTTGTGTTCATCCCTGTGCTCACCAACACACACCTGCTCATCACTGTGCTAACACTTTTGTGTTCATCCCTGTGCTCACTAACACACACCTGCTCATCTCTGTGCTCACTAACACTTTTCTGTTCATCACTGTGCTCACTAACACACACCTGCACATCACTGTGCTCACTAACACACACCTGATCATCACTGTGCTAACACTTTCCTGTTCATCCCTGTGCTCACTAACACACACCTGCTCATCCCTGTGCTCACTAACATTTTCCGGTTCATTGCTATGCTCACAAACACACACCTGCTCATCCCTGTGCTCACTAACACACATCTGATCCTCCCTGTGCTCACTAACACTTTCCGGTTCATTACTGTGCTCACTAACACAGACTTGATCATCCCTGTGCTCACTAGCACTTTCCTGTTCATCCCTGTGCTCACTAACACACACCTGCTCATCCCTGTGCTCACTAACACACACATGCTCATCACTGTTCTAACACTTTCCTGGTCATCACTGTGCTCACTAACACACACCTCTCCTCCCTGTGCTCACTAACACCTTCCTGATCATCCCTATGCTCACTAACACTTTCCTGTTCATCCCTGTGCTCACTAACACACACCTGCTCATCCCTGTGCTAACACTTTCCTGTTCATCCCTGTGCTCACTAACACACACCTGCTCATCCCTGTGCTCACTAACACACACCTGCTCATCCCTGTATTCACAAACACACACATGCTCATCATTGTGCTAACACTTTCCGGTTCATCACTGTGCTCACTAGCACACACCTGTTCATCCCTGTGCTCGCTAACACACACCGGCTCATCCTTTGCTCACTAACACTTTCCTGTTCATCACTGTGCTCACTAACACACACCTCCTCCTCTCTGTGTCACTAACACACACCTGCTCATCACTGTGCTAACACTTTCCTGTTCATCCCTGTACTCACTAACACACACGTGATCATGCCTGTGATCACTAACACTTTCCTGTTCATCACTGTGCTCACTAACACACACCTGCACATCACTGTGCTCACTAACACACACCTGATCATCACTGTGCTAACACTTTCCTGTTCATCACTGTGCTCACTAACACACACCTGCTCATCCCTTTGCTCACTAACACTTTCCTGTTCATCACTGTGCTCACTAACACACACCTGCACATCACTGTGCTCACTAACACACACCTGATCATCACTGTGCTAACACTTTCCTGTTCATCACTGTGCTCACTAACACACACCTGCTCATCCCTTTGCTCACTAACACTTTCCGGTTCATTGCTGTGCTCACAAACACACACCTGCTCATCCCTGTGCTCACTAACACACATCTGATCCGCCCAGTGCTCGCTATCACTTTCCTGTTCATCACTGTGCTCACTAACACACACCTGCACATCACTGTGCTCACTAACACACACCTGATCATCACTGTGCTAACACTTTCCTGTTCATCCCTGTGCTCACAAACACACACCTATTCATCCCTGTGCTCACTAACACACATCTGATCCACCCTGTGCTCACTAACACTTTCCGGTTCATCACTGTGCTCACTAACACACACTTGATCATCCCTGTGCTCACTAGCACTTTCCTGTTCATCCCTGTGCTCACTAACACACACCTGCTCATCCCTGTGCTCACTAACACACACATGCTCATCACTGTGCTAACACTTTCCTGGTCATCACTGTGCTCACTAACACACACCTCTCCTCCCTGTGCTCAATAACACCTTCCTGATCATCCTTATGCTCACTAACACTTTCCTGTTCATCCCTGTGCTCACTAACACACACCTGCTCATCCCTGTGCTAACACTTGCCTGCTTACCACTGTGTTCACTAACACACACCTGCTCATCACTGTGCTTACTAAAACACACCTGCTCATCCCTGCGCTCACTAACACACACCTGCTCATCACTGCGCTCACTAACACTTTCATGTTAATCCCTGTGCTCACTAACACACGCCTGCTCATCACTGTGCTAACACTTTCCTGCTCATCCCTGTGCTCACTAACACACACCTGATCATCACTGTGCTCACTAACACACACCTGATCATCACTGTGCTAACACTTTCCTGTTCATCCCTGTGCTCACTAACACACACCTGATCATCACTGTGCTCACTAACACACACCTGATCATCACTGTGCTAACACTTTCCTGTTCATCCCTGTGCTCACTAACGCACACTTGCTCATCCCTGTGCTCACTAACAATTTCCGGTTCATCGCTGTGCTCACAAACACTCACCTGCTCATCCCTGTGCTTAATAACACACACCTGATCATCCCTGTGCTCACTATCACTTTCCAGTTCATCCCTGTGCTCACTAACACACACCTGCACATCACTGTGCTCACTAACACACACCTGATCATCACTGTGCTAACACTTTCCTGTTCATCACTGTGCTCACTAACACACACCTGCTCATCCCTGTGCTCACTAACACTTTCCGGTTCATTGCTGTGCTCACAAACACACACTTGATCATCCCTGTGCTCACTAGCACTTTCCTGTTCATCCCTGTGCTCACTAACACACACATGCTCATCACTGTGCTAACACTTTCCTGGTCATCACTGTGCTCACTAACACACACCTGCTCATCACTGTGCTCACTAACACACGCCTCCTCATCACTGTGCTAAAATCTTCCTGTTCATCACTGTGCTCACTAACACACACCTGCTCCTCACTGTGCTCACTAACACACACCTGATCATCCCTATGCTCACTAACACATTCCTGTTCATCCCTGTGCTCACTAACACACACCTGCTCATCCCTGCGCTCACTAACAGTTTCGTGTTCATCACTGTGCTCACTAACACACACCTGCTCATCCCTGTGCTCACTAACACACACCTGCTCATCACTGTGCTAACACTTTCCTGCTCATCCCTGTGCTCACTAACACACATCTGATCATCATTGTGCTCACTAACGCACACCTGTCATCACTGTGCTCACTAACACACACCTGCTCATCCCTGTGCTCACTAACACACACCTGCTCATCACTGTGCTAACACTTTCCTGTTCATCCCTGTACTCACTAACACACACGTGATCATGCCTGTGATCACTAACACTTTCCTGTTCATCACTGTGCTCACTAAAACACACCTGCTCATCCCTGTGCTCACTAACACACACCTGCTCATCCCTGTGCTAACACTTTCCTGTTCATCACTGTGCTCACTAACACACACCTGCTCATCCCTTTGCTCACTAACACTTTCCGGTTCATTGCTGTGCTCACAAACACACACCTGCTCATCCCTGTGCTCACTAACACACATCTGATCCTCCCTGTGCTCACTATCACTTTCCTGTTCATCACTGTGCTCACTAACACACACCTGCACATCACTGTGCTCACTAACACACACCTGGTCATCACTGTGCTAACACTTTCCTGTTCATCCCTGTGCTCACAAACACACACCTGCTCATCCCTGTGCTCACTAACACACATCTGATCCTCCCTCTGCTCACTAACACTTTCCGGTTCATCACTGTGCTCACTAACACACATTTGATCATCCCTGTGCTCACTAGCACTTTCCTGTTCATCCCTGTGCTCACTAACACACACCTGCTCATCCCTGAGCTCACTAACACACACATGCTCATCACTGTGCTAACACTTTCCTGGTCATCACTGTGCTCACTAACACACACCTCTCCTCCCTGTGCTCACTAACACCTTCCTGATCATCCTTATGCTCACTAACACTTTCCTGTTCATCCCTGTGCTCACTAACACACACCTGCTCATCCCTGTGCTAACACTTGCCTGCTTACCACTGTGTTCACTAACACACACCTGCTCATCACTGTGCTCACTAAAACACACCTGATCATCCCTGCGCTCACTAACACACACCTGCTCATCACTGCGCTCACTAACACTTTCATGTTAATCCCTGTGCTCACTAACACACGCCTGCTCATCACTGTGCTAACACTTTCCTGCTCATCCCTGTGCTCACTAACACACACCTGATCATCACTGTGCTCACTAACACACACCTGATCATCACTGTGCTAACACTTTCCTATTCATTCCTGTGCTCACTAACACACACCTGATCATCACTGTGCTCACTAACACACACCTGATCATCACTGTGCTAACACTTTCCTGTTCATCCCTGTGCTCACTAACGCACACTTGCTCATCCCTGTGCTCACTAACAATTTCCGGTTCATCGCTGTGCTCACAAACACTCACTTGCTCATCCCTGTGCTTAATAACACACACCTGATCATCCCTGTGCTCACTATCACTTTCCTGTTCATCCCTGTGCTCACTAACACACACCTGCACATCACTGTGCTCACTAACACACACCTGATCATCACTGTGCTAACACTTTCCTGTTCATCACTGTGCTCACTAACACACACCTGCTCATCCCTGTGCTCACTAACACTTTCCGGTTCATTGCTGTGCTCACAAACACACACTTGATCATCCCTGTGCTCACCTGCACTTTCCTGTTCATCCCTGTGCTCACTAACACACACATGCTCATCACTGTGCTAACACTTTCCTGGTCATCACTGTGCTCACTAACACACACCTCTCCTCCCTGTGCTCACTAACACCTTCCTGATCATCCTTATGCCCACTAACACTTTCCTGTTCATCCGTGTGCTCACTAACACACACCTGCTCATCCCTGTGCTAACACTTGCCTGCTTACCACTGTGTTCACTAACACACACCTGCTCATCACTGTGCTCACTAAAACACACCTGCTCATCCCTGCGCTCACTAACACACACCTGCTCATCCCTGCGCTCACTAACAATTTCGTGTTAATCCCTGTGCTCACTAATACACGCCTGCTCATCCCTGTGCTCACTAACACACACCTGTTCATCCCTGTACTCACTAACACATGTCTGATCATCACTGTGCTGACCAACACTTTCCGGTTCATCACTGTGCTCACTAACACACACCTGATCATCCCTGTGCTCACTAACACTTTCCTGTTCATCCCTGTGCTCACTAACACTTTCCTGCCCATCCCTGTGCTCACTAACACTTTCCTGTTCATCACTGTGCTCACTAACACACACCTGCTCATCACTGTGCTCACTAACACACGCCTGCTCATCACTGTGCTAAAATCTTCCTGTTCATCACTATGCTCACTAACACACACCTGCTCCTCACTGTGCTCACTAACACACACCTGATCATCCCTATGCTCACTAACACATTCCTGTTCATCCCTGTGCTCACTAACACACACCTGCTCATCCCTGCGCTCACTAACAGTTTCGTGTTCATCACTGTGCTCACTAACACACACCTGCTCATCCCTGTGCTCACTAACACACACCTGCTCATCACTGTGCTAACACTTTCCTGCTCATCCCTGTGCTCACTAACACACATCTGATCATCACTGTGCTCACTAACGCACACCTGTCATCACTGTGCTAACACTTTCCTGTTCATCACTGTGCTCACTAACACACACCTGCTCATCCCTGTGCTCACTAACACACACCTGCTCATCACTGTGCTAACACTTTCCTGTTCATCCCTGTACTCACTAACACACACGTGATCATGCCTGTGATCACTAACACTTTCCTGTTCATCACTGTGCTCACTAAAACACACCTGCTCATCCCTGTGCTCACTAACACACACCTGCTCATCCCTGTGCTAACACTTTCCTGTTCATCACTGTGCTCACTAACACACACCTGCTCATCCCTGTGCTAACGCTGTCCTGTTCATCCCTGTGCTAACATACACCTGCTGCTCCGTGTGCTCACCAACACACACCTGCTCATCACTGTGCTAACACTTTTGTGTTCATCCCTGTGCTCACTAACACACACCTGCTCATCTCTGTGCTCACTAACACACACCTCCTCCTCCCTGTGCTCACTAACACACACCTGCTCATCACTGTGCTAACACTTTTGTGTTCATCCCTGTGCTCACTAACACACACCTGCTCATCTCTGTGCTCACTAACACTTTCCTGTTCATCACTGTGGTCACTAACACATGCCTGATCATCACTGTGCTAACTAACACACACCTGCTCATCCCTGTGCTCACTAACACACACCTGCTCATCTCTGTGCTCACTAACACACACCTCCTCCTCCCTGTGCTCACTAACACACACCTGCTCATCACTGTGCTAACACTTTTGTGTTCATCCCTGTGCTCACTAACACACACCTGCTCATCTCTGTGCTCACTAACACTTTCCTGTTCATCACTGTGGTCACTAACACATGCCTGATCATCACTGTGCTAACTAACACACACCTGCTCATCCCTGTGCTCACTAACACTTTCCGGTTCATTGCTGTGCTCACTAACACTTTCCTGCTCATCCCTGTGCTCACTAACACTTTCCTGTTCATCACTGTGCTCACTAACACACACCTGCTCATCACTGTGCTCACTAACACACGCCTTCTCCTCACTGTGCTCACTAACACACACCTGATCATCCCTATGCTCACTAACACATTCCTGTTCATCCCTGTGCTCACTAACACACACCTGCTCATCCCTGCGCTCACTAACAGTTTCGTGTTCATCACTGTGCTCACTAACACACACCTGCTCATCCCTGTGCTCACTAACACACACCTGCTCATCACTTTGCTAACACTTTCCTGCTCATCCCTGTGCTCACTAACACACATCTGATCATCACTGTGCTCACTAACGCACACCTGTCATCACTGTGCTAACACTTTCCTGTTCATCACTGTGCTCACTAACACACACTTGCTCATCCCTGTGCTCACTAACACTTTCCGGTTCATCGCTGTGCTCACAAACACACACTTGCTCATCCCTGTGCTCACTAACACACATCTGATCATCCCTGTGCTCACTAACACACACCTGATCATCCCTGTGCTAACACTTTCCTGTTCATCCCTGTGCTCACTAACACACATCTGATCATCCCTGTGCTCACTAACACACACCTGATCATCCCTGTGCTAACACTTTCCTGTTCATCCCTGTGCTCACTAACACACATCTGCTCATCCCTGTGCTCACTAACACTTTCCTGTTCATCACTGTGCTCACTAACACACACCTGCTCATCCCTGTGTTCACTAGCACACACCTGCTCACCACTGTGTTCACTAGCACACACCTGCTCACCACTGTGCTCAATAATCTAACACATGCATTTTTAAAATGTAATTGGGATGAAAGCGTTGCTGGCTAAGCCAGCATTTATTGCACATCTCTAATTGTCTGGAGGGCAGTTTAGAGTCAACCACATTGCTATGGGTCTGGAGTCACATGTAGGCCAGACTGAGTAAGGATGGCAGATTTCCTTCCCCAAAGGGCACTAGGTATACCTATGTGTGTTTTACTGACAATCATTTGTGGATTTATGAGATTTTTATTTCCAGATTTTCTTGAATCCAAATTCCACCATCTGCATTGTAGAATTCGAACTCAGGTCCCCAGAACACTGCCTGGGTCTCTGGATGAACACTGTTGTGTTAATACCATCACCTCCCAGCTGCTGTCCCGTACTCAGTAATCTAGCACCCAATGCACACCACTGAAGTCACTAACCTATAACGGCTTCCCGTGAATTACAACCCAAATATAAAATACTCATCCATGTGTTCAAATTTTTCCACGGTTTCACCACCATCACCTCCACCCCTCCTGTATGCCTGTAAATGTCCTCCTCCAACAATTCTCTGAGGTCATTGCACTATTATTCTGGCCTCTTATATAGCCATGATTTTTATCTCTCAATCATTAATAACTGTACCTTCAGTTTCCTGTCTCTTTACCATAAAATTCTCTCCCTAAACCTCAACAGTTCTCTACCTCTCATCCCTCCTTTACAACATGCTCATTCAAACCTTTCTGTTTTGGCCTCAGCTTTGTTCATCTGTCTTAATTGCCTGGGGTCAGTATCTGTTTTGTATCATTCCAATGAAATGCCTTGGGACAGCCTCCTATTGTAAAGTTTGCTATACAAAGGAAAACTGTTGTGGCTGTGTGGAACTTGAATATTGTGAAAAGGGGAATGTGATGCTGAAGCTTCTCATCTTGCATTCATCAGGATAAATGCAAGAATACCAAGTTCCCTGATCACAATAATTTATTTAACAAATAAGCCAACTCGAATCTTATAGTACAAATTGGTGTCATGGTTTGAATTTGGAATTCTTGCATTTGTCCTGATGAGAGTAAGACTCAAAATTATTGCTGTTGATGGATAGCCCATAGTATTAATTGAAATGTGTTGGTAAATGTTCCTGCAATTAGGAGCTTTACATTTGAGCTACCCAGCAAGTTATTGCTACCAGCTGCAGCCTCCTTTCTAGAGGGCGAGGAGGGCACATGGTGAGAATGGGTATTCACTGAATGGGTCACACTCCTCCCCAGTGTTGTCCTCAGCTGGTTCTCTGCCTGTCCTCTCCTGTGTGCTCTCTTCCTCTGCGAAGGGAGAATGTAGAGAGATGTAAGTGTTTGTAATAGTTTGTGTGGATGCCAAGGTGGATGAGATTTATGGACTGTGAATCTGAGGCATAGGTGTGAGTGGACAATAGGATGAGAGTGAGTAGGAACATTGGCTGTTCCAACAGGGATATGAGAAATATGCTGTGAGGTAATCATTCTGAAGGTGCTAATGTTCATGCTACATTGAGCTTCACCCACTCTGTTTATGATGTGGAGGTGCTGGTATTGGACTGGGGTGAACAAAGTCAGAAGGCACACGATGCCAGGTTGTAGTCCAACTAGTTTATTTGAAATCGCAAGCTTTCAGATCGCTGCTCCTTTGTCATTTCACCTGACAAAGGAGCTAGGCCCCAAAAGCTCATGATTTCAAATAAAGCTGGGGTTGTGTGACTTCTGACTTCATTCTGTTCACAACACAGTCTCTTGGTGGACACACGGAGTTCTAAACTAGCCTTTAGAGGGAACAGATATATATTCCATTCAGCTTCAAAGAGTCTGCGACATTATGCCTGACTAGTAATGTCAGGGCTAGTAAAATCCATGCTGTAGGTGTGACGTGATGCAGCACAGTACTGTACACCAACATGCCCATTCTCTTGATAGTTCAGTGCTTGCTGCCATGGCAAGGTGTTATGTGTTCCTAAGCGTTAAAAGCAATGCGAGCCACACTGTGCACGTTCCCAATGAATTAACTGAACAACAAAGCAAAGCAGAAGGACTTACAGCCTCAAAGTGGGAGCACTGAGAAATCAAACTCGGCTCCACAATCGCACCCTGTGTCCATCCACGACATGCCGCTCTGTACCTGCGTGCAAAGTGACCTGACATACAAGCCTTGGACACCCCTTGAGCTCCATCTCTGCTGAAAGGTCAAAGCAATGTCAGAGTCAGCCTGATGGCGGGCACGACGATATGGTGAGGCCAGTGGCTTGCCAGCACTGAGCTGCACGGACAAAGGGGCAAGGAGGGCAGTGCCAAGGACACGCTTCCCTCCAAGCCGGGCAAAGCGACTGGGACATTTCACGTGGGCCGGGGCATTGACTTCCCATTCGGGACACCTCGTGGGTCCACACGGACAGAAAACACAATTGGTGAGGGGCTCACTGGGCACATACCATCCAGAGACATTGTAGTCAGGGCACACTTGGGTAATAGCTCAGACAAGCAATCAGCCAGCTGCAACCACCATCTGTTACAAGTCGGGAATTTGTGCCATCTATTTCCATAGATTGCCTATAGCATGGTAGCAGGCCATTTGGCCCATCAAGTCCAGACTGACCCTCCAAAGAGCATCATGCCCTAATCCACACCCCATCCTATAGCCCTACATTAACCCACCTAGCCTGCGCATCCCTGGACACCGTGGACAATTGAGCATGGCCGGTCCACCTAACCTACACAGCTTTGGATTGTGGGGGTGAAACCATACTACCCGGAGGAAGCCCACACAGACACGGGGAGAATGTGCAAACTCCACACAGACAATCAACGGACGGTGGAATCGAACTCGGGTCCCTGGCGCTGTGAGGCAGCAGTGCTAACCACTGAGCCACCAGGAAAGAGAGGAAAATTGGAAGTGGTGGAGGTATAACAGGAGTTTGGCATTTATTAAGGAGTAAATGTATGAGAATTAGATAATCACCATTCAACAGAGAGATTCTGAAGTCATCATTTAAAGCGCCGGGAAAAATCAGGAAACTTTTCCTCAATGGCAAGATTCTGATTTTTACTTTCTTGCTGTGTTTTCCCATTTCTCTCTCCATCACCCATGCACTTTCAGGGAGGGAGATGTGCCACGGATTAATTTGAGTTCTGCCTCTCCAAATGCAAGTTGGTGAACAAGATAAAACAGTGACTCACGTTCCCCACAATAAATTTTCCAAATTCAGGAAGCTGCCCATCAGTCTTAGTGAACCCAGTGGGTTTATACTGGGGATGCCAATTAGACTGAGAGGAAATCTTTGTCAGGACCCAGCTGCCTTTACTGCTCATTTTAACACTGTCCAGCCTTCCGATGAGCTGGGATTGAGAACAGCTTTCCAATTCTGGGACTGTCGCATTTTAAAGTGAAAGGAGCTATTCTGAGAACTGGGGAGGAGGAATCTGAATGAAATAAAGTTGTCAGCTTCTGCCAGGTCCAAAAGTGGAGCATGGGGGTTGGGAGGCTGAGGTATGTGTTATGATATTTTGGTAAATGTAATAAAATAAACACTCTCACATACATAACAGGCACTGTCTGGTTTACATGTTATAAATTGCCAGACAGTCTATGTAGAACTGAAGAGTTTGGTTGAAAGGGTGTTAACCTAACTGGCAAATGTCGAACTTTGAGTATTTCTTTTTGCTGTTGTTGTTTATTAGTTCATGTGATGTGGGCATCATTGGCTGGACCAACATTTTTTGCCAATCCCTAATTCCCTTTGGGACTGTGGGGGGGTGAGCTGCCTCCCTGAACTACTGCAGCCCATTTGGTGTAAGTATACCCAGCAATACCATTAGGGAGGAAATTCCACGATTTTGTGATGCTGAGGGAATGGTGATATTTTCCTGCAGATGTTCCCAAGTATCTACTGCCTTGTTCTTCTAATGGATAGAGGCTGCAGGTTTGAAAGTTACAGTTGTTTGGTCTTTAATGAAATCTTCCTTTTGGCCTCAAACTCAAGTCTACAGAATGTCTCTCACTCACTCCATCATCAGCCACTGACCTGCAATTCTCTCATTAAAACCTCTGGGATTCGTCAGTTGGCTCCTCATCTTCAAAACTCTCCTTAAATCCTATCCAACTGACCAATGGCTAAGCACCAACTCTTTCATTCTTACTCATGGTGGAAGCTGCTATCCCATAGAGTTATACAGCACAGAAACAGACCTTTCGGTCCAACCAGTCTATGCTGACCATGATTCCAAGCTAAGCTAGTTCCACCTACCTGCATTTGGCCCATATCCCTCCAAATATTCATGTACTTATCTAAATATCTTTTAAATATTGTAACTGTACCCACATCCTTCATTTCCTTTGCAAGTTCATTCGGCACATGAACCATTTGATTTGTACAAAGATTGCCCCCCATGTCTTTCTTAAATCTTTCTCCTTTCGCTTTAAAAATATGGTCCCAAGTCTTGAAATCCTCCACACTAGGCAAAAGGCATCTGCCGTTCCCCTTATCTATACCTCTCGTGGTTTCATAAACCTCTATGAGGTGACTCCTCAACCTCCTACACTTCAATCAAAAAAGTCCCAGCCTATCCAGCCTCTCCCCAGAACTCAAGCCCTCGATTCCTGGCAACATCCTGGTAAATCTCTTCTGAACCCTCTCCAGCTCAGTAATATTCTGAATAATGCTTCTTTGAGAAATAACTGAAGATTTTTTTAAAATGCCTTAATGGGATATGAACTCTATTTTAGATCAGAGTGGTGCTGGAAAAGCACAGCAGTTCAGGCAGCATCTGAGGAGCAGGAAAATTGACGTTTCGGGCAAAAGCCCTTCATCAGGAATGGAGCTCTTCGGATGCTGCTCCTCGGATGCTGTCTGACCTGCTGTGCTTTTCCAGCACCAATCTAATCTAAACTCTGGTTTCCAGCATCTGCAGTCCTCACTTTAGCCTAGTATGAACTCTATTGGCAACTCCCACACTTGAGCTTTGACAAACGGTCAGTTAGACTCGAAACATCAGCTCTTTTCTCTCCTTACAGATGCTGCCAGACTTGCTGTGATTTTCCAGCATTTTCTCTTATTTGGTCCCACACTTATTGCCTTGCTCCAGTGTCCATAGGAGGCTGTCAGTGAGCTGCCTTCCTGGGTTGACTTGCTTGACCATTCCAAAGAATACTTCAAGCTCATTGCTGTGGCTGTGTACTGGGTAAAGTCAGTTGTTTTCCTTCATTGAAAAACATGTGAGCCAAGTGCATTTCCAGTGGTCATAGCATTTCAAGACTTTAAGTTTGCTGGTGTTTCACAGGTCTTGACCCCGCGACCATATAAGGACTCTGGGATCAGACAGTAAATTGTGCATTGCTAATTACCCTTGAGGAGGAGAGGACGAGACAACTATAGCTGACAAGGCAAGTCAGGGACATTATGAAAGCAAATGAAAAAGCATACCATATAATGAAGATTAGTAGGAAGCTAGAGCAGTGAGATGCCTTTAAAAACCAGCAGAGGTCAACTGAAACAGCAAGACGGTGAGAGAAGATGAAATATGAGGGTAAGCTAGATTGTATTATAAAAGAAGATTGCAAGCGTTTTTTTTAATATATAAAAGGTAAAAGAAAGGCAAGAGTAGATATTGGACAGCTGTAAAATGAGACTGGACAACAAAGAAATGGCAGAGGAACTGAATAGGTACTTTGCATCAATCTTCACAGTGGAAGACACCAGCAACGTACCAGAACTTCAAGAGCGTCATGAAACTGAGGTGAGTGTAGTGACCACCACTAAGGAGAAGGTGCTGGGAAAGCTGAAAGGTATGAAGATGGACAAATCACCCAGACCAAATGGACTACACCCAGGGTTCTGAAGGAGGTAACGGAGGAGATTGTAAAGCCATTGGTGGTAATCTTTCAAGACTCATTGGAGTTAGACAGTGTCTTAAAGAACTGAAAAATGGCTAATGTAATACCCCTGTTTAAGAAGGAAGGAAGCAGAATACAGGAAATTAATAGGCCGGTTATAATTGCAGTCTTTGGCAGGATTTTAGACTCTGTTATCATGGATGAGATGTAGAGTACTTAGAAGTACATGGTAAAATACAGTTGAATTAGCTCAGCATTTTCAAGGGGAGATCATGCCTGATAAACTTTTAGAATTATTTGAGAAAGTAATGAGCAAGTTAAACAAAGGAGAGCCGGTGGACATGATCCATTTGGATTTCCAGGAGGTCTTTAACAAGGGGCCACACAGGAAGCTGCCAAATAAGATGAGCCCTTGACATTAGGGGGCAAGGTACTGGCATGGATAGAGGATTGGCTGACTGGCAGAAGGCAGAGAGTGAGGATAAAGGGATTAGGATGACAGCCAGGGACTAGTGAAGTTCCACAGGGGTCAGTATTGGGACCACAGCTATTCATGTTATACATTAACGATGAAGTTAAAAATCACACAACACCAGGTTATAGTCCAACAGGTTTAATTGGAAGCACACTAGCTTTCGGAGCGACGCTCCTTCATCACCTGATGTTGTGTGAGTTTTTACTTTGTACACCCCAGTCCAACACCGGCATCTCCGAATCATTAACGATGAAGGCAGTGTTGCTTAGTTTGTGGATGACACAAAGATAGGTGGAGGGACAAATGTTGTTGACAAAGCAAGGAAGCCACACTAGGACTTGGTCAAACTTGGAGAGCAGAAAAAAGTAAGATAATGCAATTTGGTAGGAAGAATAGATATATAGATTATTTTCTGAAGCACAAAGCGTCTTAGGAGTCCTAGATTAGATTCCCTACAGTGTGGAAACAGGCCCTTCGGCCCAACAAGTGAGACTGCACCTGGAATATTTTGCGCAGCTTTGGTCTCCAAATTTGAGGAAAGACATTCTGTCTATTGAGGGAGTGCAGCGTAGGTTCACGAGGTCAATTCCCAGAATGGCGGGACTATCTTACTCTGAAAGATTGGAGCGACTGGGCTTGTATATGCTTGAGTTTAGAAGGCTGAGAGGGGATCTGATTTAGACGTATAAGACTATTAAAGGAGTGGACTCTCTGGAGGCAGGAAGCACGTTTCCGCTGATGGGCGAGTCCCGAACCAGAGGACACAGCTTAAAAATAAGGGGTAGGCCATTTAGAACAGAGTTGACAAGAAACTTCTTCACCCAGAGAGTGGTGGGAGTATGGAATGCTCTGCCCCAGAAGGCTGTGGAAGCCAAGTCTCTGGATACTTTCAAGAAAGAGTTGGATAGAGCTCTTGAGGATAGTGGAATCAAGGGTTATGGGGATAAGGCAGGAACAGGATACTGATTGAGGATGATCAGCCATGATCATAATGAATGGTGGTGCTGGCTCAAAGGGCAGAATGGCCTACTCCTGCACCTATTGTCTATAACAAGTCCACACCGACTCTCCAAAGAGTAATCCACCCAGACCCATTCTCTCATTTCTCTCTGACTAATGCACCTAACACTATGGGCAATTTAGCAAGGCCAATTCACCTGACCTGCACATCTTTGGATTGTGGGAGGAAACCCAAACTCCACACAGACTATCGTCCAAGGCAGGAATCAAACCCAGGTCCTGATGCTGTGAGGCAGCAGTGCTAACCAGTGAGCCACTGTGCTGCCTAGCTCAGGATTCTCCTAAGATTAACATGCAGATCCAGTTGGCAGTTAATGCAAGTTATTACCATTTATTTTGAGAGGGCTGGAATACAAGAGCAGGCATGCACTGCTGAGGCTGTATAAGGCTCTGGTCAGATCACATGAGCAATATTGTGAACATTTTGGGCTCCACTTCAAAAGAAGGATCTGCTGGCCTTGGAGGGGGACAAGATGAGGTTTACAAGAATGACCCTAGGGATCAAAGGCTTGTCATATGAGGAGCAGTTGAAGATCTAGGTTTGTATTTGATGAAATTTAAAAGGATGTGTGGGGGTGGGATTTGATCGAAAGTTACAGAATACTGAAGAGCTGGATAAAATGGATATGGAGAAGATGTTCCTACTAGTAAGAGACAGTAGGACCCGAGGGCACAGCTTCAGAGGGAAGGGATGACCCTTTAGAACCGAGATGAGGAAGAATTTCTTCAACCAGAGGGTGGTGAATCTGTGAAACTCATTGCTATAGAGGGATGTGGAGGCCAAGTCGCTGAGTGTATTTAAGATAGGGATAGATTCTTGATTAGTAAGGGGATCTAAAGTTGGGGAGGAAGCAAGTGAATGGGGTTGAGAAACGTATCAGTCATGATCGAATGGCAGAGCAAACTTGATGGGCTCACTGGCCTAACTCAGCTCTTATTTTCTTATGGTCTTATGGCAAAGGTGGTAGCATTTCAACTTTGTGAACCACTGCAGCCTGTGTCATGGCTGCTGCTACACCAGCAGTCTAGTTCGGCATGATTTGCAATATTTTGACTCAACAATGATGAAGGAAGAGTGTTATCTTTGAAATGAGGATGGTGAGTCACCTGGGAGGGAATTTTCAATCAGTTGCTTCCCCAATCACCTACTTTGTCCTTCTGGGTGGTAGAACTCAGCATTTTGGAAGAGGCTGTTATAGACGGCACACACTGCAGTCATGATGCATTGGTGATGGAAGGTTTGAGAACTAAATATTGTAATGTGTCATTCTTCAAACTGTCCTGCTGGCTGCCTCTGTTCTTCAATGTCTGTCCCTATTAAAGAGAAGCTGTACCGAAAAACACGAGGCCATTTCTGATTGTTGCTACAAGGTTAAACAAAGAAAATGAAACAACAGGACATCCAGGGATGTGCAGGTTAGTTTGATTGTCCGTGGTCAATGCAGGGTTACCGGGATACGGTGGGGGAGGTTGGGTCTGGATGGGATGCTCTTTGGAGGGTCAGTGTAGACTCAAAGGGCTGAATGGCCTCTTCAGCACTGTAAGGATTCTATGACAGAGAGAGAAAGGGCTCCAGGGTCACAGATACAGTGCTGGAGACCAGACTAATGGAGCTACAAGAGAGGAGAGATGACATGATTCCCCAACAGGGTAGAAGATCCTCATGAAAGACCCTTCAAGGGAATTTGTAGCAGGTGACCAGGAAGGTCAAAATCTGGAATCTGGGTCCAAGAGCTGAATAGCAATACAACTGGAAGTTACTCGAATGGGTGGTCAAAGTCAGATGTGGCCACCACATCATCACACTCTCTTGCTGCTCAAAGCATAACACTGGCACTGCTCGCCCATCAGCACTCTCAGTCAGTCTGGACTCACATCTAACCATTGTACACCTCCTAAGGCTGACACACCCAGCTCTCACTGCTCCACATTCCTCCAGCTATGGCACACATATCATCAAAATACACTGCTCCCCAAACAGCAACTTCTCTCTCTCTCTCTCTCTCTTGCGCGCGGGACAGAGAGGCACATCCAGAAAGGGGTGGAGCAGGTGAGCTGAGGGGACAAGGATAACCACACCACCTGAGCCCTCTGGAGGAGTTGGTTGTCAGCATTATGGAGATATGCGAGGCAGCTGACAGCATCCACCATCCCTGATAGCATGCAGGATGTTGTTGCATTCTGCCCTTTTCAACATCCAGCTCATCCTTGTTCTGCCATCTGGCATAATGTGCGAGCTGCAGGTGGTATGACAACGGAGCACTCAGAACTGTCTGCAGCCTTGACCCACACCCAGTGGTCCCGGGGAGAGAGAGAAGTAAGGCAGGCACAGTTTGGGAAATTTAGCTAGCATGGACGAGTTGGACTGAAGGGTCTGTTTCCGTGCTGGGTGGTGCTATTGCTCACTTATTCCAAGTACAGCAGCCACCAGCTCAGAGACTGGCACTGCACATGCCTTGGAGGCTGTTACAAATTTGGGACTCATGGTTCAATGTGGCAGGGAGGGCCACAGGGCATGGCACAGAGACCACTCCCTCAGCCCTCCGCAGCCTCTCCAATATCTCCACTGCTGCTGACCCGGAGGCACCTCTTATTCCTGTTGATGTTTGTGTGTGCATAGATCACCCATCCTCTGGCTGGAGATCAGGAAAGGTTGGATAGACTGGGAAAAAAAACCCAATGAACTGCGGATGCTGGAAATCTGCAACAAAAACATAAATTGCTGGAAAGATTCAGCTGGTCTGGCAGCATCTGTGATGAGAAAGCAGAGATTCAGACCCAGTGACCGTTCTTCAGAATGCTGCAAGATCCACTGAGATTGAGTTTGCTTTACCTGGAGCAGAGGGGACTGAGGGGGCACATAATTGAGCTGCAGGATGCAGGGGCCTAAAGCAAGTGATGAGCTTGAGTGAGAAATGTTATCCATTTGGACTTTATGATTCTAAAATCAGTCTCTTTCTCCTCCTTAATGGCTAAGATTTTCTTCAAAGGCTTACAATGGTCCTTTCTGCATCAGGGAAGTCAGACAAATTTAAACACTGCTGATAAGGCGAAAAGACTTTGCCAGAAATTCCTTTATTCCCATCCCCCCACTCCAAGGGTTCTCACTGGGAGTCAGGAGTCAGCTAGAATTTCCATTCCCAGATCCCAGAGGCCATAACTCACTGAAGATTTAGGAATGCATCGGGACACAGCAAACCTCCGAGCCACACTGCCGGGACGAAGTAATTTGGAAGATGCACTTTGCAGTTGGAAAATGTACATGAGTGCACTTTTATCATTGAGGGTGGACAGTGAAAGACCATGGAATAGGAGAGCAGCAAAGTAAAAAAAATATTCTCGAACCCAGACAAAAACCAGCAGTCAAGCACGTTCAGGTGTTAGGGCTTTTCTGTCAGAGTCACCCACACTTAACCCCATTCTCCTGCTCACTCCACTTGCCCTTTGATAATCCCACAATTGAAATCCAAACTTCTGACACTCCCCGTTACCTGGTAATATGGGGAGCTGGTGACACAGTGAGAATCCAAAAACCCAGGCCAATGCTCTGGGGATGTGTGTTCAAATCCCACTGTGGCAGATGGTGAAACTTGAATTCAATAAAGTCTGGAGTAAACAGCTGGCCTACTGTTGATTGTGTTAAAAGCACATCTAGCTGTCTACATCTCTCTCTCACCCTTGGTGGCTTGTTTTGATTAATTGAAAACATGGGTGGAGGTGGATTTTGGACAAAAAGTACCACTCCAGTCAGAAAAAAGGCTGTTCAGTTGTGTGAAAGAGTGCTTCTGGATAATATATTTTAAAAATCTATCTGGTTTACAAATATCCTTTACAGAAGGAAATTAGAATAGATTCCCCACAATGTGGAAACAGGCCCTTCAGCCCAACAAGTCCACACTGACCCTCTGAAGAGTAACCCACCCAGACCCATTTCCCTCCAACTAATGCACCTCACACTAGGGGCAATTTAACATGGCCTATTCACCAAACCTGCACATCTTTGGATTGTGGGAGGAAACCGGAGCACCCAATGGAAACCCACGCAGACACGGGGAGAATGTGCAAACTCCACACAGACAATCATCCGAGGCTGGAATCAAACCTGGGACCCTGGTGCTGTGAAGCAGCCGTGCTAACCACTGAGCCACCATGCCACCTATATGTGTAGTTCTTATCTGGTCTGACCTACATGTGACGCCACACAGACAGCAATGTGTTAACTGGAATTAATTAGGGATGGGCAATAAATGCTGACCTAGCTCCCGATGCCCATATCCTGCAAACCAATTTTTAAACAATCCCCTCAGTCCACTCCAAAATGCCAAATTTTCCACCCAGCCTATACTACAACTCAGTCGTAACCCCCAAAAGTATCACAATACCCACTCACTCCTCATATCTTTTAGAAACCCAACCAAACCAATTCTATTGTATTGTTCACTCCCTGAACTTTTAATAACCCCAATCAATCTAAGAGTCACATTGGACTTGAAACATTAACTCTATAGCAGTGCTCTGTTTACACAGCAGTCTCCCCCCATTCTCTTCATATTCTCTTTAGGATGCATTTGCTGACCTCCATACACATGCAGAGGAGCAGCAAAACTTGAAATAAAAAACAAAGTCCCTATTGTCCTATGAAACCATAGGGCTGCTTCCTCATTAAAGAGAGATGACTAGTGTTGGTTTAACCTGAGGAGAGGTTGAGAAGGAGAGTCCTCAGCCAGTGTTGGAATCAGACCCATACTGTTAGCATCACTCTGCATTGCAAACCAGCCAACGGAGCTAACCAACCATGTATGATGCAAACTTAGAGACAAAAAACAATTGCAGAAACTAGAATCCAAGGTAGACAGGCAAGAGGCTGGAAGAACACAGCAAGCCAGGCAGCATCAGGAGGTGAAGAAGTCAATGTTTATGGTGTAACCCTTCTTCAGGATTGGGGTGGGGGTAAGGGGAGCTACAGATAAAGGGGGGGGGGGAATGGTGGGAGAGAGTTTTGGGTGGGCAGAGGGGCACAGTGATGAGGTAGGGATAGGTTAACACAGAGGGAAGATCTGGTTGGTCAATGAGAGGAATGAATATGGTTGGTAGCTGGATAAGGGTTAATCAGAGGAGTGGAAGGGAAGGGGAAGGGCTGGAGAGGGAGTCGAGGGATGCGAAGGGAGGTTATTTGAAATTGGACAACTCAGTGTTGAGTTCTGCGGGCTGTACTCTGCCGAGGTGGAAGATGAGGTATTGTTCCTCCAATTTGCGGTCTGATTCGCTATGGCAATGAAGGAGGCCGAGGATGGTCATGTCAGAGAGGGAGTGGGAAGGAGAATTAAAATGGGCGGTGACTGGGAGGTCAGGTCAGCTGAGATGCTCAGTGAAATGTACCCTCAGTTTACATTTGGTCTCACCAATGTAGAGAAGACCACATTGGGAGCACCGGACACAGTAAACTAGGTTGGAGGAGCGGCCTCCACCATTGCCACAGCGAATTAGGCTGCAAATTGGAGGAACAACACCTCATCATCCGCCTGGGCAGCCTACAGCCCACAGGACTCAACATTGAGTTCTCCAATTTCAAATAACCTCCCTTCCTATCCCCTGACTCTGTTTCCATCCCCTCCCCCTCCCTTCCACTGCTCGGGCCAACCCTTTTTTCCAGCCACCAACCGGACTCATTCCTCCCATTGACCAACCAGGTCGTGCCCTCCACTTGTGTTCACCTATCCCGACGTCAGCACTATGCCCCTCTCCCCATCCAAGACTCTTCCCCAGCATCACCTCCTTTATCTGCAGCTCCCCTTACATCCACACCCCCCCCCCGTCCCCCCGTCCCCCCGCCCCCACCCCCCATCCTGAAGAATGGTTACACCGAAGCATTGACTTCTCCACCTCCTAATGCTGCCTGGCTTGCTGTGCTCTTCCAGCCTCCTGCCTGTATAATACAAACCTATCAAGCTCTTAAAACTGAGACAAAATTTAAAGATGTCTAAATAAAGAGAAAAGCTGTTAAAAAGGAAGATTTTTTTCTTCAGCCCAACAAGTCCACACCCACCCACTGAAGAATAACACACCCAGACCCAATTCCCTCTAACTAATGCATCTAACACTATTGGCAATTTAGCATGGTCAATTCACCTGACCTGCACATCTTTGGACTGTGAGAGGAAACCGGAGCACCCGGAGGAAACCCACACAGACACGGGGAGAACGTGCAAACTCCACACAGACAGTTGCCCAAGGCTGCAATCGAACCTGGGACCCTGGTGCTGTGAGGCAGCAGTGCTAACCACTGAACCACCATTTATGCTGTGCACATTTTTATAAATTTGGACTGCAAATCAAGTGGGAGGAAGCAGATTCATGCCGCTTTCGTATTTTCCCACTTCCCTCAGATTTAGTGCAAGATTTTAGTCAAGAAACCAAGCCTCGGGAAAGGGGTGGGGAGATGGGTTCAGGGGTCTTCATACGATGCTGTGTACCTGACTTTATTTCTGACTCCTCTCCACGCTTCCCACTCCCCCGCTGATCGCCCAAATCCCGGATCCCATCCACACTCGTTTCTCTTCAAGGTCCTATCCAGCAGCCCACGGGGAGTGACAAGAGATTGGAATTTGATTGTGGGATATCAAAGGACAAGTGAAGTGAGCAGGAGAATGGGGTTAGTGTGGGTGACTCAAATGTAACAGCCCTCACGCCTGAATGTGCTTGGCTGCTGGCTTTGGGAATATTTTTTACTTTGCTGCCCTCCTACTCTGCGGTCTTTCACTATCCACCCTCAGTGATAAAATGTGCACAGATGTACATTTTCCAGCCCCGGAAAAGTTCCCACTGCAATATTGCTCAGAAAATACAAAAGCTTAAACACATGTACCAATAGATTCAAGAACAGCTTCATCCCCATTGTTATTAGACATCTGAATGGACCTCTCAAGTTTTAGATTTAATGTTGAACTCTGTGGCTGTAACATTATATTCCTTGCTCTGTTCTATTAACCCAATTCTGAAAATATGTTGCTGGAAGAGCGCAGCAGGTCAGGCAGCATCCAGGGAACAGGAGAATCGACGTTTCGGGCATAAGCTCTTCTTCCTATTAACCCAATGCACTTTGTATGGTATGATTTGCCTCTACTGCACGCAAAATAAAACTTTTCACTGTACCTAGATACATGTGACAATAATAAATCAGATCAGATAATAAATTAAATCAAATATCAGCGGGGCCAGCACTCCCAGTGGTGTTGTCAGTCCTGGAGAGCTGCTAGCCTCTGATTGGCCAGGGTTTCCTCCCTTCTGGATGCCTAATGAAGCCAAAGTCAGTGCCTAATTAGCATGCATGGTGTTAGATACTCACAACTGTTTAAACCCCCTGTCACCCCAATTAAATTCCAGTCTGCATGGGGAACATATGGAGAAATGAAGTCTGTCAATTAGGGAGTGAACCATTAGGCACATAAGTATAGCCAAGGAGGCAATGGCCTAATGTATTATCAATATTAATTAGATAATTAATCAAGCGACACAGGCAATGTTCTGGAGACCCAAGTTTGAATCCTGCCATGACAGATGGAGGGGCTTTGTATTTTTTTAAATCTGGAATTAAGAGTCTAATGATGATCATGAAACTGTTGTAAACTTCAGAAATGCCCACCTGATTGAACTAATACCCTTAAGGGGAAGGACACCACCATCTTTACTCCGTCTGACCCACACGTGACTCCAGACCCATAGCAATGTGGTTGACTGTTCACTGTCCTCTGCCCCATTTGGGTTTGTGCAATAAATGCTGGCCCAGCCAGCAATACCCAAATCCTGTGAATAAATAAAAAACAAAGCCCAGAGCAACGTTAGTAAATGTCTCTAAATAGAAAAGATGTTGAAATTCGGAACTCTTTTCTACAAGCTACAAGTGATGCTAGATCAATTGTTAATTGCAAATGTGAGATTGGAAGATTTTTGGTAAACAAAGGTATTTTTAGTAACCAAAGGGCGTCTATGTCCATAAATGGAGTTAGGTTACAGATGAACCATAATTCCATTGAGTAGCCAAACAGACTGGAAAGGCTGAGATGAGGTCCTTTTGCTCCTGTGCTTGTACTTTGACCTTTAATCCATGTTTCAATGTGTCCCAGCATATAGCAGTGCCATCAAAAAGCAACAGGTGAAATCTGTGGTTGGATAGCTGCAGAAATCAGAGGGGAGAAGAGAGAAGCTGAAAATGTGTTGCTGGAAAAGCGCAGCAGGTCAGGCAGCATCCAAGGAGCAGGAGAATTGACATTTCGGGCATGAGCCCTTCTTCAGAAAGGAGAAGGGCTCATGCCTTTCTTACAAGGGAGAAGAGAGAACCAGAGATAGAAACAGGAAACAGAAGTGAATCGAAAATTATAAGTTAAGGAAAGCCGCAAGTTAAATGAGACATAGGCTTCCAACTCAGCTTCTAATTTGCAGAGCAGACTGCTCATTAGTATGTTAGACACGAAGCCAGCTACAGTGTTCAAAAAGGGGAAAGCAGAGATCGTCTCACCTGCTTCCCTCCCACAAACGAGTGTGATTCCTGATTCCAAATGCCTCACAGCATGCAATCACAGATTGCAGCAATCAGACGGTTGGGACGCACTGGGTTTTGAACCAATGAGAGGAATACTGCTACAAAAGGTCCATTGTAATCAGTCTTCCACATAAGGTATCTGTTTAAGATGAGATGCCCAAGAGCAAGAGTCAAAGAACATAGGACATCACTGTGGTTGGACTTGTGGCAGGGACAGTCAATGGACATTATATGTCATTGTAATGTCATGTGGTTAATTGACATATAGCTTATGCTTTAAGACCCTTGAGGTTATAAGAGGGAAGAGAGGTATCTCACAGTTTGGATGGAATACAGTGGGACAGGGGATCAGAGGAAGGGGGAGACAGACAAAAGGAGGGTACAGAGGGGAGAATGGAGGGAGGATACAGAGGGAGAGGCAGAGGGAAACTGAGGGAGGGGAGAGACTCAGAGAGGGCAAAGGGAGAGAGATGGGAAACAGGTGGGGTAGGAGAGGGACAGGGGAATGGGGAGGGAGAGCAGCGGAGTCGGGAACAGAGGAAGGGAGAACAGAAGAAAAGGAGACTGAAGGAGAGAGGAGTTCCACAGGCTGGAGATATTGGGAAAGGGTGCATGGGAGAGTGATGAAGTAGCGAGGAGGGAGAGTTGGAACGGCAGGAGAGGTTGACTTTGGGTAACAGGAGCCTAAAAATTGGAAAATAATGAGAAGACCAGGTTACAGTCTGGTCTTGTGTGATTTTTAATTTT
The DNA here is from genome assembly GCF_037043375.1 of Chiloscyllium plagiosum. NCBI lineage: Eukaryota > Metazoa > Chordata > Chondrichthyes > Orectolobiformes > Hemiscylliidae > Chiloscyllium > Chiloscyllium plagiosum. Next base: position 12,602,444 of record NW_028270154.1, read on the forward strand.
GAGAGACAAAAAGTAAGATATTGGTAACAGGCAGAGACACTAACATGAGAGACAGAGGTAGACAGACAAAGAGAGAGAGAGCAGCAGAGTGACAGAGAGAAGAGATGCAGAAAGATTAGAGGTAAGAGGTAAAACAGGAGGAGTCTATTCAGACCCTTCAGCTTCCTCAATTAGTTTTACAATCTGTATCTCAACTTACTTGTCCCGTTGATGCCTTTACCCACCAGAACCTACCAATCTCAGAGACCAGCTGTCAGATGAGAAACTTCCTCCAGTCCAGAAGTAGGCTTTTAAAAGCTCCAACCCCTCCAGAGTGAGGATCCTCAAACGTCGCTGTGTTTCACCAATTCTCACCACTCAGTATCAAATTTTGGTTGATCATGTTCTTTGGGTCATTTTACTTTGTGAAAGGTGCTACATAGATGCAAGTTAGTGTTTCTTTAATTGCATTTTCATTACGCAGATAACAAAAACAATGGAGGCTTAAAGCATCCTTTAAAAAACTGCCAATGACCATCTTGGTTGAATGACCTGTGTATACTCTACATGAGTAAGCAACTTGGAATATTCATGGAAACTTAGAATCAGTCGAAAGACAGAGCTAATTTCAAGACTCCACCAAGAGGAGGAACAGGTGACCAATGTCAGGTAAAGTGGATGGGCTGCTGAATTACAAAATATTTACAATACAGAACCAGATCATTCGGCCCAGCAACATTAGGTACTCGTTCTCCATGAGTGTCCTCCATCCCTTTTTCAATTTGTCCCAGTGCTGGTTTATCCATTAATTGTGATTTCCACATTTTCATTGCTCTTTAGTTGAAGAAATTTCACCTGAGTTCTCTGACTTACATTTGTGGCTTCTAATTCTGATCTTGCCTCTTTAAATATTGAATTTTCTGAATGCAAAATCTTTACTTTTCGCAGCTTAATACATCAAGTACTCTGCGTTCATTCAGAGTATAAAGTTTGTGGAAAGGAGGGTTGAACATTTTCAACTAGCTAAAATGTTTGTAGTTGTTGTTCCAGGATTGAAAACCACCGTCTAACTGCAGGACAAGAGACTTTCTGTCAGGAGCTGGCAAGTCTGACAGGCATCAGTGTACTGGAGATACTCAGAGACCAAAAATCTACACAGCCAGAGCTGAGCTGAGCAGACTGCGTGGGCTCTGAGACTCAATCACTGTTCTGTACTGAGTTAGCTAACCCACCAAGAACAGTTGGTCCCTGCCATGTCTCTAACCTTGGATTCAGGAAGTCATCGTCTCAAACCCGCCCAGAGACTTGAACACCTTAGTAAGAGCACAAGAAATAGGATCAGGTGTGGATCATACATCCCATTAAACCTGATCTGATAATTCAATGCTATCACAACTGATCTTGGGCTCAGGTTGCTGAACAAAGAGACCTTGGAGTGCAGGTTCATAGCTCCTTGAAAGTAGAGTCGCAATTAGATAGGATAGTGAAGAAGGTGTTTGGTATGCTTTCCTTTATTGGTCAGAGTATTGAGTACAGGAGTTGGGAGGTCATGTTGCGGCTGTACAGGACATTGGTTAGGCCACTGTTGGAATATTGCGTGCAATTCTGGTTTCCTTCCTATCGGAAAGATGTTGTGAAACTTCAAAGGGTTCAGAAAAGATTTACAAGGATGTTGCCAAGGTTGGAGGATTTGAGCTGTAGGGAGAGGTTGAATAGGCTGGGACTCAGAGAATGAGGGGTGACCTTGTAGAGGTTTATAAAATCATGAGGGGCATAGATAGGACAAAAAGTCTTTTCCCTGTGGTGGAGCAATCCAGATGTAGAGGGCATAGTTATAGAGTCATAGAGATGTACAGCACAGAAACAGACGCTCCGGTTCAACCTATCCATGCCGACCCGATATCCCAACCCAATCTTGTCCCACCTGCCAGCACCCGGCCCATTTCCCTCCAAACCCTTCCTATTCATATACCCATCCAAATGCCTTTTAAATGTTGCAATTGTACCAGCCTCCACCACACCCGTGGCAGCTCATTCCATACACATACCACCCTCTGCATGAAAATGTTGCCCCTTAGGTCTCTTTTATATCTTTCCTCTCTCATCCTAAACCAATGCCCTCTAGTTCTGGACTCCTCCACCCCAGGGAAGAGACTTGGTTTTGGGTGAGAGGGGAAAGATATAAAAGAGACCTAAGGAGCAACATTTTCACGCAGGTAGAATGACGAAGAGGTGGAGGTTGGTATAATTACAACATTTAAATGGCATCTGGATGGGGACACGAATAGAAAGAGTTTACAGGGACATGGGCCAAATTCTGGCAAATGGGAACAAAAACAGCAGTTGCTGGAAAAGGTCAGCAAGTCTGACAGCATCTGCGAAGAGAAAAGGGACCAGATTAATTTAGGATATCTGGTCAGCATGGACGAGTTGGATTGAGGGGTTTCCAGGCTGGAACGCACTATGACAGATTGGGTAGGCTGGAGATGCTTCCACTGGGTTTCGAAGAGTGAGGGGCAAGCTGTTTGAAGTGTATGAGATCCTGAATGGTCTTAACAAGGTGAACGTGGAAAGAATGTTTCTGTTTGTGAGTCAGTCCAGAACTAGAGGGCATTGTTTTCAACTAAAAATAAAAAATGCTGGAAATTACAGCAGGTCAGGCAGCGTCGATGGAGAGTTAGCTCGAGTTGCGAGTCTGGATGACTCTTCATTCGAGCGGATGTGAAGTGTGAATGGGGAAGCATTTATGCAATGGTGGTGGAGGATGGAGTTCTGGGGGAGAAAGGGTATTGATCAAGTAGATTAAGTGATCAGCATATGAGAATAGCAGATCGATGGTGTGTCTAACTGCCAGACGTGAAAGAACAGACTGGAGTGGGAGGGGAGCAGGGGAGAGAGGACATGGTGACAGAGGAAGGAACAAGGAAAGCTAAAAGCAAGTGAAGGAATGGGAATGGGTTCACAATCTGAAGGTGTTGGACTCCATATTAAGTCCAGAAGGTTGTAAAGTGCCCAGTGTGAAGATGAGATGTTGTTCCTCCAGTTTGCGCTGGGATTCACTGGAGCACTGCAGCGTGCCAAGGACAGACATGTGGGCGTGCGAGCAGGACACGGTGTTAAAATGACTGGCTACAGGAGCTCAGGTATCCTACAAAGCAGTCACCCAGCCTGCGTTTGGTTTCTCCAATGGATTGTAGGCCACATTGGATGCAGCAAATACAATACACAAGACTGGATGAGGTACAGGTAAAATGTTGCTTCATTTGGAAGGACTGTTTAGGCCCTTGGATGGTGAGCAGGGAGGTGGTGATGGGGCATGTTGTACCTTCTGCAGTTACATGAGAAAGTGCTGTGGGGAGAGGGAGCAGTATCGGTGGTTGAGGAATGGTCCAGGGTGTCCCAGAGGGAACAATGTCTGTGAAATGCAGACCGGGGGAGTGAGGGGAAGATGTGTTTGGTGATGGCATTCTGCTGGGGTTGTCTGAAATGGTGAAGAATGATCCTTTGAATGCAAAGGCTGGTGGGAGGAAAAGTGAGGATGCTGTTGTGAGTGCTGGGAAGGAGCAAGGGCGGAATGATAGGTCGGATGCATTTGAAGGCCCTGTCATCCACAATGGGCAGGAAACCACAGTCATGGAAGAATTGGGCATTGGGCATTGCTTATAAATTAGACGTGGCACTTTTAGAACCAAGGAAGGGAGAATTTGTCTTCTCTCAGATGTTTGTGCAATCTTGAAACTCTCTGTATTGGAAAGCAGTAGAAGTGAGGGTCGATGCTATTTTAGGGACAGAGGAACAGAAATTCTTATTAGGGAAGAGCATCAATGACTATTCTGGGTAAATAGGATGTGGAATTCAAAACATAAACAGGCCAGCCAATCGAAGCTGGCTCAAAAGGCTGACTGGTCTACTTCTCCTCCTAATTATATGTCTGTTTGCAATATAGGACCAACGTACGCAACTTCACATCATTGGAAAATCCCAGGGAATAAATCAGTGAACCTTTGCTGTACTGTAAATATATCTTTTCTTAAATGTGGAGAACAAAACTGTGCACAGTATTTCAGATGTGATCACACCCAAACCCTGTACAATTGTGACAATGTGAGCTCTTTTCATAAAAGAGGGGCGACAGGAGGGTGTCTGGTAAGGAACCCTGGGATGTCAAACCTGAATGTGTCAAGGAAGCTTCAAAGAGTAAAAATCACTACAAACTGATTTGTAATTTCCTGTGAGTATCTCAGACTGTGAACATGGTGAAAGAAATGACAGTTTTCTGGGAGAGACATATTTGGGTGATACCCATTTCAAGAATGATCAAGGGCATTCTTCAACCCTGGTCTAAGTCAGAATTCACACCAGGTTATAGTCACAAGCTTTCGCTACTCTGATAGCTTGAGATTTTAAATAAATCTGTCGGACTATAACTTTGCAGAATATGACTTCTGACTTTGTCCACCCCAGTCCAACACTAGCAACCCTGGTCTGTGGGCACTTGTGGACAGAGGTACTAATTTGTACTAATCTGGTTGGACTGCGAGTCAGCTGTGAAGCTCACAGTCAAAGAATGATCCACTAGACACCCCAGAGTTGCAGGTAAATGATTGCCACTCTGCTCATATTTTCTAAGTTTCTTTGTATGGAATGCTAGAGGTCAGTCAGCAAGCCATTTAAAAGAAAAATCAGACAAAAAGAATTACAGCTAACCGGCAAATCCAAGAATCTTATATCAGCTCCTCAATGATCAACATTAATGCTACCAGAACAACACAAAGGAAAAAACAACAATATTTCACTATCTAATCTTTCCGAATGATCCAGAAACTGATCTGTGTACACTTCTAATTTCTAATCTATGTTACGTGCATTACTTTATTGTTTCTTCTCATTATAAACAAACTCTCTCTCTCTCTCTCTCATTAGCTCGAGAGAGCCCGGTTACATTGGCTCCTTTTAAAACACAAATCCACTTGGTCTGGGAAAAAGGTATCTGCAGAGAAGGGAGTCATTTTTTAATTAACTTTCTGCTAACAACCCAAGGCAACACAGGTGAATAAGAAAGGGGATCCAGTTGATCCCTCCTCCTGTGGGAGTTTGCCAATTTGCGGTAGTCCATCTGGATCCATAATATAATTGGGCAGCTTTACCTGTTTGTAACAACTTCTAAAGCACCTTTACGGACCTCAGTGTTTCCCAAAGTGCTATACCACCAATGAGGTACTTGGGAAGTTGCAAAATCAGAAACATGATTGTCAACTTGTACACAGCAAGCTCCCATAAAACAGCAATGTGATTGGTGACCAGATTATCTTTTGCTTTCTCACTCAATGTATCATGGTGTTCACCTTCATCTAAGAAATGCCCTGGAAGTCCTTGAAACTTTATAACCCACAGTATGAAGGGAGCAATGAGCTGATGTGAACAGTCTCTCTGGATTCTGTTAGGGAAATTCAGAGCCAAATTGTGAATCAAGTGCTGGCACTTTTTATCTTTTTCTTCCTGGGGACTACTGCTTGCTAATGGAAGCAGTCTTGATAAATTATTTTAATAATTAATCCCTTTCATTTCTTTGAAAAATATCAGGTCACAATGGCAACAATACACATTGTCTACAAATGTGACAGCAGCAACTCACCAGGGGTCCGTTGACAAAACCTTCCAAACTATGACCTGACTGCCGAGAAAGTCAAGGACAGCAAAAATATGGGAACATTATAACTTCCAAGATCCTTATAGAATCCCCACAGTGAAGAAGGAGACCATTCCCTCCAAGAGCATCCCTGCAACACCCCACCCTATAATCTCACATTTCCCATGGCTAATCCATCTAACCTGCACATCTTTGGATTGTGGAAGGAAACTAGAGCACCTGGAAAGAATCCATGCAGACATGGGGAGAATGTGCAAACTCTACACAGACAGTTGCCCAGGGCCGGAATTATACCCAAGTTCCTGGCATTGTGAGGCAGCAGTGCTAACCACTGAGCCACTGTGCCAGCTGACACACACACAATCCTCAATTCAAAACATATTGGTCCCTTCTTCGTCAAAGCCAGGTCAAGATGCTGGAACTCCAACAGTACTGTGGGAGCACCTGTGCCACTTGGACACCATTGGTTCATGAAGTAGATCCATCACCACCTTGTCAATGGGAACTCACACACTCTTCTCCTGGCTTCCCAACCTTGCAAACATCACTGTCCAACACTTCCACTGACTGATGAAAACCCATAAACTGATTCCAACCATTCAGGCTTCATCCTACTTAACTTGCTGATGACCTGTTCAATCCACCTACTGCCTCATTCCTGATGAAGGGTTTATGCCCAAAACATTGATTCTCCTGCTCCTCAGATGCTGCCTGACCTGCTATGCTTTTCTAGCAGTACACTCTTGACTTTGATTCTCCAGCATCTGCAGTCCTCACTTTCACCTGCCTCACTTCCATCTAGCCACCCTTCATGGAGAGCCTGTCTGAGCCAGATCCACCAGGAGACAGCCCTTGGACCAAATAATGGAAGCCATTAACAATTTCCTTGTGACAAACCGTATCTATCAAATGTGAACTAGCATCACAATAGTGGTCTCAGCTAAATAGGTTCAGAGCAAGCAGAGCATGCAGAGAGTAATAGGGATGTACGGAATGGAAACAGACCCTTCAGTCCAACTCATCCATGCTGACCAGATATTCTAATCTAATCGAGTCCTATTTGCCAGCACCTGGCCCATATCCCTCTAAACCCTTCCTATTCAATACCCATCCAGATGCCTTTCAAATGTTGTAATTGTACCATCCTCCACTACTTCCTCTGGCAGCTCATTCCATACATGCCCCATCCTCTGCATGAAAACGTTGCCTCTTAGGTCCCCTTTAAATTTTTCCCCTCTCACCCTAAACCTTTGCCCTCAAGTTCTGGACTCCCCCACCCCAGAGAAAATACTTTGTCTATTTACCCTATCCATGCCCCTCATGATTTTATAAATCTCTGATACCAGTTGTGGAGAGATCAGCAATGCTGCAGATTATCGAGCAGTGTCCCCTCTGCAGACTAAATCGTGCCATCAATCGTGGCAAAAGAAGAGGCTATTGCTTGGCATCAGGGATTTGCATTTGCTAAATAAATGGGAAACTAAGGATAGGCAATAAACACTAGTCTTGCTAAAGTTGCTTACATGCCAAGATTTTTAAAGAATTCTTTCATAAAACTGAGTTTGATAGATTCGGGATAAGTTCCTGCGGATTGGGGGGTGGCTAATGTTGTACCACTTTTTAAGAAAGGTGAGAGAGAGAAAGCAGGAAATTATAGACCAGTTAGTCTGACCTCAGTGGTGGAAAAGGTGCTGGAGTCTATTATAAAGGATGAAATTACAACAAATCTGGATAGTAGTAACAGGATAGGTCAGAGTCAGCATGGATTTATGAAGGGGAAATCATGCTTGACTAATCTTCTGGAATCTTTTGAGGATGTAACTCTGAAGATGGACGAGGGAGATCCAGTAGATGTAGTGTACCTGGATTTCAGAAAGCTTTTGATAAAGTCCCACATAGGAGGTTAGTGAGCAAAATTAGGGCGCATGTTATTGGGGGCAAAGTACTAACTTGGATTGAAAGTTGGTTGGCTGACAGGAAACAAAGAGTAGTGATAAACGGCTCCATTTCGGAATGGCAGGCAGTGACCAGTGGGGTACCACAGGGATGAGTGCTGGGACCGCAGCTTTTTACAATATATGTTAATGATATAGAAGATGGTATTAGTAATAACATTAGCAAATTTGCTGATGATACTAAGCTGGGTAGCAGGGTGAAATGTGAGGAGGATGTTAGGAGATTATAGGGTGACCTGGACAGCTTAGGTGAGTGGTCAGATGCATGGCAGATGCAGTTTAATGTGGATAAATGTATGGTTATCCACTTTGGTGGCAAGAACAGGAAAGCAGATTACTACCTAAATGGAATCAATTTAGGTAAAGGGGCAGTACAGAGAGATCTGGGTGTTCTTGTACATCAGTCAATGAAGGTAAGCATGCAGGTACAGCAGGTAGTGAAGAAGGCTAATAGCACGCTAGCCTTCATAACAAGAGGGATTGAGTATAGAAGCAAAGAAGTTCTTCTGCAGCTGTACAGGGCCTTGGTGAGACCACACCTGGAGTACTGTGTGCAGTTCTGCTCTCCAAATTTGAGGAAAGACATTCTGGCTATTGAAGGAGTGCAGCGTAGGTTCACAAGGTCAATTCCTGGAATGGCAGGACTACCTTACGCTGAAAGACTGGAGCGACTGGGCTTGTATACCCTTGAGTTTAGAAGATTGAGAGGGGATCTGATTGAGACATATAAGATTATTAAAGGATTGGACACTCTAGAGGCAGGAAACATGTTTCCGCTGATGGGTGAGTGCCGGACCAGAGGACACAGCTTAAAAATAGGGGTAGACCATTTAGGACAGAGATGAGGAGAAACTTCTTCACCCAGAAAGTGGTGGCTGTGTGGAATGCTCTGCCCCAGAGGGCAGTGGAGGCCCAGTCTCGATTCATTTAAGAAAGAGTTGGATAGAGGAATCAAGGGTTATAGAGATAAGGCAGGAACAGGATACTGATTAAGGATTATCAGCCATGATCATATTGAATGGTGGTGCAGGTTCGAAGGGCAGAATGACCTACTCCTGCACCTATTGTCTATTGATTGTGTAACTAATTGTCTTTCTGCAATTAGCCCTTCTTATCAGTTATGGTGCCACCAGTGGTCAGAATTTACAGTGTGACATGTTTACATAAAATATTTCCATAACAAAACAGCCTCTGACAAATATAAAGAAAAGAAACAAAAAAAAGGCGTGAATTCAGCGCCTGTTAAAATGGGGAACCGCACTGGGTATGTAACCGGGATTCAATAATATCATCCCGTTTTACCTGAAGATTGCACAAACTCCCAGGCAAAGAGTGACTTAAATACTGCAGGCAAACCAGATTAAACTATTCATTAAAGGCAAGTTTCCCTTTAAAGAATGAAAATAATTGGAATTAAAGTCCAATTAAGTTTGACTTCCTAAATAGTTAAGAGGGAATTGGGCATAGGGCAACATTCCTTGCTGGTTGAGGGTTAAAATCAGGATGGACTAGGAATTTACAAACTCACCACAGTCCTTAATTTGTTCCATATGTAACCTTGCTCGTGTCAGTTTCTCTCTAACCAGGGGCTATGTGTTTAAACCTGTGATTCCAGTCACTACATTTTATCAGCAATGTGTCTCCTCTCGAGTCAAACTGTTTAAGAAAGAACTTGTAACTTGGTACTTTTGAAGGGAATAAAACAGCACCAATGGGCTGAGAACATGCTCGACTAAAGCGAGAGAAGGTTTGAAGTCGATTCATTGACCGTGAGTCAACTCTTGGCGTGGAGAGGCAGGGCTCTACGACATCCTTTTTTCAATCCCACACACATATACACACAGAAAAAAAAGTTGGGCAAATTGCCAGACTGCAAAGGGAATTGTCTCAGAGTTGGAGCACTCGGGAGGAAAATCAGTCCTGCTCTCGATCCTCCCGTCCCAGCACTGAGTTCTTTCTCCGAAAAGTTGCAGGAAGATTTCATTTCTGTTCATCTCTCTCGTGTTGTATTTTTAAACCACACTGGGGGGGCCCTCCTCCACCAGACTCGAGGAGTTTCTTACCTCTATCGCTGATTTTGCCCTTTTTAAAAGAAATTCTTTGGAGAAAACTATTTTTTTTCCCCTCTGTGTGTTTGTCCCCTCCTTCCCCCGTTGCAACCAGACTTCCAGGCGATTGGAGTTTGAGACTGGGCTGCCAGTATTATCCCAGACTTCTTCCCTCTACGTTTACTGAAGAATGGACTTCCCAAAAGGAAAGTTTCCCACCGTCGAGATCGTCAGGTGAGTTCTAATCTTGGCTGGTCGTTCTGGACTGAACTGGTGTGGTTTGTCTCCTGAAGTTTTGTGGGGATGGGAAACTTCTAAGGATTAGTTGGATTGAGAATTTGCTCCTTGTAATTCTTTAACCTCAGAAGTCTTTCAGGTCACCTCCCCCCTTAGCTGGTGAGAGATTTTTGTTCTTTGGTCACAGATGTCAGGGAGATTGAATAGAAGATGTGATTGCACTGGAGGGGTGCAGAGGAGATTCACCAGGATGTTGCCTGGGTTGGAGTATTTCAGCTCTGATAAGGCTGGGGTTGTTACCCAGAGAAGGCTGGGGGTGTGGGTGGGGGGGTGGATTCTGATATAGGTGTATGCCTTTTGAATCAAGTTGTTCACGCATGTAAGACATTTCCAGCATAGAACTTGAACCCAGATCTTCTGGCTTGGAGGCAGGGACACTACCACTGAGCCCTCCTGATAAGGGTACATTAGATTATGAGAGGCACAAAGTGAATAGAGAGCAGCTGTTACTCCTTAGTCGAAGGGTCGGTAACAAGGGGGCTGCTTTTAAAGTGAGAGACAGGAGATTTGAGGAAAACTTTTTTCACCGACAGGGTTTTGAGGGTCTGGAATGCACAGCCTGGGAGGGGAGTTGAGGCAGGGAACCTCACAACCCTTAAAAAGTACTTGGATGAGCACTTCAAATGTCATAACGTTTGCAGGAAATGGGATGAGTGTCGATTTAGAATTGCCTGTGCAGATTTGATGGGCCGAAAGGCCTCTTCTGTCCCAAATGATTCTAGGAACTAAATGAGGAGACAAGAATTGTTGTGATCAGGAGAGTTCTCCACTGGCCTGAGAAAGTGGTTGAAGCAAATTCCAAGTTGGGAGTTGGATCAATATTTGATAGAGGCAGGGCTATGGGGAAAGAGTAGAGAGAAGGGGACAAATGCCACAGCTCATTAAAAGAGAAAGTATAGGTATGTTGGGACAAAAGATCATCATCATCATCATCACTGACTGGTTAAATGGCACAGCTCCTCATTTTATTAATATTAGAAGGTGCGGTGATTAGTGGAATGGGGGCAACGGAGGAAAGAGCTCCTTATATGTATGTTTTTAACACAAAAATGATTAATCTGATTTGAATGATGGCTTTAATTAGTTGCATTCTTCTGAAAACTGTCATCATCTTCCGCCAGATCTTCACGATGAGTTTGCTCTCTCTCTCTCTCTCTCTCTCTCTCTCTGCCTTTGAAGCAGGAAAAGCGAATTTTTAAGAGACTGCTGTTGTATGAGTAAAAGGTTTTGTCATGGGCTTGGTGTGTCTCTGTTGGGATCAAAATGTTTCACTGGAGATTATTCCTGGAGTTTGGCAGGCACACACAGACAAGGTCTGGATGCAGGAAGTTGAAATGCGGGGTCAGACGCTAAAGACTCGCTTAGGCTGCAATGGGTTTGTCATGGAATCCGAGTTACCTTCACTTCCTTACCTGGTTACTTACATGTTAATGAGACAAAAGTGTTAAATCCTCATGATTGAGAAATAAAGACCCTGAATGTGCTGGTAACAGAGCAGGAAAAACCCACTGAGAGGGATACCTATAACATATTCCTCAAGGTGGAGAATTTGGGGAAAAGTTACATGCATTATCTTCAGAGTGAAACCACTTTTTGATCAAAGTTAAAAATCACACAATGCCAGGTTATAGTCAACAGGTTTAATTGGAAGCACACTAGCTTTTGGAGTGCCCCTCCTTCAGGTGATTGTGCCTTGGTCAAGTTTTTCATCACCTATCCTCAGATCGTCTCAGCTGGCTCAGATTTGGAGAGACTGTGGCACTGGACTAGTAAACTGGAGACTCAGGCTTATTCTTTGGGGACACTGGTTCAGAACATACCAATGAACCTAGTGGCCTTTATATTCAGAAATGGTGACCCTGAAACAGCCATCTATTATTGTACAAAACCCCTCTGGTCTATTAATGTCCTGTAGCAAAGAAAATTTTCTGTCTTTGCGATGGTCTGGTTTACATGTGAATCCAAACTCTCAGCAATGACCAAGCAAGCCATTCAGTTCTAGGGCAATTATGGACGGGCAATAAGTATTGATCTTGTCGGTGATACCATTATCCCATGAAAGAATAAAGGTATAAAAGCCTTCTGTTTGAAACAATGAGAGATTTTGCTGTGATAAAGGCACTACATAAACGCAAGTTGGCATTTATTGTGTGAGAACGGTGACCTGTCTGCTGTGAGGGTTTTGATGAAGAGAGCATTGATGTGTCTGAGGGATAGCAGGCCATCACCATAAGTCTACATTAGTATTTATGTTTGATCTTCACCTCTTCCTAACCCTAACAGCGAGGTTGTTACCTCTGTTTGGAGAGTCCAGGATTGAGGGCTGAGAGAGTAACGGGTCTCACATTTAAGATAGAGATGGGGATTTAAGGCAGAAATTCAGGGAGCTAGGATGGAAGCTTAGAGCTAGGACGAACAGAGTTGTCTCTGGTTTGTTGCCCGTGCCACGTGCTAGTGAGGCAAGGAATAGGGAGAGAGAGAAGTTGAACACGTGGCTACAGGGATGGTGCAGGAGAGAGGGTTTTAGATTCTTGGATAATTGGGGGTCTTTCTGGGGTAGGTGGGACCTCTACAAGCAGGATGGTCTTCATCTGAACCGGGGGGTACCAATATCCTGGGGGGAATATTCGCTAAGGCTATTGGGGTGGGTTTAAACTAATCCAGCAGGGGGATGGGCACCAAAATTGTAGTTCAAGTATAGACCAGGTTGAGAGTAGGGAGGTCCAAAATCAAGTTTCAGAGACACCAGATGGCACCGGGAAGGAAGAAGTTGGTTTGAAGTGTGTCTACTTCAATGCCAGGAGCATCCGGAATAAGGTGGGTGAACTTGCAGCATGGGTTGGTACCTGGGACTTTTGATGTGGCCATTTCGGAGATATGGAAAGAGCAGGGACAGGAATGGTTGTTGCAGGTTCCAGGATTTAAATGTTTCAGTAAGAACAGAGAAGATAGTAAAAGAGGGGGAGGTGGGGTATTGTTGGTCAAGGACAGTATTACAGTTGTAGAAAGGATGTTTGGGGACTCGTCAACTGAGGTAGTATGGGCTGAAGTTAGAAACAGGAGAGGTCACCCTGTTGGGAGTTTTCTATTGGCCTCCGAATAGTTCCAGAGATGTAGAGGAAAGGATCACAAAGGTAATTCTCGATAGGAGTGAGAGAGACAGGGTAGTTGTCATGGGGGACTTCAACTTTCCAAATATTGACAATGAACACTATAGTACGAGTACTATAGATGGGTCCGTTTTTGTCCAGTGTGTGCAGGAGGGCTTCCTGACAGTATGTAGACAGGCCAACAAGGGGCGAGGCCACATTAGATTTGTTACTGGGTAATGAGCCCGGCCAGGTGCTAGACTTGGAAGTAGGTGAGCAGTTTGGTGATAGCGATCACAATTCTGTCATGTTTACTTTAGTGATAGAAAGGGATAGGTGTATACCACTGGGCAAGAGTTACAGCTGGGGGAAAGGCAATTACGATGCGATTAGGCAGGATTTAGGAAGCATAGGATGGAGAAGGAAACTGCAGGGGATGGGCACATTAGAAATGTGGAGCTTATTCAAGGAAAAGCTACTGTGTGTCCTCGATAAATATGTACCTGTCAGGCAGGGAGAAAGCTGTACAGCGCGGGAGCTGTGGTTTACAAAGGAAATGGTATCTCTGGTCAAGAGGAAGAAGAAGGCTTATGTTAGGATGAGATGTGACGGCTCAGTTAGGGCGCTTGAGGGTTACAAGGTAGCCAGGAAAGACCTAAAGAGAGAGCTCAAGAGCCAGGAAGAGACATGGGAAGTTGTTGGCGGATAGGATCAGGGTAAACCCTAAGGCTTTCTATAGGTATTTAGGGAATAAAGGAATGACGAGAGTAAGATTAGGGCCAATCAAGGATAGTAGTGGGAAGTTGTGTGTGGAGTCAGAGGAGATTGGGGAAGCACTAAATGAATACTTTTCAACAGTATTCACTCTAGAAAATAACAATGTTGTCGAGGAGAATACTGAGATACAGGCTACTAGACTAGGTGGGATTGAGGTTCACAAGGAAGAGGTATTAGAAATCCTGCAGAGTGTGAAAATAGATAAGTCCCCTGGGCCAGATGGGATTTATCCTAGGATCCTCTGGGAAGCCAGGGCCTTTGGCATTGATCTTTAAATCGTCGTTGTCTACAGGAATAGTGCCAGAAGACTGGAGGATAGCAAATGTGATTCCTCTGTTCAAGAAAGGGAGTAGAGACAATCCTGGTAGTTATAGACCAATGAGCCTCACTTCAGTTGTTGGTTAAGTGTTGGAAAAGGTTATAAGAGAGAGGGATTATAATCATCTAGAAAAGAATAATTTGATTAGGGATAGTCAGCACGGTTTTGTGAAGAATAGGTCGTGCCTCACAAACCTTAGAGTTCTTTGAGAAGGTGACCAAACAGGTAGATGAGAGTAAACCAGTTGATGTGGTGTATATAGATTTCAGCAAGGCATTCGATAAGGTTCCCCACAGTAGGCTATTGTTCAAAATGCAGAGGAATGGGATTGTGGGAGATACAGCAGTTTGGATCAGTAATTGGCTTGCTGAAAGAAGAGAAGGTGGTGGTTGATGGGAAATGTTCATCCTGGAGCCCAGTTACTAGTGGTGTACCGCAAGGGTTGTTGTTGGGTCCACTGCTGTTTGTCACTTTTATAAATGACCTGGATGAGGGCGTAGAAGGGTGGGTTAGTAAATTTGCAGACAACACTAAGGTCGGTGGAGTTGTGGATAGTGACGAAGGATGTAGCAGGTTACAGAGAGACATAGATAAGTTGCAGAGCTGGGCTGAGGGGTGGCAAATGGTGTTTAATGCGGACAAGTGTGAGGTGATTCACTTTGGTCGGAGTAACCGGAATGCAAAGTACTGGGCTAATGGTAAGATTCTTGGTAGTGTAGATGAGCAGAGAGATCTCGGTGTCCAGTACACAGATCCTTGAAAGTTGCCACCCAGGTTGACAGGGTTGTTAAGAAGGCATACAGTGTTTTAGCTTTTATTAATAGAGGGATCGAGCTCTGGAACCATGAGGTTATGCTACAGCTGTACAAGACTCTGGTGCGGCTGCACTTGGAGTATTGTGTACAGTTCTGGTCACTGCATTATAAAAAGGATGTGGAAGCTTTGGAAAGAGTGCGGAGGAGATTTACTAGGATGTTGCCTGGTATGGAGGAAAGGTCTTACGAGGAAAGGTTTAGGGACTTGAGGTTGTTTTCATTAGAGAGAAGAAAGTTGAGAGGTGACTTAGAGACATATAATCTAATCAGAGGGTTAGATAGGGTGGACAGGGAGAGCCTTTTTCCAAGAATGGTGACGGCGAGCACGAGGAGGCATAGCTTTAAATTGAGGGGTGATAGATATAGGACAGATGTCAGAGGTAGTTTCTTTACTCAGAGAGTAGTAAGGGTATGGAAAGCTTTGCCTGCAACGGTAGTAGATTCGTCAACTTTAAGTACATTTAAGGCATCACTGGACGAGCATACGGATGTACATGGAATAGTGTAGGTTAGATGGGCTTCAGGTTGGTATGACAGGTCGGCGTAACATCGAGGGCCAAAGGGCCTGTACTGCGCTGTAATGTTCTCTGTTCTATAATTTCTTCTGAGATAGTCAGCCTCTGGAATTGTTCATTGTAGAGGGTGTTGAGGCCGGGTCATTAAGATATTCAGAGTTGAGATGGATAGATTTTTAATCAGTAAGGCAATGAGGAAAAGGTGATTGTAGGATTGACGGTTATCAAATCAGCCATCAACTCATTGAATGATGGAGCAGACTCAATGGGCTGAATCGCCTAATTTTGCTCCAGTATCCAATGATCTTATGGTAACTTAATCAACTAAGTCTTTATTCTTTCTCCCGATCTTAATCTACAATATTTGCTTCAATATCACCACGATTAGATTAGCCATGATCTTACTGAATGACTTGACAGGTGAGAGGGATTGATGAGCCAACTCCTGTTCGTGTGTACGAATGAGTTCCACAATCTCACCATGCACTTGGCTAAAAAGGTTTCTCCTTTAATTTCACTGTGTTCACAGCTTTCTGCACATATGAAGGAGGAGGGAACAGAGGGCTTGAGTTGTATGCAGAGTGGGAAGAGGCACTTAAATTGAGGAAGAACCTTAAACCAGCAATGACTTGTCAGGCTGAATGGCCTGTTTCATGTCATAGACTGGCTGGAGCAATCCAGGGGCTGTGAGCACGGTACTAACATAATGAATATCAGTTTCCCATATTTTGATTGTTTTTTGCAAGTTAGTGAACATTGTCCAATTCTCTCGTGTGCTGGGGGTGATAATTTGTCCTTTGGTTAGAATGAGCTAGTCACTTCATATAAATAAGCTAACAAGAATCCAAATTTACACAGCACATTTAACATTGTACATATTCTATAGTGTTGTGGAGGAGCAATTATCAAGCAAACTTTGACCCAAAACTACATAAGGAGAATTCAGGACAGGTGACCAAAAACTTGACCAGGAGATAGGTTTTAAAAAGCATTTTAAGAGGAGAGAGAGGTAACTCCAGAGATTGAGGAAACTCCAGACCTTGGGAGCGAGATGGTTGATGCAGCTGTTAATCCTAAACAAAAGAAATGAGGGATGGTCAAGGGATACAGACAGGATAGAAATGCCCATCAAGAGAAAGTTGGCAGACACCATCCCCACTTCCACTGGCACCATACACTGGTGAGCACCCAGTATCTGTGATAAGATGGAGTGAATTTTCTATTGGCAAGGTCAGAAGGTAACAGTTGGAGATGAAATACCAGATGAGAGCACTTTCAGGAAACCAACGTCGACAAAATGGGAAGCCAAGTTTCAACTGTAGTTGAATCGTAATGAAATGAAAATATGAGGCAAACATGAATCAATTGTATTTCATTTTGTTTAGTCATTTTGGGATTATGGTTGTCACTAGCAAGGCTGGAATTTATTGCCAATCACTATTCCCCTAAGAAGGTAGCGGTAGTGGCTGTCACCTTGAACCAAAGGAGCCCACATTGTAATCGACTTAACACAACAAGCACTAACTTGTTAGATCATTTCGCATCAACCACATTGGTAGGGGACCGGGTAAGGAGAGATTTTCTCCCCTAAAGTATAACAGCGGTCAATTTGCATTTTTTAAAATGACATTCCATCAGCTTTATGCTCACTTGTGCCAACTTATGCCGTACAATTACATTGCATTAGATTATTGTTACATTGCATCAATTGTCTATTGCTGCATGCATATATCTCAAAATGGACATCTTTTAGTCTAAGAGAAAACCTGCAGGAGGGGTGCCAAGGCTAGATTTTTAGTGGAGCTCAGTGATTTGGTCAGCAGAATCATTCATGCAACATGCTGTACAATGGAATGTGGATATGTAACTGATTATGTTACTCTGTCTGTAGAGCAGAAGAACAAACCAGAAAGAAGTCTGTAATGAAACAATTGGAAGATACCACACTCGAGAGCCATATTCAGTTATCTTTGTAGATATAAATGTAAATAGTGTTACTGTATTAAATAAAGTGAGAGAGCCTTGCTCTAGCATAACAATGAACAAGGGATCTGAGTGGCCAGCAGTCTAGTACAAAGGGAGCTGTATCCAAGATCGTGTGTAGATACTCAATACCCAAAAAACAAGGGCTTCTGAAGGTTACAGAGAACAGTAATAATATGAAAGTAAGTTACAAAGAAAGTCACCAGCTGAGATGCTTGTGGTAGGATTATGGCTATAAATAGAGTGGTAGCGCCACAGAGGAGAGGCATTGGAAGAGGATAACGAGGTCAACTGTGTGAAAAGGGTTGGAGAGAGAGGGAGAAAGCACCACGTTAGCAGTCACGCAAAATGGTATTGTGAACACTACACAGTGAATGAGCATGAATTAAATTTGTGAAAGACCTGAGAACCAGCAGGGAGTAGGTGTTGATTGGTCCGGCAGACTGATTACGAGAGAGACTAAGGGATCGGAGTATTGAATGGGACAGGATGTAATCAAGGAGATAGCTGGAGCAGAGTGGTTCTCAAACTCTAAACTGTCCTGTGAAGAAGCCATTACCCCTTCAGAGGCCAGTATATGGAGAGGAAGGAGGAAGGCAGCTGTGTTTTGAGATCGGGGAGGAATAAGGGGGTTGTAATGGAAATTTTAAGTTGATCAAATAGAAGCTGTTGGGTTTATGAAAGGAATTGAGGAAAGCTCTGGGAATATTCCTGGCTGCTCGTCACCACAGAAATAAGTTAAGAGCTTGTGACATTTGGGAAGCCTCTGTTCAAGGGAATGCAGTAACAGCCATACCTGGAAGTACACAAATTATTGAAGTTGGTTGAGCTTCACTTGTGTTTTTTTAGTGAAATCAGTCTGATTTTATCCATAGAGGCATAGAGAAAGAAATGTTGAAAATTTTTCATAATTCACTGACTAGCTCCAAGTTGTAAAAGCTGGGTCTGATTCTAGGCACCACATTTTAGGAAGGATGTAGATGTAGGTTTGCTCGCTGAGCTGGAAGGTTTCATTGGGAAGGGTGTTAAGGCCTTGGTGAGAGCGCAGAAAGGGATTACTGGATGACACCAAGGATGAGGGTCATCAATTATGGGGCAAAACTAGGAATGTTCTCATTATAGCAGGGAAGATTAATGTGGAATTTGATAGAGGAGGTAGTGTTCAAAAGGGATTTCAATAAATACTTGAAGGAAAAAATTGCAGGATTCTTCAGAAAGAGCTGAGAGAAATAAGACTAATTGCTCAGTCTTCCCTTAGGCTAATACATCCCCATAGGCGAATGAGGGGTAGCACAATGGCTCAGTGATTAGCACTGCTGCCTCACAGCACCAGGGATCTGGGTTCAACTGTCTGTGTGGAGTTTGCACCTTCTCTCCATGTCTGTGTTGGTTTCCTCTGGGTGCTCCAGTTTCCTCCCAAAGTCCAAAGGGTTAGGATGGATTATCCATGCTAAATTGACTATGGTATCCAGGGATGTGCAGGCTGGGTGGGTTAGCCATGGGAAATGCAGAGTTACAAGGATAGGGGTTGGGGGGTGGGTATGGGTGGGATATACTTTGGATGGGTAAAGTGGACCTGCTGGGCTAAATGGTCTGCTTCCATACTGTAGAGATTCTATGAAATGGCTGCTCTCTTTACCACAACTTACTATATTTCTGTGGCCTGTTGCACCAATGAGTAAAGTGCCCTCCTGTCTGTTACTAATCAGCAGAAGCAATTATGGTCCCAGCTGATAACTCCAGTCTGAGATGAGTTGGCTGACCTGACTAATAACACATTGCGTCTGTGTCTGAGTCTGAAAGCTGACTTCAAGAAAAATTCCATAGATTTGAACATGAAATACTGCTTATTCAATGCTGGGAGATCACTTCACTGGTGTAGGAGTACTGAAGGACGGCCGAGCAGTCAGAGGGCTGAGGGAGCATGCACTGTCAGAGGGTTAGGGAATATTTTTGTTGCCTATTTGTAATGGGTGTGGGATTGAATAGAGGATAGAATAGTCCAAATAGAGGAAAGGTCCATTATATCCTGGAAGGATTGCTCCTCAAAAAAAATAACATTTCCCAAGTATACAAATTTAATAATTCTCAAATCCCTCCATTTTGTTTTATCCTCTACCTCTGTAATCTCCTCTCGCCCTGTGTGACTTCTGGCAACCTCCCATTTTTACCCATTCCTGACTCAGCCAATTGCAGTTGTAAATTCAGTTGCTTTAATCCCAAGGTTCTGGAATTCCCTCCCTAATCCTTTCTACCTCCTTGCTTCTCCTTTCAAAAGCTGACCTCTGAATGTTAACCAGGTTCCAGTTCCATCACCTCTGACTGCATCCGCCTATGTATCAAATTTCCTGAGATAATCAAAAATATCTTGCATTTTTCTCGCTCTGTCAGCACAGTTAAGCACCTTCAGGCACAGTAATGGTAAACAGAAGCTAAAACTAAGTCAATAAGCATGGGGCGACAGTAGTGTAGTCACTGGACTAGCATACCAATACCTTCAACCAATGTTCTGAGAAAATGGATGCAAATTCTACTGTGTTAGATGGTGAAATTTGAAGTCAGTAAAAATCGGGGCTAAACAACTGGCCCAAGTACAACAATTGACAATGGTTGTAAAGCATATCCAGTTCACTAATATCTCTTATGAAGGAAATCTGCTCTCCTCACTTCCTCTGGCCTGTACTCCAGAGCCATCGCAAATGTGGTTGACACTTCACTACCTTCTAGATGATAAAGGATGTTAACTAGGATGTTAAGTGTTGACCTAGTCAACGATGTTCCATACCCCATGAATGAATAAAAATATCAGGGAGGAGAAGGAAGAAAGCAATGAGTTTCTCCTGTCGAGAAGTAACAAAGACCTGGATGAATGTTTCAGTGATGGTGGTGAGGCAGAATTTGGTGGTGAAAATAAGTGTTTTGGTAATGGCACATATGTGGCTAGAAACTGGTCCCTGGGTCAAATATGACACTTGCTTATTTAATCATCTTTAAATATTTTAGTTACATTGAAGGCACCGTGTTAAGATATTGTTGTTACTCAAAGCTGTGGTTAAAATTGAGACAGTGAACCCTCACCGGGGCATGACTCCACCGTTAAAATCCCCCACCCCTCAGCAAAGGGGACAGGTGGCCTTCCACTGCCTGAATTCCAGTGGAGGTTGGGGGAGAGTTTGGAAGGACAGATGAACCAACATTTGTCAGGTAAACCTTCCCATTGATATGGCACAGAGACGGAGGTATTGGAACTCAAACTCATGACCTTTTGACTTGGAGGTGAGTGTGCTGTCAACTGAGCCACTTCCAACAAAACTAATAAGCTCTCCCAGTCCTTACATGTTCCCACGTTAAGAAAAATGGAGAGGTGGGGCTGGCTTGGCAAGTGTATATTTGTTCTTCAAGAGCCCATCAGCTGCTGATTTATGAAACATTCCTGGTGAAGGGAAACCTTTCACACACTAACATCAGCCTGACAGAACTGTTCTTTCTCAAAACACCCTGATTGTAATCACTGTTATTCAGTTGTTCAGTGTTCTTTGCTTCTAGGCATTTTCACTTAATTTTTGCTATTTCATTTCCAATACTAAGTTTGATCAGACTTTTTTTTTTTAAAACAATCCCCACAAGAGAAACACATAAATACAATTAGGTTGAGACAGAGAATGTGCAAGAGAGAGAATGATATCTGAATCCCTGGTCTCCCTCCTCCCTTTGTCTGTTACTTCCTCCAGCCCCACAACCTTCTAAGATCTCTGCATTCTCCTAATTCTGGTCTCGTGTGCATCCTTGAGATTAATCCATCCATCACTGGAGGCCATGTCTTCAGCTGCCTGAGCCTCATACACTCTAGCACTCCTGCCTGAAATATCTTGCTGTCTTTATTTCCTCCTTTTAAGACGCTGCTTGAAACCTATCTCTTTTTTGCAAAGTTTTTGATCAGTCCTAATACCTCCTCTTAACCTGAATTGCCTTTCTGCATGAAAGGAGCTATATAAATATTTGTTGTTGTAGAGCAATTGTTCAAGAGGTAACAGCACAAACAGCTGCCGTGAAACGAAGGGGACTGGGAGAGAGGAAGGGGATGTGAGATGGATGAACAGAAACACAACAATGAGCAGTGGACACAGCCTGATGCTCAAACACAATAGTAATGCAGGGAAGAAAGATAGATTTATATGGTAAAAAACAAAGTACTGGAGAAACTCAGCATATCTGGCAGCATCTGTGGAGAGAGAGAAAAGTCTTCAGGGCTGGGGTTCTGAAGACGTCATCACCAGACCCAAATGTTAACTCTGCTTCTCCCTCCACAGAGATTGTAAACCCGCTGAGTTTCTCCAGCACTTTGTTTTCATTGCAGACTTTCAGCATCTGCAGGGTTTTGCTTTTATGGAGATGCGGACACACTCGTCTGCACATGTGCTCTTTTTCACACAATCCTTCCTGTGCGTAGGTATATGCAGGCAGGAAAAGATGAACATATTCCTGTTCATTCACTTGCATAGCCAGAAGTGGGGTAAAATATGGACAATCAATTTTCAACTTTGTCATCTGATTTTAATGCCTGACAATTTCATGGACTAAAATGATTTTGTAAAGACAGAAATATAGTCCATTTTCTAATAATTCAAATGGGTGTTGCTGACTGTGCCAGCTTTTATTGCCCATCTCTAGTTGCCTTCAAGAAGATGATGAATTGCCTTCTTGAACCACAAAGCAGTTCAGGAGAGAATTCCAGGATTTTGACCCAGAAAGAGTAAAGGAACAGTGATATATTTCCAAGCTAGGATGGTGAGTGGCTTGGAGCGGTTTTCCCATGTATCTGCTGCCCTTGTCCTTCTAGGTGGTAGTGCCTGTGGATTTGGAAGGTGCTGTCTAAGGCTCTTTGGTGAATGTCTGCAGTGCATCTTACAGATTGTATACACACAGCAGTGACTGAGGTAGAAGGAGTGAATGTTTGTGGATGTGGTGCCAATCAAGCAGGCTGCTTTGTCCTGGATGGAGCCAAGCTTCTTGAGGGTTGATGGCAATGCACTCATCCAGGCAAGTGAGGTCTGTTGTAAGGTCTGTTGCCTGAAGCCTGTCCAGGAGATGAGATAATCACTGTAGGATTCTCAGTCTCTGACTTGCTGTTGTAACTATTTATTTATACCTATTTGTATGGCTAGTCCCAGTTTGGTTTCTGGTCAATTGTAAAGACCAGATTCTTGATAGTGGGGCATTCAATGATAGGGATGCCTTTGAATGTCAGGGAATGACAGTTAGATTCTCTCTTGTTTGAAGATGGCCATTGCCCGGCACTTGTATGGCATGAATGTTATTTGCCACTTGTCTAAGCTTGGATATTTTCCAAGTCGTGCTGGAGTTGGATATAGACTGCTTTAGTAGCTGAGGAGTTGTGAATGGTATTGAACATTGTGCATTTCAGCATACTTTCCCACTTCTGAGCATATGATGGAGGTAAGGTCCTGGAGAGCCTAAAGTCTCTCACAGCAACCAACAGACCATACGTCCAGGAAGTTTAGGAAACCAATGTGGGATAAATCAAATAATCTGAACTGAAATTACCGTTTTATCTGAAGATGTAGAATGAAAAGTTGCATTTTTGAACCAGAAAGGCTTGCTTGCCATTAGCATGGAAAGACAATGGAACCACGCTTGAAATGCACAAATGACCCATATATCAGTAGATGCTTGGTATTGCAGCAGAGAAAAGGAAAAAATAGATTTACCGTATAAAGAACTAGATGTGTCTCTGTGTCTCTCTGGTTCCTCCTTCATCATCCCAAAAGCCAGCCCTGAATATCTATTCACTGAAAACTCAAGGATTCTATGAATGTTGTTACTGCTGTGGATAAGAGACATCAACTAATAGCTGTGATCTCTGGTTCACTATAACAACTCAAGGACTCAAACTTTTGTTTAATTAACAGACTGTATATTCTTTAACTGTCTGTTGCACCTGACACTCTTCCCTCTTAAGCTTTCATGAAGTGGCCATGGTGTAGTGGTAGTGTCACAAGACTAGCAATCCAGAAAGCCAATTTAATATTCTGAGGACTTGAGTTTGATTCCTACCATGGTACCTGGTTAAATTTGAATTCAGTATAAATCTGGAATTTAAAAAAAAACACTCATAGTGACCACTGTTGATTATCACAAAAACCCAATACCCTTTAAGGGAAGATAAGTGCAGTCCTTACATTGATTGACCTACATGTGACTCCAGACCCGCAGATTGTGGTTGACTCTTAACTACCTTTGGCAATTAAGGATAGGCAATAAACGATGGCCTAGAGAGTGACTCTCTCATCCTGTGCATGAATATTGAAAAACAACCTCCATGTTTGATGTCATATTTTGTTATTTGTGGAGTTGGTAAGTAATTTGTTTTTAACTTTCACACAGCACAACCTTAACATGGCTTCTTCATTTATATCAGGCAAGCTTTGTTTTAATTGATGTGACCATGTGTTCAAAACTTTGTGAAATATTTGGTGCGACTGGCCAAGGGATTGGAAAGTGGGGGGGGGAGGGGAGTTATTCACCCCTCCCCAATATCAATATATCAATGCATGGCACACGCACACCCTGCACGTGCATCCAGTTAGTTTATATACACAGTGTTACGAACAGCATAATCTGACACGGATATATCACGAAGAGTGAGACTCAGCTTCCTCCCTGGAGAGTAGTGGTATTTCTCCGTCCTCTGAAGCTAAGATAAACCTGTACAGTTTGACTTAGCTTTATTGTCACATGAGAGCTGGGGTGCATAGCCTCAAAATGAGGAGGAGCAGTTTTAGGACTGAGTTGAGGAGGAACTTCTTCACCCAAAGGGTTGAGAGTCTGTGGAATTCCCTGCCAGTGAAGCAGTTGAGCTTCCTCATTAAATGTTTTTAAGCCAAAGATAATTAGGTTTTTGGACAAGTAAGGAATTAAGGGTGACAGTGAGGGTGTGGATAAGTGGGGATGAGTCCATGAAAAGGTCAGCCCTGGTCATCTTGAATGGCGGAGCAGGCCCGAAGGGTCAGATGGCCTATTCCTGCTCCTAGTTCTTATGTACTGTGAAAGGTTTACCACTTACTGTACCATCTTAGATACAAAAGTACAGATTCTTGAGTAAAAATACTTAAGGGAAAAAAATTATAAAATAAAGTCCAGCATTACAGATCTTCAAAAGGATAAAATCATAGTAATAAATTAGAAAAAAAAGATAAAAAGTTTAGATTAACAGTCCTTCCACAATGATACAACAAAAGAAAAAAGAATTAAAGAAGAGAATTTAAAATAAAGTCCACTGACTTGTGTGAGCTGTAGATCCAGCAAATAATTCTGATGTGTGTACAGCACTGAAACAGGCCATTTGCTCCAGCTGATCTATACTGTATTCTTCAGAAATGCTAATGGTTTTTAGTAATTTCCTGAAGTAATAGGTGGGCACAGATTTAAAGTCATTGGCAAAAGAACAAGAGATAAATGAGAACAAATTGCTCACGGTGAGGTTTATGAAGATCCCCCGAACATATATCCTGATGTATTGCACAAGGACATTACACAGAAAAAGGCAATTGAACATGTGATTGAAGAGACTAATTTGTGGTGGTTTAGGTGAAAAGGCTGTGGTGTGGGATTAAATTGGAGAGATCATTCCAAGAGCTAGTGCAGGCAGGATGGACCAAATGGCCTTTTTCTGTGCAATAAGATTCTATGATTCGATCATAAGAATTAAGTGCAATTCAACCCTGTAGGCCTGCACAATAAGATCTTGGCTGAACTGATTGTGATCTCAACTCCACTCTCTTGTCTACTTTCCCACAACCCATGATTCCTTTATCAATCGATAGTTTGTCAGCTACTGAATCACAATCATAGAATTCCTACAGTGTGGAACAGGCCATTTGGCTCAACAAATCCACACCAACCCTCCGAAGAGTAAACCACCCAGACCCATTCCTCTATCCTATTACGCTACATTTACCCCTGACTATTGCACCTAACCTACACATCCCAGAACACTATGAACAATTTAGCATAGCCAGTTCACCTAACTGAATGACCCAGCCTCCAGTCCCGTGAGTTCCAAAAAATAATGACTCTCTGACTTGATAAATTCCTCCTTATCTCCTTCTGAATTGGGAGACCTCATATTGTTTGAAGCTGTGACCCCAAGCTTCATATGCATAAAGCAAATGAGGACAATTTGTTTTTGGGATCTCTATTTATTTCAAGATAAAATACTCAGCAATGAAATTTTAGATTTTTGTCTTGGTAGTGAGAGAGACAGAGCAGAACCATTCACGGCGAGGAGAAAGCGAAAGCTAGGAAGACATAAATATAAGACCATCCCTAATAAATCCAAGAGGGAATGTATGTACCAAGGGTCTGGTGAGAATCGGGAACTCCATACAGTGTGCATGGGGCAAAGGCATAGATGCATTTGAGGGAAAGTTGGATAAATATATGTGGGAGATAGAAAAATGTGCCAGAGGGGTGTAGGAGGGGACTTGACACAGACACAGAAACATAGAAAGTCGGAGCAAGAGGAGGCCTTTCAGCTCTTTAGCCTGCTCCACCATTCAATATGATCATCCAACTCAGTCCCTTGTTCCCATTTTCTCCCCATACCTTTGATCCATCTGGACCAGTTAACCTGAACAACTCTTTCTGAAAACAAAAGAATGCTGGAGAATCACAGCAGGTCAGGCAGCATTGACGGAGAGAAAGCAAGCTAACGTTTCAAGTCGCGATGACTCTTCATCTGAGCTGAGATGAAGTGTGGAGGGGCAGCATCTGCAGTAATTTGTTCCTAAATTCTTTCTGCAACATCTGTCCTTGTACAGTTTGTATTTTGTCTCTGGGTAATTTTGTGTTCTCTGTCGAGCACAAAGTAAAAAAGATTTCAGACACATTGTGGTATCCTGGAGTTGGCTGTTTGAAGTTTCAGTAATCACAAGGTCAGCACCTGCCCTCCAATTGTTGTCTGAGAAAGGAAATCTTTACTGTTTCCTCACTCCTCTCTCGTCTGTGTTCGGAGATTGGGATCTTTCTCTCTTTGTCTTTTTAATCTTATCTCTTCCATTCCTACTGTCTCCAGCCACCAGCCCCAAGATTGGACAGGGAAGGATCCATGATGCTGGCTACTCCCTATGACTTCCAGCTGAACCAAAGGAATTCTCTGTTTGAAGCTTAGGGAAACTGGGCTCAGCTATGACTTGTCAACAATTCTGAAAGTGTCTGGGAGTTAGAGATTAAATTTCTGGACATTACTGTTTCTCCCACATAATGAGAGGACTGGTCTGTGCCTCTAAGTTTGACCATTAGAGACAAGACAGAGTGTATCCATGTGTTTGATTGCCCACTCAATATGTTGTGGGTTCATGACTGTGATTCCTCAATGGCAATTGGATAAAAAGTGCCTTTGTCTTTGATTTCCCCACCCAATGATGGACAGGGGTCTGGATCTATGGTTCCACTGGGTGGTGATGGGATGTGGATATGTGTCTGTGATTGTCCCAGTAGAGATGGAGCAGGGTATATCAGTGTCTGAGGTTCCTCATCCGCTAATGGGATGTGGGTCTATATCTGCGTCTCCCCTGCAATGGCCTTGGGTCTTTGACTGTGATTCCAAAAATCACCCCCTCATCTTGTTTCAAAGGTTAGGCCAAAAGCAAAACACCCTTCTGCCCTCTGCTACTTCTCCTGACTTTGGTATCTGCAGCAACAACTGAAAAATCAAATAGTTTAATTGGATTTAACTCGGTGGATCTCATCTGTCACCAACCCCACAGCCGCTGATAGGCAAAGTACACAGCAGCCGACTTAGCAAGGACAGACTGTCTTTTAAATCTCATTGTTAACAAAAGTGCCCACTCTCCATAGCGTCTGTCCTGGGGATACTTCCATCCAAGAGCACTTTTTTGCATTTGTAAGTGAAATCCTATCTCTGTGAGAGAGGGCAGCTCAGTATAGTCAGGCATCTAGAAAAACTGTTTCACTTTGTTCCAGACCCAGCCAGACAATGATTGACGATAAAGTTAATCCCAAGGCTACATAATCATCAGCATTGAGTTATAATTAAGGATGCAAACCATCATGGACCATGAACAGGCATTCAGCCCCATAAGTCTGTACTAGCATTCATTAGGAATGTGGTTGTGTTGTGTCCCAATTCTACCAACCTGCTTTGGCTCCCTATTCCTTACTTAGCACACAATCATTCGCGTGATTGAATGGCACATTGAGGTCTCAGCCCCAGCATACAAAGATCCAAAGATGGAGCAACATAAGGCCATTTGATCCTTCGAGCCTGCTCTGTCAGTCATTATGATGGTGACTGACTTGATTTTAACCTCAACTCTACATTCCTGCCTATCCCTGATAATCTTTTATCTCCCTTTTGAAACTTGTTTCCCTCTGTTTCCCTCTGCCTTAAAAATATTTAAAGATTCTGCATCCACTGCCTTTGGAGGAAGGGAATTCCAAAGATTCTCAACCCTTTTCTCATCTCTAAAATGGACGACCCTTATATTTAAACTCTGACATCTAGTTCTAAATTCTACCAAAAGAGGAAATGTCTTTATCCACATCCTCCCTGTCAAGTTCCCTCAGGATCCTATATGTTTCAACGAGGTCACCTCACTGACTCTTCTAAGCAGCTTTTTATTTCAGGGGGAGGTGGGATTTTAGATTTTACAGATGTTCAGGATCCTTTCTGTGGTCACATGCTCCCTGACGTCACCCCAGCTGCAGATTTTGGGATCATAATAGTGCAAGCATGGTAAGGTAGTTCTATCACACATTGTGTCATCTCTTCAAAAAAAGGAAAAGACTGGAGCTCCCGTTGTCTCTTGAAAGAGAGAGAAGATCAAGAGGTGATCCAGTAAAGGTCTTTAAAATGATGAAGGATTCAATTAGACACGCGTTTCCAGTTATTGGGGAGACCAAACTGAGGGCCACAGATATAAATTGGCTTACAGCAAATCTGCGAGGAATTCGGGCAAAATGTCTTTACCCAGAGAGCAGTGAGAATGTGACCACACAGGGGTGGCTGAAGCAATTAGTATCGATACATTTAAGTAAAGGGATGCTAAATAAAACATGATCAGAGACAAAAAAAAATCCAAGGTAGACACGCAAGAGGCTAGAAGAACACAGCAAGCCAGGCAAAATCAGGAGATGGAGAAGTCAACGTTTCGGGTGTAACCCTTCTTCAGGACTGGGGGTGGGTGTAAGGAGCACTGCAGATAAAGTGAGGGAGGGGGCAGGTGGAGATGGTGTGGTGAGATAGGAATAGGTGAACACAGGTAGAGGGTATGAACTGGTTAGTCGATGGGAGGAATGAATCTCGTTGGTGACTGGAATGAAGGGTCAGTCAGAGGAACCGAACGGAGGGCGAGGGGCTGGGAAGGGAGTTGGGAGATGGGAAGACAGGTTATTTGAAATTGAAGACTCTTGAGTCCTCCAGGCTGTAGGCTTCCCAGGCAGAGGATGAGGCATTGTTCCTCCAACTTGCAGTCTGATTCACTGCAGCAATGGAGGAGGCCAAGGATGGTCATGTCGGAAAGGAGGTGGGAAGGGGAATTAAAATGGGCGGTGACTGGGAGGTCAGGTTGGCTACTGCGGGTCCGGCTGAGATGCAGGGCGAAACAAATAAAGGTGGATGAAGAGGCCATGGGCTGGCATGAATCATTTGGGGCAAATTTCCTCTATGGACCTGCAAACTTTAAATAATTCTGTGTGAAATCACAGTTTGTTGCTGCCTGTACTCAAGTCAACTCGTTCATTAATCTGAGGGGGTGTGGGAGGAATGGGCAGGAAGTAAATTTGGAGCCTTTATTCAGCTCTAAGTTGCAATTGCTTTGCAGACAGAAACCCTGTGGTTATCTGAGGCGATTAAGATAAATAGATACTCTTGAAGGCTATTACTACAATTTTAAATCATGCTGGTTGAGGCATTTGGGAGTTGCAAGCAGTTCTCTGACCTTCCAACTCCTGATGCCAATTCTCCCTACTCCACTCCACTCCCTCCTCAACCCCTGCTGGGAATGTTAGAGGGCAACTGGTCATGCTTTGACCCACAGTATTTGGGAGTTTGCACAGAACCTAGACAAAGTAGTGAAATGGGCAGACAGAGCAGAAACAATTGACTGTTGAGGCTATGCATTTTGACAGAATGAATAAGGAGAGACAATCTGGACTTTATGTCACAATTATAAAGGAGTATATGAAGACAGAGGTAGCAGGGTGGGCGTTCCTGCGTATTGATCTTTGAAGGTGCCAGAAATATTGAGTGTGTGATTAGTAAAGCACATGACTCCATAAATTGAGGCATTGGATACAAAAGCAGGAAGGTTATGCTGAACTATAGAACAAATTCTGGTTCAGCCACCAATGTAGCATTGCATCCTGTTCTGGTTACCGCGCTTTAGGAGCGATCTGAAGGTCTTTGAGAGGCTGTGGAGGAGTTGTATCCGAATGGTTTCAGGTTTAGAGGATTTTAGTTACAAGGTTAAGATGGAGAAGCTGCGATTATTCTCCCTGGAGGATATTATGGAGAGGCGTTGGCCTGGAGATGTCATTAATCAACTATTAATCCAGAGACCCAGGTAATGTTCTGGGGGCCCAGATTTGAGGCAGATGGTGGAATTCGAAATCAATAAAAATCTGGAATTAGGAATCTATTGATGACCATGAAACTATTGCTAATTGTCCTTTAGGGAAACAAACTGCTATCCTTACCTGGTTTGGGCCTACAAGTGACTCCAGACTACACAGTAATGTGGTTCATTCTTAACTGCCCTCTGGGCATCTGAGGATGGGCAATAATTTACTGGCCAGGCCTGTGATGCCCACTTCCTGTGAATGAATTTCGAAAAAGAGATTATGGGGAAGATTTGATCGATAGATAATATGTTCCAATAAAATGGACAAAATATTCCCATTAGCTGTGAGGTGTTGCTGGAGAGGTTGGGGGAGGGAGTGGTGTTGGTGGGGGCACAGATATTGGGTAAAGAATGCATTGGAGATGTGAGGAACAACATTCTGAACACAGCGACTGGCAATAATCTGAGACAGGCAATTCCCAAGAATGATGGAAGTGGAGATAATGGTTTTCAAAATAGAATTGGAGAACGTGAATGAAATAAACAGGTCAGGACTGCAGTACTCGAACAGGTGACTGTGACTGGATTATTCCACAGGGTGCCAGCACAGATTTGATGGGGCAAATGGATGCTTCTGTGTCATAGTGACTCTGCAACAACGTGAGAGTTGGAGCAGGATTTGGAGTTTGTCTTGAGGACATGTCAATTGCAGTATCGCTCAAGGGCCATACCGCTGTCTTATCCTCTCTCTCTTTTTTTCTTAATATAGTCAACAAAAAGTTCTTCTCTCTCCATTCCCAGGTTCCATTCTGGTAGCTTCAAGATATCACTTGCCCTGATGCCAAGGAGTCAACACACTCTCAGACACTCACGAAGCACAAGCGCAGAGTATACAATCTAACTCACTAAATTTTGTATAGCACCTTCCATAAGCTCAGGGTGGCCCCGAGTTGTGATTTGGAACATAGTGTTGAAATACGGGAAATGAAGAAGCCACTTATGCAGAGCAAGCTCTCATAAGCAGCAGCCTGATGGATGATTGGATCTACCATCTCTAAGTGTTCTTTGAGGTGTTCCTATATTCTAAGAGAGACTACATGTCAAAATGAGGTAGCTCATCAGCTACTGGAAAATGTGAAGGTCACAACAGGTGATATAGAAATTCAAATTAATTCTTTATTTCAACGTGGGCAATTGATGAAACTCTGTTTCTGCTTTTAGTAGGAAGGTTACTAAACCCCTTAGAACTGAAAACTCCAAGCTCTCCTTTCCCACAAGCTCAGGTTTTATTGATTCAATCATTATGGTTCAAAAAGAGGCCGTTCATCCCATCATGTCTGTACCAGGTGAGCATTTCACTTAGTCCCCTTCAAACTGTGCTGTAATGTTTTATGTTATAGTGTAGGTTAGTTGGGCTTCAGATTGGTTTCACAGGTTGGCGCAACATTGAGGGCCAAAGGGCCTGTACTGTGCAGCAATGGTCTATGACTGCAGCCTCCGCTTAATCCGGTGCCTTCATCAATATTCAACTAATTCCAGTTTGAATGCCTCCATTTTAACTTGTCTCCACCACACCATCGGGCAGTGCATTCCAGACCCAAGTCGCTCTCTACAGGAAAATAAAGCTTCCCTTCATTTCATTTTTGCTCCTTACTTTGAATCTATGTCCTCTCATTCTCCATCCCTTCACCAAGTGGGGACATTTTCTCGTGTGGAGCTCTTATGATTTTGAGTGCTTCAGTTAGAACCCCTCTCTCTGTGGAGAACAGTCCTAACTCCTCCAATCTATTTCAAATACCTCATCCCTAGAACCAATCTCATAAACCTCATCGACATTCTCTCCTATTCCATTTGCGTGTTTCCTAAAGTCCAGCGATGAAATCTTGCTGATCTGAGTGAGGCTTAAATCCTGATCACCCTGTGGTTTCCTGCTCCCTCAATGCTCAAACATTTGGGTGGAATTGTTTTGCTTTGAATCTGTTGCACCTCATTTTCTTTACTTCGGCCATAAAATAGAAACACCGGGCTCGTGGGACTTTGAAAAACAGCTGCTTTTCTTTGCAGTAACCTTACTCCCACGTCTCTGTGGGTTTCATTTTATTCCCAGACACTGATGAGTCGGTTAAGCACACTAACTGTTTGTTTGCTTGTCACCCCCACAGATGGGCTGTGTCAACATCTCTCTCTTTTAAAACAGATCCCGTATTTTTTCCCATGTTTTCTTTTCCTTGTGTGCTTGGCAGGAAAAGGTTAGTTTATTCAAGAAATGTTTAGGATACTTGCCGGAGTAGTTGCCAACTCTGCGTCTGTCTTGAGCAGGATTGGCATGAGCATCCACCATGTGGGTGAGAGAGTGTTGCTTGTTAGTGTAAGTGGGGGTGGGAAGGAGGCAGCTATGATTTGAAACATCGGGAAAGGCTCATGCCTAAACAGATGTCTTTTTCCAAATCACGTCAGAAAGTAGCTTTTATTTCTTCTTTCCCATGGGATGGGCTGGATGGATCACCACTTGGTGCTCATCCCTAACTGCCCTTTGAAGTAAGAATCTTGCTTAGCTGTTTCGGTAGCCATGATGCTGTGGGTCGGGTGTCACCTGCAGGCCAGATTGGGTGGAAGGTGACAGATTTCTTCCTCCGAAGAATGTTCTTGAACCAGGTGTGTTTTCTGACAATTTTTACAGAGGTATTGCCATGTGATTTGGACAGGCTGAGTGAGAGGACAGTGTAATGTTGATAAATGTGAGGTTATCCACTTTGATAGCAAAATTAGGAAGACAGATCATTATTTGAATGGCTGCAAATTGAGATAGGGTAATGTGCAAGTCCTGGGTATTCTTGATTAGATTAGAAAGTAAATGTGAAGATGAAGCAGGCAGCAAAGAAGGCAAATGGTATGTTGGCCTTCGTAGCAAGAGAATTTGAGCACAGAAACAAGGTGGTCTCGCTCAAATTACACAGGGCACTGGGGAGACCACATGGAGTCATACAGTCATATAGCAAAGAAGCAGACCCTTTAGTCTAACCAGTCTGTGCTGAACATCTTCCCAAACTAAAATAATCCCACCTGCCTGCTCCTGACCCATATCACTCCAAACGTTTCCTATTATGTATCCATCCAAATGGCTTTTAAACATTGTAATTGTACCCACGTCTGCCACTTTCTCAAAGTTCATTGCCTCTTATGGCTTTTTTAAAGCTGTCTCCTCTCACCTTAAAAAATGTGCCCCCTAGTTTTGAAATCCCCCGTCCTAGGGAAAAAGACAACTACCGTTAACTCTATCCATTCCCCCGATTTATTTTATAAACTTCTAGCAGATCACCTCTGAACCTCTTTCACTCCAGTGAAAAAAAACCCCAGCCTTTCTTTATAGCCTTCCATAAATGGCAACATCCTGGTAAATCTCTTCTGAACCTTCTCAGTTTGATAATGTCCTTCCTATAACAGGGAGACCACAACTGGAATCCAGAAGGGGCCTTACCAATGTCCTGTACAACCTCAACGTGACTTCCCAACTCCTATATTCAAAGGACTGAGCAATGAAGGCAAGCGTACCGACTGCCTTTTAACCACCCTGTCTATATGTGAGGCAAACTTCAAAGAATTATGTACCTGCACCCCCAGGTCCCTCTACTTCTACAGCATTACACAAGACCCTACTATTAATTAAGCCATACCCTTGTTTGTTGTACCGAAAAACAATACCTCGCATTTATCCAGCATTCCATCTGCCATTTTCTAGCCCATTGACCCATTTGATCAAGATCTCTTTATCATCTTCGAAACCACCTTCACTGCCTACAATGCCACCAATTTTGGTGTCATCAACAAACTTACCAACCATACCTTCTCTCATCTCACCCAAATCATTTCTGGAATATTGTTGAATTTTGGCCTCCCTCTTTGAGGAAGGATGTCATTGCTATAAAGGGAGTGCAGTGAAGTAAAGGGATGGCAGGACTATGTATGAGGAGCACTTGAGTTGGCTTTGATTGTATCAACTGGAGTTTAGAGGAATGAGGGGGAATCTCATTGAAACCTATAAAATTCTAACAAGTTGGACAGGTTATATACAGGAAGGATTTCCCCAGTGGTGTGAGAGTCCAGAACCGGGGGTCATAGATAAGGATAAGGGTTAAACCATGTAGATCTGAGATGAAGAGAAATGTCTTCACCCAGGGAGTGGAGAGCCTGTGGAATTCACTGCCACAGAACATGGTTGGGACAAAAGATTGTGTTTATAAGAAGGAGGCAGATAGTGTTCTTGTGGCTAAAGGGGTAAAGGAATATGGGGAATGGCAAGATTAGGGTATTTGAGCTCGATGATCTGCCTTATTCAAGGGCTAGAATGGCCATCATGCTTCTATGATGACGGCTTCAGCTGCTTTGCTACTCAATATGATCATAGCTGATCATACAGTTCAGTTCCCTGTTCCCAATTTCTCCCCCATACGACTCTTAGGACTAAAGAGAACAAAGGGTATCTAATTCCTTCTGGAAAACCATATTTTGGCCCTAGCTGCTTTCTGCGGCAGAGAATTCCACAGACTCACCACTGTCTGGGTGAAGACATTTCTCATTATCTCACTTCTGTGGCCTATCATACGTCCTCAGACTGTGACTGGACAGTTCAGAATAGGCTCATCAGGAATGTTTTTCCTGCACTTACCCTATCTAGTTCTGTTACAGGTATCTGAGATCCCCCTCAATCTTCCAATTCATTGATTTCAATTCCAAATTCTATCAACTGAATTTACTTATCAGGTGCGCTAATGGTGTGCCCTCTTTCCAGACTGGATGTTTGATTTAATGGTTCATGTATAGTCTCACTGCACCATTACTTTAAACAGCTTGAAACCCAGCAACCACTGCTGCATGGTCTCAACCTTAGGAGATTGAGGAGCAATCTAATCTAAATGTTTAAAACAAAGAGGATTTGATTGGGTAAGTAAATGTGGAAAGAAATGGAAATAAAATCAATTCCTTCTGTTGTGGGTGTCCAGAATGAGGTGGAGTGTAACTTTAAAATAAGAGTTTTACAACTGTAATGGATTAATACACTAACGGTGAACACTAATCTCTATGCAAAATGTATCAAAAGTGTAAACATTTACCTTAATCACCAAAATGCTCCCTTTGTTTCTCTTTGTTGCTGGTATTTTTAACAAAAGAGAATTTCACCAGGTTTCTTCAATCAATTCAAAAATAACCAATTTATTATAAATAAGTTCAACATTTAAACAAATGGAAAATCTGGATAATAGCCAAATCATGATTTAAATTAAACTTTTATCCCCCTAATCCCAAACACACGCATTCACATGAGAGGCAAGCCAATACAACTCTGCAGAGATGATATGGGTTTTTAAAAAGAGGTATTTGGGGAAAAATGCCCTGGTGGGGTCAAACACAGGGGATTGAAAAAGAAGGACTTTTTTTTGATTACTTACAGTGTGGAAACAGGCCCTTCTGCCCAACAAGTCCACACCAACCCGCAACCCACCCAGACCCATTCCCCTACATTTACCCTTCACCTAGCACTACGGGTAATTTAGTATGGCCAATTCACCTAACCTGCACATTTTTGGACTGTGGGAGGAAACCGGAGCACCCGGAGGAAACCACCGCAGACACGGGGAGAATGTGCAAACTCCACACAGTCTGTCGCCTGAGGCGGGAATTGAACCTGGGTCTCTGGCGTTGTGAGGCAGCAGTGCTAACCACTATGCCACCGTGCCGCGCTCAGTCCAGTTAATCTCCCATCATTGAGATCACAAATATGATAGATTGATCTTCAAATCGGACTTCTCTTCTGATGAGAATCAATTACAAGGAACAGTTCCATTTTCAGAGTTTGAGAAAGTTAAAGTATTGATTTCTGAAACTTACTCTGGTTCCCAGAATACATTTTACAGAGAGATATTTTTACACCCTTTCCTCTTGTAAGATTTTCTTTCAGGTAAGAGAAATATCTTTCTTTTTGTGATCAACTTCTTGAAGGTTTGGTCCTTCAACCAACACACCTAGATTTTATACCCTACAGTGTAGAAACAGGCTCATCAGCCCAACAAGCCCACACCAACCCTCCAAAGAGTAACCCACTCCCCTCTGACTAATGCACTTAACACTATGGGCAATTTAGCATAGCCAATTCACCTGACCTGCACTTCTTTGGATTGTGGGAGGAAACTCACACAGACACAGGGAGAACGTGTAAACTCCACACAGAATTGCCTGAGGCTGGAATTGAACCTGCGTCCCTGGTGCTGTGAGGCAGCAGTGCTAACCACTGAGCCATTGTGCTGCCCTACTGTGAAACGGTAACTTTAGTTCAGAGGCTGTTACTAGGCAACCTTCAGCAATCGGCCCCACAAATTCAGCAATCATAAGCCATAAAACCCAACTTGACTCATTTCAAAAGGACTTAGGCCTCATTCTTTCCACAAAGTCAGCTGATTGATTTTTGTAAATATTAGATGACTCAAAACACACTTCATCTTTTGACTCCAGTAATTACTACTGAACACGACTCTCGGAAATCACATGTCCCTTCTAAATCCTTTCAATCTAGAATATTCATTCAGCTCCATATTCCAGTTCCTCATAAACCCTTAACTAAAAATGTGTATTCCTGACAGGAGCTCAACTCATCAGACATTTGTTGCATTCATTCATGGATCATGGATGTCGCTGGCTGGGCTGGCATTTAATACATGTCCTGAATTGCCCTTAAAAAGGCAGGGGGTCAGCTACCACCTTAAGATGCTGTACTAAGAAATATTTTGAGACATGTAGAGGATTAGAAATCCAGAAACCTGTCCCCCAGTGATTTATGAATGCTGGGATTAAATTTGGGACTTTGAAGTCAGATCAATAATGCAGCATATTTTAAAATTGCTACAAAATTAGGAAGAATAGTTAGCTCAGTTGACTGGACAGTTAGTGAGGCCAACAGTGTGTGAATTCAATTCCTACACTGGCTGAAGTTGTCAAATGGATACTACCTTCTCAAACTTACCCTGCACCTGTGGAGTAGTGACCCTCAGGCTAAACCACCACCAGTTCTCTCTCCATCTCTGTAATGAGCCCTCCAGTGACTTGTTCTTTACAGAACAGATTCTGGATCAGTGGTGCTGGAAGAGCACAGCAATTCAGGCAGCATCCGAGGACAGGCAAAATCGACGTTTCGGGCAAAAGCCCTTCATCAGGAATAAGGGCAGAGAGCCTGAAGCATGGAGAGATAAGCTAGAGGAGGGTGGGGGTGGGGATAGAGTAGCATAGAGTACAATAGGTCAGTGGGGAAGGAGATGAGGGTGATAGGTCAGGGAGGAGAGGGTGGAGTGGATAGGTGGAAAAGGAGCTGGGCAGGTCGGACAAGTCAGGGGATCGTGTTGCTGGAGGTTAGAAACTAGGGTGAGGTGGGGGAAGGGGAAATGAGGAAACTGTTGAAATCCACATTGATGCCCTGGGGTTGAAGTGTTCCGAGGCGGAAGATGAGGCGTTCTTCCTCCATGCGTCTGGTGGTGAGGGAGCGGCGGTGGAGGAGGCCCAGCACCTCCATATCCTCGGCAGAGTGGGAGGGGGAGTTGAAATGTTGAGCCACGGGGCGATTTGGTTGATTGGTGCGGGTGTCTCAGAGATGCTCCCTAAAGCGCTCTGCTAGGAGGCGCCCAGTCTCCCCAATGTAGAGGAGACCGCATCGGGAGCAACGGATACAATAAATGATATTAGTGGATATGCAGGTAAAACTTTGGATGTGGAAGGCTCCTTTAGGGCCTTGGATGGAGGTGAGGGAGGAGGTGTGGGCACAGGTTTTACAGTTCCTGCGGTGGCAGGGGAAAGTGCCAGGATGGGAGGGTGGGTTGTAGGGGGGCATGGACCTGACCAGGTAGTCACGGAGGGAACGGTCTTTGCGGAAGGCGGAGAGGGGTGGGGAGGGAAATATATCCCTGGTGGTGGGGTCTGTTTGGAGGTGGCGGAAATGTCAGCGGATGATTTGGTTTATGCGAAGGTTGGTAGGGTGGAAGGTGAGCACCAGGGGCGTTCTGTCCTTGTTGCGGTTGGAGGTGTTGGGTCTGAGGGCGGAGGTGCGGGATGTGGACGAGATGCGTTGGAGGGCATCCTTAACCACGTGGGAAGGGAAATTGTGGTCTCTAAAGAAGGAGGCCACCTGGTGTGTTCTATGGTGGAACTGCTCCTCCTGGGAGCAGATACGGCGGAGGCGGAGGAATTGGGAATACGGGAATGCATTTTTGCAAGAGGTAGGGTGGGAAGAGGTGTAATCCAGGTAGCTGTGGGAGTCGGTGGGTTTGTAGAAAATGTCAGTGTCAAATCGGTCGTCACTGATGGAGATGGAGAGGTCCAGGAAGGGGAGGGAGGTGTCAGAGATGGTCCAGGTGACCTTAAATTTACCTGGACCATCTCTGAACGCCCCTGGTGCTCACCTTCCACCCTACCAACCTTCGCATAAACCAAATCATCCGCCGACATTTCCGCCACCTCCAAACAGACCCCACCACCAGGGATATATTTCCCTCCCCACCCCTCTCTGCCTTCCGCAAAGACCGTTCCCTCCGTGACTACCTGGTCAGGTCCACGCCCCCCTACGACCCACCCTCCCATCCTGGCACTTTCCCCTGCCACCGCAGGAACTGTAAAACCTGTGCCCACACCTCCTCCCTCACCTCCATTCAAGGCCCTAAAGGAGCCTTCCACATCCAAAGTTTTACCTGCACTTCCACTAATATCATTTATTGTATCCGTTGCTCCCGATGCGGTCTCCTCTACATTGGGGAGACTGGGCGCCTCCTAGCAGAGCGCTTTAGGGAACATCTCCGAGACACCCGCACCAATCAACCAAATCGCCCCGTGGCTCAACATTTCAACTCCCCCCCCCCCCCCCTCCCACTCTGCCGAGGATATGGAGGTGCTGGGCCTCCTCCACCGCCGCTCCCTCACCACCAGACGCATGGAGGAAGAACGCCTCATCTTCCGCCTTGGAACACTTCAACCCCAGGGCATCAATGTGGATTTCAACAGTTTCCTCATTTCCCCTTCCCCCACCTCACCCTAGTTTCTAACCTCCAGCAACACGATCCCCTGACTTGTCCGACCTGCCCAGCTCCTTTTCCACCTATCCACTCCACCCTCTCCTCCCTGACCTATCACCTTCATCTCCCTCCCCACTGAACTATTGTACTCTATGCTACTCTATCCCCATCCCCACCCTCCTCTAGCTTATCTCTCCACGCTTCAGGCTCTCTGCCTTTATTCCTGATGAAGGGCTTTTGCCCGAAACGTCGATTTTTGCCTGTCCTCGGATGCTGCCTGAATTGCTGTGCTCTTCCAGCACCACTGATCCAGAATCTGGTTTCCAGCATCTGCAGTCATTGTTTTTACCTCCTTTACAGAACAGAAACAGGCCATTCTGTCCAATTGATACATGCTGTTTTTTCCTGTGCTCCACGTAAACGTTCTTATCATATGTACCAAAGATAAGTAACAAGAGTTGAGATCAGCAGGAATTTGATTCGTAAAGCAGGTTGAAGAGACTAAATGGCCTCCTCTTTCTCCCATCCTCCAAAATTAAACACGTGTAGTGTTACCTGCATTTATTGGACATTTTCCTCATAATTTTATTGTATTCTGTGACTGCACGAAGAACTGA
Source organism: Chiloscyllium plagiosum (assembly GCF_037043375.1). Taxonomy (NCBI): domain Eukaryota; kingdom Metazoa; phylum Chordata; class Chondrichthyes; order Orectolobiformes; family Hemiscylliidae; genus Chiloscyllium; species Chiloscyllium plagiosum. Next base: position 12,642,137 of record NW_028270154.1, read on the forward strand.
CTTGCAAAGAATTGTAGCTTCAAGTCAAACTTCAGGGAATTGAGCACAAATGTAAGACTGCTGCTTCACTGCAATACCAACAGAGTGCGACACGGTCTCCTGTACCATTGTTCCAATCAGACATTAAACTCTGAGGCCCTATCTGGTGGCTGTAAGAACCTGTGGCACAATTCATGGAAGACCAAGAAATGCTGCCCAATATTTTGGGCTAATATTGATTGACCACCAGCATTGGTTAGCTCAGTTAGCTGGATGGCTGGCTTATAATCTAGAGTGATATAAGAGCACAGACTCATTTCCCCCAGCAACTGAATGAAAGACTATCCTTCTCAACCTCTCCCCTTCCCTACGATGTGATGACCCTCTGGTTATCCACCTCTACGTTATCTCCCTCTACTGGGAGAGTAGTCCAATGGTGACTTTATCATTTTATTCCCATGTGGTCTCTACTCACTCATTTAGTCTTTTGATGACAAATTTCCAACAGTAATCAAGCCAAACTTCATGATATTCATCCATCTTCACAGCTACATAATTCAATTCTAACCTTCTTCCCCAACCAGTAGCAGTTCTCTCAACCTTAGGCTAATCAAAGTTCAAAAATCACACAACACCAGGTTATAGTCCTACAGGTTTATTTGAAGGTAAAAGCTTTCGGAGTGCTGTTCCTACATCAGGTAACTTCGTTAGGTCATTTGGACTAATCAGGCATTGTGAAAATTGATTGAATCTTTGATCATTTCATTGTAATCCAATAAATTCAAATCACATACTTCACCATCATTAAATGTCTCCTAAATGCAAATGATATCTGTATCCTGAGAGTGAGTCTCTGTGATAACTTTGTCCAGTGACTCATTACTTGGTGTTTACTGTGTACATGGAGAGATTGGTAAATCTGGGATTGTTGTCCTTAAGGCAGGGAACAGTCAAGAGGAGAGTTAACAAAGATATTCAAAATTGTGAAGTGTTTTGATGGATTAAATAAGGAGAAATGTTGTTCAGCAGCAGGGGGGACTATAACCAAAGCTCAGATGTAAAGCAGTTGTCAAAAGAGGTGACATGAGGAGGTATTTATTTACTCATTTGGCTGTTACAATCTGGATTCTCCTGCCTGGAAGGATAGTGCAAACAGATTCAATCATAATTTTCAAAGGGGAATTTAAAAAGTCATCACAAATGCCAGGCAATGACTATCTACAATAAGAGACTACTTAACTTGAGAGTCAATGGTGTTACCATCACTGATTCCTCCTCTATCCCCAATATCTGAGGGAGACACTGAATGAATACTTTTCTTCAGTATTTACTCAGGAACAGGGCATTGTCGTCGATGTGAATACTGAGTCACAAATAAGTAGAATGGATGGCTTTGAGGTATGTAGAGAAGAGGTGTTGGAAATCCTGGAAAAGGTGAAAATAGATAAGTCCCCTGGGCCTGATGGCATTTATCCTAGGATTCTCTGGGAAGCAAGGGAGGAGATTGCAGAGCCATTGGCCTTGATTTTTATGTCCTCTTTGTCTACAGGAGTAGTGCCAGAAGACTGGAGGATAGCAAATGTGGTTCCCTTGTTCAAAAAGGGGAGTAGGGATAACCCTAGTAACTATAGGCCGGTGAGTCTCACTTCTGTTGTGGGCAAAGTCTTAGAGAGAATTGTAAGGGATAGGATTTATGCACATCTGGATAGGAATAATGTGATCAAGGATAGTCAGCATGGTTTTGTGAAGGGCAGGTCATGCCTCACAAACCTTATTGAATTCTTTGAAAAGGTGACGAAGGAGGTTGATGAGGGGAAAGCGGTAGATGTGGTATATATGGATTTTAGTAAGGCGTTTGATAAGGTTCCCCATGGTAGGCTACTGCAGAAAATACGGAGATATGGCATTGAGGGTGAGTTGGAGGTTTGGATTAGGAATTGGCTGGATGGAAGAAGACAGAGGGTAGTAGTTGATGGCAAAGTTTCTTCATGGAGTGCCGTCACTAGCGGTGTTCCGCAAGGATCTGTTTTGGGACCATTGCTGTTTGTCATTTTTATAAATGACCTGGAAGAGGGGTTAGAAGGTTGGGTGAGCAAGTTTGCGGATGATACGAAAGTCGGAGGAGTTGTTGACCGTGAGGAAGGATGTGGCAGGTTACAGCAGGATATAGAGAAGCTGCAGAGCTGGGCAGAAAGGTGGCAAATGGAATTCAATGTAGCTAAGTGTGAGGTGATTCACTTTGGGAAGAATAACAAAAAGATGGGGTACTGGGCTAATGGTCGGATACTTGGTAGTGTGGATGAGCAGAGGGATCTTGGTGTCCATGTACACAGATCTCTGAAAGTTGCCACCCAGGTAAATAGTGCGGTGAGGAAGGCATATGGCGTACTGGCTTTTATTGGTAGAGGAATTGAGTTCCGGAGTCCTGAGGTCATGATGCAGTTGAAGAAGACTCTGGTGCGGCCGCATCTGGAATATTGTGTGCAGTTTTGGTCGCCATACTATAGGAAGGATGTGGAGGCACTGGAACGGGTGCAGAGGAGGTTTACCAGGATGTTGCCTGGTATGGAAGGAAGATCGTATGAGGAAAGACTGAGAAACTTGGGGCTGTTTTCATTGGAGAAAAGAAGGTTTAGGGGTGACTTGATTGAGGTGTACAAGATGATTAGGGGGTTAGATAGGGTTGACAGTGTGAACCTTTTCCCGCGTATGGAGTCGGGTATTACAAGGGGGCATAGCTTTAAATTAAGGGGGGGTAGATATAGGACTGAAGTTAGGGGTAGGTTCTTCACTCAGCGAGTCGTAAGTTCATGGAATGCCCTGCCAGTAGCAGTGGTGGACTCTCCCTCTTTATGGGCATTTAAGCGGGCATTGGATAGGTGTATGGAGGATAGTGGGTTAGTATAGGTTAGGTGGGCTTGGATCGGCGCAACATCGAGGGCCAAAGGGCCTGTACTGCGCTGTATTCTTCTATGTTCTATGTTCTATCCTGGGGTTACCATTGACCAGAAACTCAACTCGTTACATAGATAAAGTGGCTACAAGAACCAGTCAGAGGCTAGGAATACTACGACAAGTGACTCACCTCCTGACACCCCAAAGCCCATCTACCATCCACAAGGCACAAGCCAGGAGTGTGTTGGAATGCTCCCCACTTGCCTGGTTGGATGGTGTAATTCCAACAACACTCAAGAAGCTTCACACCATCAAGGAGAAAGCAACCCACTTGATTGGCACCACACCCACAATCATCAACACCCTCCTCCACCCATGTTCAATTGCAGCACTCTGCATGATCTACAAGATACGCTGCAGAAATTCACCAAAGATCTTAAGACATCATCGTTCAAACTCACAACTACTTCCAGCGAGAGGGACAATGGTAGCAGGTACACGGGAACACCAGTACCTGAGAGTTCCCCTCCAAACCGCTCACCATCCTGACTTGGAAGTATATCACTGTTCCTTCAGTGTTGCTGGGTCAAAATCCTGGAATTCCATCCCTCGGTATTGTGGGTCTACCTCCAGCACATAGATTGCAGTGGTTCAAGAAGGCAGCTCACCACCACCTTCTCAAGGGTAACTAGGATTGGGTAATTTTAAAAAAGTTCTGGCCAGCCAGTGATGCCCTCATTCCATGGGCGAATATACAAAAACATCAGGGTGCACAGAATAAGGGGTCACCCGTTTAAGACATAGAATCCCTACAGTGTGGAAATGGGCCAGGAGGCCCAATAAGTCCACACCAACCCTCTGAAGAGTAACCCACCCAGACCCATTCCCCTACCCTATATTTACCCCTGACTAATGCACCTAAACTACACATCTCTGAACACTATGGGCAATTTAGCATGGCCAATTCATCTAACTTGCACATCTTTGGATTGTGGGAGGAAACCGGAGCGCGCACACTGGGAGAATGTGCAAACTCCACACAGACGGTCACCCGAGGCGGGAAGCAAACCCAGGTCCCTGGTGCTGTGAGGTAGCAGTGCTAACCATCGAGCCACCATGCCGCCCAGAAGTGAAAAAGGCCTTCTCTCAGAAGGTGGTGAATCTGTGGAATTGTTCATGACAGAGGTCCATCAAGGACACTAAGTGTATTCGAGGCTAAGGTCGACAGATTTTTAATCAGTGAGGAAATCAAGGGTTATGCAGAAACAGCAGGAAATTGGAGTTGTGAATGAGCAGATCAATCATGATTTTATTGAATGGTGGAGCAGACTTGATGGGCTGAATGTCCCACTCCAAGATCAAATGGTTTTAGGGATGAACTGATACCTCCCAAACCTCTTGATTTCAAAATCGAGACAATTCAATTTTCAGGCACAAAACAGAAGACTGTGTGTTAAAACATCTTCCCCCATCGAGGCTTTGCTTAGCAGACTGAATGAAATCTAGACATTAAGGGAGTTCAAACCTGATCATGGGGGCATTTCAGAATCTGAATTCTGAAACCAAAACAAAAACTGACATCAGTACAAACGACTGGGGAAACTGTCCAATTCATGGATTAAGAAAACACAATTTCACCAATTCCTTTTGGGAAGTTAACCTGCCGTCTGTGCACAGTCTGAGCCATATGTGACTCCAATCCTATATCAATGTGATTGTCTCTTAATTGCCTGCTGAAGCAGCCTAGTAAGACACTCAATGGTGTCACTATCTTCAAGAGGGTAAGTATGAGAAATATGCAGTAAATGCTGTCTTTGCCAGTGAAGCCCACATCCTGGGAACAAATTATTTTTGCAAGAGAAGTAACTCGCACCCCCTTCTAATACAGAATGAAAGCAAACTAATTTGGCACTTAACTAGAGTACACTTTTATATTTATGAGGGGTTCTGGAGATCTAAGGGAAAGAGAAAACATATAAGGAATCTGGGTTGTTGCTGCTGCACTTCAGGGAACAATCATTAGGTTATATATATCGAAGGCAGGAAGTAATTAAGTGCTGTTCCCCTGACCCCTGCTATGAGCAGTTGGAAGTGTAGCAAAGTACGAGAGAGTTTGAAGAAGGTTCAAAGCTTTGGCTAAGGTTGAATTTTACTGTGATTGTCATGGCAACCACAGGCTTACGTGATTTTGAGAACTTTCTGCATTTCTTATGAAAATAAAGGCCAGCAGAGGAGAATGCAAGGTAGCGGCAGTGGTGAGGGAGATCAGTCAAAAGGGAAAGAAATACACTAACAGAGGATGTGGGATTGTGAGCCAATTCTGGCAATCAATGTATTCTTGAATCACACTGTGTGCTTTTACAGAGAGGCCCAGGAATTTTGGGAATCTGTGGATTTCCCACTGAAGCTGATACGAAGCCAAGTCTGAATCTACAGGGAGGATCAGTCTTGTGTCTCGGACCTCCCCCTGCTGTACTGAACCATTCAAAGCAAGGAAAGCCATGGATGAGATTCTTAGATTATCCTTCCACTTATATAGTGAATTTTCAAGCCTCAGGATTTCTAAAGGGTCTTTCCAGCCAATGAAGGCAATTTTTTTTTTAAAGCAATGTAGTCACTTTTGTAAGAAACTTCAAAATGTTTGTGCATTTAGAGACCATTCTGGCCATTTGTCTGGTTTATCGGCAGGACCTCCTGCTTCAACATCCAAAACCTTGCCCCATCCCATCTCTCAACTTAAATTCATAACATCATCCACTACAAAAGAGGCCCTTCATCCCATCAAGTCTGCATTGCCAAAGCTTTCTTAAATCGGTGGAGGTTGGTACATTTACAATATTTAAAAGGTGGTTGGATGGGTATATGAATAGGAAGGGTTTAGAAGGATATGGGCCAAGTGCTGGCAAATGGGACTAGATTAATTTAGGATATCTGGTCGGCATGGACAAATTGGACCGAGGGGTCTGTTTCCGTGCTGTACATCTCTATGACTAGAGCCACTCTCCAGCACGTCACCTGTAGCGTTGAATGTTATAATATTTCAAATGCTCATCCAAGTGCAATTTAGCTGATGCACAAACCCTTTTCCAAAATTTTGTTGCCTGCATACTTAATTATGCCATACTCCTGTGGCCAATCTTCCTTACCTTTCATAGGCTTTAATTGATCTGAACCTCTGCTACCTGCTATCTAGGTCATCTCAAATCCCTTCTCCCCTCGCCCTGCTCGAGGTTAAATGTATCAACCTTGTTTTCAGATTGCTCCAGCCTCCTCCAGCCCCACAACTCTCCCAGATGACTGACTACAGCCATCCCTTCTCCCAACCGTGTTGCTATGGTTTGGGCCACAAATGCATAAGAGTTTGCCCCATACTTATGGGCAAAGTGATTTGTCATTGCCCTCTGCATGGACTAACCAGAAAACTCACCCATGCTTGTCACCTGTCACTGCACCTATTGAAAAGACTTACAAGCTGATAATTATTATACAGACTGTTTGGCCATGTTATAAAGGCATCGTGCATGGCCAACAAGTCCTGATGCAGGGCTTCAAACTCACAGAATCTGGTGGAGAGGACTTTACCCTCTGCACCACAAGATCTCCTGCTCCTGAAAACTATGGTCCTCCAATTCTGGTTTCTCGAGCTTCCTCAGTTTTGATCCACCTGAGGATGGATTGGATGCTTCCTTCGCAATAGTGGAGTCCTAATTTCTGGAATTCTCTCTCCAAGACTTTGTATCTATTTCCTGCTCGAAAGCATTTCTTAAAAGCAACATCTATGAACCAGCTTTATGTTCATAAGTGCTAATGTGATTCAGTGACAAATTTTAATTGATAACCTTCCTGTCAAGTGCCCTGGAAGGTCACCTTATGTTAAAAGGTGCCATGCAAAGTTGTTGAAAATGAGCAGCCAATTTCCAAACACCAAGCCCTCGCATCTCAGTAGTTGTGGTAATCGCCAGGTCATTTCATCTTTGTGATGGTTAAGTTTTCAATTCATTGGAGTGAACACTACTCTTCATTGAAGTAATTGCCAAGGATTCATCTTCCACTACCTGAGAGGACAGACAGGGCCTGGTCTGGCATCACCTCTGAAAGGCAGTGCCTCTAGAGTGGGTCTTGAACCCACAACCCTCTGACTCCCAGAGGTATGTCTACTCTCTCAGCTATAGCTCAGGTCCCACCCTGCCTATTAAAAAGTAGAACAGCTTGTCTTGGGTATCACTGAGGCTCACTGCACTGCTATGCTCTGAACTTCTTTGGAGAAGTTCAGATCAGATCTCGATGTGAACTCATGATCAATATTGATATGACTTAGCAGCAGACATCTCGGTCTTGAGCTGCTTTAGTTCCAACCTTCCAACAGAATCTCTCTGACATGACTACCAAGGTCACATCACAACACCTCAGATGCTCATTTGCAAATTCCTTAAATCCGATCTCTAAACTATTGGCCCAAGCAAATGATTTGTTGGCCTTCCTGTTATAAAGAATCTCACGTCTAGAAATAGTCCTTCACCTCTAATCTACTTTGAACCCAAGCCCTTTTAATGTGGGCAATAAAACCAAATGCTAAAAGAACACTAAACCACAAAAGGTACTACTACATCAGATAACTAATTGCTTGGTCAAAGAGGTAGGTTTTAGTGAGTGATTAAAGGAGGAAAATGAGCTGGAGAGGCGTAGAGAAGGATTCCCACAGATTGGGACTCGGATAACTGAAGGCACGGCTACTAATAGTGAAGCAATTATAACTGGGTCTGCACAAGGCCAGAATTAGTGAAGAGCTGATTCCTATTGGATAGTTGTAAGGTTGGAGGAGAGCATAGACTAGTGAGGGGTGAGGTAATGGATAGATTGGAAGATAAAGATGAGGATTTTAAAGTCAAGACATTCCTTGACCAGGATCCAATGTGAGCACAGAGGTGATAGGGAGTTGGGACTTCCTGTGGTTTAACACTTGGGCAACACTGTTTCATATAAGTGTGCTACATTAAAGATAGCAAATAAATGCAAGATGTTGCTGCTATACTCAGTAAATATTCCCCCAAGTTCTACCCTAATAACTTTCGGGCAAATGGCTGCTGCTCCTCATGGTCACTGTAAAATTGAATTTGCATGATTGACAAAATGAGACTAAAAATATTCTCTTGTGGTTTTCAGCAGCTGCTTCCCACGGTCATATTTGAGGACCTCCCCCTTTCGATGGAGTCTTTTTATTGCAGGTACGTATTTTAAAAGGATGGAGTGCTCAGACTAAGAAACAGTATTGTTTTCCTGTCTGGCTACAATGTTCATGGGTTGGAACGTGGGAGTAGATGGGCGTAGCCAGGCTCAGGTCAAGTTGTATATGTCAGAATTAATTACGAATAATTAGGTGTCAGTTGGTGGTGGCATAGGTCGATTGTCACTGAGCTATCAATAAAGAGACCTGTCCTGATGCTGTAGGGACACAGGATCGACTCCAACCGTGGTGGCTACTGATGAATTTTGGGTTTAAATAAGTGAATTTGGAATGTAAAGTTAGCCATTGGTCATCATTTGATTGTCGTAAAAAAAAATCTGGTTCGCTAGTGGCCTTGTACAGGGGAAGGAAATCTGTCATCCTAACCCGGTCCGTCCTACGTACAAGACCCACAGCGAATGTGGCGGACTGCTAACAGCCCTCTGAAATGGCTGAGCAAGCCACTCCGATCAAGAGGCAATTAGGGATTCTGAACAATTGCTTGGTGCCTCACTCCATGAAAGAATAAATTGTTAAAGTTATATCCTCGACGACTGATATTTGGTATCATGTCAGTGACACTGAGCTTCTCTTTTTAATCAGAGGCAGAGCTTCACAATGATACAGTAACAGTTTGCTTGTAATGTCTGTGTTTATTCTAGTACACCTGCTGACATTCACATTTGGTGAATGTTCTCAAAGTCACTTGAAACCGAAAGAGATCATTCTACAACCGTCGTCCAATATCACTCTGAATTGTTCCGGGAATGGCCACATTCATTGGAGTTATGAGAAAGTCGCTGATGTCTATCCTGACGGCCGTTTTCTGCACATACGTAACGCGACCATTTATCACAACAGAGAGTACACCTGCTTCAATAATAAAACCGAGATAATGAGCTTTTACATCTTTGTGCCAGGTCAGTTAAATTGTTCCATCTCAATAGGCAGAATCCTATTCTTTAACATTTAGTCTTCAGGAATGAAATTTTTCAGGGTCGTGGAAATCACAGGAACCTAAACACAGGAGGTGGCCATTCAGCCCCCTTTGAGCCTGTTCACCATTCCATCCAAATGCAGTTGGTCTGTACTAGGTCAATCTACATTGGTTTCAAATCACTTTAGACCCTTAGTTAATAAAAATGAGTCTTAGTTTTGAAATTTTCAATTGTGCACCTACCCCAGCTTCCAGAGAAGCATTGTATTGGACTCAAAATGATAGCTCTGTTTCTCTCTGCATAGGACTTCTCCAGCATTTTCTTCCCTAATCCACTTTCAGTGCCACCTTCATGTGCAGAGCTCCCCTTTGTGTGAAGAATTGTCTCATGCCATGGTCCTTAACTGCCTAGCTGTAATTTTTGTATTATGTCTCCTTATTATAGACTTCTCCCACAGGTGTAAGACAAATCCAAACCCTTTTGATGCAGTGTTAGTGTCCATACCTCTGAGTCATGAGGTGTGGGTTCAATTCCAGCTGCTCCAGGGATGAGCAATGATGTCTCTGAACAGGTCGATTAGAAAATGTCTATACACCCTAATTAAATAACCCCTCCATCTCATAACCACAAAGGAAATCATACGTAGGCTGCACAGTATCAAGATTTCAGACTTCTTTTCAAACTGGTGTCATTCAGTTGAATCCAGACTGCACTCTCTCCAAGGCCAGGCGTATCCTTTCTGAGATGTGGCATCCAGAACCAAACATAGTCATTCCAGATGGTGTCTAAGCAGAGTCTGATATAACTAATATATCTGCTCCCTTTTGTAGTTCAGTTTTCTTGAGGTAAAGGCCAACATTCCATGAGCCTTTCATTTTTTTTTGTAGCTGCTCCCTAGCTTTTAGTAAGTTCTGTTCTTGTACACCCAAACCTCTCAGTACTCCAGTGCTAGGAAAGGAAAATTAAACCTCATAAATTGTGCTTCTTTTACAGATCCTAACATGTGGTTCCTCCCACAACGGCCAGATGATATGATCATCATAATGGAAAGCTCAGTGTCTTTTAACATTCCGTGTCTGGTGTCCAATCCAAATCTCCAGGTCACTCTACTGCACGTGGAAACTAACACCCTTGTAGACCTGCCATACAACAACAAGCAAGGCTTTTTTGGCAAATTCAAAGGTGGGACCTATGTGTGCAAAGCTACACTAAATGGAGTGGAGCAACAGTCTGAGAGTTACATTGTGGACACATATGAAGGTAACAAGACCCTTGTCAAGGATTGTATAGAACATAAAACAGAGAAGAGGAACAGGCCTTTCGGCCACCATGTCTGTGCCAACCATGATGCCATTCCAAACTAATCCCATCTGCCTACACATGGTCTGCATCCCTGTATTCCCTGCCTGTCCATGTGTCTGTCTAAATGTCTCTTAAACAATGCTAGCGTATCTGATTCTACACCTCCCATGGCAGTGCATTCCAAGCACCTACCACCTTCTCCATAAAAAGACTTAGCTCGCACATCTCCCTTAAACCTTTCCCCTCACGCCTTAATCCTATGCCTCCAAGTATTTGACATTTCCACTCTGGGAAAAAGACTCCAACTATGCATTCTATCCATGCCTCTCAATTTTATATACTTCTATCAGGTCACCCCTCAGTCTCCAACGCTCTAGCAAAAACAATCCAAGTTTGTCCAAACTGTCCTTATAGCTAATACACTTCAATCCAGGCAACATCCCAGTAAACCTCTTCTGCATCATCTCCAGAGCCTCCACATCCTTCATATAGTGTAGCTATTAAAACTGCATACGGTATTCCAAATGTGGCCCAACTAAAGTTTTAAACAACTGTACATAATTTACCAACTTTTATACTAATGTCCTGACTAATGAAGGCATTATTGCCATATACCTTCTTTGCCACCTTATCCACTTTTGTTACCACTTTCAGGGAGCAATGAACTTGATCCCCAAAATCTCTCTATATATCAATGTTCCTAAGGGTCCTGCTATTAACTGTACACTTCACTTTTGCACTTGACCTTTTAAAATGCATCACCTCACACTTGTCCAGATTAAACTCCACCTGCCGTTTCTTCATCCAACTTTCCATATTTATAACCTGTATCCTTCCTCATTGCATAAACTCCACCAATTTTCATGTCAGCTATGAACTTACTAACCAGATCATCTACACTTTCACCAAAGTCATTTGTATATACTATAAACAACTGAGGTCCCAGCATTGATCTTTGTGGAACACCACTGGTTACAGACCTCCAGTCGGGAAAAACACCCCTCCACAAGTACCCTTGGTCTTTAATGGCCAAGCCATTTTTATGCCCAACTTACCAACTCACTGTGGATTCCATATGGTTTGATCATCTGGACCAGCCTACCATGACAGACCTTGTCAAATGCTTTAATAAAGTCCATGTAAACATCCAATGCCCTACCCTCAACAATCATTTTTGTCCCTTCCTCAAAAAACTCAATCAAGTCATGAGGCAAGATGTCCCCTGGAAAAACAATGTAATTATCCCTAATAAGTGCAACAAAGGGCCTGAAACTGTACTGTACTCTTCTATATTCTATGTTAAGTCTATTCTTTTCCGAATGCGAGTAAATCTTATGCCTAAGAATCTCCTCCAATAATTCCCTTACCATTGGTGGATGGCTTATCAGTCTGTAATTTCTTGGATTATTCCTGTTGTCCTTCTTAAACAGCATTGGCTATTCTCTAGTCCTCTCAGACTTTGCATATGGCCAAATAAGGATACAAAGATCTCTATCAAGGCCCCAGCAATCTCCTCCCATGCCTCTCTCAGTAACTTGGGATATATTCTATCAGGCCTTGGGGATTTACCTCCCTTAATGTTTTCCAAGATAACCAACACCACCTCCTTAACATTAACATGTCCCACAATATCAACATACCCTCTCTAATCTTATCATCATCTATGTCTGTCTCCTTAGTAAATAACAATGTGAAGTACTCATTAAGGATTTCACCCACATTCTCCCCCTCCATGCATAAATTCCTTCCTTTGTCCTTGAGTTGACCTACCTTTTCCTTAGTTACCCTTTTGCTCCTAATATATGTATAACATGCCTTGACATTCTCCTTAATCCTACTTGCCAAGGACATTGCGTGGCCCCTTCTAGTCCTCCTAATTTCTTATTTAAGTTCTTATCTAGTTCCTTTATATTCCGTAAGGGTTTTATTTGATTCCCATTTCCTAACCCTTACAAATTCTTCCTTTCTCTTTTTGACTAAACTTTCAGAATCTCTTATTATCCAAGGTTCCCAAATCTTTCCATCCTTATCTTTCATCTGCACAGGAATATGTTAATCCTGAATTCTGATCCATTGGCCTTTAAAAGATTCCCACATGTCAGATATGGATTTACTGTCAAATAGTCACTCCCAAATCTAATTTCTCCAGTTCCTGCCTAATACTGTTGTAATTAGCCTTCCCCCCCCATTTTAGCACTTCCAGTCTCATCCTATCCATAACTATGTTAAATCTTACAGAATTATGATCACTGTTCCCAAAACGCTCTCCCATTGAAATTTCAATCTCCCTGGCTAGGCGCATACTCCGATCCAAAGTCCAGTGTGGCCCCTTCTCTTGTTGAACTATCTACATGTTGTATTAAGAAACCTTCCTGGATGCACAGAACAAATTCTGCTCCATCTAAGTTCCTAGCACTAAACGAGTCCCAGTCAATGTTGGGCAAGTTAAAATCACCCACAACAACAAATCTGTTGTTTTTACATCTCTCCCTGATCTGCTCACATAACTATTCCTCTATCTCCTGTTGGCTATTGGGAGTCCTACAGTACAAGCCCATCATAGCGGTTGCATTTTTCTTATTCCTGAGTTCTACCCATAAGGCATCATTGGATGAGGCCTCCAGGATGTCCTTTCTCAATACAGCTGTGATATTCTCCTTAATTAGTATTGCTAATTTAAATGTTTTTCTATCATGCCTGAAAGATCTAAACCCTGGAAAGTTGAGCTATCAGACCTACCCCTCTCTCAACCAAGTTTTTGTAATGGCTACCACATCATAGTCCCATGTACTAATCCAGTCTCTAAGGTCATCTGTTTTACATATTATACTCCTTGCATTAAAATAAATGCACTTCAGATCACTAGTCTTGCCATGTTAATTAACATAGTCCTGCCTGTTTTTCCTATTAAACTTAATTGATTTAACCTCTACCTTCTCTTCAATAACTGCACATTCTGACCCTCCTGAGTGGCACTAACGAACCTCCATACCACCTCCCCCTCTCCCCTCCAGTTTAGGTGCAACCCATCCTCTGGTATATGTACCCCCTGCCCTGGAAGAGATCCCACTTTTCCAAATATCCAAAGACATCCCTCCTACACTAGCACTTTAGCCACTAATTCATCAGTAGAATCTTGTCATTTCTGATCTCACTAATACGTGGCGCAGGCAGTAATCACACAATTACAACCCTGAAGATTCTGCTTTTCAACTTTCTACCTAATTCTTTAAATTCCCTTTGCAGGACCTCCTCTCTCTTTCTGTCTGTGTCATTAGGACCAATATGGACTATAACCTCTAGCTCCTCACCCTCCCTTTTCAGAATATCCTGTGCCCATCCATATCTGTAAAATCCCCCATCCCTGCCTATAGAGCCCTCATCCATCCAGACTCGAGTACTGCTGGATGGCCTGCTATCTTCCACTCAGTGTAATCCTGAACTCCTCCAAAACCCGTGCAGCCAATGCCATCAGTCACAATAAACCACATCACCGCCCCTTGCTCAGTGATCTAGACTGGCTTCTGGTCCAGCAATAAATCCAAGTTAAAATTTATACCTTTTTTTTAAATGCCTGCATTGCCTACTGCCCTCCTTGTTTCTGTAATCTTGTCCAGCCCTGTAATCATCTGAGATCTCCACACTCCTCCAATTCTGGCCTCTTCTCATCCCCAGTTTATTTGCACCACCATTAATGGGACACACCTTCACCTGCCTGAGCCCTTAGCTCAGGAATTTCCTTGCTAAACATCACTACTTCTCTCTCATCCTTTAAGTAGGCCCTTAAAGCTTGGAGATCATTGGTTTTGCTTATTGTCACTAATTCTGATATTTCCTTATCTGCATTCCCTGTCATTATTCCTGCTGATGCAGGGATCTCGATGTCTGTCTGTGCATGGCAGTGATTGCTGAACCCAGAAGACAATGTGTTCTCACACCAATCACTGTTTGCAGAATGTCCATCAGAAGTCACACGCTACCAGGTGAAAGTCCAACAGATTTATTTGAAATCACAAGCTATCGGAACACTGCTCCTTTGTCAGACGTCACCTGTGATTTCAGCTTGTGAATTCAAATAAATGTGACTTTGTCCACCCCAGTCCAACACTGGCACCTCCACATTATGGAACCTCTGAGCAGCTGCACAGCCACTTAATGATAACACCACTGCAAAGTGGGTAAGAGTGTCTTTGATAACATTCTGCAAAGCAGCTAACAATGTTTTACTGCACCAATGACAACGTATAACCTGTCTACAACATAAAGGTCATTGTCATTTCCCTTTCTGTAGCACCTGACCATCTTTATATTGAACTTCATGCTGCAAGAACCCTGGTCAAACAGGGAGAACCCATCAGTGTCACCTGTACTGCAAATACCAACTTGCTGGAATATAATTGGAACTGCCCAAGGTTGAAGGTGAGTTTGTGAAAAGTTTAGTGAGTGTCATGGTCCCAATTAATGGTAATGTGGGACAAGTCGGGACCCACAGTGAAACCTAGTTTGATTGATAGTGTGCTTTATGTCTTCAGTGGGGTTACCATAGTGTTGAAAGGGCACTTGTAGTGCAGTGGTCATGTCCCTACCTCTGAGCCAGGAGGCCTGGTTTCAGTTCCCATCTGCTCCACTCCAGACGTGTGTTGTAACATCTCTGCTTTAGAAAGTATCTCCCACAATAACCAGCCATTGAGTGTATTCTCACGAGGCTGCTAATCTTTTTAAAACAAAAGAAAACTACCTTATGACACAAAAGGAAAATCAAGCAAAACTATATATGCATATAAGTCACTATGAAAAGATCTTAACAGCAAAAACAGTGATTCAAACATTTTCCCACCAACATCTTTTTCAGATGCTCAATCCAGAGAAATTGAGACAGGACCCACTGTGAAACCTAGTTTGATTGATAGTGTGTTTTAGAGACCGGGTGGATAGAGGAAAGCTTTTTCCCGGGGTGAAGAATTCAATAACGAGAGGTCATGTTTTCAAGGTGAGAGGCGGAAAGTATAAGGGGGATACACATGGCAAGTACTTCACACAGAAGGTGGTGGGCGTTTGGAACGCATTGCCAGCAGAGGTGGTAGAGGCAGGCATGGTAGATTCATTTAAGATGCGTCTGGACAAATGCATGAGTAGGTGGGGAGCAGAGGGATACAAATGCTTAGGAATTGACCAACAGGTGTAGACAGTACATTTGGATCGGCTCAGGCTTGGAGGGCCGAAGGGCCTGTTCCTGGGCTGTAAATTTTCTTTGTTCTAAATATCAAACCGATCTTCATTGTTTAATTTCTTATTTAAGAAGCACTTTCTAGTTTTCGTTCTGGTGCAAGTTTTAAGGTTTCGTTCCAGTTTAGATGGCAGGGATTACCTTTTAGATCTGACAGCCAAACATTTCTATAAACTCTGAGAACCTGGAGATTCTACAAGCCTGAGAAGTTGTCCCATGGCTAGAATGAAACCAGAATCTGAACTTTGTCTGCTAGGACAAAACTGGAATCTCATTCCCTGAAATGAACTGAAACAAAACTACAAGTGTTTCCTTATCACTTGTTTTCTCTGCATGTTATAAACTTAGCAACTTAATCATCTCATCAATTATCTCCACAGCTATCTGGCCAGACATTTATTAAGTCACATGCATTCTTGAAAATGATGCAGTTAGGCCAATTTGCCAAATGATTTTCTGATCTCATATTTAAAAAAAATCCTTCACATAACAGAAACTAAAATCTATCTACCTTTATTTTAATATAATCCAAATTCCCGAATGATGATAATTTATACTATACATCGTTTTAGCATATTGATCATAAAATCCCTATAATGTTGGAGGAGCCCATTCGGTCCATCCAGCCCTCCAAAACACATCCCACCTAGACCAAGCCTCCCACCTTTCCCAGTAATCCCACATTCACTATGGCTAATCCACCCAGCCTGCACACTACATGGCAATTGACCATGGCTATCCACCTGACCTGCACCTCTTTGAACTGTGGGAGGAAACCAGAGCACCTGGAGGAAACCCATGCAGACATAAGGAGAATGTGCAAACCCCACACAGACAGTTACCCGAAGTAGGAATCAAACCTAGATCCTTCACAAGGTGAGGCAGCATGCTAACCACTGAGCCACCATGCCATAATCATTGTGTGACAGAAGTGAAACAGTTTAAAAATGGTTAAGAGTCATCAGGGAACATTGACTTATTTATCTGCACAACCAGCATAAGTTGGAAAGATGAAGCAATAACATCTCAGATATATCAGCTAGCTCCATCAAACACTCTCAGGCAGGGAAAGCACCAGATTAAATACAGTGTAAAGCTACCGCTTATGTTGTCCCCCATCAAGCACTCCTAGGCCAAGGAAAGCATGGGGCGAGATGCAGAGTAAAGCTCCCTCTACACGCTCCCCATCAAACATCCCCAGACAAGTACAGCAGGGGGTTAGATACAGAGTAAAGCCACCTCTGCACTGTCCCCATTAAACATTCCCCTGACGGGTACAGCATAGAGTTAGATACAGAGTAAAGCTCCCTCGACACCATTCCACTAAACACCCCCAAAGCAGATACATTAGCCAGGGCACTCACTTTTAGAAACAATACTTCAGTTCTTTAAAATCACCCAAGAAGGGGACCTTTTCAAGGTTTAATGTTTTATCTGAAAGACAGCTCCAACTGTGCTGCTGTCCCTCAATAATAAATCCCCTTCCCCACAACAATGCTTCTTCGGCATTGACTCTCCAACAGTGTATCACTCCCTCAGTACAGTCTGTAACAATGCGGCACTCCCTCCTGGTACTGCCCCTCTGACAGTGCAGCACTCCCTCAGTACTGCACCTCTGACTCTCCCACAGAGCTTCCTTTCCTTTTATGTTTTTCCAACTAAATGTCGACTTCTCCACCTCCTGGTGCTGCCTGGCTTGCTGTGTTCTTCCATCTTCCTGCCTGTGTACATTAGTTCCTCAAAGCAGAACTAAAAGGAAAACTCTCTACCCTTGTTCAGGAAGCTCAAATAACTGTGTCTGACGGGGCTCAGGAAGTGAACTCCACCCTCTACTTGGAAAGCGCCATGCTGGAAGATTCCGGATGGTACAACTGCAGTGTCATAGGGTACCACACTCTAAATCAATTTGAAGAGAAGGCTCTGCAAATTACCGTTGTCAGTGAGTAACCTTTTATCAATGAAAGTATCACTACGGTACCTTCAAGCATGCAGATTGTGGGGGATACTGGTCAGTCTGGGTGAGAATCCTTGTAAATGCTGTACTAGTAAATCTGTCTGGTTATCAGCTAAGTTGACTTGGTTTTATGTTAAACATAAGTTCTTTTATTTTGCCTGAGTTTTCCATCAGCTGTCCTGACAGACAAACACTCAAGGAAGAAAACAGAAATAATCTTTGTCAGTAAAGATTTGAGCATTGCTGAAAAATGAGCTATTTCATCAAAATTTTTCATCTTTAATTCATCAGACAAGAATATCCACATATATTTTTAAAAATAACAACAAAAATAGGCTTCAATAAAACATATCTTTTTCTAACAAGCCACATGTCTGTACTCCCAAACAACTAAAGTGAGACTGAGTCAATACAGGTAACTTAACTCTCACCCTGCATCAGTAAAGTTACAATCAATCAATGCCTCCAACTTTATATGCTTAACATCAATGAAATCATTAACAATATGTGGGGGCTTTTGTGACACAGTGCTAGTGTCCCTACTACTAGGCGAAGTGGCCTGGCTTCAAGTCCCACCTGCTCAAGAGGTGTTACTAACATCTCTTAACAGGTTGGTTATGAAATATGCAATAATTAACACCGTGGGCTCCTGCATATTCTTGCTTCTAATAGTGATTGGATCATTATGGTCCTCAATTAAGCTTTGTTGAAATATCCACAATCTTTCTTTCTGTCACATGCATTGTTATGATCCCAGCTGACATCAGTACTCAGAACTGTGTGTAAAACTTTGCTTGTTCAGTCCTAATTTTGTCTGTTTTTTAGATCAGTAGAGGTCCCTTTCTGAGTGAATTCACAAGAGGCTACCTATACATTTTTTTTACATGAAGATTTAAACATTTATTAAATGAGAGTATAAATTATGAAACTATATGAACTAGACAAACATTTGGAACGATTTAATTATGAATATCAGAAAAGGATTTTACTTGTACTGCACCTTTCTCCCATGTCAGCATGATCCCTACAAAGACCCAAAATTCAGCGAAGATCCACCACTATCTCCACATTAAGGCTGCTCACTCAGATGCAGACTGAGACAGTTGCACCTAATTCCCTTCCAACAAATTTCTGTGCAGACATGCAACAGTTTGTCCCTTCGTCTAGTATCTTTCCCTGAGACTGCACAATCTGCAAACCAAACACACTATTACTTTAATTTCAGAGCATTTACATGCGTTCCCTAAACCTAATGTTCAGCATTTCCTTGATTTCTGGCATTCATCATGCTGACTGACCGACTTTCTTGATTGTTTTGCCTTTTACCAGATGTTACTGGACACCTGTCACTAAGCAACAGCACAGCTGTTTCCTCCACAATCCTTTTTAGTGCATTGAACTATTCACTTCAATGGTTTAAAACAGAATACCAGGCTTCTCACGCCACAGCTCACGGGATGAGGGCATCACTGGCTAAGCCAGCATTTATTCCCTGTCCCTAATTGCCCAGAGTCAACCACTTTGCTGTGGATCAGGAGTCACATGTAGGTCAGACCAGGTAAAGATAGCAGTTTGCTTCCCGAAAGGACACTAGTGAACGAGTTTGGTTTTTCTGGCAATTGACAGTGGATTCATGGTCGTCATTAAACTCTTAATTCCAGATATATATTGAATTCAACTTCCACTACCTGCTAGGATTGAGTTCAAATCCGAGTCCCCAGAACATTAGCTGGGTCTCTGGATTAACAGTCCAGCAACAATATCCCCACTGCCTCCCTTATAAGCAAGTTATGATTTAGGTAACCAGGGAAGCATACCAAATAGGATGGCATAACTCAGGCAATAGGACCATCCACATTTTCCTGTGGGAATTGGAGAATAAGTTGAGAAGGTAGATTTGTCAAATTTAAATTAGTCAAGATGAGATTGTCCTGTGGGCTCAAGTGATTTTTCTGTCATCGTAGGATGAAAATTCTTATTAAAATGTACCCAGACCACTGTGGAAGCATTTAAGAGGCATAAAATCTCCTCTCTCGCTGACCAGAAGACGAAACACCATCTTTCATACGTTCCTAACTTATACTGCTTTATACTGGATACTAATGAACTGTAGTTGAAACTTTATTGCTGGAACAGCACAGCAGGTCAGGCAGCATCCAGGGAACAGGAGATTCGACGTTTCGGGCACAGGCCCTCCATTCCTGAAGAAGGGCCTGTGCCCGAAACGTCGAATCTCCTGTTCCCTGGATGCTGCCTGACCTGCTGTGCTGTTCCAGCAATAAAGTTTCAACTTTGATCTCCAGCATCTGCAGACCTCACTTTCTCCACTAATGAACTGTAACCCTGCACACCCCAGTACTACATGTGATCTTAAATGGGGTAAAACTATCGCAAAGTCTCAGACTGAAGAATCTGGACTGTCCTTCTCAGCTCAGAGGAAGTTAAGAGGAGGTTTATTGGGGATGTTCAAAGCCATTCAACATTTTGATGGGGCAGATAGGGAGAAGCTGTAACCTCTGGCAGATCAAATAGTAAACAGGCTCACCCAGGTAAAATAATCAGCAAAAGAATCAGAGAGAAGATGAAGAGATGCATTTTTCACTCAAGTTGTGTGAAAGGGTAGTAAAGATGGAATTATTTGTAAATTTTGAAAGGGAAATGAATCAATACTTGAAAAGAGAATCTTTGCAGACAACATAGAGAGAGGTAAGTGGGTAACTGTCTGGTCTTGTCTATGATGGTCTAGTATAGGCACAGTGGGCTGAACAACCTCATGTTGTATTGTAATACTCTGTGATGCTTTACAGCAAATGGATTTGTTCATCTCAACACCAATCTGAGTGCCATTGAGTATGCAGAGCTGTCAGAGGTGAAAATATTTGTGGTTAATATAACTGCCTATCCAGAACCTACTGTCAAGTGGCTGAAAGACAACGTACCATTCAACGAAAAGTCCAATCAAGTGACATTTACCAAAAAACCTCTGGGCAAAAACAGGTAAATGGTTGCATTGTTTCCAGTTCTTCAGTACAATTATCAGGGCAACAACAGCATGATAATCAATAATCATTCCGATAGTGAATTCAGGAGAAATTGTTTTTTATTCAAAGATTGGTGAGAATGTGAACCTCTCCGCCACAGGGAATGTTTGTGGCAAAAAGTATAGAGGCAATTAAGCGGAAACCAGATAAACACGAGAGGGAACAGAGGAGAAGAATTGCAGAGCTATGGGAGAAAGTGAGGCAGTAAATGGCACTTTCTACAAGACTGGCCTCCTACTGAATTGTAAGATTCCATGGCATTGAGAACTCTCTTCTTACAAAGGGTATGGATGCTGGTTGTTAACAGGAGCTTTCAGGATTAAGATCGCTGTATTTTGACTTAGGGTATTACATTCCAAACATGCGGTCTTTGAGGGTGGGTAACACTCACCACATGTGTTCGGTCTGACAATGGTCTTACACCCGTGTAATTTTATGTTCCATGGAAATCCACAAATGGTAACGGGGGAAGGGTACAGAGGTCTTAGGCACACTGGTAATGTCACTGCTTCTGGGCCAGAATCTCTGGTTTCATGTTTTCGTGGGACGTGTTGGCACTGAGGGAGTGTTCATGATGCAGTTGAACAAACTGAACAGCCTGTAAAACCTTTCACCATTACCCCACTGTATCTCAAAGGGAAAATCATGTGTTTAAAGATGTGCAAAGGTGAAAGGAAGTGGACAGGGTGACAGTGGTGGTGGGAGTAGGTGGCCGTCAGAGGAGAGAAGGAAGTCAATAAAGGGCATTATTAGTAATTCCACCCCAGTCTGCGATTTCTTGTCTAGTGAGATCAATATCTCCCTTTGTATGGAGACTATGGAGAAATTTGGGAAAGGTAACATTGTAAACAAAATGTGTGTTTAAGCCTTGGTTAAAGGAAACTGTCTGTTTCGATGTCGATCACAATATCCTCTTCCTGCTACATCCTTCTGTATCACACTGACTCATACCATTCCCTGCTCTCTCCCTTCCATCACAGGTATCAGTGCGCACTCCATCTCATCCGTGTGAAGGAAGAAGACTTTGGGAATTATAGCATTCAAGTGTGGAATGCTGACAGCAAAGATGAGTTTACCTTCTCTTTAAGAGTAAATGGTAAGATATTTACACTGTGTTGCTGTGAAAAAAATCATTACCCATCAACATCTCTGACTGTTCGAGGGAATCAGAGATGGTGCCTCTTCCAGGGAAATGTAAAAAATCCCATCACGATTTATTATAGAAGTGTCCTGACCTATGGAGAAAGTGAGGACTACAGATGCTGAAGATCAGAGTTGAGAGTGGGGTGCTGGAAAAGCACAGCAGGTCAGGCAGCATCCGAGGAGCAGGAGAATCGACCTTTCGGGCGAGAGCCTGATGAAGGGCTCTTGGCTAAAACATCGATTCTCCTGCTCCTTGGATGTTGCCTGACCTACTGTGCTTTTCCAGTGCCACAGTCTCATGTCCTGACCTATGTTTATTCCACAATCAGTTATCCTTCAGCACAGAAGGTGGTAGCCACTTGGCCCTTGCTGTAATTGATGGCTCTTTGAAGGGACTATCCAATTAGTCCCACATCCTCTGTGTTTCCCAAAGTCCTGCAAACTCTTTCTCTTCAATTCTTTTATCCTACTGTTTATCATATCAAACTTAGTGGGATCCTACCATGCACAAATTAGCTGTTTAATTTCCTTGATTAGATTGGCAATATTACGTCTCAGAAGATGTTATTGTTTGAAGTGATTTGCGATACTGTTATCTCTAACACTGAGACTCACCCTAATAAATACAGAGGCTATAATAGCAGGGTAGAAGCTAGGAATACTGCTGGGGGACTCACCTCCCTGAGGTGTCCGTCATCCACAAGGCACAAGTCAGGAGTGTGATGGAATACACTCCATGTGCGTGGATGGGTGCAGCTTCAACACTCAAGAAGCTTGACACCATCCAGACCAAAGCAAAGAAAGCCAACAAAGATTTGTCAAAAACAAATTGTGATCAAGTAAGTTAATTCTATTTTTCCATGAGGTAACAGAGGCTTCAGGAGTGTAATACGATGGTTGAGGTGTATATGGACTTCCAACAGATGATTGATACAGTATCAACATTTTGTCAGTAATTTTGAGGCCAATAGAATAAAAGAGTCGGTGGCCACTTAGATGTGAAGTTGTTTGACTTACAGGAACAGAGAATAGTGACAATGCATTGTTTTTTGCAGATTTTATGTGCACAAATTGATGAAGGGGAAAAGACAGGTTTTGGGAAGTTGTTATAAAAGCATATGACATCTTGCGTTTTATGAATAGGAGTGTGGAGTTCAAAAGCAAGGAAGTCATAATGATCTGAAAACAAAATTCTGAAGAGACATATTGGTCTCAAAATTTTCACAGTATTTCTCTCCCCCTAGATGTTGCCAGATCTGTTGAGATTGTTCGAGACTTTCTGCTTTTATTTCTGTATAAGTCCTGATGTATTTCCAACTAGAGTGTTTTGACCAAATCAGGCACTGCGTTTTAGGAATGTTCTGAAGGCTTTAGAAAGGATGTGGAAAGATTTACAAGACTGGCTCCAAGGATAAGGGATTTGGGTTTTGTGGATAGATTGCTGAAGCTGGGGCTGTTCTCCTTGGAGAAGAAAATATTGAGAGGGGATTTGATGATAATGTTGGTCAACATGATGAGGGGTCCAGACAGATTAGGTAAAATGAAACTGTCACCTTTAGCAGAAGGTTTGAGACCCAGATTTAAAGGTGAATAACAACAAGAACCAATTGTGACATGCAAAAACTTACTGTTATGCAATGAGTTATTAAGATTTGGAAGACACTGCCTGAGGATGTGTTGTGGCAGGTTCACTAGTTGCTTTTCAAAAGGGGATTGGAGAAGGACATAGTCGTACAGTCATAGAGTCATTCAGCACAGAAATAGACCCTTCAGTCCAACCAGTCCATGCTGGACATAATCCCAAACTCAACTCGACCCAACTGCCTACTCCTGATCCATGTCCCTCCAGCCCTTTGCTATTCGTGTGCTTATCTAAATGTCTTTTAAATGTTGTAACTTCCCACATCCACCACTTCCCCAGTAAGTTAATTCCACGCCTGAACCAGCCTCTGTGTAAAACATTTCTCCCTCGTGTCTTCTTTAAATCTCTCTCCTCTCACCTTAAAAATATGCCCCCTAGTCTTAAATCCTACATCCTATGGAAAAGACATCTGTCATTAACCTTATTTGGACATGGTTACAGGGAAAGGGCCAGGATGTGGAGTAGAGAATAGCATGGAGTCAGTAGGCTGAGTGACCTCCTTCTGGGCTATAACTATTGTTTAACTCTCTTCATTATGCAAACACGTTAAATCCTAGGATTGTCAAACCTTGGAACCACTTCTTTCCGTCGATCTCCCCTCCAAACTGCAGGACTATTTTCCTCATTCAACCTTCCCTCCAACCTGTGGGACCCCTCCATTAAACTTCCCTCAAAACTCTGGGACGCCTCCATCAATCCCCCTTCCAAACTGTGGGACTCTTCCTCTCCATGACTTTTACCATTAATTCTACATTCCAGGGCTTGATAAAAATACCAGATTTTGTGAACTAAATGTTGATTCCACCTCTGCTTTTCTCTGCACTACCGGCTATAAACAATCACTTCAGCTTCCGAGTCCAGAGAATTCAAAAGGAGAAAATAGAGAGTAACACATAGTGAGAAACAAAGAGAGTGAATTGAATCCAATGTGTTGGTTTCTTATTCCTATTGCCTTTTCTTTGACACACAGTGCCAGCTAGGATCCTGGAACTCAATGACTTTCACCAAATGAACGGTATCCAGACTGTGACCTGTGTTACTGAGGGATTGCCTTTACCAGAAGTCACCTGGTATACATGCCGTGACCTGAAAAGGTAAGCCAGTTTGAAAATTCCCAAGTTACCAACAACTGAGAAAGACAAGGGCAAAAAAGGCAGAGGAAATAAGAAGCACCAACCTCCCATCTAAATCCTGAATTGGACAAACTTTTATTATTATTGGGTCAAAGTCCTAGAACTCCCTCCCTAGTCACATTGTGGGTGTCTGCGGTGGTTCAAGGAGACAGCTCACCACCACTTTCCCTAGGACAATGTAGGAATGAGCAAACAAATGTTGCATTTCTTGGAGATGCCCATATCCTGAGAATGAACTTAAAGTCCTGCTGATCCACGGTATTAGATTAGATTCCCTACAGTGTGTAAATAGGCCCTTCAGCCCAACCAGTCCACACCGACCCTCTGAAGAGTAACCCACCCAGAACCATTTCCCTCTGACCAATGCATCTAATACTATGGGCAATTTAGCATGGCCATTTCACCTGACCTCCACATCTTTGGACTGTGGGAGGAAACTGGAGCACCTGGAGGAAACCCACGCAGACACTGGGAGAATGTGCAAACTTCACACAGACAGTCGCCCAAGGCTAGAATCAAACCTGGGACCCTGGTGCTGTGAGGCAGCAGTGCTAACCACTGAACCACCGTGCCGCCCTATTGAAGGTTATTGAGCACTAAGACGTTTTGGGATTGGACAGTGTACCCTCTTCTCTTTCCATTCCATAGCATGAGGCACCTGGGTTACAATTGTCGTGGTTTACAGATCCTATCAAAATTCCCTGCTCAAACTGCAGGTCAAACATGTTCCATCATTTCATAACTGAATTGGGATAAGGAGCAAGAGAACTTTAACTAGAAATAACTATCTTTGGATTTATCTTTTTTGCGTATATTTTGGAATTTACTAGTAAAATTATTTTGTAATTTTTTTAATCAGGTCTACCCAAATGATATCAGGGCTAAAAGGGTCAAAATCAGAGTGCATGTTGCATAGCCTGGACTTACATTCTTCATGCAGCAGATGAGGGTGGAGATCTATTTGAGGTGTTTAAGATGTTGATATAATTGATAGGCTGGAAAAAGAAAAGAAAAATGACATTTTCAACAACAATCATGAATAAAGAGGCATTAATTAATAGTCAGATCCAGAATGTTCAAGACAATCTCTTCCCACAAAGGCTTTTGTAAATTTTGAACCTAATAAAAGTTTTTAAAAAGCAGGTCAGTTAAAAAAATTTAAAACTGAGAATGATAACTTGTGTTCAGGTAAGGATATTAAGGGTTATGGAATGAAGATAGGCAGATGACATTGAGATACAGATCAGCCAGTGGATACAATATGAGCTCAGAGGGTAGAATATACCTCTCCTGGTCTTCTGTTCTTTTCTTGAGCTTCTGATAGCTTGCGTTAGAGGGTGTGCTGAGCACTGGCCACTCTTCCTTTGATCCAACCAATCTCAACTGCAGACATTCACCTCCCATGGAATCTGATGAATTATTCTAGGTGCAACAATAAGGTGGGGAAGTGGAATCCACTGAAAATCAACTCGAGTGGAATTCAGGTGGAGAAGCGGATCTCTGAGCTGCCGGGAAACCGGGTCTTCCGTGTAGAGAGTGTCCTCATCCGGAATAATGTGGATGAAACTGCTGCGATGCGCTGCTCTGCCAGTAACGGCTTTGGGACCGTGAGCCGGGATGTCAAGCTCATTTCCCATGGTGAGTACTGAACTCCGAGCTGGGAATGAAGAGGCTGCGTGGCTGGGAAGGGAGCAGACCGGAATGGTGGAGGGGAGAGGAGAGATGGCGGGAGGAGCCGGAGTTGGGAACAGCAGAGTAATAGAACACAGAGACTAGGCAGATACAGAGAGAGACAATGGGTCAGCTCCCACTCACAAAGCTGGAGAACCAAGGTCCAGAAGTAACATCACAGCCATACAAAGCTCTGGTCGTATCCCGTCTGGAATAATTGCATTCAGTTCTGGACTCTGGACCTCAGGATAGATGTATTCTACTTTAAAGGAGTCTAGTGCAGTTTTATAAGAGCTAAAAGAGTTGACTTGTGAAAGCTGATTGTATTGACATGCCAGCTTAATATAACCATTGTGTGTGTAATTTTTCATCTTCCCCATGTGGAAGTGTCTGGCCTCCAACTGGCAACTATCAGCAGCCCAACGGGGGTCACTTGTATTGGACATCCTTAAATCCTGTGTGAAAATATCTGAGAATGGGTAGGAACACAAGACATTGGCTGCAATTGTGGCCTTAGACTTAACAGAATGTCATTCTAAAGATTCTGTTGCCAAATACAACTAAATATCAGATGAGATGAGGTATAAATAATAAGTTTCCACACAAGTTGCAACGATCTTCCTTGTTTGAAATGGTACTGAACTCCCTCATCCAAACAGTGTTTCTAACCATTTTTATCCTTTATGTGTGGCTCTTATGATCAGTGCCTGTACCCATACAGCTCCAGAACAGAGAACCCAGTGTTTGACACCGAACAATTATGAGCGAGTATCCTCAACGAGAAAGCAAAATGTGAAAATTATTCAAATATTCTGGCCTTACAGTGACTCAGTGGGAATAGATCTCTTGTCTCTAAACCAGTCATTTCTGGGTTCAAGCCCCACTTTGGAAACCTCAGTGACTATTCCAGGCTGATACTCCATTGCAGCGCAGGGAGAATGCCATACTGCGTTTTGAATGAGTTAAACCAATATTCTATCTGCCCTCTTATGTGGATGACCCCACAGCCACTTGGTTGAAGATGAGTAGGCGAGGTCTCCCTGCTGTCCTGGAGCTAATATTTATTCCACAACCAATGTTGCACAGGTTTTTAGGAACACGTTGTTATCTGGGGAGTTTGCTGAGTGCAAGTTGAGCTGCCCCATTTCTGATATTACAACAGACACTGCGACATTTCATTGGCGGGGAAGCATACTAGGGTGTCCGGAGTTTGTGCGTGCCAGCACAGAAATACACGACTTTTGCTTTTCTACAATGTAAATTTCCCTGTGTTGTATCGCACAGAACCACTGTTGGTTGTTTACAATATCTCACAAACTCCTTTCTGGACTGCAACTAGTCACCTTTCCCAATTTTTCCTCCTTCAGGTATCCAGTCTCAGCTGGTCACTGTGGCCACCATCCTGGTTTTGTTGGTCATCATTGTCATCTCATTAGTGGTTCTGGTTGTGGTTTGGCGGAAGGTAAGAGACTGATGTTAGAAAATGATGAGAGTGAGCAATCTCACTGAGACCTGACAATGGCTAACCCTAACCATAACCCTCACCACAGTGAACAACCCTTCTATGGCCTCTGACTTTCAATTCTGCTCTCCACTACTCTCTCCTTTTTTCTCACTCTATCTCTGCTCTTGTTTTAATCTTACTCCTTGTCTCTATATGTTCCTTTTCAGTTTACTGAAGTCCACAAGCGATTTGATGGGTCAAAATGATCTGACATTTCTGGCATTGCCCACACACTTCAGTGTTAACTGCCCAATAGACAATATCATTGATTAGCCACCAATGCCCACATGTCCTTGGTCCTTCTGCAGCAATACGTCCTGGCAAAGAGCTTTGACACAACAATTTGTTTTCCTTTGAAGGTAATGCTCCTTCAGGTATCAAGCTCATCTCAGTAGGGCAAAAGCATCTGAGGATGTCTGGCAATTCTTTTATCATGTCAAGCCCTCCTTCTACAGATATCTGAATGGGCTGAATAAAAAATATGTTTTAACACAGCTCTGGAACAGGTGGGGTTTGAGCCCAGGTCTTCTGCTCAGAGGTTGGGGCATTATCACTGAGCCACAAGAGCCCTCTGACCATTCTTGGATTTGTTTCTATAACCAGAAGTGCTGTTACACACAACTAATTTTATTTCCCATCACCAAATCACCCATGGTAATTTTTTCATCGATTTAACCAGCACCACTAAATCACCCATGTTTTCCAATTGATCAATTTACATGCAAAGCCGATTAAAGATAATACAGATCATTAAAGGTGAGGGAGAGGTAGGGTGAGAAGGAAGGGCTAAATCAATATAGGGATGAAAGGCCAGGCCATCCTTCTATATTAATGCTCCACAGTGGCTTCAGTTGCAGGTCATTACCTAGTTCCAGTTGAAGTTGGTCATAGTCATGTTGATCAAAGTGCAGCAGACTGATTTTGAGCACATCTTCCACCTTGATGTCCATTCTAAATCAATGGAATGTCTGTGATGTCTTCATTCCATAACAAAAACCGAAAGAACTGCAGATGCTGGAAATCAGAAACAAAAACAAATTGCTGGAAAAGCTCAGCAGGTCTGGCAGCATCTGTGGAGAGAAATCAAGAGTTAACATTTCTGGTCGAGTGACCCTTCCTCACAGCTGTTCTGGGAAATTCTGAGGAAGGGACCATTTTGGTGCTATGTTTATTAAAAATATCAAGGTCATATCCTGGTATTTTTGCCAGAAGTTGTTGTGGTAAAAGGTGGTGGTTATTAATGGTTGCACTGAATCATTTCCTGTGGTTTGTAATCTGTTCCCACAGTGAATTGCTTACTTAACAGGTACATATGGAATCCTGTGATGCCAAATACATGATCAACTGTTTCATGTTCAATTGGAAACAAATGCTGATGTTAGACTTTTGGATCTAAATACAATTCATTTGCTATCTTACGTAATGAACAGTCCTAGCCTTTTCTGCAAAACATTTGAGTTTCAGAATTGCCTCTTGGGGTTGTAGTGCAGTTTTCTGCTGAAAGTACTTGTTTTGGAGACTCAAAAATATGTTGCTGGCTCCTCCTACCATACATATGGTGAGTTCTTCTTTAGGAGCTCTCTCTTTGATGTGTTGTTGGAAAATTTGGGAATGTATAGTGCCAAGAAGATGAAGAATCCAAGCCACCCCTGCGATTCTTCATTGTCATGTGGTGTAGGCATTTGTCACATGTCTTCGACTTTGTCTGGATCAGGACAGATTCTGCAAACTGATTATATTGGAAATGTTGATTTAACCTGCATTCATCCAGCACTTCTTGAAAATGAGCAATTGCCAACAGGGAGTGAACATCTCAAATGTGCTCCTCTTCAGTTTTGTCAATGACCACATTATTATCATAATACACATGCATTCAGAAACACTTTCTGTAATACTGTCCAAATTGTGCTGCAATAGACCTTTACTGAGAGACAAACCAAAACGTAGCCACTGGAATCAATACTTTCCAAACGTCGTTCTGAATCTTGAGATTCCATGGCGACTGTATTGTGTCGTATATGGTAACACGGTGGCTCAGTGGTTAGCACTGCTGCTTCACAGTGCCACAGACCTAGGTTCAATTCCACTCTTGGTTCACTGCCAATGTGGTGTTTGCACATGCTCCCTGTGTCTGCGTGTGTTTCCTCCCGTGATCCAAAGATGTGCAAGTTAGGTGGGTTGGCCATGCTAAATCGCCCAAAGTGTCCAGGGATGTGCAGGCCAGGTGGATTAGCCATGGGAAATGCAGGAATAGGATAGGGAGGTGGGTCTGTGTGGGATGCTCTTCAGAGGGTTGCTATGGACTTGAGATGGGCAAAATGGCGTGCTTCCAAATTCTAGATTCTATGATTGCATTGACCAATAGGAGAATGTGAAGACTGCAGATGCTGGAGATCAGAGTCGAGAGTGTGGTGCTGGAAAAGCACAGCAGGTCAGGCAGCATTTGAGGAGAAGGCAAATTGATGTTTTGGGCATAAGCCCTTCATCAGCCCTTCACCAATACCCATGTTTTGCATCCAGCCGGAAAATAATTCAGTTCCTGTGAACTTGGGATTCAGTTCCTCTCTGGGCATTTCATTAAGGAGGGCTTTAGAAGTCTTAGATGTTGACATATCTTGATTGCACTTTCTTTATTTTTAATGCAAATAATTGTCCTACACCAATCTACAAAGTGATCCACATAGCAAATTATGCCAATATATTCCATGTAACCCAGCTCCTAATTAATGTTTTCTTATATGTGAACAATGCACTTTCTGGGAAGGTTAATTGATCTTCTGTGAGCTGCAATTGGCATTGTCTTTGAACTTCATACGATGGTTGTAATGACGTCAGCCAAGTGGACCTCGTAGAATATGAGTTCCCTGCTGTTAAACTGTCCTCTGGCTGACAGATATAAACAGGAGTGTCAAGCAACCTGTTCACTCTGATAGCTGGATCAGTGTTAAGGACTGTCCATGTGTAATTAAAGGGTGACTTGGTAATGGGATACCAGCCTTTGCGGAGTTATTTCACTTCATCTAACAGCAAACCCAACCAGGTACAATGGTTGTAAATCCTGGACTGATCTCGTGTGGGTCTTTTGGGAAGACGTCATTAGGAATAAAGACAAACCCCAACTCCATTATCCAATCCAACAATTGAGCATTTGCAAAGTTTCGTTTCATTGCCCTTGTTATGGCATCTACTGACAAACGGACTGATTAATCCCTTTGGTTTTGCCGGTGGGGTATCAATTCTAAGCAATGAATTCTAAAGTTGGCTCTTACTTGCAGGTGATCTTTTAGCACTTTCCATATCTTCTGGCCCACTTCAGGTAATCCTGATGTATTGTTTCTGTGTAAATCCATGTGACCAATTGCAATGGATAATATCACAGTTTGTGTAACCAGTTCTTCAAAATCTTGCTGTATGAAGTATAGCTGTAGCCTTTGATTTAAAGGTTTGAACTCAGATATGAGATCCATGGTTTCCCAGTTCAATTATTATTCCTTCTTTTCTTTTGTCTTTTCACTTTACATTCAACTTAGATGAACTCCTTCTGTGCTTTCAGCGAGGTATTTAGTTTTGCTTTCTAAATATCGGTTTGGAACTTGTTTTGAGGCATATTCTGTTGGCTCCTATTTCCGAATGCAGTCTCCTTTTATTATTGTTGTTTAAATTCAGGTGTGATTTTTTTCTTTGTTCAACTTGGGACTGACTCCAGACAACCATTCAAATTTAAAATTGCATTTTTCTATTAATTCATGGGATGAGAGCATCACTGGCTAGTCTAGTATTTATTGCACATCCCTAATTACCCAGAGGGCTGATAGGGGTTAACCACATTTCTGTGGGTCTGGAGGCCAGTCCAGATAAGGATGGCAATTTCCTTCCCTAAAAGGAATTAGTGAACCAGGTGGTTTTTCATGACAATTAGATCTTGGTTATCATCAGATTCAAATTTCACTATCTGCTGTGACAGGATTTGAATCCTAGTCCCCTGAACATTACCTGAGTCCCTGGATTAAATAGATCAGAGTGGTGCTGGAAAAGCACAGCAGGTCAGGCAGCATCCGAGGAGCAGGAGCTCACTTTTGACCTGGATTAAATATTCTAGTAATAATACCACTAGGCCATTGTGTCCCCATAGATAGGCATGTTTGAATTTGAAACACCTGTCTGCTTGCACAAACCTAGCCACCTCTGTGAATAAATGTTATTTTCTTCTGATTTCTATACAGTGAGGACTTGTGGATTATTTTGTTTTCTGTCACTCCCATTGACCTTCAACCTTGTAATCCTGCTTTCTTCCTTGTTCTGTAAAAAATAAATCCCAGCTATGCACCTTGTGCATTATCTTTCATTATCTAAGTGTAACATAAACGAGGCATGTAGATTCTGTTGGCTAAGCATAATTAAAGTAGAGATGGATAGACTTATGATTACCAATGGCATGAAGGATTATGGAGACACTGTGGATAAAAGGCATTAAAGTGTACAACCAGCCACAATTGTACTAAATAGTGGCGTGGGTTCAACAAGCTGAATGGCCTACTTCTGTTCCTATGTACTGTTGCACATAAAGATATCTGGTGAATATATTTACTGCTAAACTGATGTATTTAATACATAGTAATTTATAGAAAAAGTGCTCAAATGCTACAGTTCAGAGAGACTGTGATCTTAAAACAACATCCATGTATTTGACTTATTTACAAGTTAAACTTCCCAAAGTGATGTCTCTTCAAACACGTTAATACAGCAACATTTATACAACATTGCTCACTATCTGGTGCAGTGGATGATAGTTTTAGAGCCTCCCCCGGTATTATCCTGAACTGAGCCAGCACACTGCCTCCCTTTGGTATCATTCCTCATTGCACAGGTGCAGCATAGGCCCCTACACTACTGATATTATCAGGAACTAAATCAGCACATTGCAGACCAGTAAAGTCATTTCCTCATGGTAATATTTTCAAGAGCAAGAACTTGGTTTAAAGCCAGTATTTCAGTTCTATCTGATTTGTGAGTGTAATGTTAAATGACAAGAGGTACTTTGTTTAATTTGATGCCAATGCTAGCGATAGTCAGCTGATCACTCCAAAATGTTGCAGAAGAATTCATTATTACAGGAGCAGCAGGTTTCAATTCTGGCTGAGAGCCACTTCAGTAATTACTAATGAAAAACACATTTTCTCTCTCTCTCTCTCACTCCACTTAAAGGCACTGATTTTCACTGGGGTACGGGTTCTACACTGACTGACTCTCACTGTACACACACTCTCACACTCACACTCACACACTCGCACTCACACACTCACTGGGGTACGGGTTCCACACAGACAGACTCTCACTGCGGTACGCGTTTTATTTATTCACTTGGGAGGTGGGCATCCCTGGCTGGGCAAGACTTAATTGCCTATCTCTAATTAACTTTGAGAAGATGGTGGTGAGCTGCTTTCCCGAAACTGCTGCAGTCCACAATAGACAGACACTGACAGTCGCTAGGATACGGACTCTAAAGACAGTGATTCATAATTGTACTGTTATTCCACCACATACAATCCATTCCCCTCTCAATGAGATAAACCTCCTTCCCTCTTTACCTCATGTATCCCCTCGGCCTGACTGATGAATTCCTTTGGTAATACAGCTCACCTTGACCCCTACTTCACCCATTAAGTTTCTCATTTGCCTCCTGTTGTGTGTTTGTGTGTTTGTGTGTGTGTGTGTGTGTGTGTGTTTGTCTCACACCTTTACCCTCCTTGCCAGTCTCTTTAGTGACTCAGGGCTGGTGGTACAGAAAATCACCCAAAAGGCCCAGAGATTATTGACCTTTATCTCAAAGGGATTGGAATACAAAGGAATGGAGACTGTACTACAATCCTTGCAGAGCTGTGGTGAAATCTGGAATACTATAGGACAGGAACACTATAGACCTCTTGAAAAGGAACAGTGCAGATTCTCTGGAATAATACCTAAAATAAAAAGTGAAAATTATACTGATAGGTTGAATAAGCTAAGTTTGAGCAAAAATAATTAAGATGTGATCTAACTTGAAGTATTTAAGGGATTTGATAGGGTAGGTCGAGAGCAATTGATCCCTCTAATGGGGAGAACTCAGTACAAAGAGGCAAGGCCTTAAAGTTAGGGCTAGGTTGTTCAAGAAGGGCAGCACATCCTCACATAAAGCATGATGGGAGTCTGAAAGCCTCTTCCCAAGCTGCATTTGAGGTGTAGGGTCAGTTCAAATGTTCAAAACTGGAGCTGAGAACCCTTTTAACCCTCACTGATCAAAATCCTGTGGCACAAAAGCAAGGAAATGAACTTGTTACAGATCAATTGAATGTTGCGGGAGGCTCAGCACTGTCCCCATGACTTGTCCTACCTGCTTATCTTCTTTTCCACCTATCCACTCTCCTTCCCCCCCCCCCCCACCCCCCCAGACCTATCACCTTCATCCCCTCCCCCACTCGCCTATTGTACTCTATGCTACTTTCTCCCCACCCCCACCCTCCTCTCACTTATCTCTCCACCCTTCGGGCTCTCTGTCTGTATTCCTGATGAAGGGCTTTTGCCCGAAACGTCGATTTTACTGCTCCTTGGATGCTGCCTGAACTCGCTGTGCTCTTCCAGCACCACTAATCCAGAATCTGGTTTCCAGTATCTGCAGTCATTGTTTTTACCTCAGGAGTCTGAGTGGCCTCTTCCAAGCACTTATTTTGCCTCTTTCATCACTTCTTATTTCTCTGTGTTTTTTGCAGAAGCCTCGCTATGAAATTCGCTGGAAGGTCATTGAATCCATCAGTTCGGATGGACACGAGTACATTTACGTTGACCCAATGCAACTTCCATACGATTCAAGCTGGGAGTTCCCCAGGAACCAGCTTTCTCTGGGTATGAAACCACGGTGCTCCATCCAGAAAAAGAAACATAACTTGCATTTGTGTAATGCCTTCAACATAGTAAGACATCTTTTAGTGTAGGCTGCAGAATCTGAAGGTTGAGCATTAATGTTAGAGGAGGATAAAAGACTAAAGCGGATCTGATAGAATGAGAAGGTTTTGATACAGTGAGCAAAGAAAGAACGTTTCATTTTATAGGGAAGAGCCCTAACTAGAAACTAACAATAAATGATGGACCTCAACAAATTCAACAGGGGATTTGTGGAGATAGAGTGATAATGTCACTGGGCTTCTCATCCAGAGGTTCCAGTTGAGGACATGGGTTCAAAACTCAACCCAGGCAGCTGGAGGAATTGAAATTCGATCAATTAATAAATAATAATGCAGGAGGATAAACCTGGGCTCCGTGTTGGTGACCATGAATCACGCATCAGAGACGAAAACGAAAATTGCTGGGAAAGCTCAGCAGATCTGGCAACATCTGTGGAGGGAAATCAGAGTTAACGTTTTGGGTCCAGTGACCCTTCCTCATCCACAGTTCATTCAGTTTTTATGAATTGCACATCGATTGTCATGAAAACCCATCTGATTCACTCATGAACTTTCGGGGATGAAAATCTGCCATCCTTACCCGGTCTGGCCTACATGTGACTCCAGACCCATAGCAATGTGATTGACTCTTAACCGCCTTCCGAGCAACTCAGTTCAAAGACACTTAGTGATGGGTATGAAATGGTGGCTCAGCCAGCAATACCCATATCCCATGAAATAATTCTGCTTTAAACTCAGAAGAAACCTGTTTATCCAGAGAGTGGTGAGATTACAGCAATTCAAGAAGATAGCTCACCACCACCTGTTAAAGGGTAACTAGGCACAGGCAATGAATATTGGCCACAAGCAATGCCCAGGTCCCTTGAGTAAATAAGAATAAATGTGGAGCTTGCTGCCAACAGAGTATGTTTAAAGCTTACAGTATAGATGTATTTAAGGGGAAATGAGGTGAGCAGTGAGGTGAAGGGAGATGATGGTGGGTTTAGAGGAGAAAAAAATGGGAGAAGACTCAAGTGGAACCTGAAAATCAGCATGGGCTGATCAGACCAAATTGCCTGTTCCTTTTCTGTCCATCCTACACAGGTTTGGGGAGAGGGGTAATTCCAGAACTTGGTCCACTCAGTTATTAGTGCAGTGATTAATTGGGGAATGCATAGAAAGCCTGAATTGGAGGAGCGCACAGATCGTAAGGTTGTAGGTTGCACAGGGAGTTGTAAGTCTGGAGGAAGCTATAGAGAGAGGGAAAGAGTGAGAAGTTGGAGGGATGAGAATTGTCAACTCTGTATTACCGGGGGTGAGCAATGTAGGTCAGTGAGCTGATACATGACACTTGTGGACTCGTTTGAGTTTTGGATGGGATAATGTTCACAGAGGGTGGAAATTGCAAGCTGGAGGGAAGAGAAGAGTCAAGACAAAAGCAATAGAGCGGTAGGGATGTGGATGAAATTTCAGTGCTGAGCAGTTTGACAATACAGAAGATAACGGGTAGTCATGTAATAGAGCTGCAAGGCTACATCTGCCTCTCTCTATTTCCCTCCTTTATTTACTGAAGTGCAGAGCCGCACTTGGAATGAGGTTGGATTAGACTGTGGATTCCACTTACCCACTTTCCTTTCAGGTTGTCTGCAAATATCCACATCCAGATGTGCTTCCAGTTAATACAGCTGCAACCACTACATGAGCAGCTGCATCTAGATGTTGCCTGCACCATGTCTGTCCTTGCCCAGACGTGCCTGTGGCTCATGTGACTGTATCCAGATGTTCAGTGATTCGGTTGCCACATCCAGATGTTGCACTTTGGTGCACATAGCTGCATCCAGCTGTGGTCTCTGCCTATTTGATTACATCAAGATTTTTTGTGGTTTGGAAGCTGGATTCAGTTAGTAGAGAGTGACTTGTTTATGTTTTTATTCTCTACCCTCCACCTCAATAGGATTTGAGAATTAACAGAATGCCTGGGAACACCGTTTAATGCCCAACCGCTGGGGTGCCAAGTTTTGAGGCAGGGAGAATTTAATCAGACAGGAGGATGCAAGATGGGGGCTCTTATCTTTCCACCTCTACTCGATTAAGCCTCAGAGAGGTACTCTGTTGAATGGTCTTCTTCCACAAATGCCCCACTTAACAGCATCATCCAACCATCACTGATAGTAAACCATCAACAGGAGAAAGAGCTTTCCCCAACAGGAATCCTAAACATGGGTTTGCTTGTTTCACCTTGCTCTGTTGGAGGGGAAGCCCCTCGTTCAGACCCTGATTGGTAACAAAATGAGATTCCACTGAAAGCCACCTCGCCTGACCAAGAGACGTTTCGCAGGGAAGCTGATGTGAGTCTCTTGCTGGCTCTGCCTGTGGCAGGCAAGAGCACCATTCACCTACCTGAAATTGCACCTGAGGTATTAAAATGGGAGCAGAAAGTGGGAAGGATTCATGCTTAAACAGTGGTTGGATCACAGCTGGAGAACTGCAAACCATTCTGGTCACAATGGAAAGCAGCTATTGTCTCTGGACAAAGTGCAGGATTTATTTACCAGATTCTCTGGTAAAAATGCTAGAAGAGATTACACAAATGAGCGTTGTATTGTCAGGAATTTAAAGATTTTAAGGGCGAGTAAGGGTAACAGAGTTTCTCACTCTAAAGCTATTTCCACCAGTTGTGACATCTAGGGCTGGGGGTGCCTATCATCTAAACATTAGAACCAACCCTTTCAGGGGTGAAATCATCAAACAAATCTTACACACAAAGGCAGTCTACTCTCTATCCCAAATGGTCATTTTATTTCTAATCATTCACAGGATGTGAATGTCACTGGCTAGGCCAGCATTTATTGTCCATCGCAGAGGGTAGTTGAGAGTCAACTACATTGCAATGGGTCTGGATTTCCTGACAATCAATTAGATCATTAGACTCTTAATTCCATGTTTTTATTGAATTCAAATCTCACTGTCAGCTGTGGAAGGATTCAGACCCAGGTCCCCAGAACAATCTCTTGGTCTCTGGATTAACAGTTCAGTGATAATACCACTGGGAGGCCATGACCTCCCCATTGTTAATTCTGAACTTCAGACTGATGCAACTTTGTTATCCAAAAATATTTTGAGGGATACTGTGGTATCTGGTTACAGATTGTCCGTAGTCTCGTTAAACAGGCTTGAGGGGTGGAATGGCCTCTTGAGTTTCTTTGACTGAAATTTTCTTGCATTTCCCTGTCCCAATTACCTCCTGAACTGACATTGCCCATTCTGCCCTGAAGATTACACTTGAACTTGATTGATCATGTGTACCTGAAAAGATTACTGCTCTTCAAATTGAACCATTGATTGCCTGAACTCCCTACAAGAACTGAAGAAGATGAGAAATGCAATTGATGAACATTCCACCAACCACTGCAGATAAATTGGATTTCGATTCCAAAGGAAGAGGATTGAAAATCAGAAAAGTCATATTAAATCTGATTGGAACCTTCAGTTTTATTTTTCTGAGGGATGTCTCCTTCCTATCAGAAGGATGTTTTAAACTTGAAAGAGTTCAGAAAAGATTTACAAGGATGTTGCCAGGATTGGGGGATTTGAGCTACTGGAAGAGGTCGAATAGGCTGGGGTTGTTTTCCCTGGAGCATTGGAGGCTGAGGGGGTGACCTTATACATGTTTATAAAATCATGAGGGGCATGGATAGAATAAATATACAAAGTCTTTTCCCTGGGGTGGGGGGAGTCCAGAACTAGAAGGCATATATTCATGACGAGAGAGGAAAGTTATAAAAGGGACCTAAGGGGCAACCTTTTCACACAGAGGGTGGTGTGTGTATGGAATGAGCTGCCAGAGGAAGTGATGGAGGCTGGTACAATTACAGTACTTAAAAGGCATCTGAATGGGTATATGAATAGGAAGGGTTTAGAGGGATATGGTCCAAATGCTGGCAAGTGGGACTAGATTATGTTAGGATACCTGGTCGACATGGACGTAGTGGACCGAAGGGCCTGTTTCTGTGCTGTACATCTCTATGACTCTGTGGGTATCACTGGCCAGGCCAACATTTCCTCCTCTTCCCTGATTGTTCTGGATGATTCCAGTGGGACTAATGTTTGAGGAGAAACTGAGTAAGTTAGGATTGTTTTTGCAGGAGTTCAGATGAATGAGTGGGATCTCATAAAGATTTGTAAAATTCTAACAGGACTAGAGAGAGTAGATGTAGAGAGGATGTTAGAGCATAGAACGTTACAGCGCAGTACATGGCCCTTTGGCCCTCGATGGTTCCACAGGTCAGCACAACAATCTGAAGCCTATCTAACCTATACTATTCCATTTCTATCCATATGTTTATCCAATGACCATTTAACTGCCCTTAAAGTTGGCGAGTCCATTACTGTTGCAGGCAGGGCGTTGCAAGCCCATATTACTCTCTAACTAAAGACACCTGTACTATGTCTATCACCCCTCAATTTAAAGCTATGTTCCCTCATGCTAGTCATCACCATCCGAGGAAAAAGGCTCTCACTGTCCATTCTATCTAACCCTCTGATTATCTTATAATGCTCTTGATGGTAGATGTGTTCAGAGCCAGGGGTCACAGTCTGAGGATTCAGGATGGACCATTTCGGACAGAGATTAGGAGACATTTCTTCACCCAAAGAGTGGTGAGCCTGTGGAATTCATTACCACAGGAAGTAGTTGATGCCAAAATATTGAATGTATTCAAGAGACAGCTAAATATAACACTTGGAGCGAATGGGATCAAAGGTTACGGAGAGAAAGAAGGATTAGGCTATTGAGTTGGACAATCAGCCATGATCGTGATGAATGGCGGAGCAGGCTCAAAGGGCTGAATGGTCTCCTGCTCTTCTATATTTCTATGTAAAAGGAGGCAATGAGCTGCCCGAGGCAGTCCATCTGTATTAGTTTATGCAACTGAGTGCTCATTGATGACAGTTATGGGTCAGCCACGTTGATACATGTATGACAGGTAGGTAAAGATGACAGATCAGTGAATTGAGTAATGATAGAATGATATAGGGAACACAAGGCTGCAGAGTTTTGTACAACCTGGAGTTTCTGGGAGGTGGAAGGTCAGCTGAGAAAGCATTGGAATTGTTGACTGGGCATTGGGATTGTGAATGGTTGGGACTGATCCTTGCTCATTGTCTTTTTTCAGGTCGAACGTTGGGCTCTGGAGCCTTTGGCAGGGTGGTTGAAGCAATGGCCCATGGACTCGGTCACTCAAACTCCACCATGAAAGTTGCTGTAAAGATGTTGAAAAGTGAGTCTGCATTGACACACCATTCTGTCCCATTGTAGTGCGATTGCTGGGGAGCTCTCTCTCTCCAGTCTGACTTTACTGTTCATCAAGGCTTATTGCTTGTCCGCTACTGGAATGGATGTGGGAATAGGTTGACAATCATTACCAATTGCTAATTGGTCTGAGAGGCATTGATAGCAGGTTTGATACAGGTTTTCAGTGGCTTGTTGGTCTGGAGTTACATGAAGGCCAGACCAGGTACATTGGCAGATTTCCATCCTTAAAGAACATACTTGAACCACTTGGATTTTTACGAGAATGTAACAGTCTCATGATGACTTTAATGACACAAACCTCATCTTTTCTGATGTCTAAAAACTATATTGAGAGTTTCAAGCTGCCAATGATGAGACTTGAGCTCTGGTTTTCTGCATTGTTCAGTCCACTGGCATAAACCACTACACTGCAATACGCTTTCAGCAAAGTTTAATTTATCCTATCAAGCATTTTGCAAACCATTTTTAGCTCATTGTATCATAGTCGGTTAGCTTCTGAAAAATTGAAATCGCATACCCTCACGATGTTGTATTTGTTAATGTCCAACCGACTGTCCAGTCTTCTACCAGAGAACAGCCCTTACTTTTTGAAGGCAAGCCTACAATCACAAGTCAGGTGTGTGGTGGAGGTGTTCCAGTGCAGTTACAACACTGGCATCTACCCAACAATATGGAAAATTGTCTGCATTCAAAGCAGGACAAATCGAAGCCAGCCAATTACTGCCTCATAGGTCTACTGTCGATCATCAGTAAAGTAATGGAAGGTGTTGTCATCACTATCTAGCAGCACCTGCTCAATTTGGGCTCTGCCAGGGTCACTCAGCTCCTGACCTCATTGCTGCCTTGGTTCAAACATGGAAGGATGTTGTAAAGCTTGAAAGGGTTCAAAGATGTTGCCAGAGTTGGAGGATTGGAGCTATAGGTAGAGGCTGAATAGGCTGAGGCTGTTTTACCTGGAATGTCAGAGGCTGAGGGGTGACTTTATAGAGGTCAATAAGATTATGAGGGGCATGGATAGGGTGAATAGGAAAAGTCTTTTCCCTGGGGTGCGGGAATCCAAAACTAGAGGGCATAGGTTTAAGGTGAGAGGGGAAAGATTTAAAAGGCACCTGAGGGGGGCAACGCTTTGGTGTGTGTATGGAATGAGCTGCCTGAAGAAGTGGTGGAGGCTGATTGAATTATAACATTTAAAAGGCACTTGGATGGGTATATGAATAGGAAGGGTTTAATGGCATATGGGCCAAATGCTGGCAAATGGGACTAGATTTATTTAGGATATCTGGTTGGCATGGATGTGTTGGACTGAAGAATCCAACTCGTCCATTAAATATTGCGCGCAGGTTATTGCTGAGCAGATGCTGCTTGACAGCATTGTTGATGACACCTTCCATCACTTTACTGATGAATGAGAGTAGACTGATGAGGCAGTAATTGGCCGGGTTGGATTTATCTTTCTTTATGTACATCTCTATGACTCTATGGACAAAAGAATGGAATTCCAGAGGTGAGGTGACCGTGACAGCTCGACATCAAGGCTGCATTCTATCAAGGAGCCCTTGCAAAACTGGTATCCGTGATTATCAGGGAGAACGCTCCGCTGTTTGGAATCGAACGTAGCACTCAGGAAGATGGTTGTGTTTTTTTTTTTTGAGCAGTCATTCATCTCTGCCCCAGAACATGCATATATTGTGGGCTTGGCCAGCATTTATTGTCCATCCTGGAAAAGATGATGAGCTGCCTTCTTCACCCATTGCAGTCTCTGGGGTGGAGGAACAGCCGCAATGCTGTTAGGTGCGTGTTCCAAGACCCTGCAGGAATATACTTCCAAGTCAACAGGGTGAGTGGCCTAAGGAGGACCTTACAGGCAGTGGCGTTCCCAAGTACGTGCTGCCCTTATCCTCCTGGATGGTATAGATCATGGTTTGGAAGGTGTTGTCTAAGCATTTTTGGCAAATTTCTGCAGTGCCTGTTGTAGACAGTACACTCCACTGTGACTGAGTATTCATGTTGGATGGAGTAAGCTGTCAATAAAGTTACTATTAAATCAATGCTTCAACATATTGATTTCATCATCTTGAACATCTCCCAACCATAAAGTAAATACCCGATTGGTTCTCTGTGACTTACAGCTACTGCAAGGACCAGTGAGAAACAAGCCCTGATGTCGGAGCTGAAAATTATGAGTCACCTTGGCCCCCATTTAAATATTGTCAATCTAATGGGAGCCTGTACCAAAGGAGGTAAGAACCAAGTTTACTTAGAGTTATTCTCCTCTGTGGTGCTAAACTCATCTAGAGGAAGTATCACTGTTAACACTCCCAGACCAAGAACAATAAGCTATTAATGGTCCATAAAAATTACGAGGCAAAATTAATGATTGTTAAACTGCACATATCCTGGATTAGGGCCTGAGGCCAACCAGAAACTGGGGTCCTTGGATTTACCCTGGATCTGGAACACCGTGTCTACTCTGCAACTGGGACACTGGCTCATCACTGGATCAGGAGCACTTGGGGCCTACCTTGGATCAGGAGCCCTTAGGACTGCCCTAAATCAGGAGCCCTTGGGCTTATTCTGGATTATGAGCCCTTGGGCCTGCCCTGGATCAGGAGCCCTCATGTGTCCCTTGCATCTGGACAAGGGGTTCAGAGCCCCAATATGTGACAATGTCCACAGATGCAAATGCATGTTATCACTAAGTTTGAAAAGAAGCCATGATAGGCCAGGAAGCTGCCCTCCAGTCCTTTCAATATCCTTGTTGTGATCATAAAGCTGAAACTGATTGTACTCCAAGTAGAGAAAATCAATATTTCGCTAATGAATCTGCTTCTGATGACTGAGCAGATGTTATTGCTATAAAATTAATCTTAGTCTCTCCTTCCAGTTCTGACTCTATCAGAATTTCCCTCAATTCTCTCCACAGTCTTAGTTAAAGACTGTGTGACAGAGACTCTGACAGGGACTGACCACTCAGACTGTGACAGGGAGAAGCTGATGGAGACCTAATGCTCACTGAGAGATTTTGACTTTGCTTTGGGCAGGTCCAATCTACATCATTACAGAGTACTGTCGCCATGGCGATCTGGTGGATTATCTGTACAGGAACAAACATACCTTCCTACAGCAATACGCTGACAAAGGGCAGAGAGAGTCAAACAATGTCATCACAAACTCCTACAACGAGAGGATGAAGAGGTAATGCTTGTGGAGTATTTACCCATGTAACAACAACAACAACCACATGTATTTGTACGGCACCTTCAAAAGAGCAAAATAGCCTTAGGAACTTCACAGGCCAGTTGGTGGGAGCTTTTGTTTTTTATAATTTTATGGGATGTGGGCATGTAGCCAAAGCACACTGTTTGGTGCCTGTTCATCACTGTCGTAGAGAAATAGGTAGATCACTCATCATCTAGATTAGATTCCTTACAGTGTCATCCAACAAGTCCACACCAACCCTCCAAAGAGTAACCCACCCAGATCCATTTCCTTCTGACTAATATACCTAACACTATGGTCAATTTAGCATGGCCAATTCACCATGCCACATCTTTGGACTGTTGGAGGCAGCCTATGCAGACACTGGGAGAATGTGCAAGCTCCACATAGACAGTTGCCTGAGACTGGAATTGAACCTGGGACCCTGGTGCTGTAAGGCAACAGTGCTAACCACTGAGCCACTGTGCTGCCTCTTCAAAGGCATTTAGGGATGGGAAACAAATACTGGCCTTGTCAGTGATGCCCACTTTCCAGAAATGAACATTTAAAATAGTCAAAGAGTTGGGCCTTAACGAGTGAATAAAGGACAGAGAGAGATAGGGAGAGAGGTTCAGGGAGTGATTTATGGAGGTGCGGCCTAGGCAGCTGAAGGCATGACCACCAGTGATGGAACAAGTACAGCCAAAGATGGACAAGAGGCCAGAATTTGAGGAATGCAGACGTTTTGAAAGTTGTGAGCTGGAGGAGCAAGGCTGTGGAGGGATTTGAAACTAATCATCAGAATTTTAAAGTAGAAAATGATTAGGTAGGTCAGAGAGTGATAATTACAATGTTGCCATTTTCTGCCCACCTTGTTTCATCCGTATCCTCTTTAATGTCAATGAACCCATCATACCCCAGAATTAATAATAATAGGATT
Organism: Chiloscyllium plagiosum; assembly: GCF_037043375.1. Lineage (NCBI taxonomy): Eukaryota > Metazoa > Chordata > Chondrichthyes > Orectolobiformes > Hemiscylliidae > Chiloscyllium > Chiloscyllium plagiosum. The sequence continues at coordinate 12,686,159 of NW_028270154.1, forward strand.
ATTTGTTTGAAGGTAAGATAGATTTTTTTGGAGTTAATCTCATCTCTGATTGCAAGATACTGACAAAACATGAGACCGACATATCTCATCCTGCCTAAGTATGTAATCATTGTCAGTGGTTTAAGATATATCCCCTTAAAGGTATATTAGATTAGATAACTTAGTGTGGAAACAGGCCCTTCGGCCCAACGAGTCCACACCAACCCTCCGAAGAGCAACCCACCCAGACCCATACCCCTACATTTACCCTTCACCTAACACTACAGGTAATTTAGCATGGCCAATTCACCTAACCTGCACGTTTTTGGACTGTGGGAGGAAACTGGAGCACCTGGAGGAAACCCACGCAGACACTGGGAGAATGTGCAAACTTCACACAGACAGTTGCCTGAGGCGGGAATTGAACCCGGGTCCCTGGCGCTGTGAGGCAGCAGTGCTAACCACTGTGCTGCCCATTATGGTCATAGAGTCATAGAGATATACAGCACAGAAGCAGACCTTTCGGAACAACTTGTCCAAACAAACCAGATGTCCTAAATAAATCTAGTCCCACTTGCCAGCACTTGGCTCATAACCCTCTCAATCTTTCTGATTCATATACCCATCCAGATGCCTTTTAAATGCCACTTCCTCTGGCAGCTCATTCCATTCACATACCACCCTTTGTGTGAAAACGTTGCCCCCTAGGTCTCTCTTAAATTTTTCCCCTCTCGCCCTAAACCGATGCCCTATAGTTCTGGACTACCCCACCCCAGGGAAAATACCTTTCTATTTACCCTATCCATGGTCCTCATGATTTTATAAACCTCTATAAGGTCACTCCTCAGCCTCCGCGCTCCAGGGAAAACAGCCCCAGCCTATTCAGCCTCTCCCTGTAGCACATACCCTGAAACCCTGGCAACATCCTTATAAATCTATTCTGAACCCTTTCAAGTTTCACAACATCTTTCCAATAGGAGGGAGACCAGGATTGCACACCATATTCCAAAAATGGCCTAACCAATGTCCTATACAGCCGCAACATGACCTCCCAACTCTTATACTTTATGCTCTTGTAACAATATTCCCTTTATTCTTCTTAACAAAAGATTCACACTTAAGGAATCAAACTATTTACATGACAACAAAACAATATAACATTGTGCTTGAATTTACTTCTAGAAACACCTCCCAGCATTTGTTTATCCAACTGTTTTACAATTTTATACATTTCAATTTGATTTCCTTTCGTTTGTCTAAACTCTCAGGAATGTAGGCCCAGTTAAACTAATCACTCCTCATTGGACCCTCCTGTCATCCTCAATGTCGTCTCCACTCTGGAGGCTTCCAGCCTCTATTCCTGATGAAGGGCTTTTTGCCCAAAACGTCAATTTTCCTGCTCCTTAGATGCTGCCTGACCTGCTGTGCTTTTCCAGCGCCACTCTGATCTAATCCCCAGTGTCAGCCTAGCGAAGCTCTGCAGCACTCCCTCTGGCAAGTACATCCTTCCTTGAGTAAGGAGAACAAAACTGCATGCAATAATCTAACTGTGATGACACTCCAACTGCTGAACTCAAATCCTCCCCTCATTATACCATTTGTCTCCTCTCTCTCTCTCTCTCTCTCTCTCCCTCTCTCTTGCTATCTCAACGCTCCTGAACCCAGTTTCTAGCTCTCAGTCTCTTGCTTTTCACTCTTGTCTCTCTCCCTTTTTCTCTCTCCCTGTTAGAAACATAGAAAATAGGAGTTGGCCATTTAGTCCTTCCAGCCTGTTTCACCATTCAATATAATCATGGCTGATCATCCAACTCAGTCCCTGAACCTTCTTTCTCCCCGTACCCTTTGATTCCTTTAGCCCTAAGAATTATATGTAATTAACTTCAGTGTTTTGGCCTTCAGTTTAATGTTGCTCCCCCTAGCTTCCTCTCCCTTTAAGAAGTTAGAATGATGATATTAGCACTAGTAGACGTGGATATCTCTTTCAGTGGGTCATCATGTTCATGATGGTAAAAACAATGACTGCAGATGCTGGAAACCAGATTCTGGATTAGTGGTGCTGGAAAAACACAGCAGTTCAGGCAGCATCCCTGAACTGCTGTGCTCTTCCAGCACCACTAATCCAGAATGTTCATGATGGGCTGAGTAGCCTACTTCCGTACTGATGTGGTTAACACTGCACAGCTTGTACAGTCGGATGCCAGCCCTGATGTTGAACTCCTGACAATGGGAGATTTCTTCCTTGGCCCTCTCAGTCATTCCCATTTTACAGTCTCATCTTTTAAGGAAATTTAGTATAAAGAGGAATCAGAAAGAAACTGAGATTTAATTTGCAACCTTCCCCTCAATCAGCAGCAGTTTTGTTTTGGGAGGATTTTGTGGATCAAACTGAAGAGATTAATAACATTTCTAAACCAGGCTTCAGTGTAACAATGAAGGGTGTTTGAATTCCTAACACACCCTATGCAAATGACCAGTTATTTCTATCCTGTGTGTAATTGTGGAAATAGTTTCCGATTTTCGCTTTTTATTTTTCTTGGAGCTTGTTTTGGCTCTGTTCCAGATGTAGCCAGAACAGTATCAAACCCTGTGGGTTAGAGAGACCAACCCATCCTCCTGACTTCCTGCAGTTGCAGCAAGACATCACTCTTCATGTTTTATAAGCTGCAACACCCCTCTCAATGTACACATCTCTCTCTGTGCAATTGCCTCTCTATTTGTGCTCATCACTTTCTCTGTCCACATTTTTTTTTATTCATTCATGGAATGTGGGCATTGCTGACTAGGCCAGCATTTGTTGCCCGTCCCTAATTTGTGAGAGGGCAGTTAAGAATCGACCACGTCACAGTGGGTCTATAGACACTTGTAGGCCAGACCAGACCAGGTAAGGATGGCAGATTTCTTTCCCTAAAGGACATTAGTGAACCAGGTGGGTTTTCCCAACAATTGACAATGGATTCATGATTGTCATTAGATTCTTAATTCCAGATTTTTTTTTGCAATCCGTGGCAGGATTCGAACACAGGTCCCCAGAACAGTATCTTGATGTCCGCATTAACAGTCCAACGATAATACCACTAGACCATCACCTCCCCACTTCTCTCTCTAAGCGCTGTCACTCTTTCTGCACGATCATCTCTCTCTCTCTCTCTCTGTCTCTCACTCTGTGCACTAGTCTCTAGTGTGTCTTCCTGATCCTTTATTCCAGGCAATGTTTGCAGTGTGTGATGCAGTAAAGGATAAACAGTTTCAGAACTGCAACAATAAACCTGGTCTTAAACTCCACAATTGCCGTAACCTTCCAAAAGCCTACCAAGACCCATTGGCCCCTCCTCCAACGTGCTGTCTAAATCTGGGACAACTCTGGGAACTTGCTGGGTGAAGGGCTGAGGAGTGTTCACTGATTTTAATCCCCCTACTCCTCTTGGATTTAGAGAGAACTGAGGTTGACCTATTCAGCAGAACTCATGACCCTTGGTGACACACTCAAACCAATATAGATTGCAAAGGACAAAAGGACCAGAGAGGGAAAGGTTTATTTTACCTCGGGAGTTAGTGTAATCCTGGAGGTGCTGCCTGAAAAAGCAGTGCAAACATTCAATCACAATTTTGAAAACAGGACTGGATAAAAAAGACACTTATTCAATGTTAAATTAGTATTATTTACAGAGCTATGGAAAGAGAGGGCTATGAGACTCCTCAGGTAGCCCTTCTAAAGAGAGACAATGGATTGAGTGGGCTAATCTGTGCTGCAGTGTTCTGTGGCTCATATTTCACTGACAGGGAAGCAGATCCTTCTACTGTATTGTTCATGATCATGATAATTCTTACTGTCTCCCCCTCACTCTCGTCCACAGTTATGTGGCCCTGTCGTTTGAGAATGATGGAGGGTACATGGACATGACTAAAGATGAGAAGCTTGAGTACATGCCAATGCTGGAGGCTAAACGTGAACCAAACTACGCTGATATCGAGCACCCCGACTACAACAGGCCATACTCACAGGAGACAAGCTCCCACACTGGTAACTCCCCTCGGTCCCTTCACCTCAATCTAACTCCTAAACATCCTGGTCAAGTTTCTTTCTCTTTCTGTCTTTTCCCTCTTTTTCTCTCTCTCATCCGCTATCCTGTCACCTTTGCTCATCTGCCACTTCACTCTATCCTGACCCTTTTCTCCTGTTCCCCTCCAGCTTCCTGTCGACCTAGCCAGAGCCTGCCCCCTCTCCTTCACCCCTTCTTTTCTCCCCCCTCCTTCTTCTTTTCTCCCCCCTCCCCTCACTACGCTCTGAGCACTACGCACTACGCCCTCCCGCCTCAGGCGACTCTCTGTGTGGAGTTTGCACATTCTCCCTGTGTCTGCGTGGGTTTCCTCCGGGTGCTCTGCTTTCCTCCCACAGTCCAAAAATGTGCAGGTTAGGTGAATTGGCCGTGCTAAATTGCCCATAGTGTTAGGTGAAGGGGTAAATGTAGGAGAATGGGTCTGGGTGGGTTACGCTTCGGTGGGTCGGTGTGGACTTGTTGGGCCAAAGGGCCTGTTTCCACATTGTAAGTAATCTAATCTTAAAAAAAAGAGAAAATTCACGGATCCTGACCCAAGCACACTGCTCCCTAAAGACCCAAGCCCTGGTTATCATGTGCTGACTTATCATCCTGTCCCACCTCCCCTCTCCTAACCCCTTCTCCCTCCTTTACATTCATTCTCTCTCTCTCTCTCTCTCTCCCCCCTCTCCCCCATGCTCTCCCACCAGCCTGCCCTCTCCCACACCCTCTCTTTTGCTTTCTGCCTTCTCTCCCTCCCTCACACTCTCTCTCCCTTTCTCCCCACCCCCTCTCTCCCACCTCCTTTCTCCTGCACCCCTCTCCCTGCCCCATCCCAGCCTTTCCTCTCTCCCACCTCTCTCTCCTTCTTTCACATCTCCCCCCAACCCATCTATCTATCTCTCTCTCTCTCTTCCACACATTCTCTCCCTCCCCCTTTCTTTCTCCCTCCATCCCTCGCTGTCAACCCCCTCAATCACTCACACACCCCAACCCCACTCCCTCCCACCGCCCTCTCTGTCCTAGCCCCCTTTCTCTCCCACCCTTTTCCTTCTCTCTCATCCCTCTCCCAATCCCTCCCTTCCGTCACCTCCAGCTCACCCTTTCCCCCTCTCCTCCCTCAATTTCCTTTATCTCCCACTCTCTTTCTCTCACCATCTCTTGTACTGTGTTTTTTTTTGAGTGTTTTGCATAGAACGGGCATTATTTACAGGAGAACCTTTGGTAACTCTCTCTCTATCTCTCTAGGCCTCCCTTTTATCTGTCTATTTTTATCTATTTCTCTCAATCTCAATATATACCAGTCTCTGTGTGTGTCTGTCTGTCTCTCTCTCTCTCTCTCTATCACTCTATCCCTCTCTCTCTGTACCCCCCTCTCTCTCTATCCCTCTTTCTCTGTCTCCCCACCCTCCCACCTCTCTCCCTCCCTCCCCTCTTCCTCCCTCCCTTTCTCTTCTGTCTTCTCCATTGTTTCTCCTCCTTCCTCCTGAACTGCAAACCGTGACTGCCACCAACTGGCAGCTGCTTCATACTGCAGGCTGTTGCTTGTATTGTTTAAAAGAACAAGTTAGATGTTATTATCTTTTTAAAAAATCAAAGAGATACTTTCACTCTGTGTGAAACGAAAAGATTCAAACTCCACCTTAACAATTGGAGGGTGAAAGAGAGAACTGAATTTTTATATTCCTTTCACATCCTCAAGAACTTTTCCTGCACTTTACAACCCATAGAGTATTTTTTAAAATGGAGTCACATTCACAAAGTAGGAAATGTAACAGTTTTCTTGCACAGCAAAATCTTGCAAGGAGCAATGCTTTTAATTCTTTCATGGGGTATGTATATACTTTCCTGTTGCCCCTTGAGAAGGTGGTGCCTTCTTGACCTGCTGCAGTCCTTGTGCTGTAGGTTGACTCTCAATGGTCTAAGGGAGGGAGTTCCAGGACTTTGACCCAGCAATGGTGAAGGAAGGGTGATATGTTTCCAAGGCGGGATGGTGAGTGGCTTGGAGGGGAATTTGCATGTGGTGGTGTTCCCATGTATCTGCTGCTCTTGTCCTTCCAGATGACAGATTTGGAAATCACTGCCAAACGAGACTTAGCAAACTTCTGCAGTGCATCTTATAGATGGTGCACACTGCTGCTACTGTGTGTTTGTGGTGGAGGGAGTGGATGTTAAATGTGGTGGATGGTATGTCAATCAAGAAAACTGCTTTGTCCTGGTTGGTATTGAGTGTTCCTGGAGCTTCATTCAACCAAGCAATGGAAATTACCATCACAGTCCTGACCTGGGCCTTGTAGATGGTGGGCAGAATTTCACTAGTCATGAAGCGTGTTACTTGTGACAGAATTCCCAGTCTCTGAACTGTTCCTCTAGCCACAGTAATCATACGGCTGGTCCAGTTCAGTTTCTGATCTTTTACACACCCCGACTAGGTAGTAAGGGCATTAGTTAAATTCTGAAAGAGAGGGTACCTCCAACAGAGTTACCTGCTGTCAGTATTACACTGAAAGTGTTAATCTGCAGTTGTTGCGCAGGAGTCTGGAGTAGGGCTTGAACCAGACCACAATCTTATCACTCAGACATGAGAGTGTTATCCAGGGAACCAGAGACAAAAAGGGAGCTCCCTCGTAAGGTCTTGGTCAATATTTACTCATCAATACTGATCAGTAAGGGCAAGCAGGGACAAAGCAGAGAACAAGATAGGACTGATAAATTAAACTGCATTTATTTCAATGCAAGGGGCCTAACAGGGAAGGCGGATGAACTCAGGGCATGGTTAGGAACATGGGACTGGGATATCATAGCAATTACAGAAACATGGCTCAGGGATGGACAGGACTGGCAGCTTAATGTTCCAGGATACAAATGCTACAGGAAGGATAGAAAGGGAGGCAAGAGAGGAGGGGAGTGGTGTTTTTGATCAGGAATAGTGTTACTGCTGTATTGAGGGAGGATATTCTCAGAAATACGTCCAGGAACGTTATTTGGGTGGAATAGAGAAATAAGAAAGGGATGATCACCTTATTGGGATTGTATTACAGACCCCTAATAGTCAGAGGGAAATTGAGAAAAAAATTTGTCGGGAGATCTCAGTTATCTGTAAGAATAATAGGGTGGTTATGGTAGGGGATTTTAACTTTCCAAACATAGACTGGGACTACCATAGTGTTTAGGGTTTAGATGGAGAGGAATTTGTTAAGCATGTACAAGAAAGTTTTCTGATGTGGATGTACCTTCTTGAGAAGGTGCAAAACTTGACCTACTCTTGTGAAATAAGGCAGGGCAGGTGACTGAGGTGTCAGTGGGGGAGCACTTTGGGGCCAGTGACCATAATTCTATTAGTTTTAAAATAGTGATGGAAAAAGATAGACCAGATCTAAAAGTTGAAGTTCTAAATTGGAGAAAGGCCAATTTTGACGGTATTCGGCAAGAACTTTCAAAAGCTGATTGGGGGCAGGTGTTCGCAGGTAAAGGGATGGCTGTAAAATGGGAAGCCTTCAAATATTAGACGACAAGAGTCCAGAGACACTATATTCCTGTCCGGGTGAAAGGAAAGGCTGGTAGGTGTCGGGAATGCTGGATGACTAAAGAAATTGAGGGTTTGGTAAAGAAAAAGAAGGAAGCATATGTAAGGTATAGAACAAGATAGATAAAATGAGTCTTTAGAGTATAAAGGCAGTAGGAGTATACTTAAGAGGGAAATCAGGAGGGCAAAAAGGGGACATAAGATAGCTTTGGCAAATAGAATTAAGGAGAATCCAAAGGGTTTTTACAAATACATTACATTAAAGACAAAGGGGTAACTAAGGAGACAATAGGGCCCTCAAAGATAAGCAAGGCAGGCTTTGTGTGGAGCTGCAGGAGATGGGGGAGATACTAAATGAATATTTTGCATCAGTGTTTAATGTGGAAAAGGACATGGAAGATATAGAATGTGGGGAAATAGATGGTGACATCTTGAAAAATGCCCATATTACAGAGGAGGAAGTACTGGATGTCTTGAAACAAGCAAAAGTGGATAAATCCCCAGGACCTAATCAGGTGTACCCTAGAACTCTGTGGGAAGCTAGAGAAGTGATTGCTGGGCCTCTTGCTGAGATATTTGTATCATTGATAGTCACAGATGTGGTGCTGGAAGACTGGAGGTTGGCAAACGTGGTGCCACTGTTTAAGAAAGGTGGTAAGGACAAGCCAGGGAACTATAGACCAGTGAGCCTGAAGTCAGTGGTGGGCAAGTTGTTGGAGGGAATCCTGAGGGACAGAATGTACATGTATTTGGAAAGGCATGGACTGATTAGGGATAGTCAACATGGCTTTGTGAGTGGAAAACCATGTCTCACAAACTTGATTGAGTGTTTTTAAAAAATAACAAAGAATTGATAAGGGCAGAGTGGTAGACGTGATCTATATGGACTTCAGTAAGGCATTCGGCAAAGTTCCCCATGGGAGACTGGTTAGCAAGGTTAGGCCTCATGGAATACAGGGCAAACTAGCCATTTAGATACAGAGCTGGCTTAAGGTAGAAGACAGAGGGTGGTGTTGGAGGGTTGTTTCTCAGACTGGAGGCCCGTGACCAGTGGAGTGCCACAAGGATTGGTGCTGGGTTCACTACTTTTCGTCATTTATATAAATTACTCAGATGTGAGCTTAAGAGATACAGTTAGTAAGTTTTCAGATGACACCAAAATTGGACAGCGAAGGAGGTTACCTCTGATTACAACAGGATCTTGATCAGATGGGCCAATGGGCTGAAGAGTGGCAGATGGAGTTTAATTTAGATAAATGTGAGGTGCTGGGAAAGCAAATCTTAGTAGGACTTATACACTTAATGGTAAGGTCCTAGGAAGTGTTGCTGATCAAAGAGACCTTGGAGTGTAGGTTCATAGCTCCTTGAAAGTAGAGTCACAGGTAGATAGGATAGTGAAGAAAGCATTTGGTATGCTTTCCTCTATTGGTCAGAGTATTGAGTACAGGAGTTGGGAAGTCATTTTGCGACTGTACAGGACAATAGTTCGGCCACTTTTGGAATATTGCGTGCAATTCCGTTCTCCTTCCTATCGGAAGGATGTCGTGAAATTTGGAAGGGTTTAGAAAAGATTTACAATTATGTTGCCAGGATTATATGATTTGAGCTATAGGGAGAGGTTGAGTAGGCTAGGGCTGTTTTCCCTGGAGCGTCAGAGGCTGAGGGGTGACCATATAGAGGTTTATAAAGTCAGGAGGTGCATGGATAGGGTAAATAGACAAGGTCTTTTCCCTGGGGTGGGGGAGTCCAGAACTAGAAGGCATAGGTTTCAGGTGAGAGGGGAAAGATATAAAAGAGAGCTAAGGGACAACTTTTTCACGCAGAGGATGGTGCGTATGTGGAATGAGCTGCCAGAGGAAGTGGTAGAGGCTGGTACAATTACAACATTTAAAAGGCATTTGGATGGGTATATGAATAGGAACGGTTTGGAGGGATATGGGTCGGGTACTGGCAGTTGGGACTAGATTTGGTTGGGATAGCTGGTTGGCATGGACGGGTTGGACCGAAGGGTCTGTTTCCATGCTGTACATCTCTATGACTGTGATTCTAAACAAAATGTTCTAGTCATTAATATGTTGCTGTTTGCCGCTGTCAGATTGACTGTTTTGTTTCCTACATTATCTAATATACTTTAAAGTGATTATGAAGAACATTGTCATCCTGGCATTTTGACCATCACTATTTTCTTTTCCGTTTAATGGAACAGTTCTTAAGGTATAAAAATGTAATGCTTTCAAGACTTTTGTCCTTGACTTGTCCACACAGCCATCCTGGAGGTGATCATTAATTCCCAGAGACTCCAATCTATTCCTGAAGGGGTGGTGACCCTGATTATGGGATGTGCTATTTCTTGAGTGGTTAACTCAAAGTCCCGTCTGAGGGTTTAAATGGACATTAAAGACCCCAGGTATGATTAGAGGGAAACCGTCGATTCTCCCCAAATCCTGCTGTAAGAGGTTTCTGACAACCCCAGCATCCTTGAAGCACAGATTAGCCACATGTGGTGGCTTTGGGAACTTGCTGTGCACAAGATGGCTGCATGTGGCTCAAAGGTAGAAGACAGAGGGTGGTGGTGGAGGTTTGTTTTTCAGACTGGAGGCCTGTGACCAGTGGAGTGCCACAAGGATCGGTGCTGGGCCCTCTATTTTTTGTCATTTACATAAATGATTAGGATGCGAGCATAAGAGGTACAGTTAGTAAGTTTGCAGATGACACCAAAATTGGAGGTGTAGTGGACAGCGAAGGGGGTTACCTCAGATTACAACAGGATCTGGACCAGATGGGCCAATGGGCTGAGAAGCGGCAGATGGAGTTTAATTCAGATAAATGCGAGGTGCTGCATTTTGGGAAAGCAAATCTTAGCAGGACTTATGCACTTGATGGTAAGGTCCTCAGGAGTGTTGCTGAACAAAGAGACCTTGGAGTGCAGGTTCATAGCTCCTTGAAAGTGGAGTCGCAGGTAGATAGAATAGTGAAGGCGGCGTTTGGTATGCTTTCCTTTATTGGTCAGAGTATTGAGTACAGGAGTTGGGAGGTCATGTTGCAGCTGTACAGGACATTGGTTAGGCCACTGTTGGAATATTGCGTGCAATTCTGGTCTCCTTCCTATCGGAAAGATGTTGTGAAACTTGAAAGGGTTCAGAAAAGATTTACAAGGATGTTGCCAGGTTTGGAGGATTTGAGCTACAGGGAGAGGCTGAACAGGCTGGGGTTGTTTTCCCTGGAGCGTCGGAGGCTGAGGGGTGAACTTACAAAATTATGAAGGGCATGGATAGGATAAATAGACAAAATCTTTTCCCTGGGATCGGGGAGTCCAGAACAAGAGGGCATAGGTTTAGGGTGAGAGGGTAAAGATATAAAAGAGACCTAAGGGGCAACTTTTTCACACAGAGGTGGTACGTGTATGGAATGAGCTGCCAGAGGAAGTGGTGGAGGCTGGTACAATTGCAACATTTAAGAGGCTTTTGGATGGGTATATGAATAGGAAGGGTTTGGAGGGATATGGGCCAGGTGCTTGCAGGTGGGACTAGATTGGGTTGGGATATCTGGTCGGCATGAACGGGTTGGACCGAAGGGTCTGTTTCCATACTGTACATCTCTATGACTCTGTCTCCCTATATACAGCAAGCAGCTGAATTCAAACTAGTTGGTTACACTTTGCACAAGTTGATGTGTCTCTTCAGAAGCAAAAGTCTGCTGATTGCAAGGACCTTACACAGTCCTGTCTTTTTTTTGAAAGAGCATGAGGTCACAGAGAATAAGCTACTGATCAGCGAGTCTCCGATTCTGACCTACACGGATCTTGTTGGAATCAGTTATCAGGTGGCACAAGGAATGGAATTCCTTTCGTTGAAAAATGTAAGCCATTCAAATCTGTGTCTCCACATTTGTATTTCTGTTTGTGTTTTCCTGTCTACTGTCTTTCTATGTTCTAAATTTCTCTGTATCGCTCTCTGCCTCTCTGTCTATCTTTCTGCTTGCTTTCTCTTTCACTCCCTGTCTGTCTCTGTTTCACTCTCCATCTTTCTCTTTTTCTCTGTCTTTCTCTTTCTGCTCTGTCTGTCTGTGTCTCTCTCTCTTTTTCTGTTTCTGTCTCTGTTTCTCTTTTTCCCTCTCCCTGTCTTTCTCTTTCTCTTTGTTTCTTTCTCTGTCTTTCTCTCTCCTCCTTTCTGTCTCTCTTTCTCTCTGTCCCTTCTGTATGTGTCTGCTTCTGCTGCAGCCTCATGTGTTTGATGGAGTCTGTGCTGTTATTTTCACACACTGAGCCCAGACGTAATAATGTTGAACACCGATGTGCAGCCATCGGTGAACACGCCCACTCTAACCTTAAGTTGGCGGGAGGATCATTGATGATGTAGCTGAAGATGGTTGCGTCTAGGACATTACCCTGAAAAACTCCTGCAGAGATATCCTGAAGTTGAGATGTGTAATGATGCAGCTCATTTAACAAGGCGTTGCTGTTGTTGGTTTTTTTTTCAAATTGGCCCTAAAACCCATCCAAAGCCAGACTTTTTGCAATCACTGCTTTTATAACAGCTCTGAGAAAAAAGCCAAGGACAGCATAACCTTGTTAAATGGGTAGCATTGTCACAGATGGCTGACCTCAAACAACAACAACCATCTTCCTATGTGCCAGCTATGATACCCTCCAGCAGAAAGTTTGTCCCCAACACTCATTTATTCCAGTTTTGCTAGGGCTCTTTGATGCCACACTTGGTGAAATGCAGCCTTGATGTCAAGAGCTGTCGCTCTCATCTCACCTCTGGAATTCAACTCTTTTGTCCATGCTTGAACCAAGGCTGTAATGAGATCAGGAGCTGAGTGGCCCTGGTGGAATCCAAACTGGGCATCGCTGAGCAGGTTATTGCTGAGCAGGTGCTGCTTGATAACACTGTTGATGACACCGTCCATCACTTTACTGATTGAGAGTAGACTGATGGGTGGGAATTGGCTGGGTTGGATTTGTTCTGCTTTTTGTGTTTAGGACATATGAGTAATTTTTGACATTGCTGAAAATGTGTTGCTGGAAAAGCGCAGCAGGTCAGGCAGCATCCAAGGAGCAGGAGAATCGATGTTTGGGCATGAGCCCTTCTTCAGGAATCAGCTTTCTCTTAATTTTTGACATTTTCAGGTAGATACTAGTATTGTATCTCTACAGCTTGGCTAGGGGAGCAGCAAGTTCAGGAGGACAAATCTTCAGCAGCATTGCCCACAGCCTTTGCAGTATCCAGTGTCTCCAACAGTTTCTTGATATCACATGGAGTGAATTGAGTTGGCTGAAGACTAGTATCTGTAACGCTGGGGACCACTAAGGAGATCAATATGGATCATCATTTTGGCACTCCTGGGTGAAGATTGCTGTGAGTGCTTCAGCCTTATCTTTTACACTGATGTGCTGGGCTGTTCCATCATTGAGGAGGGGAGTATTTGTGGCGCTTCCTCCAGTGAGTTATTTAAATGCCACCACCATTCACAATTGCAGAGTTTAGATCTGATCCATTGATTGTGGGATCGCTTAGTTCTGTCTATCACTTGTTGCTTATGCTGTCTGGCATGCAAATGGTTCTGTTTGGTAGCTTCACCAGGTTAACACCTCATCTTCAGGTATGCCTGATGCTACTCCTAGCATGCCCTCCTGGTACATTCCATTGACCCAGGGTTGATCCCCTGTCTTGATGGTAATGATTACGTGGGGGATATGCTGAGCCATGAAGTTACAGATTGTGCTGGGGTATAATTCTTCTGTTGTTTATGGCCCACAGTGCCTCATGGATGCTCAGTCTTGAGTTCTAGATCTCTGAAGCTCTTATGAAGTGCTAGATCTATTCAAAGTCTGTCCCATTTGGCATGGCTATAGTGCCACACAACATGATGGAGGGTATTCTCAATGTAAACAGGACTTGGTCTCCACAAGGACTCTGTGGTGGTTACTCTTACCGATACTGTCATTGACAGATGCGTCCTTTAGGACCTGACCAGCTTGATCAGTACTACTGTCTCCGAGCCACTCTTGGTATTGGACATTGAAATCCCCCAACTAGAGTACATTTTGCCCCTTTTCTACCCTCAGTGCTTCCTCCAAGTGCTGTTCAGCATGGAGGAGCACTAACTCATCAGATGAGGTCAGATCGTACATGGTAATCAACAAGAGGTTTCCATGCCCGTGTTTAACCTGGAGCCATGACACTTTGTGAGGTCAGAGTTAAGGACTCCAGGTCAACTCCTCCCAACTGTATACTGCCATTTCTGCTGAGTCTGTCCTGCTGATGGGACAGGACATATCCAGAGATGGTGATGGTGATGTCTGGGATATTACCTGTAAGGTATGATTCTACGAGTATGACTTTGTCAGGCTGTTGCTTGATCAGTCTGTGAGACAGAGCTCTCCCAATTTTGGCACTAGACCCCAGATGTTAGTCAGCAGGACTTTGCAGGGTTTCCGGTACCTAGGTCGGTGCCAGGTGGTTCATCTGGTTTCATTTCTTTGTTAAAACTTCATAGTGATTGACACAACAGAATGGCTTGCTAGGTCATTTCAGAGGGCAGTTGAGAGTCAGCCATTTTGCTGTATGTCTGGAGTCACATGGAGGCCAGACAAAGTGAGGATGGCAGATTTCCTTCCCTGAAGGACGTTAGTGAGCCAGGTGAGTGCAGGGCACCACTGGCAAATCTCAGATCCTGATGACATCATTGGGTTTATGGGGAATCCCCTGGCTGTCACACCTGATGTTGTCAGAGGGAATCCCTCCCCCAGTTCCTGGTGTTATCACTGGGTTCCTGGAGTATTATTATGAAGTTGTGATGGATTGATTTTAGTTTTTTTCTGTTTTAATAGTGTGTCCATCGGGATTTGGCTGCAAGGAATGTACTGATCTGTGAAGGAAAACTCGCAAAAATCTGTGACTTTGGATTAGCACGAGACATAATGAATGATTCCAATTATATTTCAAGAGGCAGTGTGAGTATCTCATCGTCTGCTTAAATATCATAAATTGCATCATTATCACAGACCATGAAATATTGTCATCTGTGTAAATATCACACTCCATGTAAATATCATGACCAGTTTAAATATTGTGGACTGTGTAAGAATTGCTGTCCATATGTATGAATATCACATTTTGTATTTGATTTGGAGGAGCAGGTGTTGGACTGGGGTGTACAAAGTTAAAAATCACACAAAACCAGGTTATAGTCCAACAGGTTTATTTGGAAGCACTAGCTTTCGGAGCACTGCTCCTTCATCAGATGGTTGTCATTTTACATTTTGTGTAAATATTTAAACCTTGAAACATTCTGTCTGTATAAGTATTCTGATCCATATGAATATCTTTCTTGCATCAGTTTGTGTTGAGATATGATAAGTTGAATGAATATTTTTATTGACCTGTATTTCTAATTAACCTGTTCAGAGATGTTATTGCACACCTCTGAAGCAGGTGGATCTCCCGGTCCACAGGCAGGGATGCTGTCACTTTACCGCAAGACGGTCCTTCTCAATGACTTTAATTTTTTTTCTGAAATCTGTGGCCTCTCTTTCTCAATCATCTTGCCAGATTCTTAACCCACTCCATAGTTACAATCAACCTGCTCAGACATGTTATTACACATGGCCATGTGTGATTGGAACTTTAACCCAGGCCTTCTGACCCAGAGGTAGGGATACTACCACTGTGCCGCAAAAGACTTTAGGATCTCTTCTTTAACCTAATTTTCTAATCAACCTATTCAGCGATGTTATGACACAGCTCTGGAGCAGGTGGGACTTGAACCCAATCCTCTGGTCCAAAGGTAGGACATTATTACTGTGTCACTGAATAACCTCCTTCTGTGATGTAACTGCTCCATAATGGGTGGTTAGTCTTGTTAGTCCTGTCTTGTTACCTTCCCATCAATCTGCTGTTGCTTTGTCCATCTGTCCAGTGATTCTTCAATTTGTGATCCATTGATAATCAATCCATCAGGTCACTGACTGATCAATCACTTTGTTGATCAGTCACTCAAATTTGGTCTTTTCTGTGTATCTGTCATCACACTGGTAATATTGCAGTGAGTTAATTGGTCCCTTTTGAGGCTTATGACACCATGCACATATTATACTGCTGGGAAATATTTATCAATCATTCACCAACATTCGTGTGTTTTGCTCTGCTGTTCATTCAGACATGACCAGAGATAGAAATGTAAGTCTTCACTTTCTCCTTTTCTCTGTCCCTTTCTTTCTTCCTCACCAGATCTCTCATACATACCCTCCATCTGTTTCTCTCTCTCTTTCTCTTCCCTTCTCTCTTTCTCTCTCCATTTTTCTCTCCATCTTTTCTCTCCCCCTTTTTCCTTCCCCATCTGTCTCTTTCTCCTCTCTGTCTCTCGCTAGAGTAACAATTTTCAGAACATTATAAATAGGGACAAAAGTAGACCATTCAGCCCCTTTGAACCTGCTCAGCTATTCGGCAAGATTAAGGCTGATCTGTCTGCACCTTTCCATGTAATCCTGAGAATCCTTTATTCTCTGCCAAACAAAGTCTATCCACTTCCATCTTAAAAATATTCAATTACTCTGCCTTTGCTGCCTTCTGAAGCAGAGAGTTCTGAAGTCACATAATCTCCAAAAAATTCTCCTCATCTCTGTCCTAAAAGGCCTTTAATATGTAGTTCTGGACTCACCCACAAATGTAAGCATTCTTCCCACACCCACCTTATCGAAACCATTCAGGATCTTACACACTTCAATCAGGTCGCCTCTCACTTTTCTACTCTCCAATGAAAACAACACCAGCCTGTCCAACCTACCCTCCTAAGACAACCAACTCATTCCAGACGTCAATCCAGTTAATCTCCACTAGACTGCTTGTAATGGATTACCTCCTCCTTCAAATAAGGAAACCAAAACTACATACAGTATTTGAACTGTGCTTTCTCCAATGCCCTTTTTAAATAAAGTCAGAAGTCAGATGACACCAGATCATAGTTCACTAGGTTTATTTGAAATCACAAGCTTTGGGAGCACTGCCCATTCATCAAGTTGAAGTGACTTCACCTGATGAAGGAGCAGCGCTCCAAAAGCTTGTGATTTCAAATAAAGCTGTTGGACGATAACCTGGCGTCGTGTGACTTCTGACTTTGTCCACCCCAGTCCAACACCGGCACCTCCACTTCATGGCTTTTTAAATAAAGTACAGCATCCTTACTTTTATTTTTAAAAAATCACAGATTACTGGAAAAACTCAGCAGGTCTGGAAGCATCTGGGGAGAGATAGAAGAGTTAATGTTTCAGGTCCAGAGACCCTTCTTCAAAACTGATCCTTAATTTTTTGTTCAATTCCACTTCCAATAAATAATAGCATCCCGTTAGATTTCTTGATTACATGCTGAGCCTGTTTACTAATGTGATTCATCCCTCTGTAGCTGGAATGCTGCAGCCGTTCTCTATTTAAGTAACACTCTACTCTTTTAATCTTCCTGCCAGAGTAGGAACAACTTCACATTTTTCCACATTATACTCTGTTTGCCAGATTGTTGGCCACTCACTCAACCTATCTATTTCTGTCTGCAATCTCTTTATCTTTCCTTCACAACAAGCTTACTGTCCATCTTGTTGTCTACAACTTCAGCTGCTATGCCTTCGCTTCCCTCATCAAACTGTAACTTGTGAAAAGTTGAGGCCCCCCCTGCACTGAATCCTGTGGAACTCCACTTGTCGCAACCTGCAAATCAAGCTAAGATCCATCTATGCTTCCACTCTGTTTTCTGCCAGCCAATCTTCGCTCCATGCGAATACATTACCTGTACGCCATGAGCTTTTATTATCCACAGTAACATTTGATGTTGCACCTTATCAAATGCCTTCTGGAAATCTAAGAATAGTATATCTAAAGGCTCCCCTTTATCCACAGCGCATGTTATTCCATCAAAGGATTCCAATAAATTACTTTAAAATGGTTTCCCTTTCACAAAACTTTGCTAACTCTTCCCAATTACCTTGAGTTTTTTTTTGTCTAAGTGCATAACTATAAACACTTAATGAATTTTAACACCTTCCCCACAACAGGCATGAAATGAACTGACCTATCATTTCCAGTTTTCTATTGTTCCCCCCCTTCTTGAATGGAAGGATAATATTTGCTAATTGCCTGTCTGATGGAACCTTTCAAGAATCAAAGCAATTTATAACTTGACACCAATTCATTTACCAGCTCATTAGCAAGTTCTTTTCAGACCATAAGATAAAGTCTATCTGAACCCAAAGACTTATCAGCCTACAGCTCCATCCCTTCATCTTGTGCTGCTTCCCTCATGATTATCATTTTGCTAACTTCCTGTCTTCCTTCCATAACTCCTTATCAACATCTATTAGTGGATTTTTTTGCATCCTCAGTAGTGAAAACAGAAGAAAAATATTTCCTCACTTAAGCTGACATTTCTTTAGTATCTTATATTAATTCCAAATTCTCACTCTCCAGAGATCCAACACTCACTTTATTTACCCTTTTCCTTTTCATTACATATAGAAACTTTTACAAGCCATTTTTACATTCTAGCTACCTTTCTTTCATAAGCTAATTTCTTCCTCCGAATTAACTCTTTCGTTATTCTTTGCTATTCCTTAAAATCTGACCAGTCCTCTGACCTGCCACTCTTCTTTGTTTTTTCCTGAAATTTGACGTTTTCCCAACTTCTTTAGATTGTGGATCCTCCCCTACAATTTTTTCTTTATTGGAACATACCTATTCTGAGTATTCCAAAATATCCCTTTAGATGTCTGTCACTGTGTCTCTAATGACCTATCCCCTAGCCTAATATGTCAATTCACTCCATCACTTGGAACAGGGGAGACATATCATTCAATTAGGAATCTAGAACCCCAGATTAATTCTCTGTGGACATGTGTTCAAATCCCACTAAGGCAAATAATGAAATTTGAATTCAAAAAAACTTTGGAATTAAAAGGTTCACCTAATGGTCACCACTACTGATTACTGTTGAAAAACTCATCTGATTTGTCAATGTCTTTTAGGGAAAGGCCTAGCCAGTGATACCCAAATTCTGTGAACAAATGAAAAAAAGGATAATGTTGCACTTAACGTTTGCATTATGTATTTGTCATGAACTGTTAGTTTAAATAGAAACCACCAAGTTGGTAACTATTTATTATATTGGTTCCCAGACCTTTTTGCCTCTGAAATGGATGGCACCGGAGAGCATTTTCAACAACCTATACACCACACTGAGCGATGTCTGGTCCTACGCAGTCCTGCTCTGGGAGATCTTCACCCTCGGTAAGGACCCACCAAAACCAAATGTCTCTCTTCCCTCTCTGACTTCTTCATAAAAGGCACTTCAGCATTTGTGAGGGAAATTCCAGTGGTTAAGTGGAGTTCGGGCCGATTTTGCAACTTTGCTTCTGGCCTTAATTTGTGTTAGATCTCCCTAATCCTACATTTGGAATTAAATTGCAGATCAACCATGTTCCCATTGAACAGAACAGCAGTCTTTGGGGGGAGGGCTGAATGGCCTCCTGTTCCTATGTTCTCCTCTGGTCTTTGATGATGACCATCTCAGGTCCACAGATGCATCCAGTGACTGGAATGAATTGATTATCGAGGTGGTGTAGGAGATGGCACTCTCTCTTAATCCGAAAGGTGTGAATCTACTTCCCACTTCAGAGATCTGAGTTCATAATGGAGTGCAGGACTGAGGGAGTGCTACACTGGCATCAAAGGGGATTCCAGATTAAAGGGGGTTAAACTGCTTCTATTCAGAAAATCCCATCACTGTCATTTCAAACAATCATAAGGGCATTCTCCCCTGGAGCTTGAACAGGTTTTTAACCCTCAACCAGCATGAATTTAAAATTTTGAAAATTGTCTCTTCAGTTTTTGTGGACTCTTTCTGCACACAAATTGGCTGCAGTACCCAGATTTCTTGGTAATTTTAGTTGTTTGTGATGTGCTTCAGGGCTTCAAAGAAGCCTAAATCTGTGAAAGGCATTATATAAATGCAAAGCTTTTCTGAATTAGATCAAATGATTAGACTGAGCCTTGTATCGATATGAGTGATGTCAATTTAATTTTTGATCTGTAAATAACAATGGCTTCTTTATCTTCTGCCTTCATTCCACTCTCCTTTACTCTTTTCTTTCTCATTCCTTCATTTTCTTTCTTTCTCTCTCTCTCTCTCTTTCACCCCTCTCTCTCCCTCTTTCTCCTCACTCTCTCACTCTTGCCCCCCCCTTTTAATATCATGACTTTTTTCTTTCAATCTCCTTCCAAGGTGGGACACCGTATCCAGAGCTTCCAGTCAATGACCAATTCTACAATGCCATTAGGCGTGGGTACAGAATGCCCAAACCTCAGTACGCCTCAGATGAAATGTGAGTAAAAGTCAGGAGCTGCTGTATCAGGTGTGGGCTAGATGGGGAAGATTAACAATTAGGAACAAGGGAACGCACCTCAGGATTTGCTGGGCTTGACAAACGTGGAACAGAAAGCCTGAAGGAGTGGGTGGGAGAGGGGGGCTGGAGATGTCACCATATCCCATTTGTTAAAAACCTGTGGGCTGTAGGAAAAAGGGGGAGAGTTATGGAGGAGTAATGCCCCACAGTTTGCAGGGGGAGGCTACAGCAGGAGGGTGGCTGAGGGGCAGAGCAGCTAAGGAAAAGAGGCCTAAGTGAGTGGGAGGTTGAAGGAAAGAGAGAGAGCGCTGTCTGATGAGACTTTTCAAAGGGAGGCTGAGGGAAGGGCAGACATAAGGAGAGGGAGCTGAGGGAGTGGGAGATGTCAGATACTTTGGTGGGAGAGACTGAGGGAGAGATCCATAGTCAGAAGGAAAAACAACACCTTTCAAACCCGTACCACTTGGAAGGACAAGGGCAGCAGATGTGCAAGTTCCCCTCTGAGTTACACTCCATCCTGACATGGAAATATATTGCTGTTCCTTCATTGTCACTGGGTCAAAATCCTGGAACGTCCTTCCTAACAGCACTGTGGGTCTTGGTATGCAACATGAACTGCAGTGGTTTGAGAAGGCAGCTCACTACCACTTTCTCCAAGACAATGAAAGATGGTAACACCCACATCCCCAGAGTATATTTGGAATACAATAACATCCTCACGGTCCAAAAATATTCACAATAACCTGACCTCCAAGCTGAATTTATAAGAGTTGCTGTTGGGACTTGCTTACAATAACTTGTGTTTGAAACTATTTTACAGATATCAAATCATGCAAAAGTGTTGGAATGATGAGTTTGAGAAAAGACCTTCATTTTCAACTTTAGTAACCCACATGGGAAACCAGCTCAGTGAGGGTTACAAGAAGGTAACAATAATATTGAATGAAATGCACGTTTTATGTTTAGAATATTTCCTTGCAAGTTTTACTAGTAATGACATCATTCTTACATTGGACATCCAATTCAGAGCAACTGCTCGATCTGCACTTATCCGCCACCCTCGACACTGCCTCCCTCCAGCACCCTCGACACTCCCTCCCTCCATCACTGACACACAGTAGCAGCAATGTACCATCTACAAGATGTACCGCAGTAACTCATCAAGAATCCTCCATCACCACCTTCCAAACCTGTAATCCATGTCTTGGTGGGATGTTTTTTCGAAGGTCAGTGTGGATTTGTTGGGGCAAATGGCCTTCCTCCACACTGTAGTGATTCTATGAACGACAAAATCTCCTTGATGGCGAAAGATAGAGTATAATTTATCATGTGTCTTAAAGCGGATTTATTTTCTGTTTGTTGTTCTCTTCTCCCCTGCTCTCCCGTCCTCCCACACCTTCTGTAGAAATATGCCCAGGTTAATCAGGACTTTCTGAAGGGTGATCACCCAGCCATAGGTCGCGCCGGGGCTAAGTTCTTCCAAGTTAACGACAACGTGATCTACTCCAACTGTACTGAGGGGCTGCCCAATGGCACCAATAACGGCTACATCATCCCATTGCCGGACCCTGAGCCCCATGAGGTGCCTACAGACACTAGCAGTCCAATAGAGAACTCTCCGAGTGAGTCTGCTGCAGGAACAAGGCCAAGGTAAAGAACCATGCCAATGTTCACCAGGTCCTTGAAGCATTGCAAGGTGATAAAACACTCAAACATTCAAACAGGCTTAAGTGAGACCATTCAGCCCAATGTACCTATGCTGTCTCCCACTCTGCTGTACCATTCTCTATTTGTATAAACTCATTTATAGCTACTACTTTTTTTTGTGATTGTCAGTAAAACTGTTTGCCCCACACTACTTTTGTAAATTCCAGTTTCATCTTAATCACTAATTATCCATGTAACAACAAATTGCAATGGCACAGCACCTTTGACACAGCAGAGCATTTCAAGGAGTATCATGAAACAAATTTGTCACCAAGATACGTGTACTGATTTTCAGGCAGCTGATCAAAAGCTTGATTAAAGAGATTGTTTTGAAGGAATGTCTCAAAGGAGGAAAGAGAGAGGGGGAGGGAGGTCAAGGGATGGAAAGATTTATGGAGAGGGTTCCACAGTTTTGGATGGAGAAATTCATGACAGCCAATGGTGGAGATGATTAAGATTATGAATGGTCAGGAGGCCAGGATTGGAGTAAATCTGATGTTTGCAGGACTGCAGCAGGTTACAGAGATAGGGAGAGGCAAGATCGTGAAGGCATTCAAAGCCAAGAGCAAGAAATGGTAAAGTTGAGGTATTGCTCCAAGACCCAGTGTGCAACATCAAGGACAAGAGTTGGTGAAATGAATCTCAATGTGTTAGGACAGGGACAGCAGTGTGGGATACCAGCAGGGAGAGCATTAAAGTAATCCAGCACAGAGAATTAAAGACATGAAAGAGGGATGGAGCAACAGATGAGCTGAAGCAAGAACAATGCTGGGCAATGAGAGAGGAGTAAAATGCACAATCTTCATGACATCACTAATATTTGGTTGAACATTCCTCTCTGGGTCAAAAATAGCACCAAGATTGTAAACAGCCACAAATATTTCATTTGGTAATTTTCAGGCTAAGTTAGTAGTTGGATGTCCCAGCTCTTGGCTTGAAGGTACAGAGGAACCTCAATTATCTGAAGGACACTGGTGGAGAGTACTTCGTTTGGTTAATCGAATGCCAAATAATTGAATGATGGATAACTTAGTTTTGCAAAGCTCGGAACCTGCATCTTGCCGAATAATCCAATATTTGGATAATCGAATGCCAGGTAGTCGAGGTCCCTCTGTATTGAGTTCAGGCCCGTCTGTAGAAAATCCAGTTGACCCTCCAGTGCAAGATTGAAGGAATGCTGTTCTGCTGGTGGCCCCATCCTTCAAAGGAAGCACTGCACTGTCTGCCTTGGAGTATTGCGTGCAATTCTGGTCTCCTTCCTATCAGAAGGGCATGAAACTTGAAAGGATTCAGGAAAAATTTACAAGGATGTTGCTGGGGGTGGAGGATTTGAGCTATAGGGAGAGGTTAAATAGGCTGGGGCTATTTTCCCTGGAGCATCGGAGGCTGAGGGGTGAACTTATAGAGGCTTACAAAATCATGAGGGGTATGGATAGGGTAAATAGACAAAGTATTTTCCCTGGGGTGAGAGAGCCCAGAACTAGAGGGAATATGTTTAGGGTGAGAGGGGAAAGATATAAAAAAGATTTACGGGGCAACTTATCACGCAGAGGGTGGTACGTGTATGGAATAAGCTGCCAGAGGAAGTGGTGGAGGCTAGTGTAATTGCAACACCTAAAAGGCATCTGGACGGGTATATGAATAGGAAGGGTTTGAAGGGATATGGGCTGGGTGCTGGCAGGTGGGCCTAGATTGGGTTGGGATATCTGGTTGGCATGGACGGGTTGGACCGAAGGGTCTGTTCCGTGCTGTACACCTCAATGACTCTTGCAGGTTGATGGAAAAGATCTGATGGCATCATGGTTTCTCAACCAACATCACCAAGCAAAATATGCATTATTTGGTCATTATCATACTGTTATTCATGAGAGCTAGCTATGCCAAATTGGCTATTGTGTTTCCAATCATACAACAGTGTTATTTTTTATTCATTTGTCGGGTGTGGGTGTCCATGTCTGAACCAGCATTTATTGCCCAAGCCTTTTTACCTTTGAGAACGAGGTCATGAGCTGACTTCTTGAACAACTGCTTTAGCTGTAAAATGTTGTGAGAGTGTGAAAGGTGCCAAAGGTGCCATAAGCTGTTGTTTTCATTGAACTGTTCTCTTTATTGCCTCCTGACTGAACCAATACTTTCTCTCCTGTTCTTTGCAAACTTGTCTATCTCCCAAATTTGCAGGTGTTGGCCCTTTGAATGTTATTATTCAAAAGAAAACATGAGCTCCATTGCTGAATGAGCAGGGATTACTGAGACATGTCCATTCTGTTCTCATCTTTCAGTTCCCTTGTGTGTGGAGAGAATGGAGAGCCGGCTGACTCCAGTGATTCTGCTCCGGTGACTGAAGACCCTAAGGAGCTTGAGGTGGACACTGAAGCTGACACTACTGTGCTGGATGTTGAGGACAGTTTCCTGTGACCTTCACCTTCTGGAACTGCCTTTACTGCAGAACTTCCTCAGAACTTTCAACTTCGTTTAAAGTGCAAACTCTGTGAGAAAATCCCAATTCCATGCATTGCCTAAGCAATCCCTTGGGTAAAACGGTGTATACAATATTGGGATAATAATGTGAAAATCTTCAAGACGCAATGAGTCCCTTCTGTAAACATTTCTGTCATGCATGAATTATGCATTAGATTCTGAAATGTGCATCTGACCATTCATTTCACATATTATTCTCTGGACATGAAATTGTCACCGGACCAGGATTTTGTATTGGGTCGCAACGTTTGAACAAAATTCCCAACTCCCTGCCCTACCCCCTCTTGTTTTTCCCGAGAGTCTCTCCGTGTTGAAATCAAGAGCGAGTGCATCATCTCCCACTCCCTGAACTCATCCCTTCCCTCTTTTCTCCAAACTGTCAGGCCTGTCTTCAATGCCCTCATTCTCCCCTCCAAACTACGTAACTCCATTTGTCCCTCACCCTCCTTTCCTCTTGCAATTTGTGAGCTTTTAAAACGCAGCTTTGCCACCAATACAACCCTGTCCGGTTGCATTTTCTGTCAAAGTCCTGCACTTGCTGGGCTTTGTGTCTCCAGCGAGATTTATCCATCTTCTTAAGAGAGTTCCAGTGCATCCCAGTCTTCCCTGGTTTTGGAATCTGGGAAATTTAAACTTGGCATTGAATTGGAGTGCTTGTCCAATGTTAAGATACATAAAGCTCAGCCCAGGACAATATTATGGAAACAATGAAGAGGTCACTGCGCAATATGAGCTATTATGCAGTTTATATTAGACCAGACTATACAGTACTTTGAACCCACTGATCCAAATGAGGAGAAACTATTTTAATGCCATTTAACTATTTTAGTAGCAACTTGTCTTCAGAATGGCTTGTTTCTTCACAGTGGGACCTAACTCTGGTCCTGAACCAGAGTAGAAATATTTTCAGGGCAACATCATACAGATAGAAGCCAGAGCAGTTATTAAGTTTGTGTTATATTACATTTATTGAGATTATTCCTTTTCATTACATTTTCACCTTATAAGTAGCAATTTTTGCACAATTGAGACTATATAAAGGAATTATTTTTTTCTTTTTTAAGCAAATATTTTACATATACTTTTGTCATGCCATTTTGTTTGTTTTGAAAACTTGCAGTCTTGTTGCTCCATGATGTTAATGTCTTCAGATGCTCTTGCCTGTGTGTGCGAGATGCAGGGGAGATTTAAACATAAACTCCCTGAAAAGTGAAACAGTATTAATGTAACTCAAGCAGCTAAACCATCAAGAACCATAACCAAGACCATAAATAGGGGAGGCTCAGATTTCAGCAGATGAAAGGTCATTTTCATTTTCCTGGACCAAAGATTCCTGAAGAGAGTTGATGATTAAGGAGTGTGGATATGCTGAAAAGGAAGCAAATGAAATGAATTGGAAGATTATGCTGATAGATTAACAGCAGTTTTTGATGAGGATTAACTCCAGCATGGTGCACTGGGCTGAATGGCCTGTTTCTGAACTGTATATTCTTGGAGAATTGCATTTGTTCAAAAATAACTCCATTCCATTTTCCAGGGGAACAGTCAGGAATGGGAAAAACATCCATTCAAAGATTGTTGATTTTTCTGTGAGCATTTGTTGGCGATTATTTGGAGTTTAGTCTGTGACTGTTCTCACTTGGTTATTTTTAGCTTCCTGTGCATCTTGATTTAAACTTGCCTTATTTGCTGTTCTTTTTCATTTGTTTCATCTGTGTGTGGAAGGAGAGGATGTTGTTGAGACACCCATCACCACCAGCGACAAGCACTGTTTGAGAATAGTTCCACTGAAATTTGACACTGACTAGACCTCCCTCTATCCTAGCACTGGGTTTCAGCTCCCACCTGGAAATTGGGATTGATAGATTCATAGCATCCCTCCAGTATGGAAGTGCACCATTCAACTCAATGAGCTCACATTGACCCTCCAAATAGCACCTTCCCCTCTTCCCCCTGCGTTTACCATGGCCAATCCACCAAACCTGCATATCTTTGGGTTGTGGGAGGAAACCCACACAGACAAGGAGAGAATATGCAAACTCCACACACACAGTTGCCCAATGCTGGAATCGAAACCAAGTCCCTGGCGCGGTGAGGTAACAGTGCTAACCACTGGGCCACCATGCCGGTAGATACTGTTGGATAGGAGTGTTAGGGGTTTATGGAACCAAGGTAGCTCGATACACTTGAGACATACCCAACAGCCATGATCTAACTGAACGACCGGAAACTGAATGACATCCTCCTGTTTGTTCTTTCTATGTTTTGATATTCTCCATTGTCCATAAGACATAGGAGCTGAAATAGGCTATTCAGTGCATAGAGTCTGTTTCTCAATGCGATCTGATAAACCTCAACTTCACTTTCCTGCCTCTTCCCATAACCTCTGGTTCACTGACTGATTAAAAAAGGTCTATTTCAGCCTTCAGTCCAGTTAGGGATAGTCTTTTAAAATGGGTACACAACCATTTGTGGGTTGAGTCTCACAAGGCTCTTAGAGTCATAGAGATGTACAGCACAGAAACCGACCCTTCGGTCCAACCCGTCCATGCCGACCAGATATCCCAACCCAATCTACCTTGTCCCATGAGTGAGTATTGGGTTCCAAATCTAAACAAGAGTGAGAGGTCAATGTGCTCATTCACTATACCATCTGGCTCTCTAAACTGTAGTTTAAAACTGTCTCACTGATATTGATCCTTACATCTTCCGAACATGCCATTGTATCTTTCATGGTCATTACTTTATTGAAAATGTCACAATAATAATTCAACTTCTTCACCGATCGTGTGTGCGCGCGCACATGCATGCATTTTAAATAGACTGATGTTATGGTGGGAATTGAATTACATCCTTTCTCCAGTAGGTACAAAGGGTATTTTTATTTAGAAAGAGCTTAAAAATACGGGTAGACTATTTTGGACAGAGATGAGGAGAAACTTCTTCACCCTCCACCCCAGAGGGCAGTGGAGGCCCAGTCTCTGGATTCATTTAAGAAAGAGTTGGATAGAGCTCTCAAGGATAGTGGAATCAAGGGTTATGGAGATAAGGCAGGAACAGGATACTGATTAAGGATGATCAGCCATGATCATATCGAATGGTGGTGTAGGCTCAAAGGGCAGAATGGCCTACTCCTGCACCTATTGTCTATAAACAGCTGCAGCTCAGAATAAGGTGGCCATTTGATCTATTTTCTCCAGATTGTTTTCCTGTGATTGCAACTCAGCCAGTATCAGTCCTCCACGTTTCCCTTAGCCCTGCAAAACCTTCTCTTCTGATAATGATCCAATTATTTTTCAAAAGCCACAATTGAATCTGCCTCCACCACACTCTCAGTGCATTCCAGTTCTGAAGAATGGTTTCCCTCATGCTGCTTTGGGTTCTTTCATGAATCGCCTTAAGTTGATCTCTGGTGAATGGCATTAGAAGCATCTTATGTCATTCTAACACAACATCTCCATCCTTGATTGTGTGCAATCCTGATAGTTTTATTACCACACCTTCCTATTCAAACTGTTCCATCCTAGTATGACATTGGTTAATTCTACAGTATTGCTGTCTTCTGTTGGCAATTGGAAAGGGAACAAATTCCTTAGTGTCAATTGTTTTAGTTGTGGCAGTTTATGACATAGCCCTTTTACAGATTTCTTGCAGATTAACCTGTGCTATTTGTTTATGCTTCGGGGTAAAAGGAGAAACCTGCAGTCAAGGAAACACTCTTTTGAGCTGCCCAAGCACACCACCTAGTGGGAGTTTGATTGAATCCTGCTCAGCAGTTGAGTAGACGGTCAATCTGAAGCAAAAACAGAAATTGCCTGACAAATGCAGCAGTTCTGGCAACACCTGTGGAAAGAAGGTAGAGTTAATGTTTCAAGTCCAGTGAGCCTTCCTCAACTTGGTCAGTTATCAGGCGAGAAGATGAAATTGTAACAAAGAAAAAAATGAACTCAATAGAGTCTTCATGCGTCGGCCTCACTGAGATTCCCCCACACCCTCCCCATAAATGTGTCCCTCATCATTCCATGAGTCATTATGCTGAATTATGTTAAGTGTGACCCTCCAAACAAAAAGCATTGATTGCAATTGAAGAATTGGGGTTGTTGTTTGTGTCAATACAGGCTTAATACTATAGCTTTTTATCCTATCCTCCTCCACTAACTAGTCATCTTAAATTTCAGATCATCCAAAGGTTCAGGTCCTGCTAGAGCAAATTTAGATTGATGGTTTATTTGCATCAACCTTAAAAGTGCACCATGAAACTGCCTTGCATTAGGTTTATTTATGAATGACCTAAAATGACTGTGTATGAAATGGGAAGTTTCATTGTGTTCACACAGATATTCTCTATTAGTAACGGTACAGATCAATATTTTTAAATGAGTTTTAACATTGAATGTTAATTCTGAATGTGCGTATGTGTGTTGATTGTGAGAAGTATTTAGATATGTGTGCTGGTCAGTAATGTACTTTTCATCTACCTTATTCACTATTAAATAAACATGTTATTTTCTAGCACTTTTCTTCTGTTTCTCTTAAATAATTGATGTGTAAAGATTGATTCTGCAATGACCATTTGTGCACTTTTGTTCAATCATAATATGGTACCATAGGCATTAGCAAAAGCTGTCACTACAGCAGATTGTATTTTCTGGTACCTTTAATGTGTAAAAATGGCCTTAGCTAATTCACAAGGATGTAATCAAACACAAATTGACATTGGGTCAGCTTCACTTGTAAATAGCCCTTTGCTCCCAGTTTATCTGCACATTTCTAGAACTCACAGCTATACAAATATGGTTCATAAAAGGTATCAAATTCCTTGCTTTCAAAAGATGCAGCTATCCTTGTAAATACTTGGTTTTAAAACAGTTCTTTGTCATTTCATTCCAAAATTTTAAAAAGCACAACAAAACCCCATAAGAACATAAGATATAGGAGCAGGAGTGGGCCATTTGGCCCATTGAGCCTGCTCCGCCATTCAAGAAGATCATGGCTGATCTTTTCACAGACTGAGTTCCACTGACCAACCCCCCCACCCCCATCCCTCACCCCCATCCCTCACCCCCATCCATAACACTTAATTCCTTTACTGTTCAAAAATCTATCTTTGTCTTAAAAACATTCAATGAGGTGGCCTCAACTACTTTACTGGCAGGGAATTCCAGAGATTCACAAACCCTTGGGGGGAAAAAGTTCCTCCTCCACTCAGTCCTAAATCTACTTCCCCTTATTTTGAAGCTATGTCCCCTCATTCTAATTTCACTCACCATTGGAAACAACTTCCCTGCCTCTATCCTATCTATTCCCTTCATTATATGTTTCCATAAGATCCCCCTCATTCTTCTAAATACCAATGGGTATCGTCCCAATCTAATCAACCTCTCCTCATAAGCCAATCCTCTCAATTCTGGGATCAATCTAGTAAACCTCCTCTGCACTTCATCCATTGCAAGTATATCCTTTCTCAACTAAGGAGACCAAAACTATACAGTACTCTAGGTGTGGTCTCATAACCCTTCATTTTTAAACTCCATCACTCTAACAATGAAGAACATTATTCTATTTGCCTTCTTTATTACCTGCTGCACCTGCAAAACCAACTTTTTTGATTCATGCACAAGGGCACCAGGTCCCTCTATGTAGTATCATGCTGCAATTTTTCACCATTTAAATAATAGTCTATTTTATTGTTATTCCTACCAAAATGTATGACCTCACATTTACCAACATGTGCTCCATTTGCCAGACCTTTTCACACTCACGTAACCTAATTATATCCCTCTACATATTTTGTATCCTCTGCTTGACCACTCATGTCAGTGGCCATCTGTGAACTTTGACACACTACACTTGATCCCCAACTCTAAATCATCTATGTAAATTGTAAACAATTGTAGTCCCAATACAACCCTGAGGCACACGACACGACTATGACTAGCCATTGATCACCAACCAGAAAAACACCCATTTATCCCCACTCTTTGCTTTCTGTTAGTTAACCAATCTTCTATCCAAGCTATTACATTGCCCATTACACCATGTACCTTTATCTTATGCATCAGCCTTTTGTGCAGTACTGTGTCATATCTTCTGGAATTCCAGAAACACACATTCATCAGTTCCCTGTTGTCCACCACCCTCGTAATGTCCTCAATGAATTTTGATAACTTAGTTAAACGTGACCTACCTTTCATGAACCCATGCTGCTTCTGTGTGATGGGACAATTTCTATGCAGATCCTCATTATTTCTTCCTTGATTATAGATTCAAGCATTTACCCCACTGCAGAAGTTAAGCTAACGGCCCTATAGTTATCTGCCTTTTGTCTATATCCTTTTTCAATCAGTGGCATCACATTTGTTGTTTTCCAGTTTGCTGGGACCACTATCAGAGTCCAGCAAATTTTGAAAAATTACCCCGATCGCATTTGCTATTTCCTCCACCATCTCTTTTAGTATCCTGGGATGCATTCCATCAGGGCCAGTACACTTGTCTACCTTTAGCCCCATTAGCTTACCTTACACTACCTCTTTAGTCCAATTTTAAAATTCCAGATTTTTCAATAATTTACATTCCACTTCTAAAAATTTGCTGGATAATTGTTGTGCTTAAGATACATAAAATTGGAATACCATGGTTCAAAGTTTTCAATTGAAGCTGAAGAAATCCGTATAACATTGCAGAAGCGAACATCACAATTGGGTTATATATTTGTTCTCTAACCTCTTCACAAGAATGTGGAATTGTTGGCAAGGCCAGCATTTTCTGGAAATCCCTAATTGTCCTTTGAAACGATGACTTGCTAGGTCCTTTTTAGGTGGTAGTTAAGAGTCAACCAGGTTCATGTGGGTCTGGATTCATACTTATGCGAATACAAGCAACAAACTCTTCCCTAAAGAGATAGACATGAACTAGATAGGTTTATTCAACAATTGATGGTCACTAGCTTTCAATTCCAGGTTTATGAATCGAATTTAAATTCCATCAGCTACCACGGTGGGATTTAAATTCAAAGCATTAGCTTGGGCCTCGGCATAACATTACCACTATGCAACAGTCTTCCCTGGTGTCTGTGGGTTTGGTATTTTCTGGATGAGTTTTTATCAGGAACCCGTATGAAAGTATTTTTTCATCATCCTGTAACACATTGCACATCTCTGCAGCAGATGGGACTTGAACATTGTGATTGGGGAAAACAGTGAACAACCACAAAGTAGGTATTGGGATACCACAGAAAATGCTGGAGAATCTTAGTATAGCCGTGACATCAGTGGGGTGGGGGGAAAGAGGAGAGAAAAGAAAAGGGACTATACTCATTGGTATTTGGAGAGAAGAGGAGTGTGAAAAGGCCACTTTTCATCATGGAGTCGAGAGACCGGATGTTGGTGGGCGGGCTGTGACGTCACTGTGAATACGGTCCGCAGGGAAGACGGCGGAGCGGATGTGGCGTGATGACGCAACGCCGGGTGAGCCCGGCCGCTGATTGGCGGAGAGGGGAGGCCGGGCTCGAGCAGAATGTGGAGAATAAAGGCCGCGGCTTGGAGAGGTAAGGGCAGGATCGACAGGCCCGGGGGAGGTAGAGAGGGAGGGGTTAGGATAGGATTCGGGGTCGATGTGAGTGCACACGGTATGCAGTCTCCTGGGTCAATAGGCACCCCACCGCACTGCAAATATCCAGGGATTAAATCACCCCCTTACCCCCACGGGTGAATCCCCCCCCCCCATTCCCCCCCATATCTCTTCCCCCCATATCTCTCCCCCCCCCATATCTCTTCCCCCCCCCCCATATCTCTCCCCCCCATATCTCTCCCCCCCCATATCTCTCCCCCCCCCCATATCTCTCTCCCCCCATATCTCTCCCCCCCCCATATCTCTCTCCCCATATCTCTCCCCCCCCATATCTCTCCCCCCCCCATATCTCTTCCCCCCCGTATCTCTCCCCCCCCATATCTCTCCCCCCCCCCATATCTCTCCCCCCCGTATCTCTTCCCCCCGTATCTCTTCCCCCCCCCCCCGTATCTCTCCCCCCCCCCGTATCTCTCCCCCCCCCGTATCTCTCCCCCCCCCGTATCTCTCTCCCCCCCCCATATCTCTTCCCCCCCGTATCTCTCCCCCCCATATCTCTCCCCCCCCCATATCTCTCCCCCCCGTATCTCTTCCCCCCCGTATCTCTTCCCCCCCCCCGTATCTCTCCCCCCCCCCGTATCTCTCCCCCCCCCGTATCTCTTCCCCCCCCCGTATCTCTCCCCCCCCCCGTATCTCCCCCCCCCCCGTATCTCTCCCCCCCCCGTATCTCTTCCCCCCCCCCCCCCCCGTTTCTCTCCCCCCCCCCCCCGTATCTCTCCCCCCCCCCCCCGTTTCTCTCCCCCCCCCCCCCGTATCTCTCCCCCCCCCCGTATCTCTCCCCCCCCCGTATCTCTCCCCCCCCCGTATCTCTCCCCCCCCCCCGTATCTCTCCCCCCCCCCCTGTATCTCTCCCCCCCCCCCCCCGTATCTCTCCCCCCCCCCCCGTATCTCTCCCCCCCCCCCCGTATCTCTCCCCCCCCCCCCCCGTATCTCTCCCCCCCCCGTATCTCTCCCCCCCCGTATCTCTCCCCCCCCGTATCTCTCCCCCCCCCGTATCTCCCCCCCCCGTATCTCTCCCCCCCTTATCTCCCCCCCCCCTATCTCCCCCCCCTTATCTCTCCCCCCCTTATCTCTCTCCCCCCCTTATCTCTCTCCCCCCCCTTATCTCTCTCCCCCCCCTTATCTCTCTCCCCCCCCTTATCTCTCTCCCCCCCCTTATCTCTCTCCCCCCCCTTATCTCTCTCCCCCCCCCTTATCTCTCCCCTCCCCTTATCTCTCCCCCCCCTTATCTCTCTCCCCCCCCTTATCTCTTCCCCCCTCCTTATCTCTTCCCCCCCCCCTTATCTCTTCCCCCCCCCTTATCTCTTCCCCCCCCCCCTTATCTCTTCCCCCCCCCCTTATCTCTCCCCCCCCCCTTATCTCTCCCCCCCCCCCTTATCTCTCCCCCCCCCATCTCTCCCCTCCCTTATCTCTTCCCCCCCCCCCCCCCCCCATCCCGCCCTCCACTCCTCCACATCCTCTGGCATCTCATTCCATTAACGTACCACCCTCTGCGTGAAACGTTGCACCTTAGGTCTCTTTTATATCTTTCCCCTCTCACCCTATACCTATTCCCCGCTAGTTCTGGACTCCACGACCCCAGGGAAAAGACTTTGTCTATTTATCCTATCCATGCAAGAACGTGATCTCTTTACCTTGTCCTTCTGCCAGTGGAAACATTATCCACACTACTAAGATAAACAGATCAACATTTTATGCACTTCTATTGAATTTTCTGTTAACTGTCTGTTTGAAGGAGAGCAATTATTGTTTTGTATAGATAAGCAGAGACCCCTATGCATTTCGTAAAACACATCGTTCTGGACTGAGAAGATTCTTCTTGCTACTTTCTTTTATGCCTACATTCCCTGTAATTCTACATTCCACCCAGTTTTACCATAAGTTTATTATGGCAACAACTTAAAGACAATCCTTAAAACTAGTACTCATTAGCCAATGAACTTACTGAGGAAGCATGTTTGAAAAAAAACAATTCTTCACCCTTCACTAAACTCCTCACTCAGCCAAAACGTTGACTTTCCTCCTCAGATGATACCTGACCTGCTGTGCTTTTCCAGCGCCACACTTTTCGACTCCTCACTGAGAACACTTCTTGCAGTAAACTATACTTAAAGCACCTTTTATCCCCTTTGCACTAAATTCCTACTTTAAGCCAAATTCTCCAGTATTCTCACCTGGACTCTAGCTTGCCCTGGTGAAGTCTTCCTCACATTGACTCTTACTGATGATAAGCTATAAAAATCCTGTTCTTTTGTATGGTTTTACCATCATTGAATCCCCCACTATCAACATCCTGGGGTTACCATTGATCTAAAATTCAACTGGACTCTCCACAGAAACATTGTTAGATTACAAGAGCAGGTCAGAGGCTATGAATACTGCTGCGAGTAACTCACCACCTGACTCCCTAAAATCAGTCCACTGTCGACAGTGCACAAGCCAGGAACATAATGGACTACTCCCCACTTGTCTGAATGGATACAGCCCCAGTAATATTCAAGAAGCTTAACGTCATCCTATTATAAAGCAACCTCCTTGACTGGCATCAGACCCACAAACATTCAATCCCTCCACCACCAATGCTCAGTAGTAGCTGTGTGTACCATCCGCAAATATGCATTGCAGAAATTCACTAAAGATCCTTAGACAACACTTCTAAACTCCCAGCCAGTTCCATCTAGAAGGACAAGGACAGCAGATACTTGGAAATGCCACCATCTGCAAATTTCCCTCCAAGCCACTCACCATCTTGCCTTAGAAATATATCACTGTTTCTTTACTGTAATTGGGTCAAAATCCTGGTAGTCGCTTCTTAAGGACATTGTGAGTCGATCTACACCACATGGACTGCAGTGGTTCAAGAAGACAGCTCACTACTACATTCTCAGGGCAACTAGGGACAGGCAATAAACGCCGGTGAGTCAACAAAGCCCACATCCCATGAGTGAATTAAAAAGAAACTTACTCCAGCTTGAAGTCAAGAACAAAGTGGTCATTTCTTGCTGCTGACTGCTGTTGTTCACAGGTCACCACCATATGTTCATCAGAATGAGACTCAGTCTCACAGCTATGACCCTGCAGGGCTTTGATATGTGTGCTGCGTTCTCTTGGCTGAGCAGACTGTAAGGACAATGCCCCTACCTATATCCAGTAATTGAGACAGAACACAGCTTACTAAAGCAAGGACTTTGTTATGAACTAGGTTTGACAAACTTATTCATTGGACAATGAGGGTTGTTGTGGCATAGTGGTCGGCATGGACACGTTGGGCCGAAGGGTCTGTTTCCATGCTGTATATCTCTATGACTCTATGGTTGCACCTGTACCTCTGGGCCATAAGATCCAGGTTCAAGTCCTACCTGCTCAAGAGATGTGTTCTAACATTTTTGTATAGTCTGATTAAGGTCGTCCCTCAATCAAGGAGGTCCTTGCCCTGGAGCCTATACCTTGACATGAACATGTACATGGAGCCTTTCAATGTGGTGAAGCTTCTATGCTGCAGCTACACACTGCTCTGGCTGACCAGGAGACTTGCTCACTTTTACTACCTGTCATAGGTTTATCAGAAGGATTTGCATATTAATAATCTGCCTGGCCATGTCATGAATGCACCTTCCTTGGCAGTTGAGTCCAGTGTGGGAGTTGAACATGGAGCTTTGGTCGAAGGGGTAGGGACACTTCCCCAATTACCACTTGTTAGTACTGGGGGAAGGGTGATTTTTATGAGTGACCTAGCTTACAGTCCATCTTAATTCAACGAAACAGCGAGAACCTTTACATGATGAATGTTTCTAAATCCTGAATTCCTCTTTTGTGGCATGGCTTTAGTGTAATCGACCAGGGAGTTACTCGGTTCTTATTAACACATACACACGACACTGCAAAGTGTGACTGATGTCCTGGTGGTTGCAACCTCTCTGTATGTGGTAGTACATAATCCTTACCACTAGGTGGGGATACTGTATTGTAATGAGAAATACCAGTCTTGCTATTGGAACACTCCAACTCGCATTGAATGACCAAAGAAGTCTGCATTTGACAACTTGGCCTCATAATAATGAATTGTGTTCATTGGATCAGTGGGTGACACTTTGAAAATACCATGAGTTCAAATCACAAACCAGAGCTTTGAGCAGAAAATCTAAACTGGCACATCAACACAAAACTGAGGGAATGCTGCAATGATGTAGGTGCTGTCTTCCAGATCAAGCCAAGGCACTGTCTGCTGTCTCAGATGGATGTAGCAGATCCTATGATACTATTTGAAGAAGAATTATCCCCTCCCAATGGTCCTAGGGCGATATTTATCCCTCAGCCAACATCCACTAAAATAAATTAACATGTTGGGACCTGGGAAAACAGTGAAGTGATTCTGTCTTGAACTGTTTCAAATTTTGCACATTCACCAGGTGGCTTATTCGCCATTTTTCAAAGGCTGTTTCATTTACTGGTTCGTTCTTCTACCACTTAGTACTTCACCGTTGGTCTGTTACTGGCCCATCATCCTCCCTGCGCCTGCCTCCCACCCACTCTGCTGAAGATGATGTGATCAACTCCTCTCTGGTTTCGACTCACCCTCACTTCAAAAGCAGGTAAGTCGTTAATCTATCTTGTGAGATTGACAGGTATTTCAAGGTGCAAATCAGGAGTATAATTGAATATTTACTTAGATGTTTCCTGGATGAGTACAGCTCCAACAACACTCGAGGATCTCAAAGCCAGTCAGGACAAAGCAGCCTGCTTGATTGGCGCCCCCTGCATTCACCATTCACTCCATTCGTAGCTACCACACATTGTTTGCAGAGTTTTCCATCTACAAGATGCAAGGCAGCACAGTAGCTCAGTGGGCAGCACTGCTGCCTCATAGCACCAGGGACCCAGGTTTGATTCCCGTCTCGGGCGACTGTCTGTGTGGAGTTTGCACAGTCTCCCCGTGTCTGCGTGGGTTTCCTCCCACAATCCAAAAATGTGCAGGTTAGGTGAATTGGCCATTGGAAATTGTCCACAGTGTTAGGTGCATTGGTCAGAGGGAAATGGATCTGGGTGGATTACTCTTCGGAGGGTCAGTGTGGACCTGTTGGGCCGAAAGGCCTGTTTCCACACTGTAGGGAATCTAATGTAAAAAAAACCCACCAAGGCTGTTCCAAAGCTACTTCCAAACTCCTGACCTCTGCTGCCTAGCAGGACAAGGGCAGTAGATATATGGGAATACACCCCCATCCCCCCCAACCAATGCCACCACCACCACCTGCAAGTTCCCCTCCAAGCCGTTCACTGTCCTGACTTGGGAGTATATCAGCATTCTTTCATTGTCACAGGGTTAAAATGTTGGAACTCCCTCCCTCACTGGATTGAGTGTACTTACAGCACGTTCAGCTCAGCACTGACTTGTGCCTGGAACTTAGAGAAGAATGAGAGGTGATCTTATTGAAACATAGAAGATTGAAGAGAGCAAAGCGTTGTGGATGCTGAAAAAATATTACCCCTCAAGGAAAGATCCAGATCTAGTAGACTTAATTTCATTATAAGAGGTCGCCCATTTAAGATAGAGATGAGAAGAAATTCCTTCTGTCAGAGGACTAAGAGTACTGAAAATTCTGTACCTTTGTGTGATGTGAAGGCTGATTCATTGACTGTATGCAGTACTGACAGAGACCAATTCTTGAACCATAGAGGCATTGCATATTATGGGGAGCAGACACCAAGGTGAATGCCTTGATTGATCAACAGTCGTATTAAAATAGTGGAGCAGATGCGAGGAGCCAAGTGGTGTACTTTTCCTATTTCTTATGTTCTTCTTTACTCAGAAAGTGGTAAAAATGTGGAACTTGCTACTGCAGGAAATGGCTGAGGGGAACAACTTGGATTATTTCAAAAGAAAAATGGATAACTATGTAACAAAGAGGGAAATGGAAAGATGCTGGAAGGTTGAGGTGGGGCAGGTGGAGTGTGAAGCGGCTCATGTTCATTCATTTGGGCTGAATGCCTTCATTTCTCTGACCATCCTGACCCTGCAGCTTTAATTCTCTTTTATATGAATTCCTCAGTTCAACAGATTCTCGAAATGGAAAAGAGAGAGAGAAGAGAGAGAAAGAGCAGAACGCTCAATTTTGTTCCAAGCAGTTACCTCGTTTTTCAGGATTGGATGCTGTAGGATGGGTGAGAATACAAACAACAGAATATTGCTTTCAGTTCTTGGACTCACCACCAGTTTTGGTTGTAACAGTTTTTAGTGTTCAACTGATTTCTTGATCCATTCAATGACTGGGCAATATTCACAGGGAAAGTAACAATATTGCCAACTATCCCTCTGAGTGGAGAATGTAAACATTCTAACTCTTTCTTTAGTCTGCCTGAAAGAAAATTTAAGATCTTTGTAGGTCTCTATTTACTCACTAATCTGCAAAATCTTAATCATTCAGACTGGTTATTTCCGTGATTTGGAGGTGCTGATGTTGAACGGGGTGTACAAAGTTAAAAATCACACAACACCAGGTTATAGTCCACCAGGTTTATTTGGAGGCACTAGCTTTCGGAGCACTGCTCATTTATCAGGTGGTTGTCAACTGATGGACTATAACCTGGTGTTGTGTGATCTTTAACCTGGTTACTTCCAGTTTGTTTCCTTTCATGGTTAGTATCTTTTTTTTATTATAAAGGTGACCCTCTTATTTGGGAAGCCACTGGCCAATTGCTCATCATATATCCAGCCAGATGCTTTATTAATGTGTAATTGTACCAGCCTCCACTACTTCCTCTGGCAGCTTGTTCCATACATGCACCGCCCTCTGTGTGAAAAAGTTGCCCCTTAGGTCCCTTTTAAATCTTTCTCTTCTCACCCTAAACCTATGGTCTCTAGTTCTGGACTCCCTCAACCCAGGAGAAAGACCTTGTCTATTTACCCTATCCATGCACCTCTTGATTATAAAAACCTCTGTAAGGTGACCCTCAATTTCCTAAAAAATGAAGGAGGATCTCCTGACCAGCATTTCTTTCCCATCCAGCAGCACCAAAACCAAATGAATAATTAAAACAGAAAGTACAAGAAATGCTCCTTCAGGGAAGAAATCTCTCACCATTTCCCAATCAACCATCAGGTCAATCTCACCCTCAGTGGATGACTCTGAGCTGGCCTTCCTAATTGATCAGTTGTAAAAGTTGATGAAACAGTTCTCTGCTTTATTCGGGTGATTTTTACTAAAGTTTACTACTATTCCATAAGATGTAAGAGGCAACTTTTTCATGCAGAGGGTGGTGTGTGTATGGAATGAGCTGCCAGAGGAAGTAGTGGAGGCTGGTACAATTACAGCATTTAAAAGGCATCTGCATGGGTTTATGAATAGGAAGGGTTTAGAGGGATATAGGACTAGATTAGTTCAGGATATCTGGTCAGCATGGATGAGTTGAACCGAAGGGTCTGTTTCCATGCTATACATCGCTATGACTCTATATACAAGCAGAATTAGACCATTTGGTACATCAAGTTTGTTGAATTATGGGTAATATATTTTTTAACCCCATTCTCCTGCCTTCTCCCCCTACCCTTTGATTCCCTTACTAATTAAGAACCAATCTATTTCTATCTTAAATATAATCAATGACCTGGCCTCCACAGCTTTCTATGACAATGAGTTCCACAGACTCATCACTCTCTGGCTAAAGGAATTCCATAAGACCATAAGACATGGGAGCAGAAGTAAGGCCATTCAGCCCATTGAGTCCACTCCGCCATTCAATCATGGCTGATGGGCATTTCAACTCCACTTACCCGCATTCTCCCTGTAGCCCTTAATTCCTTGTGACATCAAGAATTTATCAATCTCTGCCTTGAAGACATTTAGCGTCCCAGCCTCCACTGCACTCTGCGGCAATGAATTCCACAGGCCCACCACTCTCTGGCTGAAGAAATGTCTCCGCATTTCTGTTCTGAATTTACCCCCTCTAATTCTAAGGCTGTGTCCACGGGTCCTAGTCTCCTCGCCTAACGGAAACAATTTCCTAGCGTCCACCCTCTCCAAGCCATGTATTATCTTGTAAGTTTCTATTAGATCTCCCCTTAATCTTCTAAACTCCAATGAATACAATCCCAGGATCCTCAGCTATTCCTCATATGTTAGACCTACCATTCCAGGGATCATCTGTGTGAATCTCCGCTGGACACGCTCCAGTGCCAGTATGTCCTTCCTGAGGTGTGGGGACCAAAACTGGACACAGTACTCCAAATGGGGCCTAACCAGAGCTTTATAAAGTCTCAGTAGCACAACAGTGCTTTTATATGCCAACCTTCTTGAGATAAATGACAACATTGCATTCACTTACTTAATCACGGACTCAACCTGCATGTTTACCTTTAGAGAATCCTCAACTAGCACTCCCAGATCCCTTTGTATTTTGGCTTTACGAATTTTCTCACCGTTTAGAAAGTAGTCCATGCTTGTATTCCTTTTTCCAAAGTGCAAGATCTCGCATTTACTCACATTGAATTCCATCAGCCATTTCCTGGACCAATCTTCCAAACTGTCTAGATCCTTCTGCAGCCTCCCCACTTCCTCAGTACTACCTGCCTGTCCACCTAACTTCGTATCATTGGCAAACTTCACTAGAATGCCCCCAGTCGCTTCATCCAGATCATTAATATATAATGTGAACAGCTGCGGCCCGAACACTGAACCCTGCGGGACACCACTTGTCACTGGCTGCCATTCCGAAAAAGAACCTTTTATCCCAACTCTCTGCCTTCTGTCAGACAGCCAATCCTCAAACCATACCAGTAGCTCACCTCGAACACCATGGGCCCTCACCTTGCTCAGCAGCCTCCCGTGTGGCACCTTATCAAAGGCCTTTTGGAAGTCTAGGTAGACCACATCCACTGGGTTTCCCTGGTCTAACCTACTTGTCACCTCTTCAAAGAATTCCAACAGGTTTGTCAGGCACGACCTCCTCTTACTAAATCCATGTTGACTTGTTCTAATCCGACCCTGGTCTTCCAAGAATTTAGAAACCACATCCTTAACAATGGATTCTAGAATTTTACCAACAACCGAGGTTAGGCTAATTGGCCTATAATTTTCCATCTTTTGTCTTGATCTTTTCTTGAACAAAGGGGTTACAACAGCGATCTTCCAATCATCCGGGACTTTCCCGGACTCCAGTGACTTTTGAAAGATCTCAACCAACGCCTCCGCTATTTCCTCAGCCACCTCCCTTTTCATCTCTTCACTCTGAGAGTATGCCCTCGTGTCCTAGTCTCACCTACCAGAGGAAACATCTTCTCTATGTCTAATCCATCCAAGCCACTCAGTATATGTAAGTCCCTTAAACGCCCCTATCAATACCACCTCCAATACCACCCTTGAAAGTGCATTCCAGACTCCTACAACACTGTGAAAAGAATTTTTCCATCACATCCCTTTTGGCCTTGCCCCCTCTCACCTTAAATGAATGCCTCCTAGTATTAGACATTTCAAATTTGGGAAAAAGATTCTGACCGTCACCCCTACCAATGCATCTCATAACCTTATAAACTTCTAGCAAATCCCTCCTCAGCCTTCGGCGTTACAGAGGAAACAACCCAAGTTTTTCTAGCCTCTCCTTATAGCTCATACCCTCTAATCAATGCAGCATCCTGGTAAAACCTCTCCTAAGCACTCTGTTCAGTACACTGCAATCCCATTCTTAATTACCAATGACCGAGGTCAGACTAACTGCCCTACAGTTTCCAGTCTTCTGCCTCCCCATCTACTATACAGGGTTGTTGCATTAGCCATTTTTCTGTCCTCTGGGACCCTGCCTGACTCCAGCAATTCCTGAAAGATTACAACCACTGCCTCCACAATCTCCTGAGATGAGATCTGACCAGCGGCATTGCATTACTTATGAGCTACCTGAGTCTGGTTCAGAAGTGTGGGATAAAATCCATGATGATTGTATATATATTTGTTTAGGATTTGTAATTTATATGAATGGATAAAATGTAGGTTGCTTTTAAAAGATTTGTTTAATTGATGGTGCATGCATACATTTTCTCTCTAGCAACTTTGCAATGGTCCCGCCCAGTGACCTGGATTTTAGTCAGAAAATGAGATCTGTCTTATGTAGAATCTTCCAGATGACAAATATTTTTGTTTGAAACTAATTATTGCATCCTTCCAAGGTGCTGTGTAGCCTCCATACTCCCCATGTTATATGACTGTGAAAATGTTATCTCTCTTGATAGAAGAAATTTCACCTCATCTCAGGAGATTGTGGAGGCAGTGGTTGTAATCTTTCAGGAATTGCTGGAGTCAGGCAGGGTCCCAGAGGACTGAAAAATGGCTAATGCAACAACCCTGTATAGGAGATGGGGAGGCAGAAGACTGGAAACTGTAGGGCAGTTAGTCTGACCTCGGTCATTGGTAATTAAGAATGGGATTGCAGTGTACTGAACAGAGTGCTTAGGAGAGGTTTTACCAGGATGCTGCATTGATTAGAGGGTATGAGCTATAAGGACAGGCTAGAAAAACTTGGGTTGTTTTCTCTGTAACGCCGAAGGCTGAGGAGGGATTTGCTAGAAGTTTATAAAATTATGAGATGAATTGGTAGGGGTGACGGTCAGAATCTTTTTCCCAGATTTGAAATGTCTAATACTAGGAGGCATTCATTTAAGGTGAGAGGGGGCAAGGCCAAAAGGGATGTGATGGAAAAAATGTTTTCACAGTGTTGTAGGAGTCTGGAATGCACTGTCAATGGTGGTATTGGAGGTGATATTGATAGGGGCATTTAAGGGACTTACATATACTGAGTGGCTTGGATAGATTAGACATAGAGAAGATGTTTCCTCTAGTAGGTGAGACTAGGACACGAGGGCATACTCTCAGAGTGAAGAGATGACCCTTTAGAACTGAGATGAAAAGGAATTCCTTCAGCCAGAGAGTGATGAGTCTGTGGAACTCATTGTCATAGAAAGCTGTGGAGGCCAGGTCATTGATTATATTTAAGACAGAAATAGATTGGTTCTTAATTAGTAAGGGAATCAAAGGGTAGGGGGAGAAGGCAGGAGAATGGGGTTAAAAAATATATTACCCATAATTCAACAAACTTGATGGACCAAATGGTCTAATTCTGCTTGTACATAGAGTCATAGCGATGTATAGCATGGAAATAGACCCTTCGGTTCAACTCATCCATGCTGACCAGATATCCTGAACTAATCTAGTCCTATATCCCTCTAAACCCTTCCTATTCATAAACCCATGCAGATGCCTTTTAAATGCTGTAATTGTACCAGCCTCCACTACTTCCTCTGGCAGCTCATTCCATACACACACCACCCTCTGCATGAAAAAGTTGCCTCTTACATCTTATGGAATAGTAGTAAACTTTAGTAAAAATCACCCGAATAAAGCAGAGAACTGTTTCATCAACTTTTACAACTGATCAATTAGGAAGGCCAGCTCAGAGTCATCCACTGAGGGTGAGATTGGCCTGATGGTTGATTGGGAAATGGTGAGAGGTTTCTTCCCTGAAGGAGTATTTCTTGTACTTTCTGTTTTAATTATTGATTTGGTTTTGGTGCTGCTGGATGGGAAAGAAATGCTGGTCAGGAGATCCTCCTTCATTTTTTAGGAAATTGAGGGTCACCTTACAGAGGTTTCTAAAATCAAGAGGTGCATGGATAGGGTAAATAGACAAGGTATTTCTCCTGGGTTGAGGGAGTCCAGAACTAGAGACCATTGGTTTAGGGTGAGAAGAGAACGATTTAAAAGGGACCTAAGGGGCAACCTTTTCACACAGAGGGTTGTGTATGTATGGAACGAGCTGCCAGAGGAAGTAGTGGAGGCTGGTACAATTACACATTGAAAAGGCATCTGGATGGGTATATGAAAAGGAAGGGCTTAGAGAGGTATGGGCCAATTGCTGGCAAATGGGACTAGAATAAATTAGGATATCTGAGCGGCATGGACAAGTTGGACCGAAGGGTCTGTGTCCGTGCTGTACGTCTCTATGACAATGACATCTAGTGAACCAGTTGGTCAGTCTTTCGGCAGCCACCAGATTTATGGAATTCAGCACAACAACTTGTCTTTGACAGGATATGAACTCTTCAGTTCTGTGCTGTGAATCCAGTCATTTAAGACTGTAGCAGTGTCATACCTGCTGCTGTGCCCGATAAACTGTGCTGTGCAATTCCACAGTTGATCTTTGTACAAGCATCACTGTTCTGATCTCCTCCAGGGTGCTGCTGCTGTGGTGTTTTTACAGTTTGCAAGACACCTTCATCATCATTTCTGTCACCGCAGTGGTCCCCAGGAGAGTGACGCAGCCTTGCCTTTCTCTGTCCGCAGCATTGTTACATCTACTCTGGAACCAGCCAGAATAAGTAAGTGCACAGTTTTTTAGATATTCACAAGTCTGAGTAAATAAAATGTGTCCAGAATATGCTGTTAATAAGGTGAGTACAGCTGTCCCAATGCACAGCATCTGTTTTTGGAAACAGTAAGATGGTTTAGAAAGAATTCTGTCACCTAAGTGCAAAGAGGTGTAAATGATATCCTTCACCCTTAATCTCTTTTACCCTTCCTTAGGGTACTAGTTCAGGCTGGGATAAGTGATAGACTCATGAGCTTTCTGTAGCTGATGTAAATCTCCCATCTTCATATGTGTGAAGAAAATTTGATTTGGGAGAGGGGTTCAGCAATGCTTGCTTTTCATTCTGAAAAAATACCTGAATTGGGGTGGGGATAGTCTGTTCAGAACCTCAAGCCCTACAGTAAGATCTGATTGTGGCCTCAACCCCACTCTGCTCCTACCCTTATGCTCTCTAATAGTTAAAGATTAATTCACCTGTGCCTTAAAAAATATTCAGTGTCCCTGTATCCACCAAGTGGCCAACATTTATTATCCTTTTTATCTCTCCTTTCCCTCTTATGTGGCATTTGTAAGTTGATGGTTATTACCTTACCAGCCAGTGTAAATAGTTTTTTCATGATTCAGTTTACCCCTGATAATTTCAATCATATCAGATCTGCTTTTAGGATGTGCTCGCATGGAAATGTAACCTGGTGTCTCTAGTCTGTCCTCATAACAAGATGTTCTGATCCCCCAG
The DNA here is from genome assembly GCF_037043375.1 of Chiloscyllium plagiosum. NCBI lineage: Eukaryota > Metazoa > Chordata > Chondrichthyes > Orectolobiformes > Hemiscylliidae > Chiloscyllium > Chiloscyllium plagiosum. The sequence continues at coordinate 12,730,987 of NW_028270154.1, forward strand.
GATTACCTCTGAATCTCTTCAACCCATGACTTTGTGTCCTGCCTAAAGAGAGGTGCCCAGCACTAGGTGTACTCATCTAACTCAGGCTAATCTGTCTGCTAGTAATTACACTTCCCTCTCTGTTCCGTAACCCATTTTGAAAAAACATCCAGAACCTGACACTTTCTTAATTTAATTATCAATATACATGCATCTTGTATCAAGAGCCATTAGATAGTGGTCAGAGATTACAGTGACTTCTTCATTATCTGACCCTACACCAACTGGAATTTCCTATACCCCTCCCCCACGTCGGGCCTCAGCTGGTGATTGAGAGTTTTAATCATGTGCATGTAACATGGCAACCTTCTTGGATCTCGTTTTCTCATTTCCAGGATTTGTATTCCTACCAGAACAGTAATATCACTTGGACAATGAATCACGTTAACACCTAGTTAGCTTGGTCAGCTAGAACAGCTGTGACTGAGAGTGGCTTCCTGAGACCACAGCCTTGTATATTTTTGGCTTTACACCACGGATGTAGCTGAGTTTCAGAGTTTTGTGGTTTCTCTTATGGGATTTGGTCTCTCTCAGAAGTAGAAATAGAAGAATACATCAATATCCCCAAAGATCGGCACTGCTGTAATAAACTTGGGAAGGAAGACATCAATTTCCTATATACCACAATACTTAAATTGACACAACACAAAAGGCACAAGTTAACACCACATACTTTTCTAAAATAAAATAATTGTCAACTTCTATGTACAAATCCATCATCCAAAACACTGTTCCCACAAAGTTGAGATCACATTTAAATCGTTACATGTTTCACTCTAGCAGAGTCACTGTAACTCAAATAATTGATACAATGAGATGCTTTGTCATGAAAATTTTTTAAAAATTTAAATTCAGGTTCTGCAACCAAATGCTACCACCCTAAATGTTTATTTTGCAGAAACCTTGTCCCTCCTTGTGCTAACTCTCTCTGACGGTTAATATTGTTTTGCTTGGTTATTAGAGTTCAAACAGTGCATTTTGCCTCAGTGTGTGACTCCGCACTCAATCAATAACTCGAGAGTTGAGAACTCTGTATCAATCAGATCAACCCCTCCTACAAATGTCAAAGCCGTGTATTCAAGGACCAAGCAACAGAAGCGAAATGAAAGCATTGAACAAGGTATGAGTCACAAAGAATCTTTTTAGTGATACTGCGAGATCATAGAATCCACTTGTGGAATGTGGATGTTATCGGCAAATGAGTGTTTGTTGGCTATCCCTAATTGCCCTTCAGAAGGTAGTGTCTTGCCTGGTTATTTACATGCATATATATATTTGTGCATATGAAAGAGGAGCAAAAGTTGTTTGGTGCCTCAATTATTCAATAGAATCATGACTGATCTAATGTTTCAAATTCCACATTTCTACCCCTCCCCAATAACCTTTGACTATCTTCATTCGACTTAAAAGAAAATTCAGAGGCAGAGTTCCAGAATGTCTCAACCCATCTGAGAGAAAACATTTCCCCCCATTTCTGTCCTCAAAGGCAGAAATCTAAATTAAAACAATGTACCCTAGTTCTGGACTGACCCACAACAGGAAACATCATTTCCAAGTCCACCTTGTCAAAACCATTCTGGATCTTATATACTTCAACAAAATCATTTTTCATTTATTTACACTTCAGTGAAAACAAACCCTGCCTGCCCAGCTTTTCTCATAAAATAAGCTGCTTGTTTCAGGTATCAACCCCATAAACCTCTGAGCCATATGTTTCATATAAATCAGGAGACAAAAACTGCACATGGCATTCAGATGTGGTCACCAATACTCTGTAAACAAAATGTACTTGTATATTTAATGTCTTTTATAATAAAGGATAGAATTTCATTTGATGCCTTAATTACCCATGCGGAAGGCTGGTCCAAAAGGTAGGAACCCATGGAATCCAAGGCAAGTTGGCAAGCTAGATCCAAAATTGGTTTAGAAATAGGATGCAAACAGTGATGATGGAGGGTTGCTTTTGTTATTGGAAGCCTGTGACCAGCAGTGTGCCACAGGTTTCGGTGCTGCGACTCTTGCTGTTTGTTATGTACATGGACGACTTGGATATAAATATAGAAGGTACACATAGTAAATTTGCAGATCACATGAAAATTGGTGTTGTTGGTGATAATGGGAAGAATGGTTTCAAACTGCAGTGTGGTATTGATCAGCTGGTAAATTGGGCAGAGAGAATTTAACCCCGATAAGTGCGAGGTGTTGAATTTTGGGAAGTTTAATAAGGGAAGGATAAGTAGGTTTCTTGGGAATATTGAGGAACAAAAGGACTTTGGTGCACAAATCCATAGATACCTGAAGCTGTCAGCACAGGTGTACTGGATGCTGAAGAAGGCTTATGGGATGCTAGCCTTCATTGACCGAGGCATAGAATATAGGAGCAAGGAGGTCTTGTTACAAATTTATTAAACATTGATTGCGCCCAAGTGGAATACTATGTGCAGTTCTGGTCACCACACTATCTGAAAGGACATGATTGCACTGGAGAGGGTATAGAGGAGATTGATCAGGATGTAGTCTGAAATGAAAAGTCCCAGTTATGAGGAGAGATTGGATACACTGAGTTTATTTTATGTGGAGCAGAGGAGGGATCTGATTGATGTGTGCAAAATTGAGACACACAGACAGAATAGATCATTAGAAGCTTTTCCCCATGGCAGCCATGTGTAAGACCAAGGCCATGAATTTAAGGTGAGGAGTAAATGTTTACAGGAGATCTGAGGAAATCTTTTTCACCCAGAGGATGGTCAATATATGGAACTTGCTGCTTGAGAGTGCGGAGGAAGCAAGTACTCACAACATTTAAGAAGCTTCAGGATGAGTACTTAAAGTACCAAGGCATAGTAGACTATAGACCAAGTGCAGATATTTGGGATTAGTATAGTTTCATGTTTGTTGGTAGGCATAGACATGGTGGGCTAAAGGGTCTGTTTCTTTGATATATGACTCTACTTGCTGTATCTCTATTCGAACCTAATGTCACTGATGCACGAGAGTACCTAGATCTCACTGTGCCTTAGAATTTTGCAGATGTTCTCTATTTAAGTAGAACTCTGCATTTTTCATTTTTTTTCTGCCAATTGGAACTGCTTCACAATGTCCAACATTATTGTAGTGATTGTTTTGAAGTCAGCCAGGTGGATCTCATGGAATATGGGAGTTCCCTGACTGGGGCTGTTAATCTGGTTCAAGGTTAGAGTGGTGCTGGAAAAGCACAGCAGGTCAGGCAGCATCTGAGGAGAAGGAGGAGGAAATCTGCAGTACCCACTTCTGCCTGTTAACCTGGTTAACAGGCTTGGCTGACAGATATGAACAGGAGTGTCAGAAATTCTGTTCACTGACGGCTGGCACTGAGGAAGCTGGATCAGTATCAAAGACTCTCCACATGTAAGTGAAGGGTGACTTAGTGATGGGATACCAGCCTGTTTGGAGTTATTTCAATTATACTCCATTTGCCTGATTTTTGCTCACTCAATCTATTTATATCCATCTGCATCTTCCTTATGTCTTCATTACAACATATCTTTCCACCTGAGTTAACATCTGCAAATTTAGCTGCCATGCTTTCACTTCCCATATCACAGATTCAAATTGTGACAGCGTCCCAGCACAAACCTCTTTGTGTCACACCATCCTGCCAATCAGAAGAGAAGACCCACTTATGAAACTTCTGTTTCCTACCAGCCAGTCATTCTTCTATCCATGCTTGTATGTTACTCTGTACACCAGTCATCTCCAGACTTACAAGCTCAAAATCACTTTTTGAATTTAAATGTAACCCTTTGGAAAAAATAGAATAAACAGTTCATTTTTAGTGTTATATAAATCTAAAACCAAGTATATATAATAATTCATACTTTACTCGCCAACACTCAGTGTGACACTTGTGACTGTACATGAAATATGGGTTGTAGTTTGAGGCAGCTAGTCATATACAGTCCATCAATTGGGAACCTCTGAGGTGAATGAGATGGAATTTGGTAGCTTCCCAGAGATGCTGTGAGCTTATAATTTACTGGAGTTGCACTGTAGGACCTTGCCAGTAATCTTGCAAAACCCATTTAAACTACAGGTGCATTACCGTTATTGACCCTCATTGTTTGTCCCTCAAAAATCCCAATCTGGTTAGTAAAATGTAATCAGCCCTTAACATATCTGGCTGCCTCTCCTTGATTACTCTGTGGCACACTAAATGATGATTTATACTGTTCTGCAGAATTTTATTTCACAATAACTAGCTCATCACCAAAATTAGGCTGACTGGCCGGTAATCACTTAGTTTATCCCCTGCTGCCTTTATAAACAATAGGATAACATTAGCTGTCCTGCATTCCTCCAGCACAATGCCTGTGTCTGGAATAAGATGGTATAAGCTTCAACTCTTCTCCCTTTGCCTCTCTTTAAAGCCTGGGATATAACTCATCTAGACCGCGCTAGACACTCCCAATAATTTCTCTCTCTCTCAATATTTACCCCATCCAATAATCCACATTTCTCCTTAGCTGCAGTGTCTGATTTTTCCCGCTCTTGTCCAAAAACAAAAGCAAAGTATTCATTCTGAAACTTACTGCATCTCTTGTCTCAATGCATTGCCTTTTTTGGTCTCCTTTTGGCTTTGCTCTTTGCTTATTTGTCCTCTTGTTCCTTTAAGTATTTCCAGAATATTTTTTGGGAGACTCATCATAGCTTAGCTGTTCCATGCAGTCTCACCTGCATTTCTGCTTTTTATTCCACGAGTATCTTGCACGGTATTTCATCAGATTTAGAGTGTGTAGAGATTCATAGATTTTCTTCTGTGCTGCAGATGAGCCACTGTTTTTAAAAGATATACGAGGCTCCGAATGCTCTGGTTCGTCATGTGAGGATGGCCAGCAAGGAGACCTGCAGGTAACTTGTTCCAGTAGTAATTTAGCACTGATTTTAGTTTGAATGATTCCTTGAATGAATTGAGCTTTGCTTGGTTAACTGCTAACCGTCACTATCCGGTCTGTTTAATCAGAGAGAGCACCCAAATCCAGAAGAAATTTTAAACAAAGCCACATCTAACTTGCAGGGAGCTGCAAGGTCCAGCATTTCTTCAATTTTAAACATTATTGGTAAGTTATTTTACTGATGAGAATTCTCTCTGTCCTGAATTTGCTTATCTAAAATATACTGTACAGAATACCTTATGGAAATGAACCTACTTAATGTTGATATCTAACAGCACTGTGGCTATGCCTTCTTCAGAGGGAGGTTGCAGAAGTTCAGATGACAAGCCAACACCTCTCAAATGCAGTCAGAGAATGAGCAATAGCCACCCTTGCCAGTGATGCCCATATCACACTGAGGATATTAAAATACTTGGCAAAACAATGACCATTCATTGGCCATTTAGCCATGAAGGGTATTATCAGTAAAACAGATCATTTTCTCACAGAACAAATGTGCACAAAGTCACTGATTGATGTTTCCAATTGATAGAATTGGGACAGTAATTAAACTGTAATGCCACCATAGTTCCAGAGGACAATAGAACTGCTCACTCATTAGGGAGAGACAACCTGAGGATCACCACACCTTAGGTGAGGGACAAGGGCAAGAAGATGGGACCTTCGTGGTGATCTTAACCAGTTTGGGAATTGAACCCACTATGTTGGTGTCTTTCTGCATCACAAACCAGTTGTCCAGCTGACTGAGTTAACCAACCCCCTCTTCACCTTGATTCTTAGTTTGACTTCTAAAGAATCTCTTTTCTCCTAAGAGCTATACTCCCTGATCTTTCTGTTTGTTAAACCTATCCTGAACAGGACTGAAAAATATGAAAGCCAAAGACTATGATATGGCTTTCTCCTATTTCATGGTAGCAGCCAACCAAGGCTACAGCAAAGCCCAGTACAATGTCGGAGTCTGCTACGAACTGGGGAAAGGCACTGTCAAAGATATCAAGAAGGTAGGTATCTGTAAAAAAGAAAGACTTGCCTTTTATATATTAGCCATGCATTAACTTTCGTTTTGATTGCCTTTCCTGCCAGACAGTATGTTATTGGCAAGGCGTTTGTAGATTTGAACCTCACTTGTGTACAAGATGGAAATGGAGATTTCACCTGCAGTACTGCGGAAGTGCTGCTTATAGTAATTGCTTATATTTCAGATAAACACTAAATTGGGACATCTGTTAAAGTTCCCCTAGATTGTTTGTAAAGCACACATGGAGTTCTCTGAATATCTTAGTCAATTTCCCTCCCTCAAGTAGTTGTATTGTGGTTATGTTGAACTGAGATCAAATCTCACCATATCAACTGAGAAAGAAATCTGTTGCCCTTACAGAATTTAGTTTGTGTTTTATTTACTTATTCATTTGTGGAATGTGATTGTTACTGACATTTACTACCCAGCATATTGGTGGAGGTCTGGAGTCATTCATAGGCCAGACTGATAAGGACAGCCTGTTTCCTTCCCCAAAGGACATCATGCATCAAATGAATATTTATGGCTGTCAGGTATTTTCATTTGCACTATTACGATATTTGCTTTTTATTGCAGAATTTAAATTGCCCAGTCCTATTGGGACCCATGTTCCTATCCCTGGATTATTAGCTCAAACGCATGGATTGCTAGTCCAACAAAGTGGACACTGAGCCAACATTCCTGTGACTACAGGTCCACATCAACATGTCTGACCTTTAACAGACCTCTGAAATGGCCCAACAAGACGTACAGTTCCCACCACTGCCTACTCAAGGCAGTTAGGAATCGGCAAAAAAGTGTTGACACGTTTGTCCTGTACTTTGATTTCAAAAACTCATTTTAAAAAAAAACAGCCATTAACCCCATTACCACAAACTATTGAGGACAAATAGGGCATAAACTACTGAAATTCCCATCATGTGTTTTGTGTCTTTTGTGTTTTAAAAGTAGGACAATCTCAAAGATGTATCGCAATCAAATCCAATCCTATTCACTATCCTCCCCTCTCTTGCCAGGCTGCTGTGTATTATAGTTATGCTGCTGCCCAAGGACACAACATGGCCCAGTTCCGTTGGGCCCAGTACCTCTTGCATATCAAACCAGATAAAGAGGCCAAGGATACACAAGAAGCTGTAGAACAGTTGGAAAAGGCAGCCAAATCTGGACTCAAAGAGGCAAGAGATCATCTTTTAATTAAAAAAAAAATGCTGCGTACATACAGAAAAATTCGGATATGTTGCTTAGCTTCTTCAAGAGGACTGCATTAATTTGAAGAGACTTGCTTCTTTTCAGAGGAAGCTCTTGTGAATCATAAACCTCTGCCTAGATGTGTCTATTAAACTGCTATGCACTTTTATTCTCCCCATTCTCCTTTTTCAAAGAGACTGAGACAGTACCAAACAGTAGTGCTGTTCCTTTGCCTTTGATGACTTTGGGCATATTACCATGGAGGTTGACCTATCCCTATCTGACAACCCTGTTTAAGATGGTGAGAAAAGTTTATCCAGTCTCCTTGTCTGCTGCTTACCACAGACATTTCACATGGCTCTCTGCAACCCTTTGCATCTACCCAATCCCTAAGAGATTTTAAAAATTCTAGAATGGCGCACCCAGTGCATCCACGGAGGAATGGGATTCAGCACTGTCTGAGATGCCATCTCATCTGAAAGAAGTTAAACCATGGTGTTCTGTGCCCCCTCAGGTATGTGCAAAAGCTCCCATAAAAATCTTTGAAGAAGACTAAGGCCAACATCCAGAGTGTCCTGGACTCAAGCAGCATTACTTATAACAGATTACCTGGTCATAGAGTCAGAGAGATGTACAGCATGGAAACAGACCCTTTGATCCAACTTGTCCGTGCCGACCAGATGTCCCAACCTAATCTAATCCCATTTGCCAGCACTTGGCCCATATTCATATACCCATCCAGATGCCTTTTAAAAGTTGTAATTGAACCAGCCACTACCACTTCCTCATTCCATACATGCACCACTCTCTGTGTGAAAATGTTATCCCTTAGGTCCCTCTTCTATCTTTCCCCTCTCAGCCTAAACCTATGCCCTCTAGTTCTGGACTCCCCCACCCCAGGGAAAAGACTTTGTCTATTTATCCTATCCATGATTTTATAAACTTCTATGATGTCACCTCTCAGCCTTTGACGCTCCAGGGAAAACAGCCTCAGCCTGTTCAGCCTCTCCCTATAGCTCAATCCTCCAACCCTGGCAACATCTTTGTAAATCTTTTCTGAACCCTTTCAAGTTTCATAACAGCCTTCCAATAGAAAGGAGACCAGAACTGCACGCAATATTCCAACAGTGGCCTAATCAATATTCTTTACAGCCGCAACAGGACCTCCTAAATCCTGTTCTCAATACTCTGACCAATAAAGGAAAGCATACCAAATGCCGCCTTCACTATCCTATTTACCTGTGACTTTACTTTCAAGGAGCTGTGAACCTGCACCCCAAGTCTCTTTGTTCAGCAATACTCCCCAGGATCTTACCATGAAGTGTATAAGTCCTGCTAAGATTTCTTTTCCCAAAATGCAGCATCTCGCCTTTATCTAAATTAAACTCCATCTGCCACTCCTGAGCCCATTGGCCCATCTGATCAAGACCCGTTGTAATCTGAGGTAACCTTCTTCGCTGTCCACTGCACCTCCAAGTTTGGTGTCATCAGCAAACTTACTAATTATGTTCATATCCAAATCATTTATGTAAATGACGAAAAGTAGTGGACCCAGCACTGATCCTTCTGGCACTCACTGGTCACAGGCCTCCAGTCTGAAAAACAACCCTCCACTGTCATCCTCTGTCTTCTACCTTTGAGCCAGTGCTGTATCCAAATGGCTAGTTCTGCCTGTATTCCATGAGATCTAACCTGGCTAGCCAGTCTTCCATGGGGAAAAACTAGGTAAAAACAAGGACTGCAGACGCTGGAAACCAGATTCTAGATTAGAGTGGTGCTGGAAAAGCACAGCAGTTCAGGCAGCGTCCGAGGAGCAGGGAAATCGACGTTTCGGGCAAAAGCCCTTCATCAGGAATAGAGGCAGAGTACCTGCAGGGTGGAGAGATAAATGAGAGGAGGGTGGGGGTGGGAAGAAAGTAGCATGGAGTACAATAGGTGAATGGGGGTGGGGATGGAGGTGTTACGTCAGAGAGGAAGGTGGAGTGGATAGGTGGAAAGGAAGATAGGCAGGTAGGACAAGTCAAGGGGACAGTGCTGAGCTGGAAGTTTGGAACGGGGTGAGGTGGGGGAAGGGGAAATGAGGAAACTGGTTAAGTCTACATTGATGCCCTGGGGTTGAAGTGTTCCGAGACGGAAGATGAGGCGTTCTTCCTTCAGGCGTCGGGTGGTGAGGGAGCGGTGGTGAAGGAGGCCCAGGACCTCCATGTCCTCAGCTGAATGGGAGGGGGAGTTGAAATGTTGGGCCACAGGACGGTGTGGTTGATTGGTCCCAGAGATGTTCCCTAAAGCGCTCTGCTAGGAGGCGTCTAGTCTCCCCAACGTAGAGGAGACCGCATCGAGAGCAACGGATACAGTAAATAATATTGGTGGACGTGCAGGTAAAATTTTGATGGATATGGAAGGCTCCTTTGGGGCCTTGCATGGTGGTGAGGGAGAAGGTGTGGGCGCAGGTTTTACAATTCCTGCAGTGACAGGGGAAGGTGCCAGGATGGGAGGGTGGATTGTAGGTGGGCGTGGACCTGACCAGGTAGTCACGGAGGGAACAGTCTTTGCAGAAGGCGGAAAGGGGTGGGGAGGGAAATATCCCTGGTGGTGGGGTCCGTTTGGAAGTGGCGGAAATGTCGGCGGATGATTTGGTTTATGCGAAGGTTGGTAGGGTGGAAGTTGAGCACCAAGGGGGTTCTGTCCTTGTTACGGTTGGAGGGGTGGGGTGGTGCCACCTCGTGCTCCCGCGAGGAGGTTGAGCAATTCATCAACTTCACCAACACATTCCGTCCTGACCTTAAATTTACCTGGACTATCTCTGACACCTCCCTCCCCTTCCTGGACCTCTCCATCTCCATTAATGATGACCGACTTGACACCGACATTTTTTACAAATCCACCGACACCCACAGATACCTGGATTAAACCTCTTCCCACCCTACCTCCTGCAAAAATGCCATCCCATATTCCCAATTCCTCTGCCTCCGCCGTATCTGCTCCCAGGAGGACCAGTTCCACCACAGAACACACCAGATGGCTTCCTTCTTTAGAGACTGCAATTTCCCTTCCCACGTGGTTAAAGATGCCCTCCAACTCATCCCGCACCTCCGCCCTCAGACCCCACCCCTCCAACCAGAACAAGGACAGAACTTCCCTGGTGCTCACCTTCCACTTTAGGGAACATCTCTGGGACACTCTCACCAATCAACCACACCGACCTGTGGCCCTACATTTCAACTCCCCCTCCCACTCAGCCGGGGACATGGAGGTCCTGGGCCTCCTTCACCGCCGCTCCCTCACCACCCGACACCTGAGGAAGAACGCCTCATCTTCCAACACTTCAACCCTAAGCCATCAATGTGGACTTCACCAGTTTCTTCATTTCCCCTTTCCCCACCTCACCCCAGTTCCAAATTTCCAGCTCAGCACTGTCCCCATGACTGTCCTACCTGCCTATCTTCCTTTCCATCTATCCACTCCACCCTCCTCTCTGACCTATCACCTCCATCTCCACCTCCATTCACCTATTGTACTCTATGCTACACTCTCCCCCACCCCAACCCTCCTCTCACCCTGCAGGCATTCTGCCTTTATTCCTGATGAAGGGCTTTTGCCCGAAACATCGATTTTCCTGCTCCTTGAATGCTGCCTGAACTGCTGTGCTTTTCCAGCACCACTCTAATCAAGAGTCTTCCATGGGGAACCTTGTCGAACGCTGTACTGAAGTCCATATAGATCAAGTCCATCACTCTGCCCTCAACAGTCTTTTTTACTTTTCCAAAAATCTCAATCAAGTTCGTGAGACATGATTTCCCATGTACAAGGCCATGTCAACTATCCCTAATCAGTCCTTGCCTTTTCAAATACATGTAATTCCTGTCCCTCAGGATTCCCTCCAACAACTTGCCCACCACTGATGTTAGGCTCACCGGTCTATAGTTCCCTGGCTTGTCCTTACTACCTTTCTTAAATAATGGCCAACCTCCAGTCTTTCAGCACCTCACCTGTGCTAATTGATGATACAAATATCTCAGCAACAGGCCCAGCAATCACTTCCCTAGCTTCCCACAGTGTTCTAGGGCACACCTGATCAGTTCCTGGGGATTTATCCACCTTTATACATTTCAAGGCGTCCAGCACTTCCTCATCTGTAATATGGACATTTTTCAAGATGTCACCATCTATTTCCCCACGTTCAGTTACTTCCATATTATTCTCCACAGTGAACACTGATGCAAAATACTCATTTAGTATCTCCCCCATCTCCTGCAGTTCCCCACAAAGGCTGCCTTGCTGATATTTGAGGGGCCGTATTCACTTCCTAGTCACTGTTTTGTCCTTAATGTATTTATCATATATATTATTTGCCAAAGCTACGTCATGTCCCTTTTTTGCCCTCCTGATTTACCTCTTAAGTATACTCTACTGCCTTTATACTCTTCAAAGGATTAACTCGATCTCTCCTGTCTATACCTGACTTGTGCTTCCTCCTTTTTCTTAACCAAATCCTCAATTCCTCTCATCATCCAGCATTCCCTACACCTACCAGCCTTTCCTTTCGAACAGGAATATACTGTCTCTGGACTCTCGTTATCTCGTTTCTGAAGGCTTCCCATTTTCCAGCTGTCCCTTTACTTGCGAATATCTGCGCCCAATTAGCTTTTGAAAGCTCTTGCCTAATACCATCAAAATTAGCCTTCTTCCAATTTACAACTTCAACTGTTAGATCTGATCTATTCTTTTCCATCACTATTTTAAAACTAATTGAATTATGGTAGCTGGCCCCAAAGTGCTCCACCACTGACACCTCAGTCACCTGCCCTGCCTTATTTCCCAAGAGTAGGTCAAGTTTTGCACCTTCTCTAGTAGGTACCTCCACATACTGACTCAGAAAATTTTCTTGTATACTCTTAACAAATTCCTTTCCATCTAAACCCTTAACACTATGGCAATCCCAGTCTATGTTTGGAAAGTTAAAATCCCCTACCATAAACACCCCATTATTCTTACAGATAACTGAGATCTCCTTACAAATTTGTTTTGCAATTTCTGGCTGACTGTTAAGAGGTCCAATACAATCCCAATAAGGTGATCATCCTTGTGTTATTTCTCCATTCCACCCAAATAACCTCCCTGGATGTATTTCCGGGAATATCCTCCCTAAGTACAAATGTAATGCTATCCCTTATCAAAAACACCACTCCCCCTCCTCTCTTGCCTTCCTTTCCATCCCTTCTTTAACATTTGTATCCTGGAACATTAAGCTGCCAGTCCTGCCCATCCCTGAGCCATGTTTCTGTAATTGCTATGATATCCCAGTCCCATGTTCCTAACCATCTTTCCCTGAGTTCATCTTTCCCTGTTCGGCCTCTTGCATTGAAATAAATGCAGTTTAATTTATCAGTCCTACTTTGATCTCTACCATGAGTACTACCATGAGCAAAACCAATGTAGTGTACAAAATCCCATGCAAGGACAGTACAAAACACTACATAGGCCAAACAGGAAGACAGCTAACAATCCGCATCCATGAACACCAACTAGCCACGAAATGACACAACCAGCCAACCTTAGTAGCCACACACGCAGATGACAAGCAACATGAATTCGACTCGGACAACACTACTATTATAGGACAAGCCAAACAGAGAACAGCCAGGGAATTCCTAAAGGCATGCCACTCATCCACAGATTCAATCAATAAGCACATCGACCTGGACCCAATATACCGACCAATAGCTGGAACTGACAACCAGAAGCAGCAGATTCAAACCACTACAAATGCCAGAGGAAAGATCACAGAAGCGCTTCACAGGAGGCTCCCAAGCACTGAGGATGTCACCTAGACAGGGGACAAAACGTCTGCAACACAAATTCCCAGCTTGGCGAACAGAACCACAAGAATGAACACCCGAGCTACAAATCTTCTCACAAACTTTGAATACCTTGATCTCTGCTTTGTTCCTGCCTGCCCTGACTGTTCAACCTGTTTCTTTTCTCAACTGTACCAGTCTCAGATTGATCCCTCTCCTCATTATCTCCCTGGGTCCCACCCCCAGTCCTTACTAGTTTTGACATTGTTTGTGTGTGTTTTGCTGTGCACAAATTGCCTGCCAAACATGGCTTCCTTCCAAACCCACGACAAGAAGGACAAGGGCAGTAGATATATGGAAACACCACCACCTGCAGGTACCCCTTGAATAAATATTTCCTATAACTAACTGCATTTCAAAAGTACTTCATTGACTTTAGTGCACTTTGGGATATCCTCAGGTTGTGACAGGCACTATAGAAATGGAAGTTCTCTCTGACGTGCCCAGTCAAAATAAAACAGAATCTGGAAGGAAGGACTGGGAGATGGGGGAGGAATAATGTCTGTGAAAGCCCTGCTCTGAAATGGAAAAAAAGCAATACATCCTCTTGTCATTTCAGGCCCAAGCCTACCTTGGTGTATTCTTTACAAAAGAACCCCACAAAGATCTGCATCAAGCTGCTAGGTACCTGACGATGGCATCGGAAAGTGGGGTAAGATGTTGTGTTTGGTAGTTCAGTTCGCTTAGTTGGTTGAACAGCTAGTTTGTGACACAAACAGTGTAGGTTAATTCAATTTCCACACCAGCTGAGGTTACCATGAAGGACACTCCTTCTCAATCTCTCCTCTGGCCTGAGGCAAGTGAAGGTTTGATTAAACCACCACCAGTCGTCACTCTCTGAGAGAGCAACCTGATGGTCTGGTAAGACTATGGCGAATTTACATTTAATTTAAAGATTTAAGGAGTAACTGAGAGCTGAATGGCCTCCTCCTGAAGGTTCACATCAATTAGAAAATGCCCACATTTTGGAGATTCTTAATCCCTCAAAAAACTGAAGCTTCTCCCTCGTAATGTGACCACCCTACACTCCAAACTTCTAGCGCAGTGTGAACAACTTCCTGTGAGTGATGTCTTTAAGATAGTTAAAGGATTTGACCATCTTATTCCAGCTACTATATTTCCTAGTTTGGAGTAATCTATTCAGGGGTAATGTCATGAAACACTGATCCTCACAGGGTAATTGAATTCTTGAAGTTTTATGGCTTTGACTTACCAAAGGCACAGCCACAGCTAATGGGTTGAAGTGAGTAGGAAATAGCCAAGAGGGATGTAGAACACAGCATTTGATCTCCAGCACTGTACTGCACGCTGCTGTTCATTGAAGCCCCTGGGACCCCAACCTCTCAATTGTAGTTGGTGTCCACACCAATGTATCTCCTAGATATGTTTTGTTTTTATTGAGTACACCTGAGTTTCAGCAGCACGTGAGTTGGTTTCTGTCCTTTGCAGGATCCTGAGAGTCACTACAATCTGGGTATATGTTACGAGAAAGGCTGGGCCGTGATGATGGACTTGCGCCGAGCTGCAGAACTCTATCAAAAAGCTGCAGCCCTTGAACACGCTGATGCACAGTGTGCTCTGGGAGTGTTGTACCAGCAAGGACTGGGAGGTACTGTGCTATATGAGAGAGTTAAACCTTCATCAAGGTAGTGAGGGGAAACAGGGTTCCCAGCAAATCACAAATCATAAATCACAAATCACAGGAGCAAACAGGACCAAAGCCCACAAGTTTCCAATTCTCCAGCTCCCTCATATCTCACTTGAATGAGCACAGAAGATATCTAGCCCTTCAGGATTTTTTAACATTGATTTAACATTACTTAGCACAAGTTGTCCACTCTGGTATTTTTGATATTTATCTTGTAATAGTACAAGTAGTGTCACTAAATCAATTTCCTGTTAGAACAGCTTATTCAAAACATCCCTATTAATTCTTCCCTTAACAATTTCTGCTTTGAGGTGCATAGCACTGGATTTGCCTACATAGTAAGAGCCTCCTGTGTGGTTCAAAACTGGGATTAAATTACTATCATCCTTTTTTCTTTTACATCTCCCATCTCCCTAATGGGATCAGGTGTAGCTTGCTGATAGCACCCTAGCTGAACGACTCCTCGCCTGCTTTAGTGTAGGTTTTCCACATCAGCAAGTAAACAAACAATCCCTTTTAATCAGATCAATCTAATGAAATTCTTCTTATCCTCTCCTCAGGCCTCCCCATGAGTTTTTCAAAAGCCATTGAGTTGTATCGAAGGGCAGCCCACTCAGGCAGTGTTGAGGCTGTGCATAACCTGCAGTGCCTGATGGAAGATCTCCAAATCAAAGGTAACTGATGTCCATCAGGTTCCAGCCAAAGATCTGGATATGGCTTTTACCCCTCTTGGACAAGAGAGTTGTAGGTGCCATACTCTGGCTTTTACTGAGGCAGACAATTTCTATACAGGGGAACCTTGATTATCCAAACAAGATGGGCGGGCATTATTTCGTTCGGATAATCAATTATTCAGTTAAGCGATTAAGTGCCTTTCCTCTCTGGCTCCGGAGTTTTTAAAGTCTGCTCCCCGTTCAGGAGACTGCAGCAGCACACAGAGCACGAGCCCCAGCCCCCAACCCCATCCAACACTGCCCCCTGCTCCCCCACCTTCCAACATTTCCCCCACCCCCGCCAGCCACACTGTATCCCCCCCCCCCCCCCCCCCAGCCCCGTCCAATTTGGCCCATTGTGTCCATGTCCGTCAACAAAGATCTGCCTATACTGGTCCCATTTTCCAACTCCTGACCCATATCTTTGAAAGCAATGATAATGCAACTGAATATGTAAAAACAAATATGTCGTGAGAGTTTCTAATAGAATCACACTTTCAGGCAGTCAGACTCCCACCATCCTTTGAAAGAAAAACATTCTCCTCAACTCCCCTCCTAGTATTCCACCTCTTAAATTAAATCGATGCCCCCTTGTTATTGACCCCTCTAGAAATAGAAAACATGTCTTCCAATTTACCCTACTGTTGCCCCTCGTGATCTCATATACATTTATCTGGACCCTTTTTATTCTTTGCTGCTGCAAAGAAAACAACCCAGTCTTTTCAGTCTTTCCACATATTTCAGACCCTCCAGCCCAGATAACAAGCTGTTAAATCTCTTCTCATATGCAGTCATATCCTTTCTTTAATGTGGTGACCGGAACTGCACACAGCACTCAAATTGTAACCTAATCCACATTTTATGTCATTCCAACATAACCACCCTGCTCTTCTATGCCTCAGTGAATAAACCTCAGTTTATTCTTCCAAGTCTTGGTCATAGCTATAGTATCGCACTCACATGTGCCTATCTTATGCCTTCTTAACTACCTTATATCTACTTACCCTGCTACATTTAGGAATCTGTGGATATGCACATTAAAATTATTTTGGTCTTCAGTACTTTTCAGGGTCCAACCATTCATAATGTAATCCTTTGTGTTGTTAGCTGTCCCAAAGTAGATTACCTCTCACTTTTCCAGGTTGAATTCCATTCACTACTGCTATGCCCAGCTGATCAGTCCATTAATATCCACCTGCAATTTACAGCTGTCCTCCTCACTAAAGTAATAGGGTAGGGGAATGAGTTTGGGTGTTATACTCTTCGGAGAATCAATGTGGACCTAATGGCCTGTTTCCACACTGTAGGGATTCTATTAAAATTACTGCCCCACCAATTCTCATATCATACGGAAAATTCTTGATCATTCCCCTGACATTTACGTCTAAATCATTACTGTGCACCACCAGCAGCAAGGGTCCCAGCACCAAGCCATGTGGAACCCCACTAGAAACTGACTTCCAGTCACAGAAATACCTCCAAACTACTGTGCGTTTTGTCTCTCGGCCAGTTTTGGATTCAATGTGTCACTTTCCCTTAACCCGTGGACTCTAACTTTCTTAACCAGTCTGCCACAAGTGACCTTATCAAAAGCCTTGCTAAATTCCATGTCCATAAGGCCATGAAAAAAATTGAACAGGTGTAGCCATTTTGGCCCCTCAAACATGCTTTGCAATTCAATAGAGCCATGGCTAATCTAACGTTTCTCATTTTCACTTTTCTGCTCTTTCTGCATAACTCTTGATTCCCCTATAGATCAAGAATATATCTATCTCAGCCTTAAATCCACACAAGGCCCTACTGATATGCCTTCCTGCCTGAGCTCATTTCCAAATATTACGTCCAGAACTGCCTCCTACTTTGTTGACTTACATATCTGAAAAGGGTTCTCCCGGATGCAAATTAAGAATGTTGTTCCTTCCCTATCTTGCACACTGAAACCCAGTTGATATTTGGTTACTTAAAATCTGGAACAATCACTGCCTTATTATTCTTACATTTCTCTGGAATTCAATTACGCACCTATTTCTCCCTGACTCTTTGGGGGCTTATAGATATACACCCAACAGTGTGTTTGTCTCTATAGAGATTTTTGCTTCCACTCAAAAGACCTCATTTGAAGATTCTTCTAAAATATCATCCTTCCTCAATGCTAGAATTGATTTCTCAATCAGTATTGTGAAGCATCCCCGTCATTACTTTTCTATCCCCTCTCCATTTCACCTGAATAGTCAGGAATAAACCGGATTTGCAGGAATAAAGGTTGACCTCCTAATTTGTTCTTCCAAGTCTTGGTCATGGCTATGTTATCACACTCACATGTGCTTATCTGTGCCCTCAGCTTATCTACCAAATTCCTTAGGATCTTGATATTAAAATATATTCTGTTTCGCCATGCTAAGCTCACTTCTTTCTTATCTAGCCAAAGTTTCATCTGCCTTCCAGACTTTCCTACCCATGTTTTATATTCCGACTCCATCTCAGATTCCCCCCCCCCCCCCCCCCTCTGAATTACTCATCAGGATCTCATCCACTGCCTATCTAGTTTAGATCCACCACCACAGATTAAGCAAATGTCCCTACAAGTTTGGTTGTCCCATTCCTATTCCGATGTAACCTGTCTGATTTGTACAGATCCCACCTCCCCAAGAAATGGCCCCACTACCTGAGGAATTTAAAATCCTCCCTCCTACACCATCCCTCCAAGTACACATTCATCATCTCTGTCCATCCATTCTTTTACTCACTATTGCATGTTAGCAGAAGTAATCCAGAGGTTGCTACCTTTGAAGTCCTGTTTTTCAATTTCCTACCTAACTCCCTAAACGCTGTTTGCAGGACCTCTTTTTCTTTCTACGACCATGACCTCTGGCTGTTTATTTCCCCCTCTTCAGAATGCTTTGCAGGTAGGATGAATGAGAAGATGCAATATCAAAATTAAATGGAAAGGAGAAGAACTGGTGTGTGAAGAGGTAACACATTGATGGGATTGCTGAAATAATTGGCAATCAATTTTCAGCACTGTATTGAAATTGTTTCTTGATGTGTTGGAACCATGATGGTTATCAATTAGAGTGCAGCAGAGTAAAGGAGCTTGCCCTCAGTGCTCTGAAAGTTGAATTTAGGGAGATAAATGTTCCAGTAGAAATCAGGGAGTGAAGGAGTGATCATTTTAGCAAGGATATTTATGTTTCTCAGTAGCAAATGCAGCAGGGAATTCCATGCTTAAATGAGACTCCTGAGCCACACCAGGTGACGCTTAACACAGAATTGACCCCTATGGTAGGCCATCTATGGTGATGAATAATATATACATCATTATCAGCTGCAGAAAGTGATTCATATGGATATAGATCATACTTGCATAGTGGTTCAGACAATGTTGGAAAAGATCATTAATCAGGATCTGGATTATTAGGTTTTTTCCTACCTTTCCGGTTGCAGACTGACCAGCTGCTACTTCCAACATTTTTCTGTCTTTTGTTCAGATTTCCAGCTTTTCACTGTTTCTCTTTCCAAACAGTGATACAAATACGTGTCAGTAGAATAACGCTGATGTTGAAATGATGTGATATAAAGAGAAAATTGTCAGATTGCATCTATGGAGGGAGAGAAACAGAATTAATGTTTCAGTTTCTGAAACACTGTTTCCCTTTCACTTCTTGGAGAAGCTCAGCAGGTCTGACAGCATCTGTGGAGAGAATAACAGAATTAATATTCTCAGTCTGGTATATTCTAAGACTGTTCTGAAGAATCATTCCAGACTCGAAACGTTTTGTCTGTTTCTCCCATCACAGATGCTGCTAGACTTGCTGAATCTCTCTAGCATTCTGCTTGTTGCAGATTTCCAGCATCTGCTGTATTTCCCCCATTTATTTCTGGCCCCTTTGATCCACATTCTAGAAACCTCCAGGCGATCTGTTTCTTCAGTTATTTTCTTAATGTTAGTTATTGTCTTCAGCTGCCTAGGCCTGGACCTCTGATATTTCCTTCCTAAATGTCTCCACCTCTCCACTATCCTCTTTCTTTATCTAAGACATTCTCCTTTTTTATTTAAGGCATTCATTACATCAATCTCTATTGATAGTCCAAATATTTTGTATGTCATGTCTCCAAATTGTTAAGTAACACTCCTGTGGAGTGCCTTAGTTAATTTTGTTGCATTCTTAAGTTGCTATTCAAGAATAAACTTCTGTTTTATGAAACTTAATGATACAAATACGTGTCAGTAGAATAATGCCGATGCTGAAATGATGTGCTATAAAGAGAAAATTGTCAGATTGCATCTATGGAGAGAGAGAAACAGAATTAATGTTTCAGTTTCTGATTAATTGGTTTGGCACAGGAATGGGGACTGAGGAACTGTGGGTATGTTGGTGCATTTGTGGATTGGTGTTAGTGAGGGGTTAGAACAGACCAAATCAAAGGCTAAGTGAGGAGAAAAGGATCATTTTTGAAGGTGAACCAAGAAGTGGAAGCCCCAAGGGATTTCAAGGAGAAGTTCCAATAAGTAAGGCTATAAATAAGGCTATAAAGAGACTACATTAGCTGTTACAAATAATGCATCTTTCCTTGCCAGGAAGTTCCAGTTTCGCCAATGACCATACCCTGTTAAGGTCGGTGATGTCCTCCCCTTGTCTTCCTCCCTTGGCTAGCCCCAGATCGCCAATCCCTCAGGAACACCAAAATGAAGACTGGGGAGATCACCAACTGCAGGCCGGCATGGCTTCAGGTCTACCACACTCATGGAGCACGGGGGGTCTCCATGTTTCACCACTAAGCAATAAAAGCCTAGTTGGCAGGGATGGGCTGCTGAGATCAGTGAGCACTACCTGCTTGGACCATCGTTTGGAACCCCTGGCAGGCCAACTCACATCCCACGGAGGTGTTGCAGGCGTGGGATGATTTGAACAAAGAGGTGGCCTCATCCTGCTTTGTGTTCTGTGACTGGACAAATCCTGTGCCACAAGGTTTATAATATCCCTTGCTTGCTTGTTCTAACTGTATATACAGCTCGCCCAATACCAAAGACTGCACAACTACTGAAGAAAAACAGAGTGGGCTATGATGGAGGGATCTCCGCAACAAATGTTCTCATTCTCCCATGATTGCCACTGGCTGTTGCTATGAAATACCAGATCGCAGACTGGCACGCACTTAACTAATGGGGAGGCAAAATGACTCTTTCACAGAGAATTACGCACAAGAGGATGTTGTTTAATCCACTGTCATTGTCTGCTCTTTATTAATGTAATTTGAAAACTGATCCTACTGCTCTGCAGTATCACCTTCCCCTCCCAGGATTAGTAATATTTACAGACTTCTTCACATGGTGACTTTGCTTTGAGACTACTGATTGCCCATCGAATGAGTTGGACAGATCTTTGATGTGTATTCAATGACACAGTCTCCATTGCTATCTAGGGCTGAGAATTCCAAACACTAATGTCTGGGAGAAGAAATTGCTTTCCACCTCTTACTTAAATGGGAGGCCCCTTTTTTTTTTGAAATGGTGACCTGAGGTGCAGACTCCCCAATGAGAGAGCATCTACCCAATTGTGCCCCTCCAAATCTTAGAGTGAGAGGTGGCATTAGTGGAGCAAAAAACACCATTGAATGGAGCCGAGTGGTCTGTTCATGTATTGTACATTTTGATTTAATCTTTACATACTGTAAAATACTGATCAAATGAATGATGACAGTAATGAGCCAAGCTTCTTTTCTGATTGATGGCTGCTCCATTCATGTTGGAAGATGTCATCCTCATTCAATTTAGATCTCTTTGCTCCAATACAAACAGGTTATTGGGCTGCATTTTCTTGTTCCCATCCTGAACCTGATGTGCAGTATTCAATTAAACATCTCTCTGTCAGGCAAAAGATATCGCGGTACATACTGCACCAGGAGATGACCTTGGGAACTGCAATGATTCAATCTGTATGACACTGTTTACATCATTAATTAATAAATGTCTACTTTACAAATTGCCTAAGTCTAATTAATAATTATTTAGATTTAGTACAACATTAAAATAAGATGGAGAAACTCAGCAGAACTGTTCTAATGAAGTCACTGGTCTTGAAACATTAACTCTGATTTCTTCTCAAAGTTGCTGCCAGACCTGCTGAGTTTCTCCAACAATTTATGTTTCAGATCTCCAGCATTCTTAGTTCTTTATTTTACATTAAAATAAGATGCTTGAGTTCCAGGAGAGTACTCCTATGTGGTCCCTGAGGGTGTGCTGTACTGTGAGAACTACAGGACTTCATCTAAGACGAGTTAGTGCTCTCATCACACAGATAGCAGTAGCTGTAATGAGACAAGAGCGAAACTCCTATCCTGAAAGGAAGGAATCAAACAAACTGAAGTTTGTGCCATCTGAACCTGTTGAATGTCTTCCATCAGTTGAACACAATACATGTTCTCATTTGTTTGTTCCTAACAACTGCATCTAAGCTAAAGTTTCACTATAGCAATTAGTTTGGAATTTTTAAATTAAATATTTGTGCTAAAGGAATGCTCCATTGTTGATGGCTTGTACTGGAATTGTGTATTGGAATATATACGGGTAATAAGATGTTCCTGTTTTGGTTACTGTTGAACTATCAAACATAACTTTTAATGCTGATGCTACTGCTGAATGCCAATCGTGCATGTTTATTTTGTAAATTCTCAATTGTAGCATTCAGCTGCTGGTGGTAACTAAAGGTTGCTGATGAATTTCTGCTGCTGAGTGCTGTGATCTTGCCCTCCAGCTTTGCTCTGCAATCTTTGAAGCTGTATAAAAATGAATTGCTCATCTGTTTATACCTGGCTCTTGTTGAAACAATAGTCACCTTCAGATCGATCTGTGTAACAGTGACAGATTCCCTTTCTGAAAGATGCCAGTGGGGTTGCAGTTAGGTAGCTTTTGTGGGCACTTTTTCCTGGTTTAAACTTGTCAGTTCTGGAATTCTCTCCCTAAAAACTTCTGCGTTTCCCTCTTGTTCCTTTGATACGCTACTTAAAGCCACCTATTTGGATCAAGCTTTGGATTACCTGTGCCATAAGTCTTAATGTGGCTCTGATCAGGACTTGTTGGATAATTGCTCCTGTGATGTTTTACTACATTAAAGGTCTTAGAAATACAACTTGGTGTTGCAAAATTTATTGAGTTGCTCATTGCAGCATTCCTAGCCCTTGACTCTCTCTCATGACCACAGTACTTTTATGGCTAGTCCAGTTATGTCCGTGTTCAATGAAAGGAACATCCCTCAAACCCAAGGATGTTAATAATGTCGAATTAAATGACGGTAATGCCACAATGTCAAGGGGAGATTGTCATTGGCTGGCATTTGTGTGGCATGATGGTTATTTGCCATTGATCAACCTAAGTCTGAATGTTAATACCAGAGGGCTTGTCAATGATGGTAAAATCATGAGCAAAGGTCATTGCTTGAAGCAATGGAATGTGGTTTGGTCTAAGACAGTACCTTGAGGAATTCCTGCAGCAACATTTAGAGGTTCAGAAAACTGGTCTCCAGCAATCACAAACATCATCTTTTGTGCTAGGTATGATTCCATACAATGGAGAGTTATCCCCCAATTACTATTGACTTCACTTCTGTTGGCTGTTTGATGCCACACCCAGTCAAAACGCTGCCTTGATATCAAAGGCAGTTACTCTCAATTCACCTAGAACTCAGTTCTCTTGTCGGTTAGAATAAAGCAGAGTGGTCCTGGTAGAAGCTGAAAGAAGCATCGTTAAGGAGGTTATTACTGAGCAAGTGTTATTTAACAGCACTGTTGATGACTACTTCCATTGCGTCACTGATGGTTGAGACTAATATGGTGCTAATTAATTGGATTTATGCTACTTTTTGTGAGGAGGAGATGGGTGTGCATTTCTTAACATTTATTGCAGTTTATTGGAAAAACTTAGCCAGGACACCGTTAACATTGAAACACAAGCTGCAGGACTACAGACAGTTCTTTCCAGGAAGTAGCAGTTTTCCATGCCTTCAGCCAATCCTTGATGATACGTGAAGTGAATCAAATTGGCTGAAGTGATGCTGGGACCTCAGAAGGAGGTCAAGATGAATAATAGGGTGAACAGGAGCAGATAGACCTGTCGTGAAAGTAGCTAAGTCATTAAAGGAAGCAGGATAAGCACAGAGGTCTGTTGTTGGCATAAGTGCAACAAATCTTAATGTTAGAGAGTGTGGTGAATTTAACTTGAGGGTTACCACACCATTGGCTATTGCTGCGGGAGTTCCTCAGGGTAGTATAGTAGGCCCAACCACATTTATCATATTCAGCAATGATCTTCGTTCATGATTTCAGTATTTATTACCATCCATAAGCCCACAGATATTAACATTGAGGTTTTGGCTGATTATCACTTTGGAGATAGTGACCATAATTCGATTATGTTTACTTTAGTGATGGAAAGGTATATACCGCAGGGCATGAGTTACAGTTGAGGGAAAGGCAATTGCAGTGTGATTAGGCAACATTTAGGATGCATAGGATGGGGACGGAAACTGCAGGGGATGGGCACAATTGAAATGTGGAGCTTATTCAAGGACCAGCTACTGAAGAAGTTGAATATTTTGTCAAGAGGAAGAAGGCAGCTTATTTTAGGATGAGATGTGATTGCTCATTTAGAGCACTTGACAGTTACAGGCTAGCCAGGAAAGACCTGAAGAGAGAGCTGAGAAGAGCCAGGAGTGGATGTGAGAAGTCGTTAGTGGATAGGATCAAGGAAAACCTAAGGCATTCTATAGATACATCAGAAATAAAAGAATGACTAGAGTAAGATTAGAGCTGAAAATGTGTTGCTGGAAAAGTGCAGCAGGTCAGGCAGCATCCAAGGAACAGGAGAATCGACGTTTCGGGCATAAGCCCTTCTTCAGGAATGAGGAAAGTGTGTCCAGCAGGCTAAGATAAAAGGTAGGGAGGAGGGACTTGGGGGAGGGGCGTTGGAAATGTGATAGGCGGAAGGAGGTCAAGGTGAGGGTGATAGGCCAGAGTGGGGTGGGGGCGGAAAGGTCAGGAAAAAGATTGCAGGAAGGCAGTGCTGAGTTTGAGGGATTTGACTGAGACAAGGTGGGGGGAGGGGAAATGAGGAAACTGGAGAAACCGGCAGACAAGGGAGGCGCGGTAGTAGTTTGGCGCACCGACCTTTACACCGCTGAGGCTAAACGCCAGCTCGTGGATACCTCCTCCTACTGCCCCCTTGACCATGACCCCACCTCCCACCACCAAACCATCATCTCCCAGACCATCCAGAACCTCATCACCTCAGGGGATCTCCCATCCACCGCCTCCCACCTCATAGTCCCACAACCCCGCACCGCCGTTTCTAACTCCTGCCCAAAATCCACAAACCTGACTGCCCCGGCCGACCCATTGTCTCAGCCTGCTCCTGCCCCACCGAACTCATCTCTGCATACCTCGACACGGTCCTGTCCCCCTTAGTCCAAGAAATCCCCACCTACTTTCGGGACACCACCCATGCCCTCCACCTCCTCCATAATTTTCGCTTCCCCGGTCCCCAATGCCTTATCTTCACCATGGACACCCAGTCCCTGTACACCTCCATCCCCCATCATGAAGGACTCAAACTCAAAGCCCTTTGCTTCTTCCTTTCCCGCCGTACCAACCAGTACCCTTCAACTGACACCCTCCTTCGACTGATTGAACTGGTCCTCACCCTGAACAACTTCTCTTTCCAATCCTCCCACTTCCTCCAAACCAAAGGAGTAGCCATGGGCACCCACATGGGCCCCAGTTATGCCTACCTCTTCGTAGGATATGTGGAACAGTCCATCTTCTGCAGCTACACTGGCACCACCCCCCACCTTTTCCTCCGCTACATCGATGACTTATCGGCGCTGCCTCATGCTCCCACGAGGAGGTTGAACAGTTCATCCACTTTACCAACACCTTCCACCCCGACCTCAAATTCACCTGGACAGTCTCAGACTCCCCCCTCCCCTTCCTAGATCTTTCCATTTCTATCTCGGGCGACCGAATCAACACGGATATTTACTATAAAACGACCGACTCCCACAGCTACCTAGACTACACCTCTTCCCACCCTGCCCCCTGTAAAAACGCCATCCCATATTCCCAATTCCTTTGTCTCCGCCGCATCTGCTCCCAGGAGGACCACTTCCAATACCGTACAACCCAGATGGCCTCCTTCTTCAAACACCGCAATTTCCCCCCAGACGTGGTCAACGATGCTCTCCACCGCATCTCCTCCACTTCTCGCTCCTCCGCCCTTGAACCCTACCCGTCCAACTGCCACCAGGACAGAACCCCACTGGTCCTCACCTACCACCCCACCAACCTCCATATACAGCGTATCATCTGTCGTCATTTCCGCCACCTCCAAACAGACCTCACCACCAGGGATATATTTCCCTCCCCTCCCCTATCAGCATTCTGAAAAGACCACTCCCTCGTCAGGTCCACACCCCCCACCAACCCAACCTCCACTCCCGGCACCTTCCCCTGCAACCACAAGAAATGCAAACCGTGCGCCCACACCTCCCCCCTTACTTCCCTCCAAGGCCCCAAGGAATACTTCCATATCCGCCACAAATTCACCTGCACCTCCACACACACCATTTATTCCATCAGCTGCCTCCTCTATATTGGGGAGACAGGCTGCCTACTTGCGGAACGTTTCAGAGAACACCTCTGGGACACCCGGACCAACCAACCCAACCACCCCGTGGCTCAACACTTCAACGCCCCTCCCCCAAGTCCCTCCTCCCTACCTTTTATCTTAGACTGCTGGACACACTTTCCTCATTCCTGATTGAGGTGCATAAGGAGGAGGTGTTAGCAATTCTGGAAAGTATAAAAACAGATAAGTCCCCTGGGCCAGATGGGATTTATCCTAGGATTCTCAGTGAAGCCAGGGAGGAGATTGCTGAGTCTTTGGCTTTGATCTTTATGTCATCATTGTCTACAGAATAGTGCTAGAAGACTGGAGGATAGCAAATGTTGTTTCCTTGTTCAAGAAAGGGAGTAGAGACAACCATAGAAATTATAGATCTGTGAGCCTTATCTGGTTGTGGGTGAAGTGTTGGAAAGGGAAGAGATAGGATTTATAATCATCTAGAAATGAATAATTTGAGTCAACACAGTTTTGTGAAAGGTAAGTTGTGCCTCACAAACCTTACTGAGTTCTTTGAGAAGGTGACCAAACAGGTGGATGAGGGTAAAGTGGATGATGTATTTGGATTTCAATAAGGCTTTTGATAAGGTTCCTCACAGTAGGGTGGCGTGGTGGCTCAGTGGTTAGCACTGCTGCCTGACAGTGCCAGGGACCCAGGTTTGATTCCACCTTGAACGACTATTTGTGTGGAGTTTGCACATTCTCCCCGTGTCTGAGTGGGCTTCCTCCAGGGGGTCCAGTTTCTTCCCACAATCCAAAGATATGCAAGTTAGGTGAATTGGCCAAGCTAAATTGCCCCATAGTGTTCAAGGATATGTAGATTAGGTGCATTAGTCAGAGGAAATGTAGTGTAATGAGTCTGGGTGGGATACTCTTCAGAGGGATGGTATGGACTTGTTGAGCCAAAGGGCCTGTTTCCACACTGGAGGAATCCTAATTCTAATTCTAGGCTATTGCACAAAATACAGAGGCATGGGATTGAAGATAATTTAGCTGTTTGGATCAGAAATTGCTAGCTCAAAGAAAACAGAGGGTCGTGGTTGATGGGAAATATTCATGCTGGAATTCAGTTACTAGTGGGGTACTGCAAGGATCTGTTTTGGATCCACTGTTGTTAGTCATATTTGTAAATGACCTGAATGACGGCATAGAAGGATGAGTTAGTAAATTTGCAGATGACACTAAGGTTGGTAGAGTTGTGGATAGTGACGAAGGATGTTGTAGGTTACAGAGAGACATAGATAAGCTGCAGAGCTGGACTGAGAGATGGCAAATGGAGTTTAATGTGGAAAAGTGAGAGGTGATTCACTTTGGAAGGAGTAAAGGAATGCAGAGTACTGGGCTAATGGTAAGATTCTTGGTAGTATAGATGAGCAGAGAGACCTCTGTGTCCAGGTGCATAGATCTTTGAAAGTTGCCACCCAGGTTGATGGGTTTGTTAAGAAGGCATATGGTGTGTTAGTTTTTATTGGTAGAGAGACAGAGTTTCGGAACCATGAGATCATGCTGCAGCTGTACAAAACTGTGATGCGGCCACATTTGAGGTATTGCGTACAGTTCTGGTCACCACATTATAGGAAGGATGTGGAAGCTTTGGAAAGGGTTCAGATTTACTGGGATGTTGTCTGGTATGGAGGGAAGGTCTTCCAAGAAATGGCTGAGGGACTTGAGGCTGTTTTCATCAGAGAGGGGGAGGTTAAAAGGTGACTTAATTGAGACATATGAGACCATCAGAGGGTTAGATCAGGTTGGACAGTGAGAGCATTTTTCCTCGGATGGCAATGGCTAGCATGAGGGAATATAACTTTAAATTGAGGGGTGATAGATATAGGACAGATGTCAGAGGTAGTTTCTTTACTCAGAGTAGTAGGGGCGTGGAACGCACTGCCTGCAACAGTGGTAGTATTATTTTTGGGGGCAATCATAAAAGGATCAAGAACCAGAGGGCACAGTTATAAAGAAACGAAAGTTATTAAAGAAGCAAATGCAATTTGAGTAGAAAGTTCTCAAGTTTGTAATTAGAGTTTGGAATACGCTGTCGAGAAGTGTGGGCGGAGGCATTCAAGAGGGTATTGGATGATTATTTAAATAGAAACAATATGTAGGGTCAGAGGGAAATGGCAGAAGACTGGCGCGGGGTTGAAACGCGAAGAGCCGATGCAGACGCAGTGGGCGGAATAGCCTCCTCCTGCACCGCACTAACAATTCTGTGATTTATTTCCACCACCTTCGGCTGAAGGGCGCCTGATATACCCGGAACATTTTTAACTTGACAAGCCTGATAACTTCTGTACTGATTAGCAATATTATACTTTTGCCGCTGGAAGTTGAAGTTTCTTTTGGAAAGTTCATAGAATAATTTAAAATCGCAATTTGCCGTGAAGGCACAAGTTTATTCCGCCACTTTCTGCTGGAGGGCGCCTGACGTTTCCGGAACATTTTTAACTTGACAAGTCTTCCGGTCTGTCACGTTGTATGGCTCTTCCGTCTGAGTGGGCTCCCTTAGCAACCGGACCTAAACGGTATGTTTAACTTTTAATTTTTTAAATTAAAATTTTAATATTATGACTCGGGATTTGCTAAGAGGCTGATACATCAGTTGTTAATTTAACAATGGAGATCGTTTGTTTTTGCTAAGCAAAGGTACTGAAGAATATGGGCCAAAGTCCATGAGTTGGTATATGGTTCATGGTATATGGAGTTAAGCTATAGATCAGCCATGATCTCATTGAATGTCGGAACAGGCTCCACAGGCTGAATGGCTTTCTCTTGCCCTGTGTTCCTCAACGTTTTCTTTAAATGGTGATCATGTCAGAAGTGGGCATCCCGTCAAATCTCTTCCAGTCAAACTGATATCTTACCCGGCAAGTTTATTAAAATGTTGGAATTGCTTCTGCGGCCAGTTGTTGTATGTGCTACTGACAGGGTTGTGTTTTTTTTAATTAAAATGTATTTAAATAGAATAAAACGTATAAATTATTTATTTAGAATTGCATTGAAGTATTTAATGTAGAAAGATTCCAGCCCGATGCATCCAGTTGGTGCGCCGGTCGGATGGTCAGTATCGAAAGGGGGGGAAATGTTTGCTGTATGGCATGACCAGCTGTGTTAATGGCGGACGTCATATCCCAGAGTGCAGCGCGATGGTGAATCAGCCCTCTCGCTGTGGTGCATGCGCACACTTCATTCACAAACTGGCCTCCATCAGTATCTGCAGAAGAGAAACTCTGCAAGTCTTACTGAGTCTTCACCTCGGCAACCTCGCATCTCTCTCTCTTCTGGATCATGGTAAACCCAGGAAAGCTTTAAATCCTGCAACTACAAAAAAAACCTTCGTGTTCAATTACCTTTCATGTTCCTGACCCTCCTGGCCTTTGTCACATCTTCCTACTCTACTGCCTTCTGAGACCTCAGCACTTGACCAGTTCTGAATTCTTATGCAACCCTAATTTTTTAATTGCTCTGAGATTGGCTACTGTATCGAGAAAAGAACAGAAGTAAACCTTTCAGTCCCTCCATACTTCTCTACCATTCAATAAGATCATGGCTAATCTTTGTTTCAAATTTCATGTTCTGATCTACTCCCAATAACTTTTGATTCCCCTGTGTAACAAGAATCTATCCAACTCTGTCTTAAAAATCTTCAATAACCTGACCTCCATCAACCTCTGAGATAGAAAGTTTCAAAGTCACACAACCTTCTGTGATAAAAACAATTCTCCTCAGTTCTGCCCTGAAAGGGCAACCCCTAATGTTAAAACAGTGCCCCTGAAGTTTGGACTGACCTACAAGAGGAAACATCCTTTCTTCGTCCCCCTTGTAAATACCATTCACGATCTTATACATTTCAATTAAATTGACCCTTACACAGAAAGTGGGAGGAGTTTGGAACACACTGCCGGGGTAGTGGTGGAGGCAGATACATAGGGGCATTTAATTGACTTTTAGATAAGTACATAAATATGCAAGGAATGGAAGGATATGGACCAAGGACAGGCAGAAGGCAATAATTTAACTTCGTGTCATGTTCAGCTGAAGGGCAAGTAGGGAGACCAAAACTGCACACTGTATTCAAGATGTGATTTCATCAATGCCCTGCAATTTCAACTGTCTGGCTCCTGTAAAGAAAAAGAGCAGAAATAGTTCATGTTGCTGTTCAAACCTGCTCCACCATTCAATAAGATCGTGGTTGATCAGGTTGTGGTCTAAGCACAACCTGCTGTCTAACCTCCATAACACTTGACTCCCTTGATTATTGAAACCTATCTAACTCAACCTTGGATAAATTTCAAGACCAGCCTTCTGTTCCTGCTGAAGAAGAGAATTCCACAGTCCATCAAATGTCTGAGAGAAAATATTTCTCCTCATCTCTGTCTTAAGAGGGAGACATCTTATTTGTAACATTATGCTAAAAACTAGGGGACATAATTTAAGAATCTCCTTCTTAAATCTCTCCACCTCTTTCCTCTTTTAAGATGTTTATTTAAAATGATCTCTGACCAATCAGATTTTGATTGCCTGTCAGAGTCAAATTTTGTTTTCCTCCTGTGAAGTGCCTGGAGTGACTTCAGTGTGTGAAAGGTGCTCTATAAGTCCAAGTTGTTGTTGGTTTGACCTCTCTGGTCAGATACCAAGGTGTCCTTGCTTGCAGTGGAGTGTGCACAGAGGCTAGGTTTGGATGTGATGCCATATGAGATCAACAATCTCCTTGCCATCAAAGCTTGTGAGTTTCACTGACCATTACACATAGACATATTAGCCAGGGATCAAGATGGACCAAGGTTCTCAAGCACACACAAGAAATAGGGGCAGAAAGGCACCATTCAGCCCCTTGACCTTGCTTCACCATTGACAAAATCATGGATGAGCTGATTTGGCCTCAACAACACATTACTGTCTACCATACCACCAGCCCTCCTCACTACGCATATCCCTTGACTCTCCTGTCTATCAAAGTGAGGCACAGTGGTTAGCACTGCTGCCTCACAGCGCCAAAGACCTGGGTTCAATTCCCACCTCAGGCGACATGAATGTGTGGAGTTTGCACATTCTCCCTGTGCCTGCGTGGGTTTCCTCCGGGTGCTCCGGTTTCCTCCCACAGTCCAAAGATGTGCAGGCCAGGTGAATTGGCCATGCTAAATTGCCCGAAGTGTTAGGTGCAGGGGTAAATGTAGGGGAATGGGTCTGGGTCGGTGCGCTTCAGCGGGTCGGTGTGGACTTGTTGGGCCGAAGGGCCTGTTTCCACACTGTAAGTAATCTAATCTGAGCTAATCTAATCAAATCAATAATCTGTCTAACTCAGCATTGAACATATTCAATGACCTAGCCCCCACTATTCCTGAGAGAAGAGAATTCTGAACACAATGGCGAAAATCTGGAACTCTGTTTTGAGAAAGCTGCGAATGCTGGGGCTCCATTATGGCATTTATGACTGAAGTGGATTATAGCTCAGCCAGGATATTAAGAAAAATGGAGCAAATGTGGGTAAATAGATATAAGTTACAGATCAGCTATGATCCAATAAAATGTTTGAACAGACCTGAGGGGTTGAATGGCCTTCTCCTTGCCCAGACCTCTCCACCCCTCTCACCCACTCCAACCTCTCACCCTCGGAATGTGCAGCCCTCCACTCCCTCTGTTCCAACCCCAACCTCACCATCAAACCGGCAGACAAGGGAGGCGCGGTAGTAGTTTGGCGCACTGACCTTTACACCGCTGAGGCTAAACGCCAGCTTGCGGACACCTCCTCCTACTGCCCCCTTGACCATGACCCCACCTCCCACCACTAAACCATCATCTCCCAGACCATCCAGAACCTCATCACCTCAAGGGATCTCCCATCCACCGCCTCCCACCTCATAGTCCCACAACCCCGCACCGCCCGTTTCTACCTCCTGCCCAAAATCCACAAACCTGACTGCCCCGGCCGACCCATTGTCTCAGCCTGCTCCTGCCCCACCGAACTCATCGCTGCATACCTCGACACGGTCCTGTCCCCCTTAGTCCAAGAAATCCCCACCTACGTTCGGGACACCACCCACGCCCTCCATTTCCTCCATAATTTTCGCTTCCTAGGTCCCCAACGCCTTATCTTCACCATGGACATCCAGTCCCTGTACACCTCCATCCCCCATCATGAAGGACTTAAAGCCCTCCGCTTCTTCCTTTCCCGCCGTACCAACCAGTACCCTTCTACTGACACCTTCCTTCGTCTGACTGAACTGGTCCTCACCCTGAACAACTTCTCTTTCCAATCCTCCCACTTCCTCCAAACCAAAGGAGTAGCCATGGGTACCCTTCTGGGCCCCAGCTATGCCTGCCTCTTCATAGGATATGTGGAACAGTCCATCTTCTGCAGCTACACTGGCACCACGCCCCACCT
Source organism: Chiloscyllium plagiosum (assembly GCF_037043375.1). Taxonomy (NCBI): domain Eukaryota; kingdom Metazoa; phylum Chordata; class Chondrichthyes; order Orectolobiformes; family Hemiscylliidae; genus Chiloscyllium; species Chiloscyllium plagiosum. The sequence goes on from NW_028270154.1 coordinate 12,763,436, forward strand.
TTTCCTCCGCTACATCGCTGACTGTATCGGCGTTGCCTCGTGCTCCCAAGAGGAGCTTGAACAGTTCATCCACTTTACCAATACCTTCCATCCCGACCTCAAATTCACCTGGACCGTCTCAGATTCCTCCCTCCCCTTCCTAGACCTTTCCATTTCTATCTCGGGTGACCGAATCGACACGGACATTTACTATAAACCAACCCACTCCCACAGCTACCTAGACTACACCTCCTCCCACCCTGCCCCCTGTAAAACCGCCATCCCATTCTCCCAATTCCTTCGTCTCCGCCGCATCTGCTCCCAGGAGGACCAGTTCCAAAACCGTACAACCCAGATGGCCTTCTTCTTCAAGGACCGCAATTTCCCGCCAGATGTAGTCGACGATGCCCTCCACCACATCTCTTCCACTTCCCGCTCCTCCGCCCTTGAGCCCCGCCCCTCCAACCGCCACCAGGACAGAACCCCACTTGTTCTCACCTACCACCCCACCAACCTCCATGTACAACGTATCATCCGCCGTCATTTCCGCCACCTCCAAACGGACCCCACCACCAGTGATATATTTCCCTCCCCTCCCCTATCAGCGTTCCAAAAAGACCACTCCCTCCGTGACTCCCTCGTCAGGTCCACACCCCCACCAACCCAACCTCCACTCCCGGCACCTTCCCCTGCAACCACAAGAAATGCAAAACTTGCGCCCACACCTCCCCCCCTACTTCCCTCCAAGGCCCCAAGGGACACTTCCATATCCGCCACAAATTCACCTGCACCTCCACACACATCATCTATTGCATCCGCTGCACCCGATGTGGCCTCCTCTATGTTGGGGAGATAGGCCGCCTACTTGCGGAACATTTCAGAGAACACCTCTGGGACACCCGGACCAACCAACCCAACCACCCCGTAGCCGAACACTTTAACTCCCCCTCCCACTCCACCAAGGACATGCAGGTCCTTGGACTCCTCCATCGCCAGACCATGGCAACACGACGGTTGGAGGAAGAGCACCTCAGCTTCTGCCTTGGAACCCTCCAACCACAAGGGATGAACTCCGATTTCTCCAGTTTCCTCATTTCCCCTCCCCCACCTTGTCTCAGTCAAATCCTTCGAACTCAGCACCGCGTTCCTAACCTGCAATCATCTTCCTGACCTCTCCGCCCCCACCCCACTCCGGCCTATCACCCTCACCTTGACCTCCCTCCACCTATCGCATTTCCAAAGCCCCTCCCCCAAGTCCCTCCTCCCTATCTTTTATATTAGCCTGCTGGACACATTTTCCTCATTCCTGAAGAAGGGCTTATGCCCGAAACGTCGATTCTCCTGTTCCTTGGATGCTGCCTGACCTGCCGCGCTTTTCCAGCAACACATTTTCAGCTCTGATCTCCAGCATCTGCAGCCCTCATTTTCTCCTCAATTTCTGGCTCTGTCAGTGAAAGACTGCATAGTGAGTGCAGTTGGAATTGGCAGATTATCTTGTTTCAAGTACTGACACTAGCTGTCAGCTGCACCTGATGCTGCTTTGAGCTGAAGGTTTGCAGCCAGAAGGGGTTTCAGTGCTAACAAGCACGGCAATTCAATTGGATTCCAAACCTGAACGATCCCAGACAGGACAAATTCCCAGCCAGCTGGAGAGTAAAGGTTGACAGACTACTCTGTGAATATTCTTATCACTATTCAGGGTAAGGACCTGACATGCCTCTTTATCTTGCAACTTGGATCCTCATTATTTTAATATTGCTTGTGTCTTCTACTATGAAGGGAGTGACAATGTATTTGTTTATTGGCTCAAGTTTCTTATGAACCCTTTGCGGTACAATAATGTTATATAGTTGATATTAGTGTTTTAGATTTTCATATTTCAGCACTTCAAGGATTTGTAGCATAGTGACTGAAACTGAATCAAATTCAAGAACACCGCAAAGCAACATTTCTGTTCTTCCTCAAAATGGAATAATTTATTTCAGTACAAAATATTTTCTTGGTCCCTTTTAATGCCTCTTATTTGAGCAGATGGAGGTTGGGGAAGCTTTATTCTTGGCTAGGGCTGAATGTGGGGGAACAGGGGTGAAATATTTGGATGTTAATGTAAAGGCAGGGTTCCCATGAAAGAAATGAAAAAAATCTTTTCACTGACATTTTTTTTGCTGCCAGGATACCAGGATTTAAAGCAGATTCACACCTAACCAAAGGCAATCTGAGCTTCTTAGTATCCATTGTCGGCTCAGTGGGGTCATGATCCACAGTTTAGCAAATGTGGTATGATATCCTTTTGAGAGGCCTGAGCTCAATGCTTCACCGAATAGACAGACCCTCCGACAATGCAGCACTCCCTCAGAACTGGCCCTCCGACAGTGCAGCACTCCCTTAATACTGGCCCTCCAACAGTGCAGCACCTCCTCATTTCTGACGAACCGACAGTGCAGCACTCCCTCAGTACTGGCCCTCCGACAGTGCAGCACCTCCTCATTTCTGACGAACCGACAGTGCAGCACTCCCTCAGTACTGGCCCTCCAACAGTGCAGCACCTCCTCATTTCTGACCAACCGACAGTGCAGCACTCCCTCAGTACTGTCCATTCCTCCCCCCCCCCCCGTTAGACTGTTGAATGGACCTCTTTAATTTCAAATCTAATGTTGATCATGCTTTTGTGCACATCTTGTTTAGCTGTAACCTTGAATGCCTCGCTCTGACTAAACACCCTATGATCTGTATATCCTTGTATGTTATGATCTATCTGTACTGCTCACAAAACAAAACTTTTCACTGTACTGAGGTACATGTGACAACAATCAAACCAAATCAACAATGAAGCAGTCCCTCAGTACTGACCTTGGGACAGACTACCTTGATCTTTACCTATGAGTGACCGGTTGGTGTAGTACAGTGTTAGTGTCCCTATCTCTGAACCAAAAGGTCCAGATTCAAGTCCCATTTTCTTGAGAGGTATGTCATAACACATAGCATCATAAAAGTTTTACACTATACAGACAGTTTGGCTAATTCTGTCTGTTGTAGTCAATAACATCTATCTATTCAAATCACAATTTCTAGCAGTTAGCCCATAGTCCTGTATGATATGGTGTTTCAAGTGCATATCTGATTACTTCTTAAATGTCTTGAGGGTTCCTGCCTCTAGTCCCCTTATATGCAGCAAGTTACAGATAACATGTTGGGTGAAAAGATATTTCCTCAAATCCCCTCTAAATCTCCTGCTCCCTACCTTAAAACGGAGCAGTGTGGTTACTGACCCCTTGATGAGGGTAAAACATCCTCCCTATCTAAGCCCCTCATAACTCTGTATGCCACAATCAAGTCACCCCACCTTCTCCACTCTCAAGGATAGTGACATCAGCCTAGCTAATCTCTGTTCATAGTTGAATTGTTCCAGGCCAGGCCACATCCTGGTGAATCTCTACTACACTCCCTCCAATACAATCACATCCTTCCTGTAGTGTGGTGACCAGAAGTGCACACAGAAATCCAGCTGTGTCCTAACATTATACGGTATACAGCTCCATCATAACTCCTTCCTCAGTGCCTTAACCAATAAAGGCAAGTATCCCCATACCTTCTTAACCACTTTATCTACTAGTCCTGCTGCCTTCAAGAATCCATGGATATACACACCGACTTCCCTCTGTAGCCCATATTCTACGTTCTAAACAGAACCGCTTTCACATATGCAATATACACAGGAATGGCTGCTTTGCGACCTAGGGGGCGAGAGTTCCACTGACGGAGCAGCAACAGATACCTTGAGCAGAAAATGGTTTCAGGAGTAATTGCTGCAGGATGTTGAGTTTCCGCAGAGATTAATAACACTTCATGTATCCTGCCTCTCTCAGCTAAGATGTGGCTTCCTGTTCTGGCTGCAGTCCTAGTGCCCGTCTGCACTGCTCTAGCGAACCGATATCACCACCGGCTGATCCGCTTCTACCGTCACCGATTCCTGGGCTGGTTGAGGACCTGTTTGACCGGGATCTCCCCGGAAGAACGGGCATTCCGTTATGTTTTGACCAACTCGACGCACGGGAAGCCCGAGAGTGTACTAAACACATTGGACGAGTGGTGTGGCAAATACGAGTGTGTGACCAGCACCGGGCCAGAAAAAGGTGGAGTCCACTCACTTATTCACTGTATCAAAACCTCCCGACTATCCTAGAGGATGAAAGGGTCATAAAAGCTATTCAGGACATCCAGCCCATCCTATCCCAAAACAATTCCACTGCCTCACACTGTCCTTATAGCCTTGTATTAATCCCACTGCCATGTAGCTCTATATCAATTCCAAAATTTATTCCACTACCTCACATTCTTCCCAAACTAATCCCACTGCCCCACACTGTCCACAAAGCCTTGTATCAAATCCAAACTAATCTCATTGTCACATAGCCCTACATAAATTCTAAAATTGATCCCACTGCTCCACACCCTCCCTGTAGCCTCGTATCTGTACCAAACTAATTCCATTGCCCTATAGCCATGCATCAATTCCATAATTAATGAAACTGCCCTATTCTCCCCTTAGCCATGTGTCAATCCCAAAACTAATCCTACCCTCTCCCCATGGATCTATATGAATCATTAAATTAATCCCACACTCTCCCTATAGTTTTGTATCAATCCCAAAAACTAATCCTACTGCACTCTCCCTGTGAATCACAAAACTAATCCCACTCCCATCCACAAGACCTGTATTAATTCTAAAACTAATTCCACTACCCGACTGTCTCTCCATAGTTTTGTATCTTCCTCTGCCTCATATTTATTCCACTTTCCCGCATAAAGATGGCCACAGTTATAAAGTGCATAAAAAATCAGCTGATGTGTGCACTGCAAACTGCCAGGTACAGAAATATAACACAAACCAGTTTCAGTGATGCAGACTGAGGAATAAATATTGGACAAGGTCAGATCAGGGAATGCTGTTCTCCACAAAACAATCACAAACTAAAACCACAACTGTCTTCTTAGATTATCATCTGAATTGAAGGTCAGCACTTCTAACAGTGCAGCACTCCCTCTGTACTGCACAGGGATGTCAATCTCCAGAGCTCAGAGCCTCTGAAGTGGCACTGGAACATTCATCTACTGGGGCAGAAGGTTGTAAGTGTGTGTCATCCACTTAAAAAAAACATGCAAAGTGAGTTTAATTGAGTAGCTCTTTCAAAATGCCAGCACAGACATGATGGGCCAAAGAGCTTCCTTCTGGCCTGTGGAAAACTGATCACGGGCTGCTGTTTGTAACTGTTGATGTTTTGCAGGTCAGATCCTCGAATCAGTAGTACAGCGTACTTGCCCAGTCAGGGCTCTTGAGCTGGGAACGAATTGTGGTTACTCTGCAATTCGCATTGCAAGGCACCTCAAACCCGAAGCGAAGCTGTACACTTTGGAGCAAGATCCCAAAACTGCTGAAGTGGCTGAGGAAATGATCCTGGTGGCAGGACTGAAACACTCGCAGGTAACTAAGGTTGTCCGTTACTAAAGTCCCAGTACTAGGTTTGGGGGGGAGGGTGCTATCACAAGCCCATACCCCTGTCCCATCTCATGGTTCTCATTGAAAGGGAACATTGGCAGGAGGCCATTCAGCCCAGTCAAGCCTGTTACACAGGAAATGGAAGAAGACATTCATTCATTCATTGTTCATTACACATGGGTCTTATTTGAACGGCATCAAACTTGCATTTCTGTCAGTGCAGCGTTCTCTCTCACTGCAGTGTCATACTCCGATCGCTGGAATGGGAATTGAACCCTTGCCTTCCTGATCGAAAGGCAAGTGCAATGTACTGAACCACAGAAACCAAGCACCTTGACAACTCTGGCTTCCCATCCAGTGGAACCTTTATAGCTGACAAGTGTTCATCTGTTCAAAGCCCCTCTCACTGAAATACATGGGGGGCTCATTGTACATTCAGTTCTGACAGATCTCTCATCTCCCCAGTTCCAAGTGGTTACTGGATCTCCTGCTGAGGTCATTCCTCGATTCAAGACATCACCCAGGGTGGAGACATTCGATTTTGTGTTTCTGAACCAGGGGCAGGGTGCAGACTATCTGAGGAACCTCTGTCTGCTGGAGAAGGAGGGGCTGCTGTCAAAAGGCTCAGTGATTCTGGCCAATAATGTAACTCATTCAGAGGCAGCTGGATTCCTCAGTTCGGTCCGTAGTGACCCTCACTATCGCACCGCATTCCACCCCTGCACTGCTCCTTATGAGAAGGACGTCGCTGATGGAATGGAAGAGTTAGTTTTCCTGAAGGACAATGGAGAAAGAAACTAAGTTGTACCTCACTCTCTCCCTGGAGTTGGGAGAAACGGTCAGTGTTTTTATTGAGTGGGTCTTCCTCATTTGGAGATGGCTTTCTTTGGTAAAATGAAAATTATAATCACAAATTCCAGCAGTGTAAAGTTATCCAATCAACAGACTCTAGTAAATCTCAAAATAAAAACCTTTGAAGTTCTTGCAAGTAGTTATCAGTGATAATATTCCTCAGTTTAAATGTATTGAAAATCAAAATAACACACTATTCAAGCATCAACAGAGAATGATGTGGAGGTGCCGGTGTTGGACTGGGGTGGACAAAGTTAAAAATCACACAACACCAGGTTATACCCTCCTCTAGCTTATCTCTCCACGCTTCAGGCTCTCTGCCTTTATTCCTGATGAAGGGCTTTTGCCCGAAACGTTGATTTCGAAGCTCCTCGGATGCTGCCTGAATTGCTGTGCTCTTCCAGCACCACTGATCCAGAATCTGGTTTCCAGCATCTGCAGTTATTGTTTTTAACACCAGGTTATAGTCCAACAGGCTTATTTGGAAGCACTAGCTTTCGGAGCACAGCTCCTTCATCATGTAGAGAACTAATACTTACAGTAACTTCACTGAGGTGGTGGTGGCATAATGTTAATGTCACTGGACTAGAAATTAAAAACCCCAGGCCAATGTTGCAAGGGTTTGAATCCCACACAAGGGTAAAATTTAAATTCAATGAAATCTGGAGTAAAGAATTGCCTTAATGGAGACAATGTGACCATAGCTGACTGTTGTAAAAGATCCATCTGATTCATGAACATCTTTCATAGAGGAATGTGCAGTGATTACCTGGTCTGATGACTCCAGACTGGTCTGACCACTCCAGACTGGTCTGACCACTCCAGACTGGTCTGACCACTCCAGACTGGTCTGACTCTCTGGGTAATTAGAGATGGGCAGTAAGTGCTCGCATCCTGTGGACAAATTTTTAGAAAACATCCTTCACCACTCAGCTTCTTCCAGGCAAACTGGATTCTGTCTTCATCCCAATACCTTCCTACTCACATTTCCATAACAACAGGACCAAAACAAGCAAGGCCCATTCTCAGTCTCAAGAATGGGTTTTTAAAAAACAAAAACTCTTTCCTAGGATGTGGGAGACACTGGCAAGTTCTGAAGAAAGGTCACCAGACCCAAAACATTAACTCTACTTTCTTTCCACAGACGCTATCAGACCTGCTGAGTTTCTCCAGCAATTTCTTTTTGTTTCTGCTGCTAGGACAACTGTTTTCAATTTGCATAACAATTTGGATTCATTAGGAATACAACTTGAAAATCAGCATTATCTGAAAATTTATAAAGGCATCCATACAATGGACGATTGTGACAACATACAGGGTGCAAATAAAATTGTGGAATGACTAATTTGTAAATGAATTTCAACATAAGTGAGATAGTAGATTTTGGTTGGTGGAATAAGGAACCAGCATACTTGCTGGGAAATAAGGATCTAAATAGGGTAGAGACGCAGAGTGATTTGGAGTTGCAGAAACACAAATCACTGAAATGGCAATTCTGTTCACAGGGCTGAAGAAAGTGCAAGTAAAAGCTGGGAGGGAATGAACTGAAAGGCAAAGAAGTCATTTAAGCTTGTATAGTATCTTGGTTAAAATTACATAAATACAAGATTGTAACAAATCCATCATTGGGGAGACTGTAACATCATTGGGCCTGTAATAAGGAGGTTCAGTCTACGAATATTTGATCTGGGATTGTGGGTTGTTCAAATCCTACTCCTACAGCTGGTAGAATTTAAATTCAAATTGTCTATCACTCTCAGTAATGGTGACCATGAAGCTATCATTGACTGTTGATTCACTAATGACATTTTGTTAAGAAAATCTAATTCAGTCCCGGCTACATATGCTCAAGACCCACAGTACTATATATATACTGCCGAAACAAAAACAGAAATTGCTGGATGAACTCAGGAGGCTCGGCAGCATCTGTGGAGTCAACGTTTTTGGGTCCAGTGACCCTTTAATTGCATAGTGTGGTGGTGGGAGTGGAGTTGCTGGTTAGTATACAATAGTTGGTGCGAATGAGAGTGCAAGAACATCCCCAGTTAGGCCAAGTAAGGAATGGGTAATGGTAGCCAGGGAGCAAGAAAAGTTGCTACTGATGATCATTTGAAAACAGCTCATGACATAACAAGGCCAGTGATGTGGGTGTAGGTTGAGGACATTGGAAGCGTTCAGGCCCTAAAAGTTTGCAACTTTCAGGAGTCTATACTGAGTTCAAAATGGAAAATGAGGTGCTGTTCTTCCAACTGGCATGGAGCTTCACTGGAGCACTGCAGCAGGCCAAAAGCAGATGCTGAGTAGGGAACAGGATGGTGTGTTGAAGTGACAGACAACTGGAAACTCGGGGTCATTTTTACTGATAGAACATGGGTGTTCTGCAAAAGTGGTTGCCCAGTCTGTGCTTTGTCTCTCCAACGTAGAGGAGACAGCATTGTGAGCAGTAAATAGAGGAAACTAGATTGATTGAAGTGCAGATAAATTGCTCCTTCAACTGGAAGTGTCTGGGACCTTGGAAAGTGAGGAGGGAGAAAGTATACAGATAGATGTGACAGCTTCTGCTGTTGCAGAAGTCGCTGTGGGGAGATGTTGGGAGTAGAGGAGGAGTACACCAAGGTGTTCCAGAGGGACTGGTCCTTGCAGAAGCCTGACAAGGGAAGGGGAGGCAAGGGGAATGTGTGTCTGGTGGTGGCATCCCATTGGAGGTGGTGGAAATTGCAACTAACAATCCTTTGGATGTGGATGCTGGTGGGATGGTAAGTGAGGATTGGGTTCCCTGTCACTGTTGTGGGATGGGAGAGAATGGGTGAGGCCAGAAGTCAGGAAATGCTTTTCATGCCTTGTCATCATTATCATGTAGGCTGCTTTCACCACAACCATTTACACAGTCCCCCGTTTTGTTTCTCCTCAGCTCATCATTATCCATTCCTTTGTCTGTCCAATTGCCGTTTCCGCTCTGGGGTCTGCCTCCACCTTGTTAAAAAAAAAGCTTCCCTCCCTTCCAGCACATCTTTTCCTAGCCACAATCAGCTCCAAAGGGTCACTGGATCCAAAATGTTGAGATGCTGCCAGACCTGTTGCGTTTCTCCAGCAATTTGCTTCGGTTTCAGATTTCCAGCATCTGCAACTCTGTTTTTGTCCCAGCATCAGTCCTTTTGAAACACCGGTATCCACCTTTTGCCAGTCTGAATAGTGACTGGGAATCCTACACACTGCTTTTACTTTTATAGACATTCAACTGGCTGTCTGATCCCAATTCATGGGGTCTACAATACATTAACTAAATAAAATCCTTTTCAAAGTCTGCTTCATTATCTTTGTTAACTCTCAAAATAACAAACTAACATTTTAGACAGCCCCTGGTGGTGCACTGCAAAGAACAGAATCAAACAGTTAATGGTAACCAGTAGAACCACAATGGAAACTTACCAAATCAAATTGCCACTCTAGCCCCTCCAGTGCCTGCTGGTCTCAATGCCTCGATCTTGGACATCACATGTTCCATCTCAATGTACACAGCCATAGACATGATAATTAAAGACAACTGGACACTCCACAGCTCTCTGCCTGGACATGTTAATGTCAACTTTGGCCAGTGAACCTTATCTACCCTTTGCATTACCAGGAGTTCAATAAGCTTGGTCAAGCATGAACATCCCTATGAAAGTTCTGCTGACAATTATATTTTCAGTCTCCAGATTGTTTTCTTTTGGATGCTATCAGCTTAATGTCATTGCTATAAAAGCTCACTGAGCAATAGTTTCCTGGACTTGTCTGATTTCTCCATGTTACATGTTACACAGTTAATGTTAACTGTGATGCTACCAGAGTTGAGTAGCCTGCCAAAACTTTCAGGCAAAGACGAGTCACTTGGTCAAGATACCAGAATGGAGGTAATATCTTCAAATATTTACTGCAATTTCCATATTCCAAGAAAACAGTTGTCACAGTTTAATTACTCAAAAAAGGTTTACAAATTTTATTGTAAAAGCACAAAATATACATTAGGCAGTTCAAGCAATAAAAGGAAGAAACATACAAATATATAAAAACACCATGATCATTGGGCCAGGGAAAAATCATTAAATAGGGTAGAAAAATATACTGCAGTCCTTAACTGGAATAGACAAAGGGCAAGTTCAAATATTTACCACACAGCCTCTTTTCAGTAAGAGTAAAAGTCAGGGAAATATTTACAAAATCCTTTCAATGAATGAACACAAAACTAACAACATTTACCCCTTACCATGCTCCAGGGTCCAGTCCTGGGGCAGTGAAGCACAAAGGTCAACATTTCATGTGAAAGTCTTTGGTTTTCTAACCATCAGTTCACAAACACACAAGACACACACACACACCATCCTGCATTAACAAATCTGTAGGAGGCCTCAGGTTTTCTTTGGGGGGGGGGGGGGGGGAGTGTCAGAGTGTCAATCCAGGTTAGGTATTTCAAGCAGCAAGGTCATGTTCTCAATTGTTCACTCCATTTGATCTCTTCAGCCAATGTCTCCCAAGAAACCACTCAGAATGCTGGACATGACCTTCGATATAGACACCCAACCTCCTCTAGATGATTGATGAGATCTAGAACAGAAAGTAACTGTGTCAGTAATATACAGATTAACGTCAAGCTTTGGTTGTCTTTCCACACAACCTACAAGTAGAACATCAATACCAAGTGGCACTGATAATGATGCCAAGAAACAAATACTACAATGTATAGCACAGACACACCAACACACAACCCAGTGTTTATATATCATGGGTCTACTCCCATCATTTTGTATCATCTCCACTCGCATATCCTTTTTCCTCGTTCACACACTTACCTAACTTCTCTCTTCAGTGCAAAGTAGAGGCATTTGGAAAGCCACGTCCTCAGGATGTGTTAAAATACAACACAACCAACAAAGCGTAGTCGCTATCATAACTGTTGAAATGCTGCAGCAATAAGCACCGGCAGCAACAAGAGGGAGGGAGAGAGAGAGAGAGAGACCTGCATTTACATAGCACCCATCGTGACCATTGAGTGTCTCAAAGGAACAGCAAGTTCCCACAAAATTGATAATGATCAGACAATCAACATTTTCAAACAAACAGACTGACATTACATGGAAGTTTGCCCTGTCTGAAAATGTTGACAAGCTCGAAAAGTAAATTTGATCATTTTTGTGGGAAAGAATCTCTTTGGGAAGTCACAGGCACTGTTTTTGTATCACTCAGATTGTCTGTGAGAATACCTCTGGCAAAAACACATCCATTCTGACAACAGGACTAAAGAAACCACACCCTGGTTGAGCTACAGGAAGCACCTGGCATGGATGTTAATAAAAGTCATTCTACATTGAAAGGGAAAAAGGCAGCTATGGAGAAAGAACTGTGGGGAATAGTTTCAATTGGATATCTCTGGTGAAGAGCTGGCACAGCATGATGGGTCAAGCTGCCTTCTTCTCACTATATCCTTGATTTGAAGAATTATATTGATTTTGATCACATATTGGGGAGGATCTCAATATCTAATCTAACAGGATAGATCACCTCTCACTTTTCTATCAGCGGATAGGGAAATTTGAAGCTTTGTCTAGTCCCAAACCCCAAGTGAACTTGTTCCCATTAAAATTTAATATTTTTCTTTGTCCTTCCTCCAGGCTTCATTGTCTCTCAAATCCACAATAAGAACAAATTCTGGCAGTGCCTAATAGTGTGCACAGTCATGACTCCAAAAAGTAAGAATGCTAGTTCAAACCTCACTCCAGCCATTTGAAAAGACCCCAGAAATACATTTTTAAAAAACACACTTGCCTCAGCAAAACAAAAACGCAAAGTTGTCAGAACGCTAATTGCTTCACGAATGCTTCCTTTTAGAAGTAGAGTTATCATTATCAGGTCTGAACCTATACATGACTCGAGTTACACCCCAATCTGCAGGTAAATCCCTGCCCTCTGGAGAAATGGGTTCAAACCTTCTTTATACCTTCTGGAATTTAAATTTAATTAATAAATCTGGAATATAAAAGCTAGTCTCCGTAATGGTGACCATATGACCACTGGATCATCATCAGAACCCATCTGATTCACTAATGTCCTTCAAGGAAGGAAATTAGCCAGTCTTACTTGGTCTGCCCAATATGTGACTCCATACCACAGCAATGTAGATGAACTCTTAACTATCCTCTTGGCAATTAGGGATGGGTGACAAATACCAGGAATACCCAAGCTTACAAAATGTATTTTAATAAGTATTTTAAAGATGGCTAACACTTTAGCAGGCAGTTACAGATGGACAGTAGGAATCAGTCTTGCCAGTGATACCTGCAAGTCAAAATGCATTTTGGTTTCAAAAGACAATGCATTTTGGTACAGGACAAGAGGGTTTAAAAGAAAAACAGAAATTACTGGAAACACTCAGCAAGTCTGGCAGCATCTCTGGAGACAAAGCGGAGTTAATGTTTCAAGTCCGCTGTAACTCATCAGAATAATTCTGAAAAAGGATCACTAGACCCAAAATGTTGTGTCTGCTTTCTCTCCACAGATGCAGAGTTTTTTCCAGCAGTTTCTGTCATGGTTTCTGATTTCCAGCAGCTGCTATTGTGTGTTTTTTTTAGGACACAAGACCCCTTGCAGAAATATTTGCATCATCAATAATTACAGGTGAGGGTAGCTAATGTTGTACCTTTGTTTAAGAGAGGTTGTAAGGAGAAACCAGGAAACTATAGACTTGTGAGTCTGACTTCGGTTGTGGGTAAATTGTTGGAGGCGATCATAAAGGACATTTATGGGCATTTAGGGAGGCAAAAATTGGTGAGGGATAGTTAGCATGGTTTTGTGCGAGGAAAATAGTGTCTTTCAAACTTGTTCCGGTTTATTTTTTAAAGGAAATTATCAAAAAGATTGATGATGATAGCGTAGTAGATGTTGTTTATTTGGATTTTCGTAAAGCCTTTGACAGAGTAACACATGGTAATATTAGGTTACATGGGATTCATGGTGAGCTTTCCAAATGGCTACATAACAGCAGGAGACAGAATAATTAGAGGGATTACTGCTGCATGGTAATAGTGTAGGGATATAAAGACAAAAAAAGGCATTAGAAGCAATTTGTTTTTACGCATAGGGTGGTTTGCATGGAATGAACTTCCTGAGGAAGTGATGGTTGGGGCATAATTACAACATTTAAAAGATATTTGGGTAAGTACATGAATAGGAAAGATTTGGGAGGGATATGTGGCAGGAGCAGGCAGGTGGGACTAGTTTAGTTTGAGATTACGTTCAGCATGCATTGGTTGGACCAAAGGATCTGTTTCTGTGCTGTATGACTCTAAGAGGGTAACTGCAGTGCCAATGAGTGGGAACACCACAAATGCTCAGTGACATGATAATCACTCACTCACCATTAAACCAGTCGATGGAAGTCCAGCTCTGTCCCATCTCTCTGCTCCGTGGCTTCCTGCACCACAGGGAGATGCCTGGTTCCACTCCCAGGACGACCACACCCAGGAAACCTGTCCCCAGGCGGCACTCCGATCCCATCCCCCTCGCTGCCGCTAAAGATACTCCTCCGACCCGAAAAGTTGAGGAGAAGCTCGGGGCTCGATTCCGCATACGCCTCGGCTTTCTGAGAGAGCAGGAGCTGGAAAAGGGCACTCATCTCAGTCAAGAGAGACCCTTTGACAGCAGACTCCTCTGTCTCGGCATAAAGCTCCATCGAGTTTTTGCCGAAGGTTGAGAAAGTGGTCTTCTCACCATTGCAAATGGGCGGAGAATTCTCAATTGGCTCTGGCTTGAAGACATTCTCCTTGTAATCCAATGGTAATGGTGACGGTAACATCCAGCACAGCTCCTCCAGACTCAGCTCCTCACCTGTGCTGGCCCTCGCTCCCAATTCTGGAACACAGGAAATGTGAATAACTGAAACTAGAGGGGCCAAACATACCAAGGCGGGGTACTCTTGCAATAATGACACTGGAATAATATCCTAGAAACACAGGCTAACTCTCTAGGCAACGTACAGAGGTGGGGAGAGTCCAATCAGTTCTAAAGAAGATATATCAAATCCAGAAGCATTAAAGACAGTGGAATATCTACTCTCTGCTATTTCTATTTGACTGGGTTGGCACGGTAGTTCAGTGGTTAACACTGCTGCCTCTCAGCACCAGGAACCCAGGTTCGATTTCAGCCTCAGGTGATCATCTGTGCGGGGTTTCCACGTTCGCCCAGTGTCTGCATGGGTTTCCTCCAGGTGCTCTGGTTTCTTTCCACAATTCAAAAGTGTGCAGGTTAGGTGAATTGGCCATGCTAAATTGCCCATAGTGTTCAGAAATGTGAAGGTTAGGTACATTAGCTAGGGATAAATGTAGAGTAGTAGGGGAATGGGTCTGGGCAAGATACTTCTTTGGATGATTTATGTGGACTTGTAGGACAGAATGGCCTGTTTCTACACTGTAACGATTCTATGAGTAACTCTTTCTCTCTCTCCATAGATACTGCCAGACCTGATTTTCTCCATTAAGTTTCAGAATTTGAGCATTCTCGGTATTTTGATAATTCCCTGGGGATGTGGGTTCAAATCCAAACACAGCAGCTGGGGCTTTCAAGACTGCCAGGGTCAAGCTGACCCAGAGACTCCCCTCACCTGGTGTTGTCCAGCCTCCCCTAGACAGCAGATCATTCAGTCCCTCTTCAAGCAGACGGTCAATGGGCGAGTTTCTACCGGTATCACAATCGCTGTCTCCCTCCTCGCTCTCTCCCTGACCGCTGTCCTTCAGACTCGTCCCATCAGCTTCCTGCATTGCTGCCCTGTGATACAGGTAGAAAGACAACAACCACCTTAATCTGATATGCCCAGGAAGAGATTTAAAATGTGGATAGCTAGAAAATAATTGGGGAAGGAATAGAAAAGGAAAGGGGTGGGAAACTGAAAGAGGGAATGAGCTACACTATAGAGAAAGAGAGAGAGTTGAACAAATTGTATAATTCTTTCAATAGGCCATTAAGCCTCTTTTTGTGATCCATAATTTTGTTTAATTAATTTGCATTTATACAGCATCTTCAACTCCAAAGGTGCAAGTAGGCAGATAAACGTGGGACCAGGCCATGGGTACTGAAGGGGAAGCAGGTCTACGTCAAAGTGATGCTTCACTGTGACCAATGTAGAAGATGTCTATTGCAACTTAGATACCATTGTGGTACTAAATGCAAAATCAATTCCCATAGCCAGGGAGCTCTCTGCAGCATCCTGGTCAACTTTTATCCCTCTGATCACTTACCTCATCGCCATTTGTGAGATCTTACTGTGGGCAAATTGGCGGCTATGTTTCCCCACACTGCAACTGTGACTAAACTTCAAAATTACTTCACTGCCTGCCAACCACTTTGGGTCAAGCATCTGGAGGATGTGAAAGGTGCTGCATGGGTGCAAGTCTTTCATGCTATTAGTAACGCAGTGAACCTGCTGCTTGGAAGCCAAGAATGTGCGCTAAAACCCAGTCTGGATGTCCGGGAGGGAGAAGAGGGGACAGACGGACAGTCTTCTTCTCTCTCCTTGCTTCAAGGAGAAAGTGATTCTGGGAAGGGTGACAAAGTGGGGTATATGTTACCCTAACATTTCCATTCAGCATCTCCACAGCAGGTACAACAGGGAACTCAACTGGTCTGACAGCCACAACAAATGTTGCTGGAACCAATGTAGCCTCTCCCCCAAACTCAAACCCAAAAGCATTTCAGAGTCAAAGGTGTACTTTTTTAAAAAAAGTGTAGCCACTGTTGTAATGTAGGAAGTACAGCAGCCATAGATAGCACAGCAAGATTCTGTGACACACTCATAATTCTATTTTTTGGTGATGCTGGTTGGAAAAAATATTGATCCAGAACACTGAGAACTCCCGAACTCTTTGTCCAAGTAGTGGCCTGGAATCTTTTAAAGGAGAGCAAACTGGAGCTCGAATCATGCAAGACGCCTGAACGTCAGTGCCTTCAGCAATATAGTACTCCCTCAGGGGAGCGTGGAACCATAGTGAGCTGGGAGTGTCCAAGGGGGACTTGAACCCATAACCTTCTGACCCAGAGATGACAGTGCTACCCACTGAGCCAAGACTGACACCATCACTTGCAAGTACTTTGACTATAAAAGGAAATGTTCCATAAAACCATTCATGGAATCAAAAGAATACAGTAAAAGATGGCCATTCAGCCTATCAAGTCCATGCTCACTTTTATCCAGCAGTCCAATTACACCCACTGCTTTGCTCTTTCCCAATCCCCTGCAACTTACCTCTCCTTACACTTTTTTTTTTTCTCTAATAGTTATCCACGCTTTTAAGGCAACTACTGAATCAGCAACTGTTCTATGGACATGCAAGCTCATGGCAGTGTCTGAACTGTTGCTGCTACCAACCTCTTTCAAGTGTCAGCAGCTTGGTTTCCTATGGTGGAGGAAAACCACTTCCTGATCTAACTAGAAGAGTGACCTATTATTGACAAGATGCGGTTTATTGCATGTCAGCAAGTAGGTGCAGGTTACATTTACCTGATCAACATTATGAATGACTGTGATTGACCAGATGTTAGGACTTACTCCATTGAGATCCTAAGGTATTCTGCCCAAAAGTCCATTTGGCAACACCTAAGTGGGTTTATGGCATTATTAACTCCTTCAGACCCTTTTATTACAGTAAGCAGGGGCTTGGGCAGATTTCAAGGGCCCTGCTTTGTCCCTTATTCAGGACACCAATCCCGGTTCCAAGTATAGCAACTCCACCCTCAACCCAAGCCACAGCTATTAGGCCCTGACGTACTCCCTGTCCTAGGCCCTGTCTATAACCACTGCATTATTATTCCACATCCTAAACATTCCCAATATGTATCAATCTCACATTGTATCACCTTGAATTATTAACTCTTCCAAAATTGCAAACAGCATCTTTGTGCCGAGAATATGGAAGAGACTTGATAAGAGAACATACCTGTAGTTCTTCAAATATTTATTTCCTCGAAAATTTGGCTTAGCTTGGAACTGTCCTTGGTGTAATAAGGAAAGCAGCTGGGAGATTTGCTATAAAACAGAAAAGGAAAAGACCATTTAAATGTCACAACATCCCCCCCAATATACACGTAGCCTATTCATTTCTGGAGGCAATCAGTTGGTCTTAACTTTTAAAAGTGTACTCAAAACTAGCAGCTTAGTAGTTGAGTCTCACTACATACAGTGAGATTGTTCTAATACTGAACTACCAACCCAGAGGACCACAGTTCAAATCCTACCATGTTAGTCATAGATGTACAGCACGGAAACAGACCCTTCGGCCCAACCCGTCCATGCCAACCAGATATCCCAACCCAATCTACTCCCACCTGCCAGCATCTGCCCATATCCCTCCAAACCCTTCCTATTCAGATACCCATCCAGACACCTTTTAAATTGTTGCATTTGTACTACTCACCACCACTTCCTATGGCAGCTCATTCCATACACGCACCACCCTGAGTGAGCAAGTTGCCTCTTATATCTTCGCCTCTCACCCTAAACCTATGCCCTCTAGTTCTGGACTTCCCCGCCCCAGGGAAAAGACTTTGTCTATTTACCTATCCATGCTCATGATTTTGTAAACCTCTATAAGGTCATCCTTCAGCCTCCGATGCTCCAGGGAAAACAGCCCTACCCTATTCAACCTCTCCCTATAGCTCAAATCCTCCAACCCTGGCAACATCATTGTAAGTCTTTTCTGAACCCTTTCAAGTTTTACAACATCGTTCTGATAGGAAGGAAACCAGAATTGCACACAGTATTCCACCAGTGGCCTAACCAATGTCCTATACAGCCACAACATGACCTCCCAACTCCTATACTCAAGACTCTGACCAATAAAGGAAAGCATACCAAACACCTTCTTCACTATCCTATCTACCTGCAACTCCACTTTCAAGGAGCTATGAACCTGCACTGTCTGGGAAATATAACTTTTTTTAAATTCTGGAAATAAATAATGTCAACCAAAATGAGCAGGAGGTATTGCATTGTCTTTAAATCTCAGGTGGTTATTTAATGTCCATTTAGTGAAGGAACCTAGCCTGGCCCGAATCTATGTATACCTGCAGTCCTTCTTCAATGTGTGTCACTCTTACCTACTCATCTGACAAGAGAACTGATATCAAACCAGCTACCAATGTTTCAAGAATATGGCCCACCAGCACCTTCTGAGCACAACTACAGATACACAAGGGAAGCCAACGCCGTAGTGATAATAATCAGTGAGGCTAATCCAGAGTCCCACGACTCTCATTCTAGTGACATGGGTTTGAATCAATGGCAGATGGCGAAATCTGAATTCAATAAAAACTTGTAATTAAAAAGCTAGACTAATGCCAAAAATTTAAAAACCCCACATAGTCACCCAAATCCACAACCACCACCATGTAGAAGGTCAAGCGGATCAGATACATGGGAAGAGCACCCCCTGAAGTTCGCCTCCAAGCCACTCACCATCCTGACATGGAAATATATCTTGATGGATCAATTGACCTAATTCTGTTCCTACATCTTATGGTTCCTGATCAGAGTGTGGGTCCTGTTAATCCAGATGAGGTGGCTGTAGCGAGATCTGCAGCATTGAAATATTCTCATCATGGTTAGCCTCAAATTGCTGCTTTAAAAAGGTGGCATGATCCAGTTTACATGAATCACTCACTGTGTTAAACCCACTCAATAAATTCCAGTGACCTTTACAGAAAGAGGCACACATAAAGGAAAGGTTAAGCACCAGTGGACAAGGGAAATAATTTTAAAAGCCACTGGAATGTTTTACTTGGAATACAAGTACAACAATGGGTGCAAGTTATGTTAAAGCCGTTCAGAACTCTGGTTAGCCCCATCTGGAAAATTGCATTCCTGGGCACTGCACTTCAGGAAGGATGTAGTTCATCATAATGATGCCCAAAAGGTTAGATTATAGGCCAGGTATACACTGGATTTGCAGTCCCTCGAGTATCAAAAGGGGAGAACTGACCCCCAGCCTTAACAGCTTTTGCTTTCTTTATGTTTTATGGAGGCGGCGGGGTGAGCGAAAGCGAGAGAGAGCGATATGGTAGTGGCAGCAGGAAGAATGTGAGGAAGACTGTGTTGCAAATTTCCACTCCCCTTTGTAGGAGGAAGTGCTTCCTGACATGACCTCTGAACAGCCTGGCTTTAACTTTAAGGGCACGTCCCTCGTTCTAGATTTTCCCCCAGAGGAAACAATTTCTTTGTATCCACCCATCAACTCTTTTAACCACCTTAAACACCTCAATCAGATTATCTATACCCACAGCCAGCGCAATGTTGACACAGGGACATTAGGCCATGAGCTGCAGGAAATTTAATTAACCTTCCCTGGCATTGGCAGAACTTTATTTGTACACATCTGGAGCGGAGATTCATTACTGGGAGAACAATGTGGTGAATTTATCCTGCTTTGTACAGGATTCCTGCAAGAATGATTCCCTGACTACAGCTGCGATCAGCCTCTTGCCAGTGAAGTGAGTTAATCAACCACATGAAGTGAAAAGCATTGGGAATTAAGAAGGTGGGATTTTCCAAATAGCGATGTTGTCCAGAAACAGTTAATGGGCTATTATAACATTTTCCAGTTGCTGCACAAGAACAGGCAGGTAGTGCAGTGGACACTGTCCCTGTGCCTGAGAGTCTGAAGCTCTAGGTTCAAGACCCACCCCAGGACATGATGGCAGAGGAAAGGCCAAACAGGTCACGTATCAACTTGTAAGTCATTACAATACTCTGACAGCGAGAGCAGGAGACTCTCCTGGCCTGTCTTCAAATGGAAAGAAATTGGACCCTCTACCATCACAATCCATAGCACCAGATCACAACTTAAATGTCGCCGTAGCAACTAGGACTCTGAATGAACTAAAACATCACAGGAACAAAAAAAAAGGAATCTAGTGATGTGTCTTGAGCTTCTTCTCCCAATTAGATAATGATTGATCTTTAAATGTACTCAAGACGGATTTAAGGTGGGGGTGAATAGATTTCTGAATACCAAGAGTTATGGGGATGGAGTGGGCAAAGGCACAGAAGTGTTTGATCAGTCATGATCGTACTGAATGGTGGAGCTATTCAATGTTTCAAGTAACATTCGTGCCATATAAATGCTAGGCAATGACTATCTACAATAAGAGGCAATCTAACCATACCTTGATAATGCCACCATCACTGAATTTCCCACTATCAACATGCTGGAGGTTTCCATTAATCATAAGCTCATCTGGACTTCCTACATAAACAAAATGGTTAAGAGAGCAGGCCAGGTGTTAGGAATACTGCAACTTGTAACTCACCTCCTGACTTCCCATAGCCTGTCCACCAGTCGACAAGGCACAAGTCAGGAGTGTAATACAACACTCCCATTTGTTTGGATGAGTGCAGCTCCAACACTCAAAGCTTGACACTATCTAGAATAAAGTAAAACAGTTGATGGCAACACATTCACAAGCCTCCATTTCCTCCACCGATACTCAGTGCACTGCAGAAATTCAAAGATCTTTAGACTGCATCTATCAAATCCACGACTACTTCCATCCAGAGGACGAGGGGAGTAGACACATGAGAACACCACCACCTACAAGTTCCCCTCCAAGCCACTTACCATCCTGACTTGGAAATATATCGACATTCCTTCACTGTCGCTGGGTCAAAATCCTGGTAGCATTGACAGTCTACCTACAGCAAACGGACTACAATGATTCAAGAATGCAGCTCATCACCTCCTCCTCAAGGGCAACTAGGAATAGGCAATAAATGCTGGCCCGACTAACATCATCATGTTCCAAGTGTGAATTAAAAAATATTCTAATAGAACCACCTCAGCACCATATCCCTTATTACCTTTGCTCAACAAAACTCCAATCATCTCAATCATCAAACTCCATATGAACCCAAACACTAAGAGGTTGTTTTGGGAGAAAAAAAAAGTTCCAGGTTTCCACTGTGCTGAACGTGAACATGTGTTTTCTGACATCAATTTTGGACCATCTTGTGTTGGATTCTCCCACACCAAATAACGTGTCTGCGTTGAGCCTTTTAGCATTTTAAACACTTCAACTTCTGTACTCAACATACTACAAGCCTAGTCTATGTCCTGGTCTATAACTTAACCCTTTTAGTCCATATAATTTCGGTAATTCTGAACTGCACTCTGTGCAAGGTCAACAAATCTCTTCTAAAAGGCACTGCCCAAAAATGCATGCAGTATTTAGGATGGGGAATTATCACTTCTTTGCATTCCAGTCCAGGAGTTAAATGCAACATGCCAGTAGCACTTTTGATTACTGTTTGTAATCCAGCATTAGCTTTTAATACAGTGACTGTTGGAAATATTCACGTGATGAGTTAGTATCTGAATAGGAAGAAACAGTCTCCCCTATGACTTTCGCTGTTACCATCTCTGATTTCCTCACTATCAATATCCTTGGTGGGGTGGGGAGAGAGAAAGAAACAGACAAAAAAGGAGAAAAATAGACAGTTAGAATCTTAAAATCTCTACAGCATGGAAGCAGAACATTCACCCCATCAGTTCACACCCACCCAGATCCACATCCCTACCCCTGCACTAGCAGTGGTGGGATACATATCTGTGGCCTCTGCAGAGGCTGGACAGACAAGGAGAGAAAGACAGAGTGGACCAGGAACTGAAATAACCAACCTTATAATTCTGCAGCTATAAGAACAAGAGGTGTCCCTTGATCCCCACATTTCTTTGCCCCTCCATGATCCACATTTTTAATGATATGATATTCATTTCAAACTGAGAAAGAGGATGCAAGATAATAATCTATCTAGATTTGTCTACAAAATTCTAGTGTGTAAATTCTATACAAGATTGTGGCAAGCTAAATAAAAACATCAATCTCACTGTCAACATTGAAATATTAAAAATGACAGAAAACGTGCAATGTTAGAACTCCACTAAGTCAAGTCAGAATGAATTCTCATTTCCTCCTGTTGTGATTAATAAATAATAAAGCCTCAGTGAAGC
This sequence comes from Chiloscyllium plagiosum, assembly GCF_037043375.1. Classification (NCBI taxonomy): domain Eukaryota; kingdom Metazoa; phylum Chordata; class Chondrichthyes; order Orectolobiformes; family Hemiscylliidae; genus Chiloscyllium; species Chiloscyllium plagiosum. The sequence goes on from NW_028270154.1 coordinate 12,785,789, forward strand.
CTACAACTGAGATTTCACACACTAATTTCAAAATCCTTCCCAATCATGAGAAGAATGGCATCAGGATATATTCTCAAATGCTGCATTTTTTTTGTGGGATGTGGTGTAACTGGGGGAAACTGAGCATTTGTTACCCCTCCTTAATTGCCCTTGAACTGAGTGGTTCACTCAGCCGTCTCAAAAGGGTAGTTAAGAGTCAACCATATAGCTGTCGGTTGGGAGTCACGTGTAGGCCAGATAAAAGGTGACAGATTTCCTTCCCTTAAGAATATAAGTGAACCAGATGGATTTTTTTTTTTTAAAAAACAACAAATCGATGATCATTATCACAGTCACCAGTGAGAGCAGCTTTATAGTCCAGCTTTCATGAACTGAATAAGTGGTGTTTTACTGGATGGCAATCAGTAGCAAATGGTGGGCCTCAGGGATCAGTATTGGGATAATTGTTTACAATGTACGTAGATGATTTAAGAGTTGGGGACCAAGTGTAGTGTATCAAATTTCACAGATGGCACAAAGATGAATGGTACAGCAAAGTGTGCAGAGAGATATAGATAGGTTAAGTGAGTGGGCAAGGGCCTGGCAGATGGAGTACAATGTTGGTAAATGCGAGGTCATCCATTTTGATAGGAATAACAGCAAAATGGACTTATGATGAAAAATTGCAGCATGTTGCTGTACCGAGGGACCTAAGTATCCTTGTGCATCAATCACAAAAAGTTGGTTTGGAGGTGAAGGTGGTAATTGAAAAGACAAATGGAATATTGCCCTTCATTGCTACAGGGATGAAGTTTTAAAAAATGGGGAAGTTACACTGCAGCTGTTTGGGTGCTGGTGAGGTCACATTTGGACTTTTTTTGGGTAAGTTTTGGTCTCCTTACTTGAGGAAGGATGTACTGGCACTGAAGGGGATGCAGGGGAGGTTCACTATGTTGACTCAAAAGTTGAGAAGGTTGCCTTATGAGGAGAGATTGAGTACACTGGAACTGCGGGAGCGGGGGGAATCTTATAGGAAGATATAAAGTTATAAAGGGAATAAAAAATAGAAGCATGAAAGTTGTTTCCACTAGCAGGTGAAACTAGAACTGGGGGCATAACCTCGAAATAAAATGGGAGCAGATTTAGGATCAAGTTGAGGAGGAACCTCTCCAGAGGGTTGTGAATCTGTGGAATTCCCTGCCTGGTGAAGCAGTTGAGACTCCCTTGTTAAATGTTTCTAATGCAAAGCTAGGTAGATTTTTGAACAGAAAAGGAACTAAGGGTTATGGTGAACGGGCAGTGAGTGGAGCTGACTCCTCAAAGGTTAGCCATGATCGTATTGAATGGCGGAGCGGGCTTGTTGGGCTAGATTGCCTACTATGGCTCCAGGTTAAGTTCTTTTAAACTTAAATCGCACTAGCTGGCATAGGGCTGGCAAGGGGCTGGAAGAACACAGCAAGCCAGACAGCATCAGGAGGGACAGAGGTCGACTTTCGGGTGTAACCCTTCTTCAGGACTGCTTTTAAAAAATAGTTGGGCATGGTAGGACTGGTCAGCAACGGTTTAGCCTGGCTCTCTGCATCACAAAGCCTGTGTGTCACCTTCTCCGCAATCAGTGATGCAGATCTCACACTGGCAACAGCTTCCTGCTCAGTCTGTCACAGGGAGCACACTTGTGATGCAATGGTAGTGATGCTGGAAAAGCACAGCAGGCCAGGCAGCATCCGAGAAGCAGGAAAATCAATGTTTCAGGCAAACACCCTTCATTAGGAATGAGGCAGGGAGTCTCTGGGGTGGATAGATAAATCAACCCCACCTCCATCCACCTATTGCACTCATAACTACCTTCTCCCCAGCCCCACACCCCTATTTATCTCTCCACCCAGAGGCTCCTTGCTTCATTCCTGATGAAGGGCTTTTGCCCGAGACGTCGATTCTCCTGCTCCTCGGATGCTGCCTGACCTGCTGTGCTTTTCCAGCACCACTCTAATCTTGTCTCTGATCTCCAGCCCTCACTTTCGCCTATGCAGTGGCAGTGTCCCTACCTTTGAGCCAGGGTTTCAAGTCCCAACTGATCCAAAATGATGCAACAGGACGTCTCTGAACAGTTGGATTAGAAAATATCTAGAATGTGGGCTCACTGCTCAGATCATAAGAGATACAGGCGAGCATTTGCCGTGGGGCAGTGGCAGTGCCCCTCTCTCTGGGTCGGGGGAGGTGCAAATTCAGTAACAACATCCCTAAGTTAGGAAGTAAGTATCTCCCGCTCCTCTTACCTGAACGTGTGGCGAGACCTGCGTGAGTTCCAGGGTGCAATCCGAGAAGCCAGCCATGGACAGTCGGACCAGTTCCCTCAGCAGCTGACGATGCTGGGAGTCCCGCTCCCTCCTGAGGGTGGGATAGGCTTTCTCCAGCCCCGGCCCCGGCCTCTCCTCGGGGGTTGGCTGGGGCGGAGGGGGAGGAGAGGCGGACGGTGGTCCGGCGTTCGCCCCTCGCCGGCTCCGTCCTCCGCCCGGCCGGAGGAGGGTGATTTCCGCCTTCTGGATCTGCCGGGGCGGTCTCTTCGGCTGCAGCCGGTAGGCGGTCTCGGCTCGGCGGCAGTTGTAGGCCCGGGAGTCCCGCTTGTCGGCCGCGCACCGGGCCCGCACTGCCAGCAGGGCGGGCAGCAGTAGCAAGGCGGCGGCTCCCAGCGCCCCGAGGCACAGCACCGTGACGGTCGGAGGGCCCAGGCTCTGGCCAGCGAGGGTCGGGTCGCTGGCGGCGGCGAACGACAAGGTGAAGGTGGCCTCGGAGGAGAGCGGAGGGCTGCCGCGGTCCCATGCCCGCACCGTCACGGCCCAGTCTCCGGGCTGCAGTACGCAGGCGCGGATCTCCCCGCTGCTGCTGTCGATGGAGAAGGCCCCGCCTCCCGCCGCGAGCTCGTAACGGACCTCGGCGTTTGCAGACGAGTCGGCGTCCTCCGCCTGCACCCTGGTCACCACGTGACCGCCGCGTTGCCATGGAGATGGCGGCCTCCCGCTCGGAGCTCCCTCGGGCTCGCACTCCCCGGCCGCCTCGAGCGGCACGGTGATCACCAACGAGCCCGGCGAGGTGAAGACCGGCCGGTTGTCATTCACGTCGTCGATGTCAAGCCTGACTGGCACCGTGGAGCTGGCCGGGGGCTCGCCGCCGTCCTGGGCCTCCACCAAGAACTCCAAGGCCCTCAGCCGCTCGTAGTCGAACGACACCCGTGTGTAAATGGTGCCCAGCTCGGGGTGAACGCCGATCAGTGAGGAGACGGGGAGCCCCGCCGAGGACGAAGAGTCCACAATTGAGTAAGTGATTCGGCCATTGGCGCCCTGGTCCCTGTCAGAGGCCGTCACAGTCAGGATCGTGATGTTGGGCGCTTCATTCTCTGGGATGGACACCCGGTAGGCGCTCTCTGCAAACACCGGGGCGTTATCGTTCACATCGACCACCTTTACGGTGATGAGGATGGGGGGTGAGGCGGGGATTGCACTCCCGTCCCTCAGGGTGACCAGCTTCAGGTGGTACTCTGCCCTCTTCTCTCGGTCCAGGCTGGCCTGGCTCACCATCAGGTAGTTGTCCTGGTAGGTTCTCACCAGCTGGAAGTCTCCCCGAGCCTCCAGCTGGCACTCCAGCTGGCTTCCAGCCTCCACCAGAGCAATGGGCGAGTTTGCTGCCAGTCCCTCGGGCACCAAGATAACCTCAGGGCCTGCTCTCGACGCTCTGACTCCATTGGCCCCCACGTCACCCAGAGCTTGGAAATCATAGTATGTTAAAAAACAAAAAGAAAGAATGAAAAATGTGGTTTGAGTTAACAAGGGCACCTCGCGTTTCCAAATCAATTCCCGAGGTGCTCTGGGAATGGCGGTCAAACTAAAGCTGAGACTGAGCTACATCAGGAGATTTGGGTGGAGGGGTCCAGGTCAATGTGGTTGGTTTTAAGGTGGGGAACAACAAAACAGAGTTGAGGGGAGAATTTCAGAGAAGACATCGCATCCAATGTGCCGGGGCAACAATAGAAATCGGGGATACTCAAGAGGCTAGAATTGTAGAGGCGCACAGATCTGAAGGGGATCTTAGTGGTGGAGGAGGGGTTTGGAAGCAAGGATGTGAATTTGGAAATCCTCTAGCAACTTACATAAGCTGAAATGTAATACATACTTCCTACACTTCCCCAAAGTCAGTCGGTGGGTGGGTGCACTTTTAAAACTTTCCAGTAGTGTGCAGGTCTGAATTGCTGTGCTCTTCCAGCACCACTGATCCAGAATCTGCCTGAAACATTCCCCACCTCCAGCTCCTTGGATGCTGCCTGACCTGCTGTGTTTTTCGAACACCACACTCAGCTCTGATCTCCAGTCCTCACTTTCTCCTAGCAATCCCTCTTGGTCCAGGTAACCAACTTGTTCGCATTGTGGAATGGTGACTCAGAAGGCAGACAGATGCTGGCAGCAATAGTTAGAGCAGAGATGGTGCTCTAATCAGGTTGGTCAACCACATTGGCTGAAACTGTAGCATGAAGACCTACTAGACCCTATTCCTAAACCTCAGGCATCTGCTTCCCAGTGTCAACAAAGCCATTCTCATCCTAATAATTCTGACTGAGTGCAAACCTGGCCCCTGCCCCACCAACTCCCAGGGTCATAGTCTCCACCTCACATTTCTACCTCCTACCATGGACATATGCTAAGGATCTCATAACGCTCTCCTAACAACCTCTTACCCTCTAAAACTGAACTCATCCAAGTCTGTACTGTCCTATTGGCTAACTCACACTGTCCCCATTCATCCATAACCATAGTACCAGGCCATGATAACCCCTTAGAGGGAATCTAAGCACTTCTTCTTGACATTCAGTAGTATTACAATCACCTAATTCCCCACTAGCAAAACTCTGGAGGCTACCACAGCCAAGATGTTGACTGGATTATTTATCTATTGCTTCAACAGCATGTCAGAGGTTAAGAATCCTGCTGTAAGTAACTCACACCCTGACTCCTGCCTGTTCACAATCTACAAGACATAGTCATAGATGTGATGGAAAACTCAACTTGCCTGGATGAGTGTACATTCTACACCACCCAAGAAGCTTGACATCATCTCGGGCAAAGCAGTCCATCTCATTTCCATCCTATTCCAACATCTTTAACAATCTCCCTCCATTTATCTACAAGATGCACTGCTACAACTCTCAATAGCTGTTTAAAGCACCTTTTGATCTCACAATGACCTATAAGGATAAAGGTGGAGGATCCCAGAAACAATAGGACCGCCAAGATCCCCTCCAAACCATACACAATCTTAACTTGAAATTCTATTGCCATTTTGGGCACAAAGTTCTGGAACTTCCTTCCAACAGCAATATGAGTGTCCCTTCAGCACATGGACATCAGTGGTTCAAGTCAGCAGCTTACCACCATCTCAAATGCAATTAGCACAGTCCATGTACATGAACAATGAAGCAAAATTAACACAGAACCACACAAGGTGACATTGACAAAAGCTTGGTAAACAAAGCAGTTTTTAAAAGGAGCATCTTAAAGAAGGGATGGGAAAGTGAAAATGGTGAGGTTTTGGAAGGGAATTCCAGATCTTGGGGCCCTTGCCAAGACTGCAAAAGTTGGAGCAATGAAAATCAGTACACATTAAAGATCATAAAATCGACAAACCTTTTCTTGGCAGTCAGAGCCTGCAAAAGTGAGCAGGAAATCCTGGACTATGTCAGCAACAAAAACGTCACTTACCTTCAGGATATGGAGTTAAGAATCTAAATATAGAGGCAATGGGATGCCTGAACTTTGTCACTTAGATCCCAAATCTATGCATCTGATTTCAATCCAGTGGAATATTCCTGCCCTGGATCAGGAATTGTATAGAATAAAAAAATAGAGGAGGCTGTTCAGCCTATCACTTCAATACCATTTGAAATATTTATCCAGTTGTTCTCACGCTTGCCCCGTACACCAGGAATTTTGTCCTGTTCAACTATTAAACATTTCTTCCTTTTAAGTTACAAGTGAATCATCTTTCAGACTGCACATTTCAAGTCACAAAGTCATTGTTGTCTCTAATTCTTTTGTCTAAATCTGTTTTCTCATTGCTGTTCCGCTATAAAGACCATAAGACATTGGAGCAGAAATTAAGCCATTCAGCCCATCGACTCTGCTCTACCATTCAATCATGGCTGATAAGTTTCTCAACCCTATTCTCCTGCTTTCTCCCTGTAATTCCTGTTCCCTTGATACTCAAGGACCTATCTATCTATCTATCTATCTATCTCGGTCTTAAATATACTCAGTGACCTGGTCTGCACAGCCTTCTTTGGCAATGAATTTCATAGATTCACCACTCTCTGGCTGAAGACGTTTCTCCTTATCTCCATTCAAAGAGGTCTTCCCTTTACTCTAAGGCTATGCCATCAGGTCCTAGTCTTTCCTACCAATGGAAACATCTTCCCAACATCTACTCTGTCCTGGCCATTCAGTATTTTGTATGTTTCAGTTAGATCATCCCCCCCCCTCCTTCTAAACTCCAAGTATGTTTATCCAATCAAAACTTTTCACTAATTTTAAAAGTCATAACTAAACTTCTCTTCCACCTTCTCTGCTCCAAGAGGACATTCCATCTGACTTTCCATCCGTGGGAAATCTTCTCTGCAAAACTTTGGATGAACATACTTTTACTGTGCTGGCCAAATTATTTAGACAACAAGGCAATGGCACAAACACAAAAAGGACTAACCCTAGTAGCTGAGTAAACGCTCCCATAATTATTTTTAAATTATTGCCAGATGTCCTAGCCTGTTAAACCTAATTAACTGTGATAATACAAGTTATTGACAATTTCCACACAGGAGCTAATCTTAAAGTTTCTGCTTATTCCTAAGCTAAAGTCTTTTCCCTCAATTAGGTTCAATTACATGGGAAGAAAGATACCATAACAGTTCAGTTGTAAGACGAGATGTTAGTTGTCCAATACTTCATCTAAGTCAACAGGTGATCTCTATGTCCTTGTTTGCTATGATCTGCCTGTAATGCTCCCAAAACAAAGCTTTTCACTGTACTTAGGTGCATGTGACTACAATAAATCAAATCAAATTAAGATAGGTCCATATTGATGGTGCAATCTATAACACAGCCAGTGGCCATACATTGTCAGGTGTGAAGTAAATCTTTTGTTGCTGTACTCTGTATAGATTTCAGCACAATTATCTGTTGTAACAGGTTTGTAAAATTAATAAGTATCTCCACACAGTCCTCTTTCATTGAGCACCAACAGTATGACTACTAATCGCATATACAGTCTTGATGTACATAACATTTCTGATTGGCTTTCCTACCTTAATAACAGATACATTGGTCTTATACCTGAAAAACTCTTTCAAAGGGCTGTCACAGGCCTTCGGCATTGTAAGATTCTTTGAATTTTTACATCCCATGACAGGGTAGTTGATGAAAAGTTAGGTGTGTGTGCACAATTGATACCTCTACTGTCAGTATCAAAAGTTCACCCTTTGATAAAATAGGTGGAGTACGTTTTGCCAGTAGAATGGGTAATGCTACCCAAGTACAGGACTGCACAATCCTACTGCTATCAGCACATGTTGAGGTTAGTGATATTTCCTGTCGCTGGTGGGTGGGTGGTGATCATTGTCAAACTACCAGGAAACACCTGGCAGTCTTTACACTCAGTACAAAATTTACACGAGACAAGTGACCAACAATCACAAGCCCTCAATAGACCTCCCTTGGCATTGCTGTGCTGATTGTGACTGTCCATTATTTGGCCATTTCTCTGCCGTCACGTCCCCATACTCCCTATCCTTCCCTGGCTCAGCAACACATACAGATTGGTGTCCCTCCCTGACCTAATCTGCTCTGTTCCTGAAATCTACATTCCCACGCTCACCCAAGCTCTCCAACAACTCTTCGGGATCAGATATGAAAATGGGGTGGAGCGGTGGGGAAGAGCTGTTGAAATGGAATAAGAGAGCAGCAAAGTAAGTGAGACGGGATGGAGTAAAGTGCGGGTTATTTGGAAGAGGGCAGATTTTGGGACGTGGGTACTTCTGGAAGGAGGAGAGGTAGTTGGGTGGAGGAGGAAAGAGCGAGAAGAGGTGAAAATTTCTGGGGGTCGGGGGGAGTGTTTTAGAAATTTGGGCTCTTACGGATGGTCAGGTTCCAAATTTAAAGAGCTTTTATTCTTCAGTAGAATTCAGTGACCACACTCCCCACTGGCACCCTGATCCCAATTGGCCTCAGGACCCCTGGAACCGTTACCTCTTCGCCCCAGGCGGCAGTGAGCGGGACCACCATCTTCTCGTGCTCCAGATTCCTGCTCTCGGCGTCTCCAGTCCGCGGGCTCCCGGGACGGGGGCAGCGGCCGGACCCCATCGTCCTCCTGATGGTGCCGGTAAGCGACCCCCGCCACCGACACATCCCGAGGACAGGCGGTGGTGACAAGGCAGCAAAAGAGCAGCAGCGCCTGTCCCATAGCAGCAGTGCCAGAACTGAGCGTCTCAGTATGGGACAGGAATCCCTGAATCTTCCGAGGAAGGAACCGGCACCCAAGTCCTGGCAACTCCGCCTCCCCACGGTGCTGCTCCGCCTTGTTTTCCGCCCCTTCCATCGCCGCTCCGCCTGTTTTGCGCCGCCTCCAATCGCAAACTTTAACCAAAGTTTAATTTTGCTGTACTCTCACGGCTCTGACTAATCAATGCTCTCTGTGGTTAGCCAAGTGAAACTTTGATCCAATTGAGGATAAGGGCGGGCCCGCATCGAGTAGCTCTTTTTTCCTCCCAGTTAACATTGGAGCTGTTGGCAATAAACAGCCACTATTTTCCAATGTCTGAACAGTCCTCTCCGAAGCTCTGATGGCAGTTGCTCAGGCTCAACCTTTCTGATTCCCCCGTCGTCGCAAACTCCGATGGAATTGCCCAGAAAGTGAACATTCTGCTCAACAATTCCCCTCCTAGTGTACCATTTAGCTGAAGAAGTGTCATTGGACCTGAAATGTTAACTCTGCTTTCTCCCCATAGATACTGCCAGACCTGCTGTGTTATCCCAGCAATTTCCACTTAAATGGGTGAATTCCGTCGGTTCTGCTGCAGTTGAGATACCACTAACCCAGGACAAGTTCTAACACCTGGGTATTTACTAACTGAATCACCTACCACATACCTTCCACAGACCTCTTAATTGTCTCCAACTCTGACCCTACACCACCCTTTTCACAAGCTATCTCTGGACACCCACCTGTGCCCAGGATTCGACACATCCCCACCCTTGACATTCACCCTGCTTTGCTGGACCAGAAGTTCTCCCACCTACCCTGGCCTAACCCAAATATTCCCATTTTACCTGAGCCCCTTCCCACTTTGTGCCCTGCCATGATACTCATCTGGCCTCTTAACCTGACACTCTACTTCTCTAACACCCTATCCACCCTACCTGGCATCATATCTTCATACATTCTTACATACATGTCCTATTTCAGAAGCTGTCAAAGTAACTGTCTTCATGCCAGACATTTAAATCACAGAATACAGCAACTGGTAGCTGTGAAAAAGGGGCCATGATTTGCTTTCCCCTCTCTGTCCTACACCTCTCAGATAAATTGTGCAGCCACACATTTCTGAAGGAGCCCTAATTGGAAAGCCCTGAAAGAAACCTGGAGCTCTCTTTTAACATGAAAAAGGAGCAGAATGGTTACCTGCATGTGATTGCCACATCTTGGAAAATCTGACCCTAACAAATTACTCAGAGGCAGGAGTAAACCATTTGGTCTCTTGAGCCTACTCTGCCACTCAGCAAGACCAGGACCATCCACCCTTCTACCCTGACTCCCAAAACCCTTGCCTCTCTGAATCTAAAAGAACAAAATTGGGGTAATTGTTTTGTAGCACATAATTTGAATATTGCTGACAAAAGATACATTTTGTTGAAGCTTTTTGTGATGTAGTGACAGAATCATAGTTTTTCTTCAGCATAGATGCTATCACCAAAACAACAACATGTTTGAGTTATCACACAAATTGGTAACATAGTATATAAATTTCTGTGCTGGTGTGATGGCAGCTATGTCCTAATGATTAGCAGATCATATCAAACAGCATATTCATTTATCTGTTCACACAAGGCAAGGTACTGACTGTGCCCATCTTGCAAATATAGAGTATAATGTTGGATGTAATTCCATGATTTAATGGTACATATGCAGTAATCCCAAGTGTACTAAAACTAAAACAGTGCCAATTTGGGATTTTCAGTCAAGCTCGTAATGTGCTTGCTGGAACCTTCACATACACAGTCAAGTACACAGGACTCTGTGTTTTTGCAGACAGGCTCAATATACATGACTAATGACGTGACTAATCGGAGTCAAGTACCTGGTTTAAAATTAAACAAGGATGAGCAATTTACTGTCACTACTAATGAGAGTCCACTTTCTAAACAATTGTCCAGTTCTGATCATACAGCATAAAAATGTTGTTCCCCTTCACAGTGGTATTCTTGCAAATAAGTGCAAAATAAAAAAAATTCAACAAAATGTGTATTTTTCAGCAATATTCAAGATCTCCACTTCCTTGAAAGTGATGTAACAGGTAGGCAGGGTAGTGAGGAAGACATTTGGTGCGTTTGCCGTTATTATTAAATGCATTGGGTATAGGAGTTTGGAAGTCATGTTGCAGCTATACAGAACGTTGGTTAGACCACTTTTGGAATACTGCTTTCCATTCTGGTCTCCGTGCTATAGGAAAGATGTTGTTAAACTTGAAAGGGTCCAGAAAAGATTTACAAGGATGTTACCAAGATTGGAGGGTTTGAGTTATGGGAAGAGACTGTATTAGCTAGGGCTATTTTCCCTGGAGTGATGGATGCTGAAGGGTGACTTTATACAAGTTTGTAAAATCATGAGGGGCAGGGATAGGTTTAATAGCCAAGGTCTTTTCTCCAGGGTAGGAGATTCCAAAGCTAGAGGGCATAGGTTTAACGTAAGAGGGAAAAGATTTAAAAGGGACCCACAGGGGAACCTTTTCATGCACCGGGTATTGCGTGTACAGAACAAGCTGCCAGAGGAAGTGGTGAAGGCTGGTACAATAATTACATTTAAAAAGCATCTGAATGGGTAAATGAATAGGAAGGGTTTAGAGGAATAAGGGCCACATGCTGGTAACTGGAACTAGATTAATTGAGGATATCTGGTCAGAATGGACAAGTTGGACTGAAGGGTGTGTTTCCATGCTGTACATCTCTATAACTCTATGACTCTAATTAGGGGTATTGGAGGGGATGAGAGTGCTGGGTCGAGGGGGACACTGCTGGGATGTTTGTGGTTAGTGTGATCAGAACACTGTTTCTGGGAGGAGTACATACCAGATGGGCCTGTGTTTTATAGGTAATTAGTGCTCCTTTCAGATATTGTACCTGCTATTATTTTTGGAGGTTCTAAGGGACATTTAAGTCTCAAGATGTCCCCTACATCATCTAATTATGTTCAGCAATTTTCTCTGTTTAATCTTTTTCTCTGCACTTCATAACTTGCCATTTTTTTCTATCTAGTTAATCCCCTCCATTCTCCTCAAACCCACAAGTTGGCCTCCACCTTCCACAAAGTCCAAGTCCCACATCCACGCTAAATGCTATTCCAAAACAAGCTCTTTCCAAATCACTTCTGGAGGTTTTTTTTTAATCAGTCTTTTGACCAGTGTCTCTTGCTACTTGTAGGCCTTTTTATTTATTCTTACATTTCTGTTACACCTTCCATTTGCAGCTGAAACAGACTTGAAACAGACATTGTAAACAAAAAGGCAGGAGAGGAAGATGGGAGAGAAAATCAATGCTGGATGGCTTGAAAACTATAGGAAGTTATTGGCAAATGAATAGACTGACACAGCTGCAAAGTTCCTTGGAAGTGGAGTTGCAGGTGGACAGAGTGATGAAGAAAGTGTTTGGCATGCTTGCCTTCAGTGGTCAGTACATTGTGTATAGGAGTCAGGACATCATGTTGCAGCTGTACAGAATACTGGTGAGGTCACTTTTAGAATACTGTGAAATTCTGATCACCTTTCTATAGAACAGATGTTGTTAAACTTGACAGTGTACAGAAAATATTTACAATGATATTGTAAGGACTGGAGGGTTTGAGTTATAGGGAGAGGCTGAACAGGGGCTTTTTTCACTGGAATGTCGGAGACTGAGGGGTGACCGTATTAGAAGTTTATAAAATTATGAGGGGCATGGATAAGGTAAATAACCAAGGTCTTTTTCCTAAGCTGGGGAAGTCCAAAACTGGAGGAGATAGATTTAAGGTGAGAGTGGAAAGATTTAGAAAGGATCAAAGGATCAATATTTTCATACAGAGAGTGGTGTGTGTATGGAATGAGCTACCAGAGGAAGTGGTGGAGGCAGGTGCAATTACAGCATTCAAAAGGCATCTGGGATGGGTGCATGAATAAGAAAGGTTTAGAGGGATATGGGCCAAGTGCTGGCAAATGGGACTAGATCAGATTGGGATATCTGGTCAGTAAGATGCGTTGGACTGAAGGGTCTCTTTCCATGCTATATGACTCTATGACTCGATAACAGAGAGGTATGGAAACTAAGAGTCAAGAGCCAGCTTTCAAACAGAATAGTCACAATCATGATGATAATATTTAGATCCTTCACTTCCTGTTTTCCACATTATTGACCTACCACACCCAGACACCTTGTCATAAACTGTGAGATTCATAACACCTCCATATGTCCTGTCTAATACTTATTCCTCAACTAATACCTAAATACAAATCTCTTTACATGTCTCACTACTGTTTATGGGATCTTGCTCTGTCAAGTTCACTGCCAAGTCCCCAACATTAAAATAGCAACCATACTTCAAAAGTATCTAATTGACAGCCTTCTCTGTAGCAATTTCTGAGGCTGAAAGAGACCCCTTGGAACCTTGATCTCACAGTAAATCCTACCCTAACCTACATGTCACTGTTTGAAAATAATGGGTTATCCATTTAAGACAGCGATTACGTCAAATTCTTTCACAGGGAAGATGATGAATCTTTGAAAATTTCTCTTTCAAAAGGCAGTGGAAGCAAATTCTTTGAATCTTTGTAAGGCAAATGCACATAGATTCTTATTAAGCAAGGAAGTGAAAGGTTATCAGGGATGGGGGAATGTGTAGTAGTCACATTAGCATGATCTTATTGAATGATAGAACAAGCTTGAGGGGCTGAGTTGCCTACTCCTAATCTATATGTGCATACGTAAAATCATCTGACTCCATTCCAGCCTCAGCTCATCTACTTCCAAAATCCTCGTCCAAACTTTAGTTATCTCTAGACTTGATTACATGAACAGGCTTCTACCTTCCAACCTACATAAACTTTAACTCATCCAAAGCTCTTGCCAACCATATCCTAACTCACACCAAGTTCAATTTTTTTAAAGAATCCCTTTGGAACAGCAACACCTCAATTTTAAAAGTCTGTGTTTTAAAATCTTTCTCTATAGCCTCACTCTTATCTATCTCTGTAAACTCCTCCAATCTAATAACTTTTCAATCTCCCCTGATTCTGGCTTCTTGAGAATCGTTCAATTTTTTATCACTGACCAGTCATAGATGTACCTTCAGCAGTCTGAGTCCTTAATTGTGTAATTCCCTCCTTAAATGTTCCCCCTTACTCCGAAAAGCCCATTTCTTTATCAAACTTCTTGCTCTGTGTCCTAATAAGAACACATAATGAACACATAAGTCACTTGGCTTTCAAGCCTGCTTCACCGTTCAACAAGATTAGGGCTGATCTGATTTTGAACTCAACTCTATATTCCTACCCAGGCATAATATCTCCTAATGTAGCTTCATGTCAAAATCTGTTTGATAACCTTCCCGCACAGCACTTTGTGAGATTTTACCACATTAAAATTGCTACACAAATGCAAGTTGATGTATTGTTTTTGGATAATCTGAGAATTTGTAAGGTGTTACATAAATACAAAGCTTTCTTTAATTGACAAACATCTTATAATAACTTTTAAGACTCTTATCTTGAAATCTACTAATTATTGCAGTTCCCCCTTTGTTGAATATATCTTGTAATATAATCCTTCTAATTGCTGAATCAATGATTAGTTTATTTCTAATTCTGACACATGGTTTGTTTTTAGAGCTGGAAGCTATTTGAGAAACACAATGCGTGAATTGTTATTTTTCCTCTAAAGCTATTAGAATGAGTTAATGACTCAAAGTCACAGACATAACAAGGCGACTTAGTTGGATTGTCTATACTGACAATCCTCCAAGTGAGTGGTTCAGAGGGACCAAGTGTGGACTGTCGATCTCTACCGGTGTAAGCAATGTGTGCCTAAACAGAGCTATTGTAGAAAGATTGACCTGTGACTAATTACATTGAATGACTCTGATTGGGTGTCATTGTTAGCTCAGTCGATAGCAGTATTGCCTCCGAGACTGATATCCATGCGTTCAATCCCATTTTAGAAATATGAGCATGTCATCTATGCTGACACAGCCGAGGCCATAAAACATTGGAGCAGAATTAGACCATTCAGCCCATTGTGTCTGCTCTGCCATTCAATGAGATCATGGTTAATCTGATAATCTGCCACTCTGCTTTCCTGCTTTTTCCCCATAACCCTTGATTTTCTTACTGATTAAAAATCTACCTCAGTCTTGAATATGTTTAATGACCCAGCCTCCCCCGCTGTCTGTGGTAAAGAATTCCACAGATTCAAAACCCTCTGCCTAAAATGTGTGACTCCTTATTCTGAGATTATGCCCTCTGGTCTTAGATTTTTCCACAAGGTGAAACAACCTTTAGATATCTCCCCTGTCAATTCCCCTAAGAACTTTGAATGTTGCCTATCATTCATATATATTCCGATGAGTATAGGCCCAATCTATTCAACCTCTACCCATAAGACAATCCCTCCATAGTTTCAGCAAAAGCTTCTACTTTTATACTCCACTCCCTTTGAAGTAAAGGCATTCTATTTGCCTTCCCTCTTACTTGCTCGACTTGGATGCTAGCTTTTTATGATTCATGAATAAGGACTACCAAATCCCTCTGTTCTGCAACTTTCTGGAGTCTTTCTCCATTTAAATAATATTCAGCTCCTCTTCTTCCTGCCAAAGTGCATGTCCCCATCTATTGAGTTTTTGTCTACTCATCTACATCCCTCTGCAAACTCTTTGTGTCATCCTCACCAATTGCCATCCCATCTTTTTTGTGTCATCCACAAACCTGGCTATAGTATCTTCACTTTCCTCATCCAAGTCACTGATATACGTTATAATTAACTGTTTTCCCAGTGCAATTACTATTTCAAATAATTTACATCCTCTGCTTCACTTTTATCTATGCTGTTTGTTACATCCTCAAAAAATTCTAGTAAATTTGTAGGAGAGCGCAAAACTAAGGGGAAAGAATTAAAAGGAACCAGAGGGGCATTTCTTTCTCACAGAGGGTGGTGCGTGTATGGAATGAGTTGCCAGAGTAAGTGGTGGAGGCGGGTACAATTACAACATTTGAAAGACATTTGGACAGGTACATGAAAGGAAGGGTTTTGAAGGATATGGACCAAGTGCAGACAAATAGGACTAGTTAAGTTTGGGATACCTGATTGGCATGGGCAAATTGGACCAAAAGGTCTGTTTCCATGTTGTAGACTGTATGACCCCACCTGAATTTTGTCTCCTTCCCTTTTTATATCAGTGTTACATTGGCAGTTTTCCAAACCTCTGGGACTTTTGAGGAACTTCTAAGGATTTCTAAAAGATTGTTACCAGCACAACCACCATCTCTGTATCTACTTACTTTAATATCCTACGACAGAGTACTGCAATATTGGGGATGATACGTCTCAGTGAGACATTGAACTTCCTGCCATCTCAGGTAGATGTAAAAGAGTCCAGTTCTGAAGAAGAAACATGATGACTCTAAATGTTAACTCTGTTTCCCTCTCCACAGATGCTGCCAGACATGCTGAATTTCTCCAGCATTTGCTATTTTCATGTCAGATTTCCAATATTCATGGTACAGTATTTCCTTTTTATTTATGTAAAATAATTCACACCCATTTCAAAGACGAGTATTCTGTCAATACTCTGGGCAATACTGATCACTAAAGTAGATTGACCAGTTGTTGCTATGTTATGTCTCAGTATATCTTTAAGAGACAATTTCATGATATTATCACTGATTCATAGCATGTGACTTGTGGGGAAAAGGCTTCAGATTACATCTTACCCTGGGATCTCTTGAAACATGGCTATCTAGTAGAAGCATGCTGCTGTGTGTAACCTAACAGCTTAAGTTTAAACCAGACATATTTAGAATAGATAGAGGCCATTCAGCTCATCAAGTCTGCACCAACCCACCTTATACCTGCATTTACCATGGCTAATCCACCTAGCATGCACATCCTTGGACATAGTCCATCTAGACTGTGAGAGAAAACTGGAGCACCTGATAGAAACCCATGTAGCCATGGGGAGAACATGCAAACTCCACAGAGACAGTTACCCAAGGCTGGAACCAAACCTGGGTCCCTGGCGCCATGAGGCAACAGTGCTAACCATTGTGCACTGAGCCAGAAGACTGTAATGTTTGTACCTAATTGTTAACTATAATGTGTCTGTTGGATTCTTCAATTCCACGATATCTGCTCCCAGTTTGATATGTTAAGAGGGATAAACATAACTACATTGTTCTCATGCTAATAACTTGTCCTGGACCTGCTGCAATATTCCAGCAAAGCACAATGCAAGCTGGAGGAACAACACCTCGTCTTCTGCTTGGGGATTTTACAGCCTCATGGAATCAATATGGAATTCTACAACTTCAGAGCTTGACCCCTGAATATTTTTTCTTACATTTTCCTCCTCCCCCACCCCAAGGACATGTCTTGTTTACTTTGCTTGTAGCCATTTTGACCAGTCCATACATTAATTGATACTAATTTTATTTATTTCTTTTTCACGCCTGGAGCAAATCCATTGTCTTTTGCACAGGGCCCAAAAAGGCATCTGGATTGGTGTATGAATAGGAAGGATTTATAGTGGTATGGGCCAAATGCTGGCAAATGGGAGTATTTAGGATATCTAGTCAGCATGGATGAATTGGACCAAAGGGTCTTTATGATTCTATGACTTTGCATCATCTGTTCTCCTGGTTCCTCCTCTGTCTCTGTCAAAAGTCTAAAAATAACCCCTTTCAATTCTGAAGATGAATCAAATCAGACTCAAAATGTTAATGTTGTTTCTCTCCTCACAGATGCTGCCAGACCTACTGAGTTTTTCTAATAATTTCTGTGTTTGTATAAAATAGGAAAGGCTTGGAGGGAAATGGGCCTCGTTCAGTTTAGGACATGCTGTATGACTCAATCTATAGAATCCCCACAGTGTCGAAATAGGCTTTTTGGCCCAACAAGTCCCTGCCGACTCTCCAAAGGGCATCCCATCCAGACTCACCACCCATCCTATCATCCTGCATTTCCATGGCTAATCCACCTAGCCTGCATATCTTTGGGCTGTGGAGGGGAAACTGAAACACCCAGGGGGTACCCAAATAGACACAGAGAGAATGCGCAACCTTCACACAGACAGTTGTCCAAGGCTGGAATTGAACCTGGGTCCTTGGTGCTGGGCAGTAGCAGTGCTGATCACTGGGCCACCATGCTGCTATATTGCCATATCAGGTAGAATACCCTGTTGGAGACCAAACTCCTATCAGTGCTATGAGTGGGAATTAACTCTGTGCCTATTGTCTGCCATGTTTCCTAGATTACAACAGTGATGGAATTTTGTTGGATATAAAGCACTTTCGGGCATCAAGAGGATCTGTGTGATGCTATAGAAATGCAAGTCCTTCCTAATAGGGCATGCATCCTGATAAACTGTTAGATCCTAACAGGAAATTAAAAGCTTTTTCTGTGTTCATTTAAATTATTCTGCATTCTCAGTGTTGGTTTGAGATTTTCAGCATCTGCAGTGTTTTGCTTTCATTCCCTTGAACATTAGCCAGGCCTGGCAAATCAATAGGAGTGGTGGTTGCATTGGCAGGGACATGGTAGGCTCAGTGTGGTGCTCCTGGTGGTGGAACATTGGCGATGGTGGTGCAGGTGCGGGACTCCCGGAATGGAGTGTGGTCAGAGACATTGGTGGGAGCGGAGCCCATTGTGGAGACCCCCTCACTCCTGATGTTGAGCGGAGGACAAGAAGGGAGGAAGAACTTTTTTTTAGTTATATCTTAATATCTTCTGAAATTCAAAATGAGGCCGGAACGTGGCAACATATTTCTTAAATATTTATTTCTTAAATATAAGTGGCAACAAATCATTCAATTCAATTCGGATTACTAGGCCAATGACATGAGCATGACACCACCAATACCTCTGGACATGGCTCTTTAAAATGCAGTTGATTCCAGTTTCGTTGTTTATCTTGTACTAAGTCAGTCTGTCCAGAGATGATTCATTATGAATCTAGAGAGGTTTGAGCAGGTAGCTGGGGTGGGGTTCCAGCAGGCACAGACTGGTCCCAGTCTGCACATGCATCCAACATGCATACCACACCATCTAGAAGGCAGTCATGGAGAAGATGCTTGCTTTGATGGAGCTGTTACTGTTGGATTGTGACGACAAAATATTATAAAGTTATCATCAAATGATTCCACTACACCTGAGTCAGAAGGTTGGAAGTTCAAATCCCCTACAAGTGATACAACTACTTAACACAGTACTGAAGTCTCACTGCCCTGTTTAAAAAGCAGTTGTGTAGATAAGATGTTAAACCAAGATCTCAACTGTTCTCCCAGGGGGAATCTTAAAGATCATATTTCAAAGAAAAGCAGAAAAGGTGTCCTTGCCATTATTTATCCTTCAATCAACATTACTAAAAACGCATTATCTGACCATTATCACATTACTGTTTGGTGGGTGCTTCCTGTTTGCACATTGCTGAGTTTCTCATGTTACGACAGTGACTGAAGGTTATTTTAGTGGTTGTCAAACACATTGCAATGCTATAACATGTTTGTTTAAAAAAATTACAAAGATTGTGATTGTAGAATTTTCTTCTCAGATTCTGCTAATTATATGAGGGGCTCATGGGAAACATCAGCTGAACACAAGGTTGCATAGAAAATTCAGGAATGGTACCAGACAAGAGTGGGTTAATTCAGAGAGAACGTTCCCCCGGGGCAGAATCAGAGAATTACAGAATCACACAAGTATTATTTTTCCTTGAAGCATCAGAGGCTGAGGAGTGACCTTATAGAGGTTTATAAAATCATGATGGGCATGGATAGGGTAAATAGACAAGGTCTTTTCTCTGGAGTGGGGGAGTCCAGAACTAGAGGGCATAGGTTTAAGGTGAGAGGGAAAAGATTTAAAAGGGACCCAAGAAGCAACTTTTTTACAAAGACGATGATGCATATATGGAATAAACTGCCAGAGGAAGTGATGGAGGCAAGTACAATAACAACATTTAAAAGATATCTGGATGGGTGCATGAATAGTAAGGATTTAGAGGGTGCAAGGATTTAGAGGGATATGGGCCAAAAGCTGGGAAATGCCACTGGGAAAAAACCTGGTCATCAGGTGTGAGGCACTGTCATTGCTGTTATACGTGGCACAGGTCTGGCCTATTCCCAGAACCTGTGCTACTGTAGTCACCCGGGCCAACTTCCAATTTATATGGAGATCAAAGATGGACCGGGTCCGAAGGGACTCGATGTATAAAGATCTGGACAACGGGGGAAAAAATACACCCAATGCCACTCTCACCCTGATAGCCACCTTTGTGTGCGGCTGCATCAAGCTGTGCATTGATCCCTGGTAGGCAAACACCAAGTGTCACTACGTACTAAGGTTCTTCCTGTACAGACCATCAAAATATTTTATGAATAAAGTATATTTTTGAAATTAAAAAAATCTGTTCGGCATGGACAAGTTAGTCCAAAGGGTCTATTTCTGTGCAGTACATCTCAATGACTCAGGAAAAGGCTATTCAGTTTATCATATCTGCACTGGCTCTGCCGATTAGTATCATGACTACGTGCTAGTCTTCTGTCTTTTTCTAACGCCCTGACACATTGTATCTGTTTAAATATTCATCTAATTCCCTCTTAAATATCTCAATTGAACCTGCTTCCACCTCACTTCCAAGCAATGCATTCCAGGCACATTGTACTTGTGTGAAAAACGTTTTTCTCACATTACATTTCCTTCATTGCAAATCAATTTAAATCTTGATCCTTTCATGAGTGGGAACAATTTCCCCTTTTCTACTCTATTCAGCTCCCTAATGATTTTGAAAACTTCTAAAGTGCTGGAGAAACTCAGCAGGCCTGTCAACATAGAGAGAAGGTCTACAGCATAGAAATAGGGCATTAGCCCATTGAGTCTGCACCAGTCAGAAACAACCACCAACTATTCTAATCCCATTTTCCAGCATTTAGCCCATGGCCTCAGCATTGCAAGTGCACATCTAAATGCTTAAGTGTTATGACGGGTTCTGCCACTACCGCCTTTCAGGCAGTGCGTTCCAAATACCCATCGCCTTCTGGGTGAAAACAATTTTCCTGAAGTTTCCTCTAAATCCCCTGGCCCTTAACTTAAATCCAAGGCTCCTGGTCATCAACCCCTTGTCCAAGTGAAATAGTTCCTTCCTGTCTCGTGGGGAGAGAGAAGTCGAGTTAATGTTTCAAGTCCAATAAGACTACTTTTCGGGATCCCCTTCAACTTCTTCTCAACAGTCCTAATCTCTCCAATCTATCCTCAGACCTCATGTTTCTTATCCCTGGAACCATTCTTATAAACATCTTCTACCCTGTGTATTGAATTGAATTCACATCCTTCCTAACATGTAACACCCAAAACTGTATGCAATATTTTATCTGAGGCGTAACAAATGTCTTATTCAAGTTCAGCATAACCTCCCTGCTCTTGTATTCTATTCCCTTATTAATAAAGTCCAGAATATTGTGTGCTTTACTAACTGCTCTCTCCATCCATCCTGCCACTTTCAATGCTCTGTGCACTTGTACACCCAGGTCCCTCTGCTCCTGAACCACCTTTAGAATTGTACCCTTTATTTGATATTGTCTGTCCATGTTCTTCCTACTAAAATGCATCACCTCATAGCATTGAACCTCATTTTCTATCTCCACTCCACCAACGTATATATGTTTTGTTGAAGTTCTGCTCTGTCCTCTTCATTGTATCCAATGCTTCCAAGTTACTAATTGTCATCAAACTTTGAAACTGTCCCATGCACACCAAGATCTAGATGATTAATAAGTAGATCTAGAAAAGCAAGGGTCCCAATATTGACCCTACAGAATCTCCACTACAACCTTCCTCCAACCCAAAAAGCATAGCCATTGACAATTAATCTCTTTTTCCTATCACTCAGTCACC
Organism: Chiloscyllium plagiosum; assembly: GCF_037043375.1. Taxonomy (NCBI): domain Eukaryota; kingdom Metazoa; phylum Chordata; class Chondrichthyes; order Orectolobiformes; family Hemiscylliidae; genus Chiloscyllium; species Chiloscyllium plagiosum. The sequence continues at coordinate 12,807,202 of NW_028270154.1, forward strand.
TTTGCATCCAAGTTGCTACTATCCTTTTTATGCCATGAGCTACAACTTTCCTCAAGCCTGTTATGTGGCATTGTATCAAATGTCTTCTGGAGGTTCATGTACATCAACAGTATTATCCTCATTGACTTTTGTTGTTATCTATTTAAAAACTCTGGCAAGTTAGTTAAAAAATATTTCCTTTTTTAGAAATCCATTTTGATTCTTCCTACTCAACCTAACTATTTCCATGTGACTACTAATTGTACCCTGAAAAATTGTTTCCAGACGTTTCCCCACCACTGAAGTTAAACCTATTGATTTATAATTCCTTGGCTTATCCTTGCAACCATAATGTCGAGATGCTGGTGTTGGACTGGGTTCAACAAAGTCAGAAGTCACATGACACAAGGTTATAGTCCAACAGTTTATTTCAAATCATAAACTTTTGGAGTGCTGCTCCTTTGTTAGGCAAAGTGGAGTATCCTTGCAACCTTTTTGAACAAGGCTGTAATGTTTGCAATTTTCCAGTCTTCTAGGATCTCTCCTGAATCCAGGGAAGATGGAAGTTTATGGCTAGTGCCCCTGAAATTTCCACTCACTTCATTCAATATCCTTGCATGTAACTCATTTGGTCCTGGTGCCTTGTTAACTTTAAGTACCAACTGGCAATCCAAAACATGTTTATTATCAATTCTGAATCCTTCTAGTTACAGAGTTTCCCCCTCTGTCACCATGGCCTAGATAGTGTTTATCTCAGTATAGTTAACATTTGTCAGAAGTTACACCACACCAGTTTATAGTCCAACAGGTTTATTTAAAATCACAAGCTTTCAGAGTACAGCTCCTGAAGTCACCATAATTTTCAGGGATGTGTGGGTTAGGTGCCATGGGAAATTAGGGATTACAGGGATAAGGTAGGGGATAGGTCTGGGTGGGATGCTCTTTGGAGGGTTAGTGTGGACTTGTTGGGCCAAATGGCCTGTTTCTACACTGTGGGGATTCAATAAAAATCCAGAGTACTACTGAGGGGATGCTGCAATGTCAGAGATGGTGCAATTTGCAGAAGACATTAAGCTGAGGTCCTTTCCACTTCCTCAGGTTAATGTCCCATGCCACTGATTCAAAAATTGGAGGACTAATCTACAGTGTTATAAGGCTAATATTTATGCCTCAAACAACGTCATTAAAACCAACAGATGATCTCGTCACTATCTATGGTTTGTGGGAGATAGATGTCACATGTCCTATTTCACAACAGGGACTACATTTCAAAGCTAATTTATTTTCTATTAAATGTGGGTCGGAAATTGTGGCTCTGGAAAAGCACAGCCAATCAGGCAGCATCCGAGGGGCAGGAGATGCAACGTTCCAAGCATAAATTCTTCATCAGTAATATAGAGAAATGCCCAAGGGGGCTGAGAGATAAATGGAATGCAGGTGGAGCTGGGGAGAAGGTGGCTAGGAATGTGATAGGTCAATGAAGGTGCGGGGTAATGGTGATAGGTCAGGGTGGAGGGTGAAGCAGATAGGTGGGAGTGAAGATGGACAGTTAGGATAGCTCAAGAGGACGGTGCTGAGTTGGAGGGTTGGATCTGGGATAAGGTGGGTGGAGAGGAGTTGAGGAAACTGGTGAAATCGTCATTGATTTCATGTGGTTGGAGGCTCCCAAGGCAGAAAATGAGCTGTTCTTCCTCCAGTGTGTCGGGTGGCTTGGATTTGACAGTGGAGGAGGCCCAGAACTTGCATATCCTTGGTGGAGTGGGAGGGGGAGTTGAAGTCAGCCACATGGCAGGGGGATTGTTCAGAGCATGTGCCCCAGTGATGTTCTCTGCAAGTTGGCATTTGGAACACAGTGACGGTCTGGCAGCCTTTCTGTGCTTCCTACTAATTGAGAACTCAGTATGGTCAATTAAGAGTTGCATGTGTGTATTTCTAATGGTGCATAGTTCTATAGTCCAGCTGTGTGATTGTTTGTGAGTTTACAATAAGTAGGGACACTGTAACTGGTGCTAAGGATCCTGTAACATGGCAACAAAACCAGGATATTGCCTTAACTCTCATTTTTGAATGAAATACTCAACTGGAGGAAGTTAACACTTTAAAGGATCTACTTTTTCCTTCAAACAAACATTATCTCATTCATAGCACACAGATGCGACAATTGTTTTATTATTAGAAAAAAAGAGCAACTTCACCCCAACAAGTCCATTTTTTCCTCCAAGACCATAAATCACACTAACAATCATCTGCATAAGCACTGGGAATTTTCAGGGCAAACCCACCTGTACCAGAGATCAGCTGGCTTTCCCTCAGAAAACCCACACCCACCCCACAAAAGTGATTTGTTGAGATATTTTCTCTCTTTTGGTTCAGGAGGTCACCCCTCTATAATAGCCAATGCTATTTGGCTATCCTTCATTGTTGAGGTATCCCCAAATTATACCTCTAGCAATCAGATTGGGTGCTTATTTTTTATGGAAATCATCAAACAGCAGATTGTTAGCAGGCTATCCTATGGAATTGTGGTGTAGCAACTTCAAACACTTTAAACAGTGATCCATTTTTATTGCAGTATCAGCCACTGAATCATTAACCTATTTCAACAGGAGAAACATTTTATCTTTCAGTAGCTGTGGGGTTTGGAAGCTGCTATACATTTCTTCCCTGCTACAAAAAACATTTGAGTCTCTCTCTTTCTCAGAATTTTCTCTTGATGATCTTTCCCCCTGGATTAGAGAATTGCCTGTGAGACAATCTATTTTACTGAATTTGCCTTTGCCAAGGGTATGTTTATGGGATGTTACTATATTTGAACAGTTGCTGTTTAATAATTACATTTTCTATTATTCTGTTAAGTTTTCCAACAGAGTTAAATTATTCTAATTCTTTCCTTTGTTTGTATTTTAGTGTAAGGATAAAGTGTGTGTTTTGCTTCAAGCCTGGTAGTTTGTCCAATTGAGTTGCATCTGAAAAACAACGCCTTACACTTACCTTTAAAAATAAGAAAATGTTGGGGTCTAGGTAATCTTTTTAATATATTTTGAGGTGGTTTGGCCAGGTCCATAACAGGTCCATTGAATAGATGCCAATTTATTGACACTAATCCCACTTTACATCACTTGGTCCATTACTGTGAATGTTATGACATTTCAAGTGCTTATCCACGTACTTTTTAAGGATTGTGAGGCTGCCTATTTTAACTACCCTCTCAGGCAGTGCATTTCAAATTCTCACCACCCTCTGGGTGAAAAATGTTTTCTTCAAATCCCCTCCAAATGTCCTGCCTTTCATTTTAAAATTACAGCTTCTCATTATTAACCCCTCAGCTGAGGGAAACAGCTACTTCCTAACCACACTGTTCATGCCCTTTATTATCTTTTACACTTCCATCAGGCACCTCTGTTTTACACCTCAACCTTCTCTACTCTAAAGAAAACAACCCATGCCGATACAACCTCTCTCCATTGCTGAAATGCTCCAGCATACATAAGGTTCTGGTGAATTTCCACTGCCCCCCCTTCAGTGAAATCACATCCTTCCTATAGTGAGGCAGCCAAAACTGCACTCAGTACTCCAGCTGTGGCCCAACCAATGTTCTGTAAAGCTCCATCATGACCTCCCTCCTCTTATAATCTATGCCATGATTTGTAAAGGCACGTACCCCACATTCCTTCTTAATTACCCTATTAAGCTGTCTTACCTAACCGTAACCTTAACCCTCAGGGATTGGTGGACAAACACCACAAAATCCCTTTGTTGGTCTGAGCTTCCAAGTGTGCTGCTATTCATTGAGTACTCCCTTATCTTGTTACTTGTTCCAAAATGACCCTTCAACTAAGGGAATCTGCTTTCAGGGTTAAATTCCACTCTGCCACTGATCTGCCTATTTGAACAATCTGTCTACAGTATATCTTTCTGTAACCTAAGACCTTCTTCCTCACTATTAACCACTTAACCAACCTTCATGTCACCTGCAAACTTACTTATCATCCACCCACATTCCTGTCTATGTTGTTTATATATAATCATGTCTAATAAAAGACCCAGCACTAATCCCTGTGGGATGCCACTGGACACTGGCCTACAGTCACACAAACAGCCTTCTCCCACCACTCTTTGTCTCCTACCGCGAAACAAATTTGGACCCAACTTACCAAGTTAGTCTGGATCCCATGAGCTATTATTTTCTTTTTCCATGTGGGGCCTTGTCAAAAATTTTGCTGAAATCCATATAAACTACATCAACTGCAATTATTCACCTGATCACTAGGCATGACCCTCCTCTCAGAAAGCCATGCTGACTATCCCTGATCAACCTTTGTCTCTTCGTTTAAAGATTAATTCTCTCCTTTAGAATTTTTTTCCATCAGTTTCCTACCATTGATGTGGAACTCACTGGTCTGTAATTCCTAGATGTATGTCTACCACCCTTCTTGAAAAGTGGAACCACATTAGCTGTTCTCTAGTCGTCTGGCACCTCCTCTGTGACAGAGAGGAATTAAAAGAATTGTGTCAGAGCCACTGTAATTACCTCTCTCACCACTCACAACAGTTCACACCTCGGAGGGAAGGGGTGCTACACACCAAGCTACTGCTGACACGAAGTATCCACAACAAAGTCAAATGTCTAGGACTGGGGACTTCCTGTGATTCATGGTTTTAGTCTCAATGATAGCTGAGATTCAAGTCACTGTAAGTGGGTAATGAGTCTTGTCACCTTGGCATTGCCAGCAAAGCATTTTGGGAAGGAAAACTTGACAGAAGCCCCATTCACAATACATCGCATTGCAGACATCTTCATTAAAATCAAACTGCTTCAGGAAGCTCAGTGCATGATTCACCAACCACTGTTATTTATCTTGTGGCTTTAGGTGAGGTATTTTTATTGTGCTGATAATCTAGTGAGCCAGGTTAAGTTCTGGGGACCTGGATTCAAATCTCAGATGGTGGAATTTAAATTCAATAAAAATCTGGAAACAAAAGAAAAGCCCATCTGGTATACAGAAAACTGCCATCCTTACCTGGTCTGGTCTATATGTGACTCCAGATCAACAGTGATGTGGTTGGCTCCTAACTGTCCTCTGGGCAATAAATGCTGGCCTTGCCAGCAATGCCCTCATTTTGTGCATGAATAAAATCAAATAACCCAGACATTGCTGCTTCACATTAACAGTAATCAGAAATTGAAAACTGAATCACACAAGGTGATGTAAAGCTTGGTCAAAGAGGTAGTTTTAAGGAGATTTTTATAAGGGGGAAGGAGAGGTGACAAGGTTGAGGGAGAGAAGTCTAGAACTTAGTAACCAAATGATGAGTACATGACAGCCTCTGGTATAATGATTAAAATTGGAAAGAAGGTAACAAATCCAAAATGATAGTAGCTCAGACATTTTAGAGTGTTGTGGGGCTGGAGGGGGGTTACAGAGAGATGGAGAAGTGACATCATGAAGAGCATTGTTTATTAACATAGTGTGGGAGCTTACCATTCATATGTGTGGCTCTGTTACACAATATGCCATGCAGGTAATCCTTGAGCTTAGGTTCCAGCTTTTATTTTTCAGCTTTGTGTCCTTGAGCTTTCATTTTCTCTTCAGTTTCCACCTTCGGAGGAGAATGCTTTGAACATGAAAACAGGAGATGTGCCATAATGTGTCCCACACACTGCACACTCGCTCTCTCCCACCTCGCCCCACACCCAAACCCCTTCCTCCAGGCCTGACAGGTGAAGAAAGCAGGACAAAGCAGACTAGGATTTTTAAAATTCAATGAAGATTTATGCGAGAAAATATTAATCTAAACTTAAAAGGGACCGTGGAAAAAAAGGTCTTTTGTTTAAGTGTTATCAATGACTACATTGTTGACTCTTTGACAAAGTCCTTGCTTCCTGCACAGCTGTGTGCAATCATTATTCTGCTGTCCAGCTTCAAAACACCGAGTTCCCACTTGCTGGGCACATCCCGCAGGTGCTCTCTGCAAAAACAAATCATCCCCGCAGCAACATGCAATGTTCCAGTGTACAAACACAAGACCTACATTTTGATGGAGCCTATCATGACCTTAGGACATCTGAAAGAATATGTTAAGGTGTTAATAATGCAGTCATTGATCAAAATTAAACAAGTTTTTGCAGCACGGTCACCACTGTAGTGTCAGAAACACAACAGACCCTATACACACACAGCAAGCTCCTGCAAGCATGGAATAATGACCAGGTGATCTCTTTGCTTCAGCAATGTTAATTGAGGAATAAATATAGGCTCAACAGACTGGGTTAGGGTTAGAGTTAACTTGCGGTCAAATCATTGAAGTATGACCAACTGTGTGATACACAGAATAGCTTCAGTCTCACATTCAAAAAGATACTGAACAAGGAAGAAGCCATTCATCTCTATCATTCAGTTAGATTATTGCTATTACGTACCTTGACTGGCCTCAGCTCTAGCATCCCTTAAATACTTTAAGTACACTCTACCAGCAAAGAAAGCTACAAATATGCAGCAAGTTAGGCAGGTTCTGTGGGGAGGGTAACAGAGTTAACGTTTTGGGTCAAGTGTTATGGACCCTGACAAGTTATGTATGGAAAGGTTGTTTATCCCTGTGGGAGAATCTAGGAACCATAATTTCAGAATAAGAGGTCACACTTTTAAAACAGAGATGAGGGGGAATTTCTTCTCCCAGAAGATAGTGAATCTATGGAATTCTTTACCAGAGACAGATGTCAAGTTGGATCATTAAGCATGTTCAACGGAGATAGATTTTTAATCAGTAAGGGGGTCAAAAAGTATGGAGAAAGTTAGGAAAGTGGGATTGAGGGTTATCAAATCAGCCATGATATCATGAAAGATTACTGGGAATATATAGGAATGTAAAGTTGAGGTTAGAATCAGATTATAAGGCTATAGTATTATAGGGAAGTTTTAGGCTTTTCAGCCCATCAAGTCTGCTCTACCATTCAATCATCACCAATATTTTTCTCCTGCCTTTTTCCCAGAACCCTTGATCACCGTACTAATTAAGAACCTAACTATCTTAACTATAATCAATGACTTGGCCCTCACAGCCCACTGCAGCAATGAGCTCCATAGATTTACTCTGGCTAAAGAAATTACTCCTAATTTTAGTTGTAATGATCGTCCATTCATTCTGTGGCTGACCCAGCTGTATTTCCCATGGCTAATCCATCTAACCTGCACATCCCTGGATACTATGGGCTATTTAGCATGGCCAATGCACCGAACCTGCACATCTTTGGACTGTGGGAGGAAACCAGAGCACCCGGAGGAAATCCACACAGACACGGAGAGAATGTGCAAACTCCACACAGACAGTCGCCCAAGGCTGGAATCCAACCAGGGTACCTGGCACTGTGAGGCAGTAGTGCTAACTCATATGCCACCTCTATTATGCCACACTCTATCCAAAACCTTCAGTATTCTGTCAGTTTCAATGAGATCTCCCACTTATGGGCAGCACGGTGGCACAGTGGTTAGCACTGCTGCCTCACAGCGCCAGAGACCCGGGTTCAATTCCCACCTCAGGCGACTGACTGTGTGGAGTTTGCACATTCTCCCCGTGTCTGCGTGGGTTTCCTCCGTGTGCTCCGGTTTCCTCCCACCGTCCAAAGATGTGCAGGTCAGGTGAATTGGCCATGCTAAATTGTCCGTAGTGTTAGGTAAGGGGTAAATGTAGGGGTATGGGTGGGTTGCGCTTCGGCGGGGCGGTGTGGACTTGTTAGGGCCGAAGGGCCTTTTTCCACTCTGTAAGTAATCTAATCTTAATCTTTTAAACTCCATCAAGTACACACCAATTCCTCAACTACTCCTTATGTGACAACCTCTTGCAATCCTCTGAATCCCCCCCAGTGCCCAAAACTGGTCACAATATTCCAAATGCAGTCTGACCAGAGTCTTATACAGCTTCAGCAGTATATCTCTGCTCTTGTATTTCTAGCCTTTGTGAAATGAATGCTAACACTGCGATTGCCTTCCTAACTGCCAATTGAATCCACGTTAACCTTAAGAAAATCCTGAACTAGGACTCCTAAGTCCTTATGTGCTTCAGATTTCCAAAGCCTTTCCCCATTTAGATAATAGTCTGCGCCTCTATTATTCCTACAAAAGTGCATAACCTACAGATCAGCCAGAATCTTATTGAATGGGGGAACAGGCTTGAGTAACTGAATGACCTACTCTTATTCCTTGTTTGTATGTTCAGCTCCTACATCTTATGGTCTTATTGAGTGACCTTACATCAGAATTGAAGAAGGATAGAAAGTGAAGCGAGTGAAAGGGAGTATGAAGAGCAAAGAGGAAAGTGCATGATTGGACGGAGAGCAGGGAAAATTCATTAAAATAAGGTAAACCCTCTCCACAGGCCTGCAGGCTTTCCCAGTAGCTTTTGCTTTTACCTCAAGATTTCGGCTGTGTATCATGGAGTGCGTATGCACAAAGAAAAAGCCAACATCATTCGTGAATGACAGACGTATGTATAAATGCTGTAACTGAGCCCTATCCATTTATTCAGCTGGGCCCATGGGCCAAGGAGAGGCAGTTGGAGTTTAATTTAGATAAATTTGAGGTGTTGCATTTTGCTTGCAAAGGAGGGCAGGACTTATACAGTTAATGGTGGGCCCTGGGAGTGTTGCCAAACAAAGAGACTTAAGGGTGCAGTTCCTTGAAAGCAGAGTCGCAAGTAGACGGGGTGGTGAAGAAGGAGTTTAGCATGCTTGTCTTCTTTGGCCAGCGCACTGAGTATAGGAATTGGAATGTCATGTTGTGGCTGTACAGGCCACTTTTAGAATGCAGCATACAACTCTGGTCTCCCTGCTCTATGAAGAATGTTATGAAACTTGAAAGGGTTCAGAAAAGATTTACAAGGATGTTGCCAGGGTTGGGGATTTGAGCTTTAGGGAGAGGCTGAATAGACTGGAGCTGTTTTTCCTGGAGAGGTTGAGGTGTAGCCTTACAGAGGTTTATAAACCCATGAGGGGCATGGATGGGGTAAATAGACAAGGTCTTTTTCACAGGGTGAGGGAGTCCAAAACTAGAGGGCATAGGTTTAAGCTAAGAGGGGAAAGATTTAAAAGGGACCTGAGGGGCAACTTTTTCATGCAGAGGGTGGTGCGTGCATGGAATGAGCTGCCAGAGGGGGTGGTGGATGCTGGTACAAATACAACATTGAAAAGGCATCTGGATTGGTATGTGAATAAGAAGGGTTTAGAGGGATATGGGCCAAATGCTGGCAAATAGGACTAGATCAGCTTGGGATATCTGGGTTGGACCAAAGGGTCTGTTTCCATGCTGGATAACTTAAGATTCTATAATAGGAACTTACTGCACTGCAGTACTGTGACTACAGCATGCACCATGTGGGATCTGGCTGGGAAATGCAGAACCTGCTTCTTTGCACCTATGGTCCACTCCTTCGGGAGTGATGCTGAGGGGAAGCAGTAGTTTGAGGGAGGGAAACAGCTTTAACAGCAGCAGTATCAGCCTTGGCTCCTGGGCAAGTCTCTGGGCTCCATGTAGACTTCCTGACTGGGTAACACAGTGCTGAAAACAGCCTGGCAGCAAACAGGGCATGTACAGCAAAGGGGGAGCAGCCAAATGAACCTACTGGATGGTCACCAGCAAGAAGTGGAATTTCCTCTCTCTCTCGGCCCTCATCTCAGCTCTGCCTCCCCTCACCCCAAGCCTCCCCTAAACGCCCAGCCCCTTATCTTTGTATCATGAGATTCAGTGGCATTTTCTGTAGCTGGCTGGGAAGGCACTGGTACAGTTGTAATGGTACAGAATTAGTAATCCAGCTCCACAGACTAATGTTCTGGACATGGGTTCAAATTCCACCATGGCAGATGTTCCAGAAACGCCTGGAATTAAAAGCTGGACTAATGGCCAATGATGTACCCACTGTCAGTGTGTAAAAACACATCTGGTTCAGTACTGCCCTTTAGGGAAGGAAACGTATTCCTGATGAAGGGCTTTTGCCCGAAACATCGATTTTACTGCTCCTTGGATGCTGCCTGAACTGCTGTGCTTTTCCAGCACCACTAATCCAGAATCTGGTTTCCAGCATTTGCAGTCATTGTTTTTACCAAGGAAATGTCTTTACCCAGTTTGGCATACCTGGTGCTCCAGACCACAGCCAATGTGATTGACTTTAACTGCTCCATGAAATGGCCCTAGAAAGCCACTCGGATCCAAGGGCAACTCAAGATGGGCAACAATACAGGTCTTGCCAGTGATGCCCACATCTCACGAATCGATAAAAGGAATTTGACATCATGGGCCACATTTGCGCATGTGCAGAGGACATTTCAAGATTTTTTGGATAATCATGCCACAAAGTGTAACCCTTTCAGCTGCAGTTTAATTTCAGTGAATCTGTGCTCCAGCCCAACCCCAACCACAAGTTAGTATATCCTTCCTGAGGTGCAGTGCCTAGCTGGAAATGAAAGCAGTTACACCAGACATGGCCATATCAAAGTAACTGAAGAATTTCGTTCTCATTTTTGTAATCCAAACCACTTTGACAAAAATGTCTCAACTTCATTAAACATTTTGATTACCCTTTTGTAGCTCTGTGCTGGTATTTACTGATTTATATCCAATGACACTAAAAAACTAACTGCTCCACCAGACAGTCACTCATCATTAAGAAAATATTTTGATACTCATCAGTCTTAAATAAGTGAATAACCTCATATTTCTTCACATTGAATTCCATTTGCCACAGGTTTATCCAGTCACTTGTTCTGTCCATGTTATAACATGTCTGCAAACTTAGTTTTATGGCTCTCTATTCCTTTTATGTAGATGAGGAAGGTCATTAATCATAAATGTAGATCACTGGGGAAGATTTCTTATCAAAATCTGCCAATCAGAGCATGTAATCTTTGTTTTAACCTTGTCCTTTCATGAAATTTCCAACCCATTTTGCAGGATGATCTTTGGCCCCATGAGCATTTAATTTCGTTTACAGCTGGGGCTCAACACACAGAATTTACTGAGTCAGAAAGTCATTGGTTTAAGTTCCATGCAAGAACATGTCACTGTCAATGCTGCGTTATGGGTGGTACCATTCTGCCTGTCCACTAAACTAGCAGATCCCACAGCCACCATTTCGAAGAAGAACATGAAAATTCTCCCTGGACCAATATTTAAACTGCAACCAAGAATGCTGAAGAACAGATAATCTGGTCATCCTCTTGTTACTGTTTGTGGGATCTTGCAGTGTGCAAATTGGCTGCTGTGTTTCCTACATTACAGCAGAAGCTACACTAAAGCATATCATTGGCCATAAAACACTGGGACACGCCTCATCGAAAATTCTGTAAAATACATTTTTTCTTTTCTCTGATAAATTCGTGTGTGAAATTTATCAAATGCTGTCTGTAAATCAACGCAGATAATATCCACATTCATCCCCTGTCTGGCACCTTTTTGAAAAGTTTCAATTGTTTATCAAGACGACTGGGTTCTGAGGAAGGGTCACTGGACCCGAAACATTAACTTTGATTTCTCTTCATAGACCTGCTAAGCATTTCCAGCAACTTATTTTTCTTTTCTGTTACAAACAGACTTCTTCTTCACAAATCTAGTCTGACTTTCTTTGATCAGTTCATTCTTGTCCAAATGCTTATTCATTCAGTCTGATGACAGACTTTGGAAACGTTCCCACAATTGATATTAAACTAACTGTGTATCAGTACCTTCTTTTTATTCATTCAAGGGAGGTAGGCTTCACTGGCTGTGTAAGCGTTTATTATCCATTCCTAATTGCCCTGGAAACAACACTCTCTCTACTCTACATTGATACTCCAAGATTCCTTTGGCAACTGGCATCCCAACACATTAACCTCCAGTTTCAGATGCCATTGCCATGCACAAACTTTGGGAAACAAAATTAGAAGGTGTATTGCCTGGAGTTGTCAAAGTCCCATTTGCAGTAGGAAGGCCCACAATACTGGGATGGAGGGAAGTTCAAGATTTTGACCCCAACGATAGTTAAGGAACAAGGATACATTTCTAGGTCAGGATGATGATGTTTGGAGGGAAACTTGCAGATGGTGGTGTTCCCAAGTATCTGCTACCCTTATCCTTCCAGATGGAAGTGGTTGTGAGTTTGAAAAGTGCCATTTGAAGAACCTTGTTGAATTTCAGCGGTGCATTTGCAGATGGTGCACACTGCTACTACTGAGCATTGGTGGAGGGAGTGAATGTTTATGTATGTGATCCCAATTAAGTGGCTGCATCCTCCTGAATGGTGTCAAGTTTCTTGAGTATTATTGGAGCTGTACTCATCCAAGCAAGTGGAGGGTATTCCATCACACTCCTGACTTGTACCTTCTAGATGTTGGACAGTTTTGAGGATTTATGAGGTGAATTACTCACTGCAGGATACCTAGCCTCGGACCTGTTCTTATAGTCACACCATTTATATTGCTAGTCCGGTTCAGTTTCTGGTCAATGGTAAACCCCAGGATGTAGGTAGTGAGGAATTCAATGATATTTCTCTTATGATTCTGAAGCTGAAGATGATTCAGTCATTCTGCAATTGATCTGTATTGAACTAATATTGAGAAGACCATCTTGATACTTTGCTATCAAGAACAAGGTTTCTGTTAAACCACCTGGACAATGCTCACATGTATTACTTTGCAGCATCACTGATTTGTGAACTCTGAGGTAATATCCCAGGCCAATGTAGTAAGGTTTAATACTGGTGCCTCTGCTTCATTTGTCCCACATTAGACACTAAACTAAGGCCCTCTGACTGCCTTTTGGTTGGATGTCAAAGATGAACTGGTCACATAACATTGAAGAGCAGCAGGGCTTGTTCCTCAGTGCCCAGCCCAACTTTTTTTTTCCCTCATCCAAAGCACACATAACTGATTTTCTGGACATTTTTTACCATGTTGCTCTTCGTGGGATCTTGCTTTTTGCAGAGTGGTCACCAAATTTCCAACATTATTGTAGTTTATACACTCCATGCGGTACTTTGTTGGCTACAAACTATATGGAGATTGTGGTATAGTGGTAATGTCACTAGTAATTCAGAAGAATGCTGTGGGGAGATGGGTTCAAATTCTGCTGATAGCATTTTCAATTAGATTAATGAGTCTGGAATATGAAGTTATCTATTAATGGTGACCATGACAACTATCATTGACTGTTATAAACAACCGAGAGTGTAATGCTGGAAAAGCACAGCAGGTCAGGCAGCATCCAAGGAGCAGGAGAATCGACATTTCAGGCATAAGCCCGATGAAGCCCAAAACATCAATTCTCCTGCACCTTGGATGCTATCTGACCTGCTGTGCTTTTCCAGCACCACATTCTCAACTCTGATCTCCAGCATCTGCAGTCCTCACTTTTCCGCCCTGTTATGACAGCCATCTGATTGCCTACAGGAAGTCATGCATCCATGTGACTCCACACCCAGAGCAATGTGGTTGATGCTTAATTGCCTTCTGAAAACACCAAGCAGCCACTCAGATCTAAAACAACAAATGGGTGGCCTTGCTAGTGACACCTAGATCCCATGAAAAGTAGCACTTTGCTACATCCTGAGGTTATTGAGGTGCCATAGAAACACAGGTTTGTTTTTCTTTATAGTCAAAGAGCAGTGGAGAGGGGGTGGGGGTTGGGAATTGGGCTTTGACATCTGTAGGCTCCCAAATCACACTACACTCTAACCCACCCTCCTCACAGCTTTAGTGCAACCTTCACCTGTGCCAGGGTAGCAACCTTCTCGATGGAGGCGATCATGAAATATTCTCTAAAACATAAAGCAACATTGACCACAATAATTTAATTTAGAAGTAGGAGGTAGGGGAAGCAGTCCCATAGTAGTAATGTCACTTGAGTAGCAATCCAGAGCTCCAGACTAATGCTATGGGAATATAAATCTCACCACAGCAGCGAATTTCAGTTCAATTCAATTAATAAATCTGGAATTAGTCTCTGTAATAGTCACCACAAAACTATCATTGATGAGTCTAAGGCCCTCTGACACATCCCCATGACAGGCAGCACGGTGACTCAGTGGTTAGCACTGCTGCCTCACGCACCAGGGACCTGTATTTGATTCCAGCCTTGAGCAACTGTCTGTGTGGAGTTTGCACGTTCTCACCATGTCTGCATGGGTTTCCTCCTGGTGCTCTGGTTTCCTTCCACATTCCAAAGTTGTGCACATTAGGTGGACTGACCATGCTAAATTGCCCATAGTATCCAGAGATGTGCAGGCTAGGTGGATTACCCATGGGAAATGCAGGATTACATGAATGGGGTAGATCAGGGTGGGATGTTTTTCAGAGGGTCAGTGCGGACTCAATGGGCCAAATGACCTGCATCCACACTCTAATGATTCTATGATTGAAAAAAATGGCCACGTAACCCTCAGAGAGGGAGTATATAAAGAGAAAGAATTGCAATTGGCAAGAGGATTTCTAATCCGTGTGAACAGAAATCAGTAATGAGTATGTGCAGAAAATAGATTGCCCTTTTTTTTGCAGACAGAAAGAACATGCATTATGTCCACTTCAATTTAGCAAAATAGTTACTGCCTTTCTCTGGTTCATTTCTCACTGCAATGCATTGATCAATAAGAATATAATTGCCTGGATTAAATTTAAACAAATCGCCATGTTAACATCTCAACCAATCAGTAAGCCCTTCTACAGTATAAATTGTCATGATGAATGCAAGGCAAAAAGCTTTGACAGAGTGTTTTTTTCAGAAATACTCAAATTAAGGTAATTAGTAGATGAACCAAAGATGAGATGGTTTTATGCATTGTGTTGTAATGACCTGGAATGTGTTGCCTGAAAAGATTTGTAGAAGTAAATTCAATGGTAAAATTCTGAAAGGGAATTGAATCTCTAAATAGGCAGAAAGTTACCAGGCAATGAGGAAAGAACAGTGGGTGAATGGGACTAATTAGTTAACCTTTTTCAAAAGCCAGGATAGGCTCATAGGCCAAACAGCCTTTCCCAGCTGTAAGATTCTGTGATTCTGAAGACACCCCAACAACAGGATAAACGTGGACAGAAAGTGAGCTAAAAGCAAAAGCCTGGGCGGATATTCATTCATAAATTTCTGAGCTTGCTCATTGGAAAAAGGCTTACAAACAATTTGTGAATTGCTGACGGAGATATTTTTAGTTACAGCCTTTACTTTAATGTCCTGTTTATCAAAACTGCTAAAAATAAAAATCTACGCGGTATCTCTCTCTACAGTTTCAGTCCTAAACATCCTCTTCTGTGAATAATACAAACAGATCAGACCTTGTGAATTAATTCCAGATAGTTTGCTGCAATTGTTTAATACACCTATGCTCACAATGCACTAGAATATCAGAGATTATTTGATTAATCTTCTATCTATTCAGTACAGTCTCTACTCCTTCTTGCCCTCCTCTCCCCTCACCTACTCCAACTGGTCAGCCCTTTTCACTGTTCTCTTCCTCTAATTTGAATTCCTATTCTCTAATTCTCCTTCCTGCTTCCTTAACACAGACATCGCCTGTTTCCATTCTCTCCAACACCATATTGCCTCCATGCGGAAACTCTTAGCCCAGTCAGCAGGAATTTTCTCTCCTCATACTCAGGATGTGAGCATTTATTGCCCATCGCATGTGGACTCTGACTTCCACCCCCATGTTTCTAATTCCAACATGACACTGGAGATACTGACTGCACTGGCAATGGAGGCAATATCTTATTTATTTTCAATACAGTGGAGCCAGTGAGGACAACCCTGGAAGAATACAAACTCTTCAAAATTCCAAATCAGATGCTTCCTTTACCAATCTAGAGTGGACTATTCTAGTGTTTTCCTGACCTGTCTCCTGCCTTCCATGCTCTGTAAACATCAGCTTATCCAAAACCAATAAACTGGGGCTATTTTCCTTGGGGCATCGGAGGCTATAGAGTGATCTTAGAGAAGTTCGTAAAATCATGAGGGGCATCGATCAGGTGAACAGTCAAGGTCTTTTCCCCAGAGTGAGGGAGTCCAAATCTGGAGGGCACAGGTTTAGGATAGCGGGGAAAGATTTAAAGGGGATCTAAGCAACAACATTTTCGTGCACAGAGTAGTGTGTTTATGGAACGAGGTGCCAGAGGAGGTGGTGGAGGTTGGTCAATTACAACATTTAGAAGGAATCTGGATGGGTATATGAGGGTTTAGTGGGATATAGGCCAAGTGCTGGCAAATAGGACTTGATTATTTAAGGATATCTGGTTGACATGTATATGATGGACCAAAAATTCTGTTTCCATGCTGTGCATCTCTATGACTCTGCTATCTGTGTCTTAATTCATTTAGCTCCCTGGCCTTTGTTTGCTGACATACTTTCACTCCTGGTTTAGGTATGCTTGGATTTCAATATCCTCACTCTTTCCAAATCCCTTCGAGGCCTTACCCCTTGCTCCATTTCTCTGTAATCCCCTCCAGCCCTCTGAAATCTCTTTGCTCATACACTTCAACTTCTTGCATATCCCTGATTTTAATCACAGGGCTTTGGGAAGAGCAGGACAATGGAATTAGTTTGGGATTGATACATGGATAACAAATTGGGCACTTCATTCTGATATTGTGAGCGTGCCCTGTGGCATGTTGGGTAGCAGGATTCAAACTTCAATTGAGTTAGCGTTACTACCAGCTCCTGGAAGTAGGTAATATTGAGAAGTGCTCAGAGGTACGAGATGGTCATCATTCGGAGGATACTGGACTAACAGGAAGGAAAAGGGCAGCAAGATCAGTTTGAAATTGTAATTATTGACGCTGTAGGGAAGAAGATCTGCCATACTCAACCATTCTGGGCTTATATGTGACTCCAGTCCCGCAGCATCTCTACCTACTATGATGAGAAAGTGAGGACTGCAGATACTGGAGATCAGAGTCAAGAGTGTGTTGCTGGGAAAGCACAGCAGATCAGGCAGCATCCGAGGAGCAGGAGAATCGACGTTTCGGGCATAAGCCCTTCATCAGGAATGAGGCTTGTGGACTGGGGGGCTGAGAAATAAATGGGAGGGGGGAGGGGTTTGGGGGAGGTAGCTGAGAAAGCGATAGGTGGCTGAAAGTGAGTGACAAGGTGATAGGTCAGAGGGGGGAGTGATGGACAGGTCAGGAGGGCAGTGCCGAGTTGGAGGCTTGGGACTGGGATAATGTGAGGGGAGGGGAAATGAGGAAGCTGTTGAAATCCACATTTATCCCATGTGGTTGCAGGGACCTAAGGCAGAATATGAGGCGTTCTTCCTTCAAGCGTCGGGTGGTAACGGTTTGGCAGTGGAGGAGGCCTCAGGACCTGCTTGTCCTTGACGGAGTGGGAGAGAGAGCTGAAGTGTTCAGCCACAGAGCGGTAGGGTTTGGTGGTTGCAGGTGTCCCAGAGATGTTCCCTGAAATGATCCGCATGAAGGCATCTTGTTCCCTGATGTAGAGGGGACCACACTGGGCACAACGGATGCAGTAGATGACATTGGTAGAGGTACAGGTAAATTTCTGAAGGATGTGGAAGGATCCCTTGGGGCCTTGTACGGAGGTGAGGGGAGTGGTCTGGGCACAGGTTTTGCACTTCCTGCAGTGGCAGGGAAAGGTGTCAGGATTGGGGTGTGGGCAGGTGGGGAGGGTAGACTTGATGAGGGAGTTGCAGAGGGAATGGCATCTCCGGAATGCTGATAGGGTTGGGGAGGGAAATATATCTTTGATGGTGGGGTCCGTTTGGAGGTGGTGGAAGTGGCAGAGGATGATGTGATGTATGTGGAAGCTGATGGGTAGGAAGGTGAGCCCAAAAAAATTGCATCATCCTCCACCACTTCCACCACCTCCAAACGGACCCCACCATCAAAGATATATTTCCCTCCCCACCCCTATCAGTGTTCAGAGAGAGACCATTCCCTCCTCGACTCCCTCGTCAGGTCTACATTCCCCACCAGCCCACACCCCACTCCTGACACCTTTCACTGCCACTCCAGAAAGTGCAAAACCTGCGCCCACACCACTCCCCTCACCTCCGTCCAAGGCCCCAAGGAATCCTCCCACATCCATTAGAAATTTACCTGTACCTTAACCAGTGTCATCTACTGCATCTACTGCATCGATGTGGTCTCCTCTACATTGGGGAGACAAGATGCCTTCTTGCAGATCGTTTCAGAGAACATCTCGGGGACACTTGCACCCACCAACCCCACTGCCCCGTGGCTGAACACTTCAACTCCCTCTCCCACTCTGTCAAGTACATGCAGGTCCTGGGCCTCCTCCACCACCAAACCATTACCATCTGACGCCTGGATGAAGAATGCCTTGGAACCCTGCATCCGCATGGGATAAATGTGGATTTCAACAGCTTCCTCATTTCCCCTCCCCCCCCCCACATTATCCCAATCCCAAGCCGACAAGTCAGCACTGTCCTCCTGACCTGTCCATCACTTCGCCATCTGAACTTTCACCTTCTCCCTCACCTTCATCCACCTATCGCTTTCTCAACTATCCTTCCCCCCAACCCCTCCCCCTCCCACTCCCACTTATATCTCAACCCCCACCCATAAGCCTCATTCCTGATGGAGGGCTTATGCCCAAAACGTCAATTCTCCTGCTTCTCAGATGCTGCCTGATCTGCTATATTTTTCCAGCACCACACTCTCGATCTGGACTCTATGAGGCCTGTCTGAAGCATATCAAATGCAGCCAAGTCAGTGGCTATAGGAGACAGCCATCATCACCTACTCTGAAACGAGGGGAGAATGTAAGTGACATCCATACCCTTGGATGAAAAGAATTGGAAATTGGAAAGTATTGTGCTCAGAACTAAATGGCAAGTCAGCTGAGTCTTTTCCTGGGAATACTCCTGCCCGCAGATCAAGTGTTTCTAAACTAACAGAATCAGGAGTCGGAAGCTTTTTGGCTAAATTTTGAGCTCAGCCCAAAGGAAGCCAGACCTGGGGTTGGTGCTCCACCGGCCAATGTTAACACAACAGACCTGCTTCCTGTGTCAAAGCTGAGAAAGCTCCCATTTCCTGCTCTGTGTGCCTTTGAAGGGAGTTCTCTCAATGAGCACACACACACACCGATGGTGTGGGTTAACCCTTCCAACCTAGAATTCTCTTCAAGCTCTTTGTGGTTTGCACTTGTGAGCAGTTAGTGTTAGAAATGCTGGTTGCTTTAAGGATCAAACATTACAGCTCCAGAATTGATTGAGATGATGCACTCATTGGAATCTGTATTTAAGAACTGGGCTCCTCCCTCAAACTCCTTTTTAATGTGATCACCTCCCTGTCTTCCTACCCTGCCCTACATTTGTTATTTTTACACTGCCACTGATTGACACTATTTGTTAATTGTTTGGTTAAATAACACAGATGATTTAGTGGTGGCTTAATTTTTAAAAAATTGGGTTCTCCCCTGGTGCGACAGTGCTTGTTAAAATAACAATTTCCTGGTGATACGGATGGTTTAAGTTTTATAAAACAATTGGGTTCACAAGTGGGAACTGCAAGGGCTGGGGAACATTATTTCTCCTCCAATTCCATCTTATCTTCTCAAACAAATGATTTGGTGGTGGTGGTGGTTTATTTACAAAAAGAGAGCTGGGTTCCAAGGGCTTTTGTGGTGCAGTTGTAGTATCCTTACCTCTTGGATAGATGGTTCTGTTCAAATCCAACCTGCTCCAGATGTGTGTCACAGCCTGCCTGGACAAATTGATTAAAAATATATAAAAAACAGAGCTGAGTTCCTCCTTGAAACCTTTAGAGATAAGTGGGCACCATGCGGAATTTATGTCACCATTTTGAATTAGTCCCCTCCTTGTTTTCATCCATCTTTTGATTTCTGTTATTTCCACACTGCTATTGATAGGCAGTGTTGGTATTTCTTAATAGGGTGAATTGATAAATCAGTGGTGGAGTCTTAACGTTCATAATCAGTCTTAAAATTAAAAAAAATCTGTCCTTAGATCTTCTTGTGGGCCTGCTTCTGGGTCCTCAACAGGTTCAGGCAGAGAATCATAATTCCCAAATGCCTACCTCTCTCCCATGGCTATGTCTACGCCCGGGTGTCCTTGGAGAGGGTCTACATTTCCCATTAGTAGCCGTGAAGCTTTTAGGGAATAAATGGGCACCATGGAGACTGAGGTACATTATTTACCTCCCAACACTATTTTGTATTTAGCCTCACCCTGCTTGTTATTCCCTTTTTAAATTGTTATCCTGTTCCTGGTAGAATCATAGAATCCCTACAGTGTGGAAACAGGGGTTTGGCCGATTAGGTACATACTGACCCTCATTAGAGCATTCCACGCAGACCCACCCCGCTATCCTACCCCTGTAAATCTGCATTTCCCAAGGCCAATCCACCTAGCCTGTACATCCCTGGACAATTTAGTTTGGCCAATCCACCTTGCCTGCACATCTTTGGACTCTGGGAAGAAATCAGAGCACCCAGAGGAAATACACACAGACACAGGGAGAACATGCAAACTCCACGCAGGCAGTCACCCAAGGCTGGATTCAAATCCAAGGCCTTAAAGCTGAGAGCTAGCAGCGTTAACCACTGAGCCACCATGCCACCCACTGAGCCCTGTGGTGAGGCAGTAATTTTATTCATTATCTGAGCAATTTAGTTAATTGCTAATTGGGTTTATCCTTTTTTTAAAAAAAGCTGCATTCTTAGTCTCCCCCTAGCTTTTCCTTTTGGTTTTAGTTTTTCGTTACCATGCCCCTAAATGGGCAGTTTTTATTTTGAATTTGATTTATTTAAAAACAAAGGAACTGAGATTCTTCACAATGGGGAGTTGGCTGCTGGGCAGGGAAGGAATGCAGAATGGGAACGGTGGAACCTGGTGTTTGTGCTAAATTATAGATTTACAATAAGACCCTGAGGAATCTCTGAAATTTCTTTTTCTGCCTCATTCAACATATGGGTATTAGTCTATTAGGCATTGGGCAGCTTTCCCAGAGCTGAGGAACTGTCACCACAATTAAAATTAACCCCTGACCAAAGAGCTCGACAGCTGATCGGAAACGATTTGAAGTTGTGACTCGCTGTTGTGGGAAATATCAAAGGAGTTTAGCTGGTGACTCTACTGAAGTTGGTGGGATAGTCCAGACTTGAGTTTGATTTTCACTTGATGGAGAGTCAATACGTTATTCGTTCATAATCATCAGATAGAGAATTCAGAAAAAAACACTTTCCCTAGAGAGTGGTGAGAATGTGGAACTCTCTACCATGGTGAGAATGGTTGAGGGGAATCATGTTGCATTTAAAATGCGCTGCATTTGGATGAGCACACAAGGGAGAAAGAAAAAGAAGTCTATATTGTTAGGGGCAGACTAGTGGCCCATGCACTACAGGTATCTTTCTTGCAGCCTTTACTACACCTCTCTGGGCCTTTAACTACATCAGGTTACAATTGGAGTCATAACTTCTCCTCCTCCCCTGAGACAACAATAGTGAGGTGGAGCAGAAACATTGGCAGGATAGTGCTGTAACAAACATGGGAGATTGCTGGAGAAAGTCTGCAAGTTCTGCAGCATCTGTGGAAACTGGAACGCAGTTTTGAATCTGATATGACTCTTTTCAGAACCAAGAGGTGTTGGAAAAAAATATTTTTATACATTTTTAACAGAGGTCCAGAGCAATCCCTCATCCTACATTGGGAGGGAGGTAGAAAGTGAACAAACTGAAATGGAAACCCTGTCAGAGAGAAAAGCCAAACTTCTTCAGGGTGAACATATCTGCAAGAGCCAATTGAACACTCGATGGCCCCACAAAATAAAGAAATGATGTTCTTCACCATTGGGGAGTTGGCTGCTGGGTGGGGTAAGTGGAGAAGTGGAAACTGGTATTTGTGTTAAGCTGTAGGTTTACAATTAGACCCTGGAAAATCTCCAAAATTTCTTTTGCTAATTAATTCAATGTATGGATATTAGTCTGTTAAACCTGCTTTCCAAAGTGCACACACAAGTTTTATGTCTTCCCATTGTCCAGAGTGTTTATTCGAAGGGAATGTGCATCCAATCACCTCCATCAGCAGAAACAGAAGAACCAGGATGGAGAAAGGTAGCATCGATCTCCAACTCCTCAGTCTGTACACTCCAGACTCAAGCCTAATGGCACCAAGGCTCTGATCTATGCACGTCTACCTCCCCCATGGTTAGGAAATCTCATCCATCCCAGCAGGATGCCTTCCTCCTTTTGCATTTTCTTACTGACCAGCAGATGTACCATCCACACCCATCTTTGGACTAGCTTTGCCAGATCCAGCAAAGTGATTGACACACTCTGTTCCTCTGCTGCTGATCTTATTGGTCTGGGTGAACCTCACGGATTTTCTGTGTTGTCGATGGTGGGGGAGCAGGATGTTTGCATGTATCGGTCACTGCCTCCAGCAGAACCTCCAGTGAGGTGTCTGTACAGCAGGATCAGGAGCCAGGGAGCTGCTCCTGTCTCACTGGCCCCTGCACTGCTCCTCCATCTGAGGCTGAAGGGAATGATTACCTCACCAATTACTGCCCCCAGCCCTTAAAACCGGATCGTTGCTGCCCATGACCTGCCCCCACTGCACCCAGTGGCTCAGTGGTTAGCCTTGCTGCCTCACAGAGCCAAGGACTCAGGTTCAATTCCAGCCTCAAGTGACTGTCTATATGGAGTTTGCACATTCTCCCCACGTCTGTATGGGTCCCCTCCGGGTGCTTTGGTTTCCTCCCATCGTCCAAAGATGTGCAGGTTAGGTGAATTGGCCATGCTAAATAGCCCATAGTGTTCTGGGATGTGTAGTCTACCTGCATAAATCAGGGGTAACTGTAGAGTAATAGGGTAGGGGAAAGGGTCTGGGTGGGTTACTCTTCAGAGGGTCGGTGTGGACTTGTTGGGCCAAAGGGCCTGTTTCCACACTGTGGGGATTCTGTGATTCTGTCCCCTGCTCCTGCCATCAGTAATCAGATAGTGGACATGACTGAGGTCAATCAGCAGCTGTTCCATTCCAAATATTTCAGTTTTTGTGTGATGGCAAGCTACAGGGTGAGGCCCAGTAGTGTCCACATTGTCAGGGTCCCATTCCCAGAATGGGAATTCTGTCTGATAGTCCTCTCACTATGACTGTTCTCGACTTCTCTGCTGCCTTTCAATTATCGACCATCAGAAATTCTCTCCGATTAAATATTCGGAAAGAATATTGCTCCATGACTGTCTGATGCCTGGGGCTGAACCAGATTTGGCATATCTAATCCCAAGAGGAGCTTCCGATCACCAGGACTACCTCCATGTGACCCAGGTTTGATTCTGCCCTCATTTCTGCCTGTGTGGAGTTTGCACATTCTCCCTGTGTCTGCGTGGGTTTCCTCCTGATGCTCTGGTTTCCTCACACAGTCCAAAGATGTGCAGGTCAGGTGAATTGACCGTGGAAAATGCAGGTTTACAAGGATAGTATAGGGGGTGTAGGCAGTCTGGGTGGGACGCTCTATTGAGCATCCATATGGACTCAATGGGTTGAATGACCAGTTTTCACACTGGAAGAATTCTATGATTCTATTAATTCCAGACTCGGGTCTTTCAGATCACTGCTGGCTGGTCCCCAACAGCTTACTCTCTGTAAACTTGGCATTGTCCAAACCACTACTAGGTCTGTCTCAGAGAAAGACTGTTCTCCTACCTCGCCTGTCTCCCAGTCAAGCAATATCTCAATCTTAAAATTCCCAATCTTCTTATAAATCCCTCTGCAGCCTCATTGGCCTTGCATGACTACATCATTCTCTCCAGCCCAATGTTCCTTGTATTCCGGCCTCTTGAGAAAGTTGTTTTTTTAATCAGTCCACTACTGGGTGCCGACCTTCAATGAGTTGGGTCTTAAGTTCTGGCATTTCCTCTCTAACGCCCTCCACCTTGTTATCTCTTGACTCATTTTTAAGAATGCTCCTCTTGGCCTGAGCTTTCCTTTCCTCATGTGTGCTTCACTGTTTGTTTTGTAATGCTGCCGTGAAACGCTTGGGGTATTCTGTTAGGGTTATCAGGTCTCCAGGATTGTCCTGGAATCTCCAGAAATTGACGATCCATCTTCTTGAAATCTTGGAGAAAAACCATTGGGTGTACAAATAGTTATGCACCTTACTCATTGCCTTGCTCTGCTGTTTTCTTTTGCTATAATACACGTTGGAGGTGGATGAAGAGGCTTTTCTTGATTAATCATTAATGACTAGGTATCCAAGACTCTGTTTGGTCTGTAATTGGTGAATGAAGGAGTATGTGTGTGTGTATGCACGTGCGCACGCATGGGTGTACATGTTTGTTTATGTGTTTATATATGTGTAAACGTGTGTGTGCGTGTACAGGTGTATATGCGTTTCTATATGTTTATATGTGTGTGTAAATATGTATGTATGTGTGGTTGTGTGTGGATGTAGACCACACCAATAGGCAGATGGTTTGGGCAACCAATAGATAAAAATCCTGCAGTCAAGAAATACAATCAGTAACATTTGGTGACTTTCACTTTGTTGTATTAAAGGTGCTGTATAAATGCAACTTGCTGTTGCTCAGTGAGATTTCCAATCAGATTGTGTTTCACTTCAGGTTTGCGATTTCTCTCTTTCAGCCCATATTTTTCGCCCTTTGCTCTGTTGCACTCCACTTGTGCCTGCAAATTGTTCTCAGTAGAGGCTGATGTTTCTTGCTCTCCTCCCTCCTCCGAACAGGGTTATTTGTTTTATTTTGTGCTTGACTCCTGTCTAACCCACATCCTGTCGCAGGAAGCGTCAATTCCCAACAGGCTACATGCGCCCGAGGACACACATCCAGGTCACTCTGGGATAGCCAGAGTTCGCAGGGGTCCCCTTCTTTTCCCTATGGAAATCTCAGACTGGAAACTGTCTAAAATCTAGACAATTTGATTAGAAATTAAACTCTGTATATGGGACCAAATCCAGCCACCCCTTCCCAACACCCTTCCCTCCTGAAAAAGGCGTCCCCCACTCGCTGGATACAAATTACCCCCAGGCCATTATTCAAAGAACAACGAGGAAATTCTACCCCCTCTGCCCCTCCCCCATGCTTCCCACCTCCACCTTGTGGGCCAATATTTAGTACCTCAATCAGTATCACTACAAATATGGATGATCTGGCCATTATCACATTGTTAATCATCAAATCCCTACAGTGTGGAAGCAGGCCATTCAGCCCATCAAGTTCACACTACCTCTCTGAAGAGCATCCTACCCAGATCCAGCCCTCGACACTATTCCTGTAACCCTGCATTTCCCATGGCTAATCCACCTAACCTACACATTCGTGGACACTATGGGTACTTTAGCATGGCCAATCCACCTAGCCTGCACCTCTTTGGAAACCAGAGCACCCGGAGGAAACCCATGCGGATGCAGGGAGAGTGTGCAAACTGCACACAGACAGCTGCCCAAGGCTGGAATCGAACCCAGGTCCCTGGTGCTGTGAGGTAACAGTGCTAACCACTGAGGCACTGTGCCACCCCAAGACCATAGTTCAAAGAAGAGCAGGGAAATTCAACATCCTCTACCCCCAAACCCCTCTTTCCCCAACCTAGTGGCACCAATGTTTATTCTCTCAATCAGCATAATTAAAAATACTGGCAATCCTGCCGTTACTGCCTTGTTATTCATAAAAGCATAGAATCCTGCTGTGGGCTGTCATATTTCCCAACATTGCAACAGCTGCTATGCTGCAAAAGTAGCTCATTGGTTGCAGAGTGTTTTAGGCACTATGGGAATGTAAATCTTTCTTTCTTGCCTACGATTGCAGAGGTGCTGTCAATGGATTCTTCATACTCTGGCTGGTTCCAACCTTACAACAAGAGATCCAAGGAGCCTGTGCTTCTCCTGCGTACAGTGCACGGAGACCACAGGAAGTCCAAACAGGTGGATGAGGTTCAAGGAGCATGACGTTATGTTCCAGCGTTGCCACTACTGTCATTGATGTTGCTGTCCTGTTAAAGAGAGAAAAAAACTGCAGATGCTGGAATCCAAAGTAGAAAGGCAGGAGGCTGGAAGAACACAGCAAAACAGGCAGCATCAGGAGGTGGAGAAGTTGACGTTTCAGGTGTAATCCTCCTTCAGGCCCTGAGCTGCTTTTAGGAGGCACCACACATTTCCTTTAGCTGCATTCTGTGGGTCACACAGTATTTCAGCTGGTAGTAGACAGGAGGTAGACCAAAATTGGAATTGCCTGAAACAGTAGGAGATTATCCTGTGTTTTTTTGTGTTCTCTCTAACTTGAGAAAAACGGGCATGGTTCAGTGGGTGGCACTCTCGCCCCTCAGGAGCACGGGGTCTGGAGCTCCATTACAGAGGTTTGAGCTCAAAGACAATTGATCACTCTCTCTGATCCTGAGGGACCACCGCACTGCTGGAAGTTCTGTTTTTTGGATGAGATGCTAGTGGAAGATCCTCCATCTCCATTTCAAAGGGGAACGGGTGCAATGCTTCCTAGTATCCAACGCAATATTTGACCCACATTCATTTATTTCTAGCGTCAAAAATAAAGAACAGATTGTCTAGTTAATATAATATCACTGCCTGTGGCAGCTTACTGTGTGCAAATGTGGACTCCATATCTCCTACATAACAGCAAAAACCACATTCAAAAGTTATGTTATTGGCTGTAAAAGCACTGTACACTGCACAAGGGGCTATATAAATACAATTCTCTCTTTATGCCTATCAGAGTTCTCCTTGTTTCCTCTCCTTGATCTAATGCTCTGTTCCCTCGGGCATTATTTTCCTGCCTTAAAATCCATCAGCACTCCCTTCCTTAAAAAAGTGGTGAATTTACAATAATCTGAAAAGGTAAGGAATTGATTGCTTGCACAATGCAGACTTCCACATACAGTCCTTTTGTTTTACTGGATGTGACAGTTGCCCTGAGCCAATTTAGCATCAATGCAGTAAATCACCCAACCACATGGCATTTGCAATATCAACATCAGGAGATTCTTGGTCCAACTGGAATAAAGTTACATATTGTAACAGAGAGATAGAGACAAGGACAGACTGACGGATAGAGAAGTAGTTAAATAGACAGTCAGGTAGATAGAGGTACCATATTTACTCGAGTAATAGTCGTTCTCATGTAAAGGTCGACCTCATATTTTTGGATAAAATGTCTGGAATTTCCTATATATCTCATGTAAAAGCAGATCCTAGTTCTTCACAGATAACAGATTAACATTTAAGAATCAGTCTGATGGCTGTTGTGCTCTGCTCCGCATTTTCAGAATCACCGTAATGCGTTGTGTTTTATTTCTTTATTCATTTAGACATCAATTGAGCTTTTGCTAATGATACGGTATTTTGGACTGTAGCATGAATTTCAGCCCCTGAAAGGTAGTATCGATGTAATAGTCGACATCATAAATTTAATCTTAAAAGTAGTAAAAAAAAATTGACTATTACTCGATTATATATTGTAGTTAAATAGTTAGTCAGATAGATAGAGGTAGTTAAATTGTTAGACAGATAAATAGGTAGTTAGACAGACACATAGATAAATAGACAGACAGACAAATATGCTGTTAAATAGACAAAAGTGATAAATAGATTTTTGGCCTCCTCTTGTTTCTATGTA
The DNA here is from genome assembly GCF_037043375.1 of Chiloscyllium plagiosum. Classification (NCBI taxonomy): domain Eukaryota; kingdom Metazoa; phylum Chordata; class Chondrichthyes; order Orectolobiformes; family Hemiscylliidae; genus Chiloscyllium; species Chiloscyllium plagiosum. The sequence continues at coordinate 12,834,766 of NW_028270154.1, forward strand.
GCAAGGTTTAAAGGGCCTATGACCTCAAACTGCTCTTGATTACCTCTCCTGTTCCTATATAACCAGGTTGAAGAGTTTTATGGTATCCTCCTGTTCCTGTAACAGTATTGAGATACTGAGTGACATCATTTTGTTCCTAAGAAACGAGATTGAATGATCTTTTCCTGATCCGTGTATTAGAGTTAGGGGCTCAAATCTTCTCCTATTTCCTGTGTAACAAGATTGAAGATGGGCTGAATGGCCTCCTCCTGTTCCTATGTAATAGAGTTGCGAGCTGTTCAAGTGTTTTATTTTGTTAAGACAAGGCAGCATCCCACCAGCAGATGGTGATATTGTTCTGTCAATAAAACACTGCAGTGCAGCCCCTGAAAGCTCATTCACTGTTCTTCAAATGTTTGTGTTTGACCATTAGGATTTGTCCATCCCTTTCATGGGGACATAAACATTTTTCTACTTAAAGATTTAAATTTTTTTAAGCCATGAACCTACACACATATTAAATATTGGAAGAGTTGAATCTCCAAATCCAAGTTCCAGACTCATTCGTTTTATTCTGCCTTGTGACTCTTCTTGTCACAACTCCCTCTTCGTTAGTTTTCATTTTGGGGGAGATGGTGGTGTAGTTGTACTCCCGAGGCCCAGAATAATGCTCCAGAGTCACAGATTCAAATTCCATTGCAGTAGAATTCAGTTAATATAAAAAAATCTGGAATTAAAAGCTGATCTTAGTCATGAGGACCATAAAATGATTATCAATTACATTAAAAAAATGCTTCTGGTTCACTAATGCTGCCATCTTTACCCAGTCTTGCCGACATGTGACGCCAGACTCATATCAATGTGTTTGATTCCAAATATCCCTCTGAACATGGTTGAGGCCAACACATTGGATGTTTTCAAAAATGAGTTAGAACTAGGGCTAAAAGGCAGAAGCATTAGAGCCAGGATAGAAACATTCTTTTATAAGGATCTAAAATGCACAGCCTGAGAAAGTGGGTCGGTCAAGGCTTTCAAAAGGAGCAAAATTATTATGTGTCAAATAAACATTTGCAGGACAAATACCTATTCTAAGTTGCTTTAAGGTTAAAGGTAAATTGGAGAAATATTTTACAGGTGAAAAATGAAATACCAGTAGGAAATTTGAAAATAAAAAATAAAAACAAAATTAATAATTTGGAGATGGAGGGCCAGGCAAAGTGCTGTAATTGCATGATGTGGAAGATGGGGGTCCCCAATGTAAGTGACCACATCTGTGGCAAGTGTTTGTTTCTTGAGGAGCCCTAGTTCAGAGTTGATGAGCTGGAGTTTGAGTTTCAAATGCTGTGACACATCACGGATGGAGAGTTACCTGGATGCTTTGTTTCAGGAAGAAGTCACACTCTGCAGGTAGCCGTAGGGAGAGGCTGAATAGGCTGGGGCTGCTTTCCCTGGAGTGATTGGAGGCTGAGGGATGACCTTGTAGAGGTTTATATTATCATGAGGGGCATGAATATGGTAAGTTGACAAAGTCTTTTCCCTGGGGTCAGGATGTTCAGAACTATAGGGTATAGGTCTAGGGTGAGAGGGGAAAGATTTAAAAGGGACCTAAGGGGTAAATCTTTCACGCAGAGGATAGTGTGGGCATGGAATGAGCTATCAGAGGAAGTGGTGGAAGCCACCACTTTTTATAACATTTAAAAGGCATCTGGATGGGGATACAAATAGGAGAAAGTGAGAACCACAGATGGAGGAGATCAGAGTCGAGAGTGTGGTGCCGGAAAAGCACAGCAGGTCAGGCAGTGTCCGAGGAGCAGGAGAATCGACGTTTTGGGCATACGCCTTTCATCAGGAATCGAGAGCTTATGCCCAAAACGTCGATTCTCCTGCTCCTCGGAGGCTGCCTGACCAGCTGTGCTTTTCCAGCACCACACTTTTGATTGGGTAAATGAAGGGGAACTGTTTAGAAGGATATGGGCCAAATGCTGGCAAATGGGACTAGATTAATTTAGAATATTTGGTCAGCATGGACGAGTTGGACTGAAGGGTCTGTTTCCATGCTGTACATTTCTATGGCTCTAAGTATGTCAAATTCGACTAGTGGTCAGGAGGGTGTCAGTACAAGTGAGGCAGGCAGAGGGATCCTGAAATTAGCATTGGAGGAGCCTCAGCGTTTGACCTTGTCCAACAGATATGAAGTACTTGCTATATGGATGAGGGAAAGGACTGTAGGGTGGACATACTGACCACTGCACCGTGGTACAGGTAAAATAGGGCTGAGGCAGCAGTGCTTTGTGAAGGGGAGGTCGCACCTGGCAAATCTGTTAGAATTCTTTTGGACGTAATGAGCCAGTAAGACAAAAGAGAGCCAGCGGACGTGATCTATTGGATTTCTAAAAAGCCTTTCATAAAGTGTTACACAGGAGGGTGCTAAATAAGAACCCATGGTGTTAGGGACAAGGTGCTGGCATGGATAGAGAATTGGCTGACTGGCAGAAGGCAGAGAGTGAGGATGAAGGGACCTTTTTCATCACGTCAGTTGGTGCCTAGTGGATTTCCCCAGGGGTCAGTGTTCGAACCGTGACTATTCCTGTTATGCATTAACGATTTGAATGAAGCAAAGATAGGTGGAGGGACAGGTAGTGTTGAGAAGCGGGGAAGCTGCAGAAGGACTTGGATAGGCAAGGAGAGTGGGCAAAGAGACTGGCAGATGGGATACAATGTGGGAATGTGAGAGATTGTGCACTTTGGTAGAAAGAATAGAAGCATAGAAGATTTTCTAAATGGGAAACGGCTTCAGAAATCGAAGTAAAAAAGGACCTGGGATTCCTGGTTCAGGATTCTCTTAAGATTAACACGCAGATTCAGTTAGGAAGGCAAATGTAATGTTAGCATTCATTTTGAGAGGACTAGAATGTAAGAGCAGGGATGCACTGCTGATGCTGTGTAAAGCCCTGGGCAGACTGCATTTGAAATGTTGTGAGCAGTTTCGGACCGTGCATCTCAGGAAAGATGTGCTGGCGTTGGAGAATGATAGCAAGGATAAAAAGCTTGTCACAAGAGGAGCGGTTGAGGACTCTGGGTCTGTAATCAATGGAGTTTAAAAGGATGAGGGGGATCTTATTGGAACCTACGTAATACCGAGGGGCCTGGATAGAGTGCATGTAGAAAAGATGTTTCCACTAATAACAAAGACTAGGATCCCAGAGCACAGCCTCAGAGTAAAACGCACACCATTTAGAACTGAGATGAGGAGGAATTTCTTCAGCCAGAGGATGGTGAATCTGTGGAACTTGATTGCCACAGGGGGCTGTGGAAGCCAAATCATTGTGTGCCTTTAAGACAGAGATAGATAGTTTATTGATTAATAAGAGAATCAAGAGTAATGAGGATAAAGCAGGAGAATGGGATTGAGAAACAAATCAGTCATGATCAAATGGCAGAGCAGACTCGTTGAGCTGGATTGCTTAATTCTGCTTGTAGGTCTTATGGTTGTATCGGGCCAGGTGAGTGATTCTAGGTGAATTCTTCTTTGAGAGAGTGAGTAAAGACATAACGGGCAAAATGGCCTCCTCCTATGCTATAACTGTTGTATGGTTCTATTTCAAGTTGATTATTAAACTTTAGACCACAGAGGAAGGGCATTCAGACACTTGTGACTGTAAAGGATAATCAAATTAATCCCATTGGCCCTTGTCTTTCCCCAAAGCTCTACAATTTTTGTCCTTTATGAATTTTTATCCATTCCCCATTTGAAAGTTATCATTGAGTCTGATTTCATCATCCTTCCTAACAACACATTCTGAATTGCAACAACCCATTGGAGGAAAACAATTCTTCTCTTTCGCTTGCTGCATTTTAGTTTTGAACAATTATTTTCAATCCGTGTCTCCTGGTTACTGATGCTCCTGTCAGCACAAATTATTTCTCACTGTCTACCCTATCTAAAAATTAATGGAAATGATGAGAAGATAATTCAGAATCTGTATTGGAAACAAGTAGTAGTGATCAGGCTTGTCAAACCAGTTCCCAAACAAAAGAGAAGTCAGCTGGAAATGTGCTATGTCCTCAAAACTATATACTTCCAGCTGCAACATTCAGAGTTTCAATATAAAAATCTTGAACTTCATGGATGATGCTATACACATTGCAGAGCCAAAAGAGGCAATACGAAATTATAAACAAAATGAAATCATGGAGCAATTCCAACTGTGTTTCTTACTGGTCAGTTCCCAGACTGAAATTGGGCTTGATAGATAACTGTTGTTTTTTAATGAGATAATTTCTCATTGACATAGGAGCACACAATGATGCAGATCTTGTTTTAATAATAAACAGACATTCGTCAAGTAAAAGAAATGAAGAAAAAGTAGAATAAACTAATCTTTTGGCTTATAAACCAAATGGAAATTATTGCATAGCATCAAAAAGCGAAAGATACATACTTGAGTTACACCATTTGAGTATATGGTAGACAGTAACAGTAACAGGCATGGGAGGAGAATCGATGACAAATGTAGGTGATAAATAGAATGGTGGATACAGTTTCAGTTAACTGATGGGGAGTGTTTGAGAGCAGCACCGGAAAGAGGTGGAGATCTATATCCTGTCCCATAACTCTCTGAGAAGAAGATGACACCAATGAACAGATCAATTTGATCTGGTCACCTGTGTGATTTTAACATCCTCCAAAATTGGCCTTTTTTGGGTAAAACCAGAAAACAACAATCAGTATTGTCATATCTTTATTCTGTCACCAGCAAATCATCAACATTTTAAAGGAATTGTCACCAGCAGATGCTCCACACTGATCATTCATCGCGAAAGGAAGAGGCACTCAGATCTTTGACCCCTTTTTCATGGGGCAAACTCCATCTGTTTGCCTCACGGATTTGGGTTTGGGTTTAGGTTTGCGTCTCGGACAAGTCTTGGGCTTTGGTTCTGGTTCCAGCTCAAGTTTGCAAACCTTTGAGGAGGACCTGGTCTTGGGTGGTAACAAGCTCCTGGCCCCTGAACTCTGGCGGATGTTTGCACGTGATCTCGCTTTCGCCCGAGCTGCACGCTTCATCGGGCAAACTTTGGGTTTGTCTTGAGGCCTCTTGGTGTAAACCACTTCCTCTGAATACTCACTTTCATCATCAAATGAAAGAGTAGGCATGGAGTATCTGTTCCTCCATTGGGATGTCAACAGCTCCTCATCATATTCATAGTCGCTTGATTCCAAATCATAAGCACTTATCGGTTTTGGAAGTTTCTTTGGACATGTTTTCATCTCCAGTTCTTCAAGCTCTTCTTCTGCCTCCTCCTCCTCTTCCTCCTCCTCCTTCTTCTCCTTTTCCTTTCCCTCTGTCTCTTCCTCCTCCTCTTCCATCAGTAGAAGGCCAGCGGTACTTTCAGTCAACATGTCCATCACCAATTCCAACTTCAGCTGCAGGATATTATTCTGGTCTTGGAGCACTCGGTTCTTTTCTCTGACATTCTTCAGCAGGTCGGGCTGGCTGGATGTAAAGATACCATTACAGGACTGAGCTGTCCATCTTCCTTTCTTAAATGTCAATTTCTGCCCAATGATTTGGAAAGCGGGAGGCTCATGTTCTATACCCATCTCAGCAATCCTCCGGTCATAATCCAATAAGTAAAAAGAAGTAACAGGAGCATGGCGGCGTGGCCGAGATTTCCTGGGGTTAAATTTAGATCTACAAGGTAGCCAAAGGTGGTCAATGAAGGTCTGAATACCACTAAAGCACTGCTTAATGTTGGTGGCTAGCAGTTCCATTCAGTAGCACTAGGAACAATTGTCAAATTGAAATATTTACTCATAAACAGGCAACATTTTCGTGAAAGGCCACAGTTTCTCATCACTGCAAATACTATATCAGTATACACAGGTTCATATGGCCACCTCAGATGGGAGTACCAGTGCGACTGTTCAACTATAAAGTGTACTTCAGCAGAATTGAGGTTGAAACTTTATTGCTGGAACAGCACAGCAGGTCAGGCAGCATCCAGGGAACAGGAGATTCGACGTTTCGGGCACAGGCCCTTCTTCAGGAATCCTGAAGAAGGGCCTGTGCCCGAAACGTCGAATCTCCTGTTCCCTGGATGCTGCCTGACCTGCTGTGCTGTTCCAGCAATAAAGTTTCAACTTTGATCTCCAGCATCTGCAGACCTCACTTTCTCCTACTTCAGCAGAACAAATACTGTCCTCATTCACACACTCACTCACAGATACACAAACAGACATAAACACATAATCACAGGTACACACATACACACTCGCTGACACACACAGGTACACACGTACACACACAGATAGACAAACAGATACACATGCATGTTCACAGGTACACACCTGCACTTACTGATACACACGCATTCACAGAAATACACAGGTACACTCAAGGATACACACACACTCACAGATAGACACAGACACACATGCATGTTCACGGGTACACACAGACACACTCACAGATACACGTGTTCACAGATACACACACATATATGACAGATACATACGTACACCGATACACACTCGCAAATACGCACATCAGATTAAAACACACAACATTCACAGAATCACACATCTACTCACAGACATACACACACATACAGATATACATTCATAAATACACACACAGATACACACTTACATTCAAAGACAGATACATAAACAGTCACAGATATACACGTTCACAGATGCACATAGAGTCAGAGAGTCATAGAGATGTACCGCACGGAAACAGACCCTTCGGTCCAACTTGTCCATGCAACCAGATATCTTAACCTAATCTAGTCCCTCTTGCCAGCACACAATTCATATCACTCCAAATCCTTCCTGTTCATATACCCATCAGATGCCTTTTAAATGTTGCAATTGTACCAGCCTCCACCACTTCCTCTGGCAGCTCATTCCATACACGCACCAACTTCTGCTTGAAAAAGTTGCCCCTGAGGTCTCTTTTATATCCTTCCCCTCTCACCCTAAACCTATGCCCTCTAGTTCTGGACTACCCCACACCAGGGAAAAGTCTTTGTCTATTTATCCTATCCATGCCCCTCATGATCTTGTAAACTTCTATAAGGTCATCCTTCAGCCTCCGATGCTCCAGGGAAAACAGTCCCAGCCTGTTCAGCCTCTCCCTATAGCTAAAATCCTCCGACCCTGCCAACATCCTTGTAAATCTTTTCTGAACCCTTTCCAGTTTCAGAACAATTTCCAATAGGAAGGAGACCAGAATTGCATGCAATATTCCAACAGTGGCCTAACCCCAATGTCCTGTACAGCTGCAACATGACCTCTCAACTCCTGTACTCAATACACTGACCAATAAAGGAAAGCATACCAAACACCTTCTTCACTATCATATCCACCTGTGACTCCACTTTCAATGGACCTGAATTCCAAGGTCTCTTTGTTCAGCAACACTTCCTAGGACCTTACCATTCTATGTATAAGTCCTGCCATGATTTGCCTTTCTAAAATGCAGCACCATGCATTTATCTAAATTAAACTCCATCTGCCACTCCTCAGCCCAATCGCCCATCTGATCAAGATCCTGTTGTAATCTGAGGTAACCTTCTTCGCTGTCCACTACACCTCCAATTTTGGTGTCATCTGCAAACTTACCAACTATACCTCTTATGCTCACATCCAAATCATTTATATAAATGATGAAAAGTAATGTATCCAGCACCGATCCTTATGGCACTCCACTGGTCACAGGCCTCCAGTCTGAAAAACAACCTTCCACCACCACCCTCTGTCTTCTACCTTTGAGCCAGTTCTATATCCAACTGGCTAGTTCTCCCTGTATTCCGTAAGGTCAAACCTTGCTAACCTGTCTCCCATGGGAAACTTTGTCGAAAGCCTTACTGAAGTCCATATAGATCACATCTACTGCTCTGCCCTCATCAATCCTCTTCTTCAAAAAACTCAATCAAGTTTGTTAGACATAATTTCCCATACACAAAGCCTTGTTGACTATCCCTAATCAGTCCTTGCCTTTCCAAATACATGTAGATCCTGTCCCTCAGAATCCCCTCCAACAACTTGCCCACCACCAACGTCAGGCTCACTGGTCTATAATTTCCTGGCTTGTCCTTACCCCCTTTCTTAAGTACTGGCACCATGTTAGCCAACCTCCAGTCTTCCGGCACCTCACCTGTGACTATCAATAATATAAATATCTCAGCAAGAGGCCCAGCAACCACTTCCCCAGCTTCTCACAGAATTCTAGGATACACCTGAATAGGTCCTGAGGATATACCCACTTTTATGTGTTCCAGCACTTCCTCCTCTGTAATATGGACATTTTTCAAGATGTCACCATCTATCTCCCCACATTCTATATCTTCCATGTCCTTTTCCACGTAAACACTGATGCAAAATACACATTTAATATCTCCCCGTCTTCTGCGACTCCACACATAGACCACCCTGCTGATCTTTGAGGGGCTCTATTCTCTCCCTAGTTACCCTTTTGTCCATAATATATATGTAAAAACCCTTTGGATTCTCCTTAACCCTATTTGCTAAAGCTATCTGATATCCCCTTTTTGCTTTCCTGATTTCCCTCTTAAGTATTCTCCTACTGCCTTTATTCTCTTCTAAGGATTCACTCAATCTATCCTGTCTATACCTGACATATGCGTCCTTCCTTTTCTTAACCAAATCCTCAATTTCTCTAGTCATCCAACATTCCCTACACCTACCAGCCTTTCCTTTCAACATAACTGACTATACTGTCTCTGGACTCTTGTCATCTCATTTCTGAAGGCTTTCCATTTTCCAGCCGTCCCTTTACCTGCGAACATCTGCTCCCAATCAGCTGTTGAAAGTTCTTGCCTAATACCGTCAAAATTAGCCTTCCTCCAATTTAGAACTTCAACATTTAGATCTGGTCTATCCTTTTCCATCACTATTTTAAAACTAATAGAATTATGGTCGCTGGCCCCAAAGTGCTCCCCCACTGACACCTCAGTCACCTGCCGTGCCTTATTTCCCAAGAGTAGTTCACGTTTTGCACCTTCTCTAGTAGGTACCTCCACATACTGAATCAGAAAATTTTCTTGTACACACTTAACAAGTTCTCCCTGTATTCCATTACATCTAACCTTGCTAACCAGTCTCCCATGAGGAACCTTGTCGAATACGTTACTGAAGCCCATGCAGATCACGTCCACTACTCTGCCCTCATCAATCCTCTTTGTTACTTCTTCAAAAAACTCAATTAAGTTTGTGAGACATGATTTTCCATGCACAAACCCATGTTGACTATCCCTAATCAGTCCTTGCCTTCCCAAATACATGTAAATCCTCTCCCACACGAATCCCTCCAACAACTTGCCCACCACCGAAGTCAAGCTCACTCGTCTTTGATTCCCTGGCTTGTCCTTATCACCTTTTTAAAAGGTTAGCCAACCACCAGTCTTCCATCACCTCACCTGTGACTATTGATGATACAAATATCTCAGCAGGGGGGCTCACAAATCACTTTCCTAGCTTCCCATAGAGTTCTAGGGTATACTTGATCAGGTCCTGGGGATTTATTCACTTTTATACGTTTCAAGCCATCCAGCACTTAACATGGACATTTTTCAAGATGTCACCACCTATTTCCCCACATTTTATGTATTCCATGTCCTTTTCCACAGTAAACACTCATGCACACTCATTTAGTATCTCCCCCATCTCCTGTGGCTCCACACAAAGGCCACCATGCTGATCTTTGAGGGGCCCTATTCTCTCCATAGTTACCCTTTTGTCCTTAAGTATTTGTAAAAACTCTTTGAATTCTCTTTAATCCTATTTGCCAAAGCTATCTCTTGTCCCCTTTTTGCCCTCTTGATTTCCTTCTTAAATATACTCCTGCTGCCTTTATACTCTTCTAAGGAGTCACCTGATTATCCTGGTCATTCTTCCTGACATATGCTTCTTTCTTTTTCTTAACCAAACCCCCAATTTCTCAAGTCATCCAGCATTCCATACACACTCACAGATACACACAGATAGATATACACACTCACAGGTTCACACTCACATACTCAAAGATACACACACATAAAATATATATATTATGTATATACACATGCTCACTTTTACACACGCACGCTCGCTCACAAACACACATACACACAGAAGAGTCAGTTGGGAAAATTAGATTCTCAACAATGAGCTTTCAATGGCAAGGTGAGAATTTCTCTAGTAAAATATTTGCATTAATTTACACCCATTTGCTTGTATTTGCATATTTTAGTACCTAATCTCACCTCTTTGGCATGTTGTTTCCCATTCCTTTACCTGCCTGATAGAGACTAGATAATGACAATTCCTGAGCTGGAAGTCTGAGCCAACACCTGGTGACTGCAGCTCACCACTTGGTCCACTGAGCCTCCAACTTCACCCAACATCTCAGGGCCATGACCACCTACACTCCTCGTTCATACAGGCTGCTATTGCTCTTCCCAATCTCACACATCAGTACGTCAGATTTAGGACGTTTTAAACCTGCTACCCCTTATCCTCAAACAATGACCTCTTGTCTCTAGGTTGAGGAATGAGGAAACATCTGCTGTATGTCGATTTTCTCAATCCCTTTAGCATCTTATGGCCCTCAATTGTATCGTCGAATCCCTACAGTGTGGCCCAACAAGTCCACACCGACCCTCTGAAGAGTATCGCACCCAGACCTATTCCCCTACCCTATTAATCTACATTTCCCCTGACTAATGCACCTAAACTACACATCCCCGAACACTATGGGCAATTTACCATAGCCACTTCACCTAATCTGCATGTCTTTGGATTGGGTGGAAGGAAACCCACACAGACACAGGGAGAATGTGCAAACTCCACACAGACATTCGCCCGAGACTGGAATCGAGCCGGGTCCCTGGCACTGCGAGGCAGCAATGCTAACTGCTGAGCTACCTCTCATCCTTCTAAACTCCAGAGTGTAGAAGTAAACTGCTCTCATGCCACTCTCATGGCACATCTCTGGCACCTTTACAGTATGTTTCTCAACTTCCAATGCTGCACTTTGGAGTGCACTGGTATGTTTCCTTGTAACGTTGTTGCCAGTACACTATGGCACCACCATTGCCACATGGAGCTCTCCTTTCTCTAGTAAGACAATGCAGTCTGCATTGGGCTCAGGGATAAATTGGAGAAATGAAGAGTTAAATAAACTCATGTATAAGCTCACTGCTACAAATAATCATGCCCACACACACACAACTCACTCTCACATACCTAGTCATGTACACACATATATTCACACCTTAACTCACAAACTCATATTCACTCACTGATATATGTAAACATATTCACACTCACATATACTCATTCACTCACTCACAAATGCATACACATACACACATTCATAAATACACAACTACACTGGTGCCCACCTGCAAATATACACTCGCATACACTCAAACAGTCACTCTCACTCAATTTCTCACATTCACTTACACACACTTACAAACTCACTCACTTGTACATCCACTCACTCAGCACACAAGTCCACACTGTCACATGGAATGGCAATAATCTTTCTACCCAGCCTTCTTTTCTGGAACATACGAACTGTTTGTCCCAGTGAGAAAAGCTTCTGATGATAGAACATGTCGCATGGGCAACAAGAAGAGTAAAGAAATGGTGAAGAGCAAAGTAGAAATTCAAAGACAAACTGCAGCGTTTCAGATACATTTGACATCACCTTGTGATGTCACAGCTGCCCTGGTATTACAAAACTGCCTCATGCCTCATTGTGGGGGAGGGGGAAAGGGGGGTGCCAGAGAGAGAGAAAGAAAGAGACGATAGAGAGAATGTCACCGAGTCACTCGGAGGGAGAGCAAATAAGAGAAAAATCAAGACAATCAATCTAAGAACTTTGAGGGGAGAGAATGCAAGGGAAAACACAAAAGTCCTGAGGATCAGAGCTGATGAGAAAGACGTGACATGAGAGTGAGATTCAGTGAACTCTTCAGAACTCAGTTTTGAGCAAGTGTCATACTGGCCTCAAAACATTAACTCTGTTTCTCTTTCTGCAGAGGCTGCCACAACCTGTTGAGCTTCCCCAGCGTTCTCTGTGTTTGTGTGAGAAAGAATATGACTACTCATGAGAGAAAGCCAATATAAGGGAAAACATCAATAAAAAGAAAAGAGAGAAGATGTAATGGTCAAAATAGCAGAGGGATCACGAGGATTAAAAGAACATTTAGACTGAAAGAAAAGAAAGTGAAGGGATATGACAAAAAGATGAGTCACACCAAAAACAACTGAGCATTTAACAGAGACCCTGAGGAATTATTCTAGAAATTACTTCAAAAGAGGGAATCAGAAATCAAGTTCAAATCCCACCAGAGAACAAGAGACCAAGTAAAAACTAATACTTTAGTCCCGACCAAGGGAGTGCTGCTCCCTGGAGGGCGCCATATTCCAGGTCAGATGTTAAACCAAGAATCGCCTGCCCTATTGTGAATGTAAACTATTTCATAGCACTATCTGAAGAAGAGCAAGAATGTTCTCATTACTGACATGGAATAATGTTTCTCCCTGAATTCTTTATCACAGTTGGCTGTCATGTTGGGTTATTAAGTATATTTAAGGCTGAAATATGCAGACTTTGAATCAGTAAGAGAATCAAGAGCCACAGGGAAATTGGTGGAAAGTGGAATCAAAGGTTATCAGATCAGCCATGATCTCATAGAATGGTGGACCAGACTCAATGGGCTAAATGGCCTTTTTATCCGCTCCTATTTCTTATGGTCTTGTGAGCCAATATCATGAAAATGAAATTACCCGGCTCGTTATCACATTGCTATTTTGGGGAACTTGCTGTGTGCTAATTGGCTGCTGTGTTTCCCATATTTCAGTTATGACTACACTTCAAAATGCATGTCATCAGCTGTAAAGCACATTGGCACATCCTGGGGCAATGAAAGGTGCTACAGAAATGCAAGTCTTTCTTTTTTCCAGCCCTGTGAGATTGGCAAAGCAAACACTGGATGAAATGGAATTGCTGTTAGGAATTTGTTGTGTCAGTGAGTTCATGGTTACGATTTAGAGATTATAAGACAGGAAACTAAAACCACTTCCCTTTTAATTGGAATTACTAAAGATCCTTTTGTTACTGATGGTGAGGATGTTCTAGAAAATAACTACAAAACTCTGCCTGAGCTTTACTTCACAAGATCATCATAATTAATAACATGGAACTGGTCAATCTAGAAAGGAGAATTTTTGTAATGTCTATGTCTCTTTTGATCAGTTAATGATAAAATTAAGGATGTATTTTTATAATTCAGACTATGCAAGTCACACATCAACTTAACTTGGAATTATATCACCATTCCTTCACTGTTACTGGGCCAAAATCCTGGAATTCCCTTCCTAACAGCACTCTGGCTATCTCTATACTACATGAACTGTAACAGTTCAAAAAGGCAACTCACCACCACATTTGTTTATTTACTCATGAGATATGGGTGTTGCTGGTCAGGCCCACATTTATTGCCATCCTTAATTGTCCAGAGGACAGAGTCCAGCATCTCACTGTGGTCTGGGGTCACATAGAGGCCAGATCAGGTAAGGACAGCAGTTTCCTTCCCTAAAAGACATTAGTCATAAACTCATAGTCATACAGCATGGAAACAGACCCTTCGGTCCAACCAGTCCATGCCAACCATTATCCCAAACTAAACTAGTCCCATCTCATAGAGTTATCGTCATAGGGATGTACAGCACAGAAACAGACCCTTCGGTCCAACCAGTCCATGCCAACTATTATCCCAAACTAAACTAGTCCCATCTCATAAAGTCATAGCCATAGAGATATACAGCATGGAAACAGACCCTTCCATCCAACTCGTCCATGCCAACCAGATATCCCAACCCAATCTAGTCCCACCTGCCAGCATGCGGTCCATATCCCTCCAAACCTTTCCTATTCATATACACATCCAAATGCCTTTTAAATGTTGCAAGTGTACTAGCCTCCGTACCTTCCTCTGGCAGCTCATTCCATACACGCACCACCCTCTGCATGAAAAAGTTGACCCTTAGGTCTCTTTTCCCTTCTCACCCTAAACCTATGCCCTCTAGTTCTGGGCTCCCCTACCCCAGGGAAAATACTTTGCCCATTTAACCTATCCATGCACCTCATTATTTTGTAAACCTCTATAAGGTCACCCCTCAGCCTCCAACGCTCCAGCGAAAACAGCCCCAGCCTGTTCAGCCTCTCCCTATAGCTCAAATCTTCCAACCATGAAAACATCCTTGTAAATCTTTTCTGAACCCTTTCAAGTTTCACAACATCCGTCCGATAGGAAGGAGACCAGAATTGCACGCAATATTCCAACAGTGGCCTAACCAATGTCCTGTACAGCCGCAACATGACGTCCCAACTCCTGTACTCAATACTCTGACCAATAAAAGAAAGGATACCAAACACCTTCTTCACTATCCTGTCCTATCAGCAACACTCCCTAGGACCTTACCATTAAGTGTATAAGTCCTGCTAAGATTTGCTTTCCAAAAATGCAGCACCTCGCATTTATCTGAATTAAACTCCATCTGCCACTTCTCAGTACATTGGCCTATCTGATCAAGATCCCATTGTCATCTGATGTAACTTTCTTTGCTGTCCACTACACTTCCAATATTGGTGTCATCTGCAAACTTACCAACTATACTTCTTATGCTCACATCCAAATCATTTATATAAATGACAAAAAGTAGTGGACCCTGCACTGATCCTTGTGGCACTCCACTGGTCACAGGCCTCCAGTCTGAAAAACAACCTTCCACCACCACCTTCTGTCTTCTATCTTTGAGCCAGTTCTGTATCCAAATGGCTAGTTCTCACTGTATTCTGTGAGATCTAATCTTGCTAATCAGTCTCCCATGGGGAACCTTGTTGCACGCCTTACTGAAGTCCATATAGATCACATTTACCACTCTGCCCTCATCAATCCTCTTTGTTACTTCAAAAAACTCAATCAAGTTTGTCACACATGATTTCCCACACACAAAGCCAAGTTGACTATCCCTAATCAGTGCTTGCCTTTCCAAATACATATACATCCTGTCCCTCAGGATTCCCTCCAACAACTTGCCCACCAGTGACGTCAGGCTCACTGGTCTATAGTTTCCTGGCTTGTCCTTACCACCTTTCTTAAACTAGCTTCCCACAGAGTTCTAGGGTACACTTGATCAGGTCCTGGCGATTTATCCACTTCTATGCATTTCAAGACATCCAGCATTTTGTCTGCGCTTGGCCCATATCCCTCCATACCTTTCTTATTCATGTACTTATACAAATGTCTTTTAAACGTTGTAACCGTACCTGCAACACCACTTCCTCTGGAAGTTTATTCCACACATGAATCAGTCTCTGTAAAAAAAGTTGCCCCTCATGTCCTTTTAAAAATCTTTTTCCTCTCATTTAAAGATATGCCACTTAGTCTTGAAATCCCCCTACCCTAGAGAAAAGACACCTGCCATTCACCTTATCTATCCAGTGTTTCCCCCCACCTCCCCCAGACAATTGATGTATGGCCATCATTAGACTCTTATCTCCAGATTTTAAAAAATTGATTTCAAATTCCACCATCTGCCTTGGTGGGATTTGAACCAGGGTTCAAACCCCCTGCGTCTCTGGATACATACTCTGGTGATAATGCCACAAGGCCCTTACCTTCGCACATTGCAAGGAATGATTGATTAAATTTAGTAAATCAGCTTTGCACTCTCTCCAAAACCTTGGCCACCCTCCAAACCTACATTGTTAAAAATAGATCCTGCTAAAATTGGTCATATGGTGTAGTGGTGGTGTCCAAGCCTGTGGGCCAGATCCTCTGGATTTCAGTTCCACTTCAGGCCATGGAAGGTGTCTTATACTAATTGTCAATCAATAAATCCTTCCTATAGCAGACAGTAAGAGCAGGATGTCGGTCCAAACAGCAAGGTAGCTCCAGTGCAACAGCCTTCTCAAGTTAAAAGACTCAGTGTGTACATCCCTGCTCTGAAAAAGTCACATCCTCATTCTGAGAGACTTACATAGACAAAAAAAAAACAAGTTAACTCGTCATTATCAAAACACTGCTGTGTGGAAACATGCTTTGTACAAATGAGTCACCAAGTTTCCTGCATTATAAGAATGGTGACAGCCCAAAAATCACCTTCTGGTATTCATGAAAAGTTATTAGAATGAAGTTTTACTCACCAAGGACTACTTCCAGCATTCTCTATTTTCATTTCAGAAAATACATTGTTTGGTTGTAAAGTGCTTTCAGGCATCTGTACGGTTGGATAAAGTGCTATTAAAGGCCAAATTTCTTTTTAGTTTGATTTCAGTGTGATTTCCTGAATTGGATGCAATACTCCATTTCAGGCGTAGCTGGTGACTTGATTAAGATTTATCATAATTTCAGATCTTTTGCTTTTCTGCACTCACCCTTCTACCACTTTCTCTTTAAACAAGAGAAAATGCTACAGCAGTAATAGAATCGCTGTCTAAACATTTGTTACTCATCAGTTGTCAATTGTCACTCAGTAATCAATTCTTAATACTTATACACTGGTGAGAGGAATATTTGATCTGATGAGGGAGTTCTTCGTTGTCAATAACACCAACAAAACATATTTATATAGAAACCAAAAGAACTGCGAATGCTGTAAATCAGAAAGAAAAATAGAAATTGCTGGCAAAGCTCTGCGGGTCTGGCAGCATCCCGTAGAGAGAAATCAGAGTTAACATTTTGGAGTCCATTCTGAAGGTCACTCGACCCGAAACGTTAACTCTGATTTCTCTCTACAGATGCTGCCAGACCCACTGAGCGTTTTCAGTGATTTCTGTTTTTGTTTTATATTTATACAGCATTGTTCATATCTCAAAACATTTCGTAAAAGTTTTAAATATTAGCACCACTTCCACTACGTTGTGTGTTTCCTGTTTTCACTTCTGAAAAACCAAGCCTTGTTTTTGATGAGAGAGTGATTTCTGGTGGTTGCTTTCTCCTGTCAGTCCTTCTGTTGTATAAGTTCTCAGCTGCTACTGCTCAGTGTGGTGTGCAGAGTGGAGTGAGGGAATGCAGACTGCTGGCATGTTGAAGGGGGTCATCGAAAAAGCTAGGCATTGGTTGGAGTAGACCTTCTCTGGTCCACCTTGCTATTGCAATTACCCTCCTGATGTTGTGGGGGCACAATATTGCTCATGACTGGGAGGCGGGGTAGATGCGTTGGTCAATGAATGCCAGTGATGTTGATCAATTGAAATGGGCAGACTGGTACTGTACTGGGGCACATTATTCTGCGCTGAAAATGTGTTGCTGGAAAAGCGCAGCAGGTCAGGCAGCATCCAAGGAACAATAGAATCGACGTTTCGGGCATAAGCCCTTCTTCAGGAACATTATTGTGCGTCAAGTACACAAGGGCAAGAGCAGAGGAGTTTCACATAAAACCCATCAGGTAGTGGATAACTTATTTAGAAGAAAACACAGAAAATGCTGGAGAAGCTCAGCAGGTCTGGCAGCATCTGTGGAGAGAAAATCAGAGTTAATGTTTCGAGACAATATGACTCTTCCTTGGGACACCTCTTCATACCAGACTCAACGCATTAACTCGGTTTCTCTTGTCACAGATGCTGCCAGACCTGCTGAGTTTCTCCAAGTACTCTGTGATGGTTTCAGATTTTCAGCATCTGCAGTGTTGTGCTTTTCTCCTATAATTTATTGAGGAGGTTGCTGTGGGTTTTAATTTATTCTGCGTCTTGATGCGGTGCTGCCTGTATGTAGGAGTTTGATTGAGGGTGACCCTGGATAAACCGAAAAGGGATCATGCTTCAATCACTGGCCATCCCAGGTTATGTTCAGCTCTCTCTTAACTCTGACATTATGGAGGTGGAAGACGCTAGAGTCTGCTTCACTGGTGCTCAGTTGTAGGCACCATGGTTATGGTTGAATCCTCCTCCTCCTCCTCCAACTCTTGTGTTCTTGTGTACTTTTTTTTAACATATGCAATCTTCTGCACTGGGGCTTTCAGGTGAATTGCACTGATACAAACAAATAAGGTCATTCAGTGATTTATCGCTTATTTGCTCTTCACAAGTTGTCTTCCATGTTTCACACATTGCAGCAATAGTGACATCTCAAAAGAGTGAGTAGATTAGATTTCCTACGGTGTCAGAGGTATCTCTGAGCTAGCCATTTGGCCCAACAAGTCCACACCAACCCTCTCAACAGTAACCCACCCAGACCCATTTCCCCTGACTAATGCACCTATCACAATTGGCAATATAGCACGGCCAATTCACCTGACCTGCACAACTTGGGATTGTGGGAGGAAACCCACGCTGACACAGGGAGAATGTGCAAACTCCACACAGTCGCCCAAAGCTGGAATCAAACCTGGGTCCCTGGTGCTGTGAGGCAGCAGTACTAACCACTGACCAGCATGCTACCTCCTAGTTTAGAAAATTCATTAAAGATGTCTTAAGGACATAATAAGGCACCAGTAAGAAAACAAATTGTTTCAATAAACTTTCCATAACATCAGTATGTCCCAAAGATGCTCACTGAAAATAATTTTGACTCTTTAGTAGTTGACCCTGATCTTCCAGGCTCCAGATGAGAGAGAGAGAGACTTTGGAGCTTCAGCAGTGTGCATTGGGACCTTGCTGACCTAGTGGAAATTTCCTGTAAAATTTAAAATTTCCAATACACAGTTCCCATACTCCCAAAAACCATGCTCAAATGATTCTATCTCTGAGCTAGCATTACAGACTTGGGAGCAATCCTATTTACTTTATTGGATAGTTACCCAGGAAATGCTGGACAAATAGAACCATGTCTCTCTCCTGGGAAAATATACAATTGATATCCCCACCCCATTTCCTACCGTGACACTGTCACACCCTCCCGCAACTTATCCGAAATAATAGCCATCCAACACTCTTAAGCTGTCTGTTACCTGTGACATTCGATGTCATTATCATCGCTCAGTCCCTACTATTAACTTTCTGAAGGTTACCAATGAGCAAAAACTGAACCGGACTAAGTATTATGGCTACAGATCCTGCCTCACCAAAGCCTGGCCACATCTACAAGACACAGGTCAGGAAAGTGATTAGATACTTCCCACTCGCCTGGATGCAAGCAGCACCAACAATACTCAAGAAGTTTGACACCATCCAGGATAATGCAGTCCATTTGATTCACACACATCCAGAAACATTCACTGCTTCCATCACACAGTGAAAGCAATGTGTACCACCTATAAGATGCACAGCACCTTCCAAACCAAGACCATGTCCATCTAGAAAGAAGAGCAGCAGATATATGGAGTACCACCACCTGCCAGTTCCTCTCCATGCCACTCATCATCCTGACTTGGAAAAACACCACTATTCCTTCAGTCTTGCTGAGTCAAAATCCTGGAATTTCCTTCTTAATAGCACTCTGTGAGTGTTCCTACATCATATACACTGCTGCAGTTCAAGAGGCAGCTCACCACTAACTCCTCAGGGGCAGATGAAGATTTGAACTGTCGTTAGAGATTTTCTCTTTTTGATTTCTTTTGGCCTCATTTGGTTTATTGTATTCAAGTGTACCTAAGTACGGTGAAAAGTTTTGTTGTGTGAGCCGTGCAGGCAGATCACAGCAAACAAGGACATACAGACCACAGGGTGCTTAGGTAGAGGAGGCATACACTGCACAGGAGAGGCGCAAAGCAAGATCAACATTAATTGATGTTAGGGAGGTTCATTCAGCAATCTAATAATGACAGGGAAGAAGCTGCTCTTGAACATGCGGGTGCGTGTGTTTAAGCTTTTGTATCTTCTGCCTGATGGAAGAGGTTGGAAGAGAGCATTACGGGGATTAGATGGGTCTTTGATGATGTTGTGACTTTCAGCGACAAGAGATGTAAATAGAGCCCAAGGATGGGAGGTTGGCTTCCGTGATGGTCTGGGCTGTGCACAAAACCTTCTGTAGTTTCTTATAGTCCAGGGCAGAGCAGTTGCCGTACCAAGCTGTTATGCACCCAGACAGTATGCTTTCAATGATGCATCTGTGAAAGTTGGTGAGGGGCCTTGTGGATGTGCCAAATTTCCTAAGCCACCTGAGGGAGAACAAGTATTGATGTGCCATCTTGACTGTCGCAGTTACACAGGAAGTCCAGGACAGATCGTCAGTTATTGTCACTCCTCGGAACTTGACGCTCCCGCCCCTCTCCAACTCAGCTCCATTGATGTAGACGGGGTCATGTCCTCCTCCCTTCTTCCTGAATCAGTGATCAGTTTTGTTTTGCTGACCTTGAGAGAGAGGTTGTTCTCATTGCACCATGACACCAAACCCACTATCTCCTTCCTGTATTCTGACTCATCATTGATATCCGTCCTAACATGGTGGTGTTGTCAGCAAACTTGTTGAGATGAGACATGAAAGTGAGTTCCCATCTGCCCTTTCTTAAAGATGTAAAGTGTTCTGTGACCACTTTCTGGAGAGAAGCTGGGGGATTTGCCCAACTGTCTTGGCCGAAATTATCACTAGGTTAGCATCCCATCAGTCACTGTTGCTTGTGGGATCTTGCTGTGTGAAAATTGGCTGCCATGTTTCCACATAACAGCAACCAAAGTACTTCACTGGTTGTAAAGTGTTGTCCAAATTGGGGTTATGAAACTGTCTACACAAATGCTGTTTGTTCCTTTATTCAAGGAGAGCTGGGTATTTTCTTGACTAAGAAGTAGATGCAGCCATTTCCATGGCGACAATTGTGACCTGTTCTGGAGAGTTTGATCATTTTAAAATGATCTTAAAATGATGGATTTGAGTGGAACATCAAGGAGAAATGCTCCAGGAATGGTTGTGTGAGTTAAATGTAGTCCCTGAAGAAATGAACTGGGTGATTTAATGGCAGAAACATTCCTGGATTGCTATTTTGTTGGATTCCATTCAAAACTGAGTTCAGCAGTAATGGGGTCAGTAAACTCAGCAATCTGTACTTTCACTAAGAACTGCACATCCTGCCATGCCCTGAGAAGTTAGTTTCCTTCCCCATCGAGGCAGCTGAAATTAATTCTGCCTTCAACACCACTCTGCTAATTTAGGGAACAGGGTCAGGCCAGTTAACCCCTTCCAAGCCTGTTCCACCATTTCAGTTATATTGTGGTTGATGCAGTTCCATGCTCCTTAACACTATTACCCAACAAACTTCCAGTCTTAAAAAACTCAGTTGACCTGTAGCTTTCTTGGGAGTGATTTTTGCAAGTTCCTAATGTTTGTGCTTCCTGAATTAGAGCTAAGGCATTTGGGAAGCACAAACATTGGAGACCTGCAACAATCGCCTGGGGGTCGACTCAGCTTTCAAGGGGTTATGCTCCTAAGGAATATAGAACCATAATACGTTTGAATGGTAGAACACATTTGAAAGGGGCCGTGCTGTGTTATTATGTAATATGGTCTGAAGGAATGTCTGAGAGATACTGGATTGAGAAAACAGGTGATGTATATATCAGTTCAGGGTTAATCGTCTGAACATTCATTTTGATTTAATCCCGTCCTTCTGTCCCTATCTTTCACAGACTTTTGGTGTAATTGCACAGTCCCAATTGGCTTTGCACATTCATCGGTAAGTTAATTTGGAAACTTGGGTGATTTAGTGGTGAAGATAAGAAAAAAATATAATGGATGATGTGGTGAAGGAAAAGCAATGTTCAGTTGTGTGAAAAGTATTTCTGGATATAAGGAAGAAACAAATGGGTGAAAATTGGTGGTATAAAAATGGGAAGTTAGTAACCAGTGAAGTGTAAGCTTTATGAAGTGTGGCTAACTGAAATAAAGTCATAGTCATAAAACATGGAAACAGACCCTTCAGCCCAACTTGTTCATGCTGACAAGGTTTAACTATGCGTGGACTTGGACTCTGTTGAAAATGAGTTATCTTCTAGTGTACAATATTGACAGCAGAGAATGGTTGAGTCCAAATGCAAAGTTCTGGGTCTGATTACCCAGCCCTATTTTCTGAAAATGAACCTTCTAACCAGTGGAAGACTGAAGTTACTGTAGTCCTGGGATACTTTGTTAGCAAAGAGGAAGTAAGGTATGGCATGAGCACAAAAAACTGAAACTCAGCAGGTCTCTTTTATCAACCCCTTTATTACTTTGAACATCCCAATTGGATCATCTCAATCTTCTGAATTCAACAGAATGCAAACCAAATGTATACAATCTGTCCTCCTGAGCCTTTAATCTCTGTATCAATTAAATATATATTCAATTAATAAATATAGCAACTCAAGACTGGGCACCTGTGAAATGCTGTGGGCAATCAACAGCAGCAGAATTATAGTTCATCACAATCTACAACCTTATGGCAACTATATCTATCACTCATACTGTCAAGTTAGAGGATCAACCCTCATTCAATGAAGCCTGCAGGAGGGTATGCTAGGTGCAACTCCATACATACCTAACAATAAGTTGTCAAATTGATGAAATTACAAACCAAGATTATGAGTATGTCAAGCAGCACAAGCAGAAAATACCAGTATGGACATGCTGGGTTTCTGCACTGCTTCTACAGTGTTTTAAAAAGGGTTAGCTCAGTTGACTGGATGGCTGGTTTGTGGTACGGAAGGATACCAATAATGTAGCTGCAGTTCCCAGACCAACTGAAGTGACCATGAAGGACACTCTTCCTCAACCTGTCCCTTGCCTGAGACATGGTGACCCTCAGGTTAAACCACCACCAGTTATCTTGCTCCAATGGGAGAGCAGCCCCATGGTTTGGGAAGATTATGGTGACTTTAATTTTTACATTGTAAAATCAAATGGTTTGAACAAATAGGAACAGGTGCAGGCCATAGAGTCCTTTAAGCCTATTCCACCATTCAATGAGATCATGACTAAGTCTTGCCTACCTCCATAGAGCTGCCTTTGGCCCATATCCTTTAATACCTTTGCTTAACAGGAAAGTATGTATGTCAAATTTAAAATTAAACACGTTCAAGCATCTACAGCCATTTCTGGAAGGAAGTTTTAAACATTTACCACCTTTTGTGTGTAGAAGGGCTGCCTAACAGCTCTCCTGAACCTCAACTGTGCCTTATATTATGTTGAAGACTTGAATTACTGAGCTCCAGCATTACAGAAACCAAGCAGTCCAACAGGAACTTTTCTGAAACTTGACGTTGTTATAGGCACCATATCAACAATTTGAAAATTCCTGGTGCCTGAATACATTTCCAAGGAAGTATTTATCTGGTTTCTGCATTTAATCAGTTTTGCTGTAAAACAGTCTTCTAACAAATAAAACTTACTGACTTCAGCAACTTTATCTGGAAGTAATTTACTTTTTGCAAAAAACATGCTCTCAGGAGAGGACCCTCTGTAAATCCCTCACTGGATACATCTTGTAAATACTCACACACTCCACAGAGGGCCTCTGTAAATTTCTCAGCTGGATCCAGGCATCAGAAACAACGATAGCATTCATAGCCTAGTTAACTCCTCACTAACATAGGGTCTTGTGTCAAAATTGAGAGAGGACCACAGAAGCAACAGGTTAACATGCTCATACTCACAAAACTATATTTTACAATGTCCCAGATATCATCAGCACCATTTCTGGGTACGTTCTATTTCATTAAAATGACTGACCTACCAGAGGTGGCTGCACAGTGATATATACATTGTGCAGGCAGTCCTGGGAGCCATCAGCATTGACCTTTAAGTATTCTCATGACTTCAGGTCGAATATGGGCAAGGAAACCTGCTGATGACCAGCTACCACCCTCCTCACCCAATGACTCAGTTCTGTTCAATGTTGAATATCACTTTGGAGGATGCACTGAGGGTGCCAAGGACACAGAATATAACTTGAGAAGGGTGACAACAGCAACAATGGCTCAGTTTGCAACAGGACTGAACAAGTAAAGGATGTGGCAGCTAGACTGACCCTGCAGGAGTTAATGATGGAAGCAACAAGAGGCAAGAACGTACTTGACTCATCTGTGTAAATCTGGCTGTTGCGAATGGATCTGTTCATGATAGGATGGTAGGGGTGCACACAAACCCCATTTTCTCATGAGAGAAAGCTGTGGTTTACAAGATATTCTCAGTTCATGTTTTCAGGCAATGTCTCAAGGCACACAGCATGTGATTGGGAATTCGGCAGAGGCTGAGGAATGATCCTTAGGGGACACCAGAGGTAAACATGTGAAAAGAGGAAGAGCTTTCGTGGCTATGATTAAAATAATAAGGATAAAACCCAGCAAGAGAATTACCATCCAGCTGGACAAGGATGGTCAGTCAGTAGAGGAGAATGGTGTGGTCAACCTTGTCAAAGGCTGCAGACTGGTCAAGAAAAGTTGAAGTGAGACAGTTAATTCTTTCTGACAATCGCATTAGGCAAACTAACAGGGCTAAAGGCAGATAAGTCGCTGGATCTGATATCTTGCATCCGAAGATCCCATAAAGAGTAGCTACAGAGATAGAGGTTCTAAGTTTCCCTCAAAAATCCTTGGAGTCTGAAAAAGTACCAGAGGATTGGCAAACTGCCAATGAGAAGCTAGGCAGAAATGGATACTGCAGATGCTGGAGACTCACTCCTGGTGAAGGGCTTTTGCCTGAAACGTCAATTTTCCTGCTCCTTGGATGCTGTCTGACCTGCTGTGCTTTTCCAGAACCACTTTAATCTTGATGCCAAGGAGAAACCCCTGGTCAAACAGGTAGGGAGGCAAAAAGTGGGTAATTTTAGGCCAATTAGCCTAACTTCTAACATTGTTGGAGAAGTAATGGAATCAATTATTAAGGAAGTAATTGAAGAACATTTGCAAAATTTTAATCTAATCCAGCTGAATCAGCATGGTTTCATGAAGGGGAAATCGTATCTGAATAATTTATTGGAGTTTTTCAAGAAACTGTTAAACAGAATGGATAGAGGGAAACCATTAGATGTCTCCTATTAGGACTTCCAGAAGGCATTTGACTAAGTACCTCACAAAAGTCATTAGATAAAAGTCTATGGTGTTGGAGGTGATATTTTACAGTGGATACAGAATTGACCAATGGGCAAGAAACAGTGAATGGAGTTAAGGGGTTAATTTTCAGTAACCAGTGAGTTTCCACAGGTATCATTGGCGGGACCACAACTGTTTACAATATGTATTAATGACTTGGGGGAAGGAAGTGAATGTACTGTCACCACATTTGCAGGTGACACAAAAATAGGTGGAAAGCAAGTTACAAGGGGGTTACAAACAGTTTATGGAAAGATATTGATGGGTTAAGTAATTGAAAAAAAAATGGCAAATGGAGAATAATGGCAAACAGGAATTGTCCATTTTGGAAGAGAGACAAAATAACAGAATATTATTTAGATGGTGAAAAGCTGCAGAAAGATGCCAAACTAAGGCTAAAATAGACAGATTCTTCATCAGTCAGGAACCAAGGATCATTGGGAAAGGAGAGGAAAGTGGATATGAGGAGTGTCAGATTAGCCATGATCTTTTTGAATGGCAGAGCAGGATCGAGGGATGAACAACCCATTTCTTATGGTCTTACACAGGATGTCATTTATAACTTTGTTAAGAGCTGTCTCAATTTTTGGCAAGGACAGCTGGCCGATATAATTGTTGCTCTCTGGGTAATGAGGTGATATTGCCATTGAATGTCATGGAGTGCTGATAGTGATCACTCTGTGACCCCTGTGTGCCATAACTTGCCAATCATTGGCTTAATGGTAGTAGCATATGTTTTGTTGCTGGTCACCACACGACCGGAAGGTGTGATTGTACTGGTTGGGGTACAGAGGAGATTCACCAGGATGTTACCTGGGCAGGAGCATTTTAGTAATAAAGAGAGGCTGGATAAGCTCAGGGTTACTTTCTGTGGTCTGAGGAGTTATTGAGAGAAGGGGGGGATCTTGATTGATGTGTGTAAAATTATGAAGGGGATGGATTGAGTGGACAGAAAGCTGTTCCCCTTAGTTGGAGGGTCAAAGAGAAGTGAAGGAGGTTTAGAGGAGATTTGAGGAATAATTTCTTCCTTGGGATGCACTGCCTTGGCAGGGTAGTTGAGGCAGGTAACCTCACAACCTCTAAAAAGTAGCTGGATAAGCGCTTGAAGTGTCATAACATTCAAGGCTATGGGATAAGTGCTGGAAAGTGGGACTAATGTAAAATAGCTTTGGTGGTATAGATGTGATGGGCTGAAGAGCCTCTCTGTACTGTATGATTCTATATCCAACATGGCGTTAAGCTTGCTTGTTCTCTGTTGCCATAATTCACTGGGGTAATACCCTGGAAATCAAACTCTGCCATTCCCACAGTCTTCACAAAAGTTCAAGATTTTAAAGGTGCACAAAGGTTCCTAAATTGACCTGTCTCTCAGACAAAGAAAGTATAGACCAGATTTCTGTACGTTTAAAACATTACCATTTATTGCTAGTTATTAAACTCAAACTACAGGTGAACAGTATGAACCGTCAGTGTGTAACTCTACTGATCAAAATATTATTCTAACCACCTCATAAACTTCTCCTTATACACATAGGGAAGAAAAACATGGGTTAAGGACGAATGGAGAAATTGGAAGAACTATTCAATGGGTCCTGTTCATAAGGGCTGCTGAACTGATTCATATGAGTCTTGTGCAGGTCAGAATGCCGATCCTCTGTCATCCTTCCCCAGATGCTTCCATCAGTTTGTAAGAAGCATAGCGTGGCTGGTTCACTTCTAAAAGGTCTCTGGTTTATTAATTAAATCCCAGCTTATTACTGCTACTGAAGGAAGGATAAGCAGGCTTATTTCAGACTTTCAATGCAGAGAACAGAGACAGCTCCATGAGCTGGGAGAAAGTCTGAAGGCTTCTTTACAGCTCTGCATTGTTTACACAGCCCCAAGCTGTTCAGCTGCCTGAGAACTAATCACAATTGTTAGCAGACATAAGTTCTCTGTCATTGGCAGCTGGTCACTAATCCACAAACCAATTGGCTACTTGTTGCCAAGCGAAGCTCCATTTGTACACAACCGCTCGGTTCTATTTAGTCTGCAACCACTATTGTAACCCATAGCTGTGCACACAGTATTCACCATGAATATCAAGTTACTCGCATTCAAATTATCTAGCATTTCCAGTAATCTGTGTTTTTACGAGTTATTTGCTCATTTTAGATTGCAATGGAAAATAGAGAAAAATGGTCTTTATACTGTCCTTTGCTCTGACATTGTTGGGTTTGTTTTCTAATAATTAACTCCCACAAGAAACTGCATTGGATATTCTCCAGTTGCATTATTCACTAATTTTACATTCAAAAAAGTACCAGAGAGTGGTGACATTTTGTGAGCTGTTTACAGCAGAGCTTGTTTTTACATATCAAACTCAAACTTAATTTCTTTCTCTCTCTGGATGCCAATACTATTACGTAACTTGAAACTCAGTCAGGGCGGATGACAATCTGTTGAACTGAGTTGTCTGCTGTGGCTCAGTTAGCAACATATTTGCCTCTGAATTAGAACATTATGTGCTCAAGAACCATGCCAGAGATTTGAGCACAAAATCTAGGTAATCACTGCCAATGCAGACTTGATGGAATGCTACACTGTCAGATGTGCCACCCTGCAGATGAATCATCAAACTGAGGTCCTGTCTGCTCTCTCGTGAACAGGAAAGATCCCACAGTCATGATCCCAAAGCAAAAAATCAAATTTCAACTCTCAACTGTCTTCTAAATCATTCCTGTGTTCCAAATAATCTCACCAATATATATCCTCTTTATTTTCAACTTACTGTTAGTTGCACATGACTATGTGCAATTTGGCTATCCTGTTCCCTATTTTAAACAGTAGTTTCCATCTGAAATATCCTATTGACTATAAAGCAGTTTAAGATGTCCTGAGGACATGAAAGGTGCTATAGTAATGCAAGTTCTTTCATAGGTCGTAATATAACCATGAATTGCTTAATTTAGTGGAAGAACAAAACCCTTCAGCTGACCTTCCCACCATGTCAAGTGAAAATGAATGTGTTTTGTTCAAAGCAACTAACTGGAGTCTTTGTGCAACATATTCCATTTTTATTTATATTTTAATGTAACCTATGTTTAAAATAGCTAATGCATATACACACAGCATTTATTGATTACAGATAATAAATACTATCACATTTGAGTCAGTCAAGGTTATTATTAAGCAAGATTCCTCACAGCGACCTGGAGACAAATGCTGGGAATACTGGTGTACTGAAAAACAACCCAAATTATTTGAAATTAGGAATCAGAAGTTTATGGGGAAGTGATTATACAGAGCAAAAGTGGAAGAAAATACTAAATGTATGTCATCAGACTTTTGTAGGATGAATAAGGACATACAGACAGAATAATCTAAGAGCAGTATGGATGCACAAACCAGTAAAAGAAGCAATGCAAGTTAAAAAAGGTAATTAAAATGCAAATACAATGCTTGAGCTCGTTTTTAGAGGCATAGAATTGAAAATTATGTTAGAACCATGGGAAGACCCATTTGATCTCCACGCTATAAAATGGATAGAGGTATTGGAGAAGATGTAAAACAAAACTAATACAGATAGCACCAGGAATAAGAAGACATTACCATTAAGAAAGATTGAACAGGCTTTTCTCCTTGCTCTCTAAACCTGAATTCATCCAAAACTCTACGACCCTCTTCCTGACTCACACCAAGTTCTATTCCTGTGTCAGTTCAATGCTCACTGACCTACACTGATCAAGCAGCACCTCAACTTTAAAATTTTCATCCTTGGTTTTGAATCACTCCATAGCCTCATGTCTCCCTATTTCTGTCATTTCCTCCAACCCACAACTGCCCAAAATATCTGCACTTCTCCAACTCTTATTCCCACAATGCAGTTGTCCTACTACTGCTGGCTGCACATTTAATTGCCCAAGTCCCAGGCTTTGGAATATGAACACATCATTGTTCTGCCTCACGCTCCTAAGATATCATTCAAATTAAAGTCTCTTTCTCAAGCTTTGGATGAACTATCCTCTTATCGCTATATGTGACTCAATGTCAAGTTTTGCTTTTCTTTTAAATATTCTACTACATTGCAGTTGCTATAGAAATGCAAATTCTTGAATGGAAAAGAGAAGGCTGACTTGGTAGATGTCTTCAAGATTAAGTGGGATTTTATATGTTAATTTGTAAGAGGCACCAAAGCCAAGTTCTGTAAATACAAGATAGCTGCCGAAACATTAAGAACAATATATTTTTAAAAATTAAGAAAATATAGAAAAAAAAAGTGAATAACAGAATTACAGAACTATTATATTGCAGAGGGAAGCCATTTGACCCATCATGTCTGCACTTACTCTCCACGCAACACCTCAGCAAACCAGTATTGACTTGCCAAACAATCAACCCCTTTTTCTCTTGGAATCTAAATTGTTGTGATCATCTGAAATGGCATTCTTGCATTTATCTTGATGAGGGAAGATGAAAAGTGTCAGCAAATGTCTCTCTTTTCGGCAACATGCAAGCTCTGTACCACCAAGCAAATGTATATAATGATGTGGAGGAGCTGGTGTTGGACTGGGTTAGACAAAGTTAAAAATCACACAACACCAGGTTATAGTCCAACAGGTTTATTTGGAGATACTAGCTTTCAGAGTGCTGATCCTTCTTCAGGTCATTGTAGAGTAGGACCATAAGACACAGAATTCATAGCAAAAGATTACAGTGTCATGCAAGCAAAATGATATATTTAACAAACCTTGATTGTTAAGTCTTTCATCTTTTAGAATGGGTTACAGGTTTCAGTATATTTGTAAATCCCAGCACTTCTTTTAAGGCTATTCTCAAGTTAAGTTAAGGTTTTATATAAAAAAGTGACATCTCAGCTCAGAGGATGCCTTAAAGGTGTGAGTCTGTCTATTTCCCAATCTTGACTCAGACTTGTTCTGACAGTTGCTAATAAATCCAAATGGAATTCAGGAGAAATGTATTTACCTCGAGAGTGGTGAAAGTGTGTATCTCGCTACCACAGGGAGTAGCCAACGTGAATGTGATAGTTGCAATGAAAACTACAAATAGACAGGAAGGAGGAAGAAACAGGAGATATCAATCAGGTGATATGAAACAGGAAAAGAGAAGACGTGTGGAACAAAAACACCAACATGGTACAGGTGACTTGCTTCTTTGCTGCAAAGAGTTTGCAATTAGAGCCTGTTATTTCAATTGTACAGATGCTAATAGGGATGGTGCACTTTTGAGGAAAGCAGCAAATGTATCAGTGTCACAATTACTTAAATCATCAAAACACCTTTTGAAGGCAAGGCTCCCTAGAGATCAATGACCAAAAGCATTGATAAAATTCCACAAAATAACTGGTCATTAAAACTTGGAGAGATTTAACTGCATGGCCTCGGCCTCAACAGTTAAGATCAAAATAAGATATAAAAATAAATAAATATTGTTAGTTTGGTTTTCAAATTTGGGTTATCATGTCTTCTGACCAGCAATGCTTAAGATGGAAGCTGTCAACCAAAAATCTTTCACAGTTCAACGTAGCTCCTTGCAGCAGTCATGGGATTATAACCAAGATACTGAGAGGATAACTGATTGACGACTCCAATTGAGGCTAAGCCTATCAGAACCCAGAGCATAGCCGCACTGAAATACATTGGACGTAACCTGGGAGGAAGGAAAAATGGATTCGTCAGTCAGGTAAAGAAAATAAACAGGAAGTGACTGAAAATAGGATAAAAATAATACTTTGTTTTCACACTGAACAAGGCTTTTTGGCCCATCATATCTTTACTTGCTCTTTGAAGGAGTTAGTTAATTAGTCTCACTCCCCAAGATCTTTCCCCACAGACTTGTAGCTTTTTATCTTTTCAAGTAGTTTGTTCCATGTTTTCTTGAAAGGTATGATTGACTGTGCTACTACTACTCTAGCAGATAACACAGGGAGACAGTGAGGTCTGCAGATACTGGAGATCAGAGTCGAGAGTGCGTTGCTGGAAAAGCAGAGCAGGTCAGGCAGCATCCAAGGAGCAGAAAAATCTACGTTTCGGGCCAGAGCCCTTTATCAGGAATGCTGCCTGACCTGCTGTGCTTTTCCAGTAGATAACACAATCTTGCCCATAAAAACATTTTGCATAAAGAAATTCCCCTCCTCTTCCCTGCCGGATCTTTGCCTGTCTCAAAAGCAGTGAATATAATCCACCTAATCACAAATGACGCTGGTGAATGCTAGAGGAAGTGTGTTATTGAAGCTCTACTTTTCCATTATTTATTGAAGGCACTTACATATTACCCTTAAGACAAAATAAATAGGCATTTATTGTCCATCCGTTGGGAAGATAAAGATGGTGATTAGTACTTTCTTGAATATAACATAGTTACTTATTAGAATACTTCGGAGCGACCAAAACAGAAATTGCTGGAAAATCTCAGCAGGGGTCTGGCAGTATCTGTGGAGAGCAAGCAGAGTTAACACTACAGGTCCAGTGACCCTCCTTCAGAACAGACCAGTGGGTGCTGATTTCAAGCATCCACAGTTCTTTGATTTTTGTTTTCACTTCAATGGGAAGTTAAGATTAAGCCACATAGCTCTGAGTCAGGAATTTAATATTAATCAGTCTGGGTGTGGTTGGCAGATTCTGTCTCTGAAGGATATTAATGAACTAGAAAAGATTTGTACAGCAGAACTACACACTATGTACAGTTCCAACAAAACCACCCTGCACTTACAGTTTAATAAAGGCAAGTTTATCCAACTAACCTGTCCTGCATTTGGTTGATAAGAAATTTTTAACTCCAGATTATATTCAAATGATACAAAAATCATGAGTTAAGTGATTTTTAATTAAGTATGTTGATGAAGATGGCCAGGTGGCTAACAGTCAGAAAGAATGTCTTAGGTTACAGGAGGATCAATGGCAGATGGAATTTAACCCGGATGTGTGAAGTGATGCACTTTGGAAGAAGGAACAAGACAAGGGAGTACTCCATGAATGGTAGGACACTAGGAAGCTCAAAGGAATTGAAGGATCTTGGGGTGCTTGTCCAGAGATTCCTGAAAGCAGGGCAGGTTAATAGGACAGTTGTGAAGATGAACTTGCCTTTACCAGTCATGGCATAGACTATAAGAGCAGGAAGGTCATGTTGGAGCTACACAGAACTTTGGTTAGGTCACTGTTGGAGTGCTGTGTGAAGTTCTGGTCATCACACCATAGATTAGATATGGTTGTGCTGGTGGGGTGCAAAGGAGATTGACCAAGATGTTGCTTGGAATTGTGCACTTTAGCTGTGAAGAGGGCTGGATAAGTTCAGGTTGTTTCCTTTGAAGCACAGAAGGTGAAGAGGAGACCTGATAGAGGCGTGTGAGATTATGAAGGACATGGACAGGATGAGTAGAAAGCAGCTGTTCCCCTTAGTCAAAGGGTCAATAACAAGGGGCATTTTCTTTTAGGGTGAAAGGCAGAAGATTTAGAGGGAACTTGATGAAAAATCTTTTCATCCAGGGGTTGGTGGGAATCTGGAATGCACTCATGAGTGTAGTTGAAGCAGGAAACCTTATGACCTTTAAAAAGTATTGGATGAGCACTTGTAGTGTCACAACATTCAAAGTTACGGATCTAATGCTGGAAAGTGGACTGGTGTAGATTTAGTGAATTTTTGATGGTACAGATTTGATATGCCAAATGGACTTTTTCAGCACTGTATGATTCAATGAAATTTCTTATAGCCCCACTTAATTTTAAATTCTCTGTCACAACATAGTTTTAATTTACAACTCTGGATTACTAAATCTATAACACAGCAAATTACTTATAGACTCAACATTGTTCCAGTACCTGGTGAATGAAGAACTGAACACATAATCAAGCTATGCAGTACTGAGGGGGTTACTCTTGGGTCTTTTCAGGGGCGATTATAAAATGAGGTTGGATGAAAAGGAATAAAATATTGGGGTATAGCAAGTTTATGGCACAGAAATGGCTATTTGGCCTAATCCCATTTTAACCTAATCCCATTTTCCAGTATTTGATATATATGTGTTTGAGGTGAGCTACTGGCATGGATTGGGGATTGGCTGTCTGACAGAAGGCAGAGGGTTGGGATAAAAGGTTCTTTTTCGGAATGGCAGACGATGGCAAGCCGTGTCCTGCAGGGTTCAGTGTTGGGGCCGCAGCTGTTCACGTTATATATTAATGATCTGGATGAAGGGATTCGGGGCATTCTAGTGAAGTTTGCCGATGATACGAAGTTAGGTGGACAGGCAAGTAGTACTGAGGAAGTGGGGAGGCTGCAGAAGGATCTAGACAGTTTTGGAGAGTGGTCCAGGAAATGGCTGATGGAATTCAATGTGAACAAATGTGAGGTCTTGCACTTTGGATAAAAGAATACAAGCATGGACTACTTTCTAAACGGTGAGAAAATTCATAAAGCCAAAGTACAAAGGGATCTGGGAGTTCTAGTCGAGGATTCTCTCAAGGTAAACATGCAGGTTGAGTCCGTGATTAAGAAAACAAATGCAATGTTGTATTTATCTCAAGAGGGTTGGAATATAAAAGCACTGTTGTGCTACTGAGACTTTATAAAGCTCTGGTTAGGCCCCATTTGGAGTACTGTGTCCAGTTTTGGTCCCCACACCTCAGGAAGGACATACTGGCACTGGAGCATGTCCAGCGGAGATTCACACGGATGATCCCTGGAATGGTAGGTCTAACATATGAGGAATGGCTGAGGATCCTAGGATTGTATTCATTGGAGTTTAGAAGATTAAGGGGAGATCTAATAGAAACTTACAAGATAATACATGGCTTGGAAAGGGTGGACGTTAGGAAATTGTTAGGCAAGGAGACTAGGATCCATGGACACAGCCTTAGAATTAGAGGGGGTAAATTCAGAACAGAAATGCGGAGACATTTCTTCAGCCAGAGAGTGGTGGGCCTGTGGAATTCATTGCCGCGGAGTGCAGTGGAGGCCGGGACGCTAAATGTCTTCAAGGCAGAGATTGATAAATTCTTGATGTCACAAGGAATTAAGGGCTACAGGGAGAATGTGGGTAAGTGGAGTTGAAATGCCCATCAGCCATGATTGAATGGCGGAGTGGACTCGATGGGCCGAATGGCTTTACTTCCACTCCTATGTCTTATGGTCTAATTTATTTCAGTGCAAGAGGCCAAACAGGAATGGCAGATGAATTCAGGGAATGGTTGGGAACAAAGGACCTTGAGGGGCATGGATAGGGTAAATAGAGAAGGTCTTTTCCTTTGGAGTCCAAAACTGGATGACATAGTTTTAAGCTGAGAGGGGAAAGATTTGAAAGGGATCTATGGGGTAACTTTTTCACACAGAGGGTGGTACATGTATGGAATGAGCTGCCAGAGGAAATGGTGGAGGCTGATAGAATTGCAACATGGGTATGTGAATAGGAAGGGTTTAATGGATATGGGCCAAAGGCTGGCAAATGACACTAGATTAGGTTTTTGACAGAAAATCATATAAATTTTCATCACAGGACTAGGTTTTTTGGCCCATTGTGTCTGACTCTTTGGAACAACAGTCATGCTTAACCCCAGCTTTCATTGTCTTGTCTTCATGCCTGTAAGTTTCTCATCCTCAAGTATCTGTTCAACTATCTTTTCAAATTAATTAAGGAATCAGCTCCCAACAACTTTCCAGATAGAATGATGCAGATCAGAAAATCCTCGAGGGAAAAGACATCTCCTTATCACTGACTTTTTTGTCAGTGATTTTTAAATCTATTAAATCTGGTCATTAGCCCTCTCAGCAGAGGGAGAAGACATCCTCTAACAAGTGCTCACGTCAACCTGAAATTCTCCTTTATATTCCAAGGAATCCTAACTTTTTCAACTTCTGCTCATTGAGATTTAACACAGAGTCATAGAGTCATAGAGATGGACAGCATGGAAACAGACCTATCGGTCCAACTTGTCCATGCCGACCACATATCCTAAGTTAATCTAGTCCCATTTGCTAACACTTGGCCTACATCCCTTGAAACCCTTCTTATTCATATACCCATTTAGATGCCCTTTAAATGTTGTAATTGTAACAGCCAACACCACTTCCTCTGGCAGCTCATTCCATACACGCACTACCATCTGCATGTAAAATTTGCCCCTTAGGTCCTTTTTAAACCTTTCCCCTCTCACCCTAAACCTATGCACTCTAGTTCTGGACTCCCCCACCCCAGGGAAAAGACCTTGTCTATTTACTTATCCATGCCCATCATGATTTTATACACTTCTGTAAGGTCACCCCTCAGCCTCCGATGCTCCAGGGAAAACAGCCTCAGCCAATTCATAACTGCTAACATCCTGGTAAGCTTCCTCCATACTCTTTCTAAGGCATTAATGTCTTTCATGAAGTGTAGTGTCTAGAATTCATGAAGTTCTTGCAAAATAGAGTGACACTTTGGTTTCCAGTTGATTTTATGGAGCATTACCATGGCAAACATGAATGTAATGTAAGTTGGTGTCTGAGTAAAGACAGCTCAGTCTCACCTTTTTAGGGCTGATTCAGAGTATCCTTTGAAGTACTTGTGCCTGCCATACAAATACAGAACTCCAATACAAAATGCCAGAGCTGTGTAGAAAGAAACCAAAATGGATAGTTACCACATGTACCCCAAATATAACTTGTCATATTTAATGCAGGTGAGAAAGTATATAAGGCACGAGCAGGTAGGGAAAGAATTAAGTTTTGAGTTTTGTGAAACAAAGGTTCAGCTAAGCATGAATCAGATCAGATATGAACTTGCAGTAAACAATAAGATGTTGGAGGCAAGGATAGTGGTTTAACAAGGTGAAAAAGCATTCATTATGTAA
This sequence comes from Chiloscyllium plagiosum, assembly GCF_037043375.1. NCBI lineage: Eukaryota > Metazoa > Chordata > Chondrichthyes > Orectolobiformes > Hemiscylliidae > Chiloscyllium > Chiloscyllium plagiosum. The sequence continues at coordinate 12,870,587 of NW_028270154.1, forward strand.
AACCATTTAACAGAAGAAAAAGCATTCCGTATGTAAAGTCCATTAACAAGGTGAAAAGCATTCATTATGTAAAGTCAATTATTCATTGTATAACACCAGATGGCTTAATCTTTACTATTGAGACTCGCTGATTGTAACGGTCATCCAATCAATATGTAGTTGCCTTACCGGGATGCTCCTCCCTGTAAGTGACTATATAATTCATTAAGAAACTGCTGTTCGAGAGAAGACCAAGAACACGTGTCTCTGTGCACATAGGTAACCGTTCTCCCTCCCTCCAGGGCCTGGAGTAGAGATGAAGGAGGTAAAACCATACTGTGTCTCTGAGCATCTTGCTTCAACTGAGGCAGAAACGACAGAGGCACCCACCTTGTATCACAAACCGAGCTACGTGAGGTATTCAGGATGATACAGGGTTTTAACAGAATAAATCAACACTTTTGGAAGGATCACCACCTTTCAAACCTACAGCAACTACCATCTAGAAGTTAAAAATTACATGACACCAGGTTATAGTCCAACAGGTTTATTTGAAAGTACAAGCTTTCGTCAGACAAAGGAGCAGCGCTCTGAAAGCTTGTGCTTTGAAATAAACCTGTTGGACTATAACATGGTGTTGTGTGATTTTTAACTTTATCCACCCCAGTCCAACACCTGCACCTCCACATCATGACCATCTAGGAGGACAAGGGCAGCAGATACATGGGAACATCATTACCTACAAGTTTCAACTCCAACTTACTCACCATCCTGACTTAGAAAGAAATTGCTGTTCCTTTAGTGTTGCTGGGTCAAAACCCTGGAATTGCAGTTAACCAATTAACTTTTAAAGTTAACTCAACCAGTTAACTTTTTAAAAACTACTGGGACACGGACTTAAGATAACAAGGAAAAGAACTTTTGGGGCAATGTGGGGAATGCTTCTGTCAAGCGAGTTGCTATAATCTAGAATGCACTGTCTGAAATAATGAGCTGATCATTCTAGAGCATACATTCAAGAATTTGATATATATTCGAAGAAGCCTTTGCAGGTTTTTGGGAAAAGAATAGTGTGTGCTCAGACTAATTGAAAGATTTATCAAAGAACCAAAAATCTAGAACTATCTGCCAAAAAAGCTGTGGTTCCTGGGGTGGCATCTGAAGCTTTCAAGACTGGCATCAGTAGATTATTGTATGTTAAATGGGTCAAGCGATTAAAAAAGAAAAACTTGCATTTGTATAGTGCCCCTCAGGATCTCAGGACATCCCAATACACTTTCCAGCTGATGGAGGGCTTTCTAAGTGTAGTCACAACTGTAGAGCAGGAAAAGTGCCAACAATTTAGTGAGCACTGAAAAAAGGGAAAATGAGCTACAGATCAACTGTGAATGGTGTAACAGTCTCAAGGGGCTGAACAGTCTGATCGTCTGTTGCAAAATAAATACAAATGTTGATATTTGGTGTAATCCTTTCAAATTATCTGCTCAGAATTATTCTTTAGCACTCTGTTCCCACTCTGCAACTTTCATTAACTTGTTTAATTTGAATTACTGAATAGTTATATATTATGAAAAAAATTGACTCTGATTTACCAGAGGTGGAAGACAATAAATTTTATCAGGAAAGCAGAAGAGAGTGAAAAATATTAAACCAGATAGGTACAAGGTTAGTTTATCTTACCCTGACTGAAGAAGACGCCAGCAATCCACAGTGTACTCAGGAACATTGGAAAATATTCAGAGGAATTAAGACTGTAAGAGAAAACAAGAAGTAGGATATAAACACATTGGAAAGAATGCACAAAGATTTCTGAGAATCATTCCAGGGAGAAGAAACTTCTGTGAAATAAACAGATGGGAGAGGTTGGGATGGTTTTCCTTGAGAAGAAGACTCAAAGAAGATTTACTTGAAAGTTTCAAAATCATAGAGGTGTTGGATAAAGTAGATAGAGAGAAACAGTTCTTCCTCATAAAAGGATTGTGATGAGAAGGTACAGTTATATGAACACATACAAAAGAAGCAAATGCAGAAGAACAAAAATGTTTTCACACAGTGAATAGTTCGGGTCTGGAACACACTGGAAGTGTGGTTGAGGCAATTGAGACATTCAAGAGGGCATGAGATTATTATTTAAATAAAAACAATTTCAGGAGAAAAGGCAGGGGATTGGCACTAGGTCATAATGCTTATTTGAAGAACATGGACAGATATATTCGGCCGATTACATCCTCCTGCACCATAACAGTTCTGTGTCTGTGAAGTAATTCAGGTTGCCAAAAAGATAGCTGAGAGAGGTTTAGCAATTCTGTGGCTTTGTACTTATTTCAAACACTGATCTCTTGAGTGTGTGAGCTGTCATAAGAAGTATCGATGGAATTATTTGGCTGTGAAAGGAGGACAGACAGACAGACAGATATACTGACTGACAGACATACTAATATACTGACTGACACAGACAGAGAGATAGAATTGGCTGGCTGACAGATTGTCTGACAGATGGACTGATTGACAGCCAGGAAAATTTAAATAATTCAAACAACACAGGAGCTGTACAGCAGGTCAGTCAAATTTAATTATAAAGTTACATAGGAATGGGAAAGAATATTGGTCAGAGTATTGAGTACAGGAGTTGGGAGGTCATGTTGCGGCTGTACAGGACATTGGTTAGGCCACTTTTGGAATATTGCGTGCAATTCTGGTCTCCTTCCTATCAGAAAGATGTTGTGAAACTTAAAAGGGTTCAGAAAAGATTTACAAGAAGGTTGCCAGCATTTGAGCTATAGGGAGAAGTTGAATAGGCTGGGGTTGTTTTCCCTGGATTGTCAGAGGCTGAGGGGTGACCTCATAAAGGTTTATAAAATCATGAGGGGCATGGATAGGATAAATAGACAAAGTCTCTTCCCTGGGGTAAGGGAGTCCAGAACTAGAGGGCATAGGTTTAGGGTGAGAGGGGAAAGATATAAAAGAGACCTAAGGGGCAACGTTTGCATGCAGAGGGTGGTACGTGTATGGAATGAGCTGCCAGAGGAAGTGGTGGCGGCTGGTACAATTGCAATATTTAAGAGGCATCTGGATGGGTATATAAATAGGAAGGGTTTGGAGGGATATAGGCCAAGTGCTGGCAGGTGGGACTAGATTGGGTTGGGATATCTGGTCAGCATGGACGGGTTGGACCAAAGGGTCTGTTTCCATGCAGTACATCTCTATGACTCTAAGCCAATAAACCCCTTGATCCTGTTCTATCTTTCAATCAGATCATGGCTAAGCTGTATCTCAATTCCAACCACCCCCATCCCATAATGCATTATATTCTTATCCAATATATCATGAACTAGCATATCATATATCTAGCAATCCCCATTCTGAAATTTACAATTGACTTCCCCCCTCAGCACCCCTCCATGATCATCTTAAATAGCTCTTTCCAGAAAGAATTCTTGATTTCCACTACACTTTGTGTGAATTAGTTATCACAGGGACTGCAGCAGTTCAAATAGGCAACCCCTCACCACTGTCCCAAGGGCAATTAGGAACGTGCAACTCATGCCAGCCTTGTCAGCAATACCCAAATCCCACCGAAGTGCTAACAAAAGTGCTTTTGAAAGTCATCCCGGAATTTAAAATTTTGCTTGAAGTGCTTATGCCTGGACAACCCACACAGTCAAATGAAATAGTTTCCTTATCAAATCCTTGTCTTAAACATTACAATTATATCACCCCATAATTTTCTGTGCAGCCCAGCGTACACCACTATTCTCATAATGCAACCTTTTTAGTCTCAGCATGGTCTTGGTGAATTGTATTAAACTCCCATCTCGAAGAGTTGGACACAGTGCTCCATGAACTGAGTTATAAAATGGGCAGTGCTGAAAATCATCCACCTTGGTGCTTTAAGCTGGATGAGCTAAGTTGAAACTATTCCCTAAAGGTGTGTTACCGTAGACAGGCAGAATGGAAGATCACATTGAGCAGCAATTACTTTTGTGATCAAACAAGAAAAGCTTTGATGGTGATTCCTACTCCTAAATCTTCAGACTGAATTTGTACTTTGTTTTGCGGCTTTGTGGCTAACACATTTTGTACTAACACCATGTTTTCTACAATTTATTACAGGACATTGGCAAGACCACAACTTGAATACTGTGAGTAGTTTTAGCCTCCTTATCTAAGGATGGAAGTAAATATTTTGGTGATATTTTAGAGAATGAATGGCTTGTCTTATGAAAACAGGGGATGAGCTCTTTTCCACTGGAATTTAGAAAAGTGAGGGGTGACTTGATTGAAGTGGATATGATTCTGAACTGGCACCCTCTAGAGGATTGTGTGACTTTGGAACACTTCCTCAGGAGGAAATGGAGGAGGGGTCATTAAATATTTTTAGGGCAGAAGTAGATAGATTCTCATTAGGCAGACAATCAAAGGTTGTTGGGAGTGGATGGGAATAAAGAATTCAATACCAGATATGATCTTCATGCACAGTGGAGTGAGGGAGAGTGGCCAAATTGTCTATTCCTGTTCCTGTTTCAGATGTTTGTAACAAGTCTGAAGGATGAATGAAATACAATTCCCTTACTGTGCTCTGTATACACGCTCGAAGTCCTCATTACCACTGACAGCCGGTGGTGAAACGTGAAATCTTCTCCTTGCATATATCACTTGAAGTGAGAAGTATGCTGGGAAATGCAGGGAAAGACAGATAATCAATACATAATCACATCACAAAGGAAAACAAAATTACTTATGACAAGATATTGTGATCCATTATTCTCAAGATATGGATCAAGTTAAACTCCTTCCTTCAACATTTGACACATTGCCTACTGGTGGAGTTGATTTAGTGACTGAACTTCATTCCCATACCACCTGACCCTAGGATTCACTAACACTAACATGGAACCTTGCAGATCTGTAGTTCAATGTTGCCATATAGGAAACCATCAATATCTTCATAACAGGCTCCCACTAACAGCAATGAAAAGAGCCACATAATTTAAATGGAGATGTTAGCTGAGGATAAATACATTTCTTCTTTGAGTAGTGGTCGTGAGATTTGAAAGGTAGGCAGAGCCCCAGTTTAACATCGCAGTGTTGCGTGGCACTACCACTGTGCTAAATGGAACAGACTTTGAACAGATCTAGCAAGTCAGGACTGGGCATTCAGGAGGTGCTGTGGGCCATCAACCGCAGCAGATTTGAACTCCAGCACAATCTGTAACTTCATGGCCTGGCATATTCTCCAACTCAACCATTACCACCAAGCCTGGGGATCAATCCTGATTCAAGGGAGAGTGCAGGAGGGCATGCCAGTAGCAGCACCAGATATACCTAAAAATAAGGTGTCAACTTGGTGAAGCTACCAAACAGGATGACTTGCATGCCAAATAACATAAGCAACAGGCGATAGACAGAGCTAAGTGATCCCACAACCAATGGATCAGTTCTAAGCTCTGAAGTCCTGCCACGTCCACAAGTATTCCCATCCATGATGATGAGAGCACACCACATCAGTGCAAAAGATAAGGCTGAAGCATTTACAGCAATCATCAATCAGAAGTGCCATCTGGATGATCCATCTCAGCCCTCTCCAGTGATCCCCAGCATGACAGATACCAATCTTCCCACAACTCTCTGTACAATTTCATAATGAGGAACAGTCACTGCAGCAAGGACAGATCAGGAGACATCATGAACTAAGGTGTGGGATTTAATTGCTAGCAATCCATAAACCTCAGGAAAAGCAAATAGAGGCTCCCCAGTCTCCCCAAAAATTTTCTTTGAAAAATGTGCTTCATTAGAACTGTTAATGTTGAGTAACAATGGACATTGCACTCTACTTACAGTAGACACAAACTTCTGGGATTTGAAATACCTTTATCCTGACTCTTCCAGGTGAAAAATTCCACCCCGACACTCCCAAAGATTCAGGGACTCCCCAAAAGTTCCAAGTGAGCACTTCCACCTTCGCTGTTTTAAGTCCATCCAGTTCCCAAGATACTGATAGTGTAGTGTTTTTGCCCATCTGTTTCTACACTCCCTATTTTCCTTTATTCATAAATGAGATACGAGTATCACTGGCTAGATCAGCATTTACTGCCTAACCCTAATTGCCCCAGAGAAGGGGTATTGAGTTGCCTCCTGAACCGCTATAATCCATGATGGGAGTTGTTACACGCACAGTGCTGTTAGGGAGGGAGTTCTAGGATGTTGACTCATAATGATAAAAACCTAGGGTCCAGTACAATTATTAGCACTGCCCCAGAGATAGTGACATAGTGTAATATCATTAGCCTAGTCTGGGAACATGGAATTCAAGTCCCACTATGGTAGCTGGTTAAATCTGAAATCTGTAGATAAATCCAGAACATAAAGCTCGACTCATGAATTGTGACCACAAAAACCAACTTCAACCGTTGTAAAACCTACTTGGTTTACTAATATCCTTTAAGAAGAATTTACCTTAAGGGTCAGCCATTGAGATACTGTCTAACATGTGATTCTAAATCCTCAACAATATGATCAAATCTTGTCTGATCTCTAAAATCCACAGAATCCCTACAGTGTGGAAACAGGCCAGTCAGCTCAACAAGTCCACGCCAACTCTACCCCTGTAACCCTGCACCACACCCCCCCCCCCCCCTCCCGCCTCCCCGCCCACCCTACACATCCCTGGTCACTATGGGAAATTTAGCCTAACCTGCACATCTTTGGACTGTGGGAGGAAACCTGAGCACCTGGAGGAAATCCACGCAGACACGGGGAGAATGTGCAAACTCCACACAGACAGTCACCTGAGTCTAGAATTGAACCTGGGTCCCTGGCGCTGTGACACAGCAATGCTAACCACTGAACCACAGCCTACCCTTCAGTTCAAGGGCAATTGGTGATGGGAAATAAACAATGACTTTGTCACATTCCACAAAAGACAGAGAAAGTTACTAAACCATTTGAGGAAAGAAATGGGCAATAAATCCAGGTGATGCTGGTGACGGGAAATCAAGTGGATTCCCTGCTGTCTGTGACACATATCATTAAATGAATTCCATTCGTCACAAATTCCCGCATTCCAGTTACTCACCAACTCATTGAGTAAATTGGTAAGGATGGAATACATTGAGCTGAAGATGAGACAGCCATTAGGGAGGCGGGAATTTGACAAAGGAGCATGGGACCATGATTGTTTTACAAAAAGGGTCTAATGCCTGAAAGTGATTGAGAGCAGGGTCAAGCTTTTGAAAAAGAACTGAGGAGGAGAAGGGGATGAAAGAGTAGGAGGTTGCTCAGGAACAGAGGTAGAAAAGCTGGAAGTATTTTGTTGGATTCCACATAATGCTTTCATTAATTGGATTTAATTCACCTCATGATGTACTAAGTTTATACAAGAACAGAGGTATAGTAGCTAAATGATGTGCTGTAATCAATAAGCCGGAAACAGCTACTTAAATTCACTCCCAAAGTGAGGGTAGGATGGAGGCATGGGGTAGGGAGGGAGTTAAACTGGAGATTTTTGCTAGTTATGGAGATTAGGTAGGGTAGGTAACCAGGTTGGGAATTGGGGAATGGCGAACTGACAAAAGGATGAACCAGGAACTGGGATGATTCTGAGTTCAGAACAGGGACAGATGAAGGAGGCACCTGCAAATGAAATAGGAGTGATTGATAGATGTCGTGTTAGCCCTGCTTCCCTTGACCAACAGTTGGACCCTTGGCCCTCATCTTGCCTCCGCACCGTACTATCAACCCCACTTAGCAGTGTTCATCAATAATTATCATTACCAACTTCGATTTCAGATGAGCAATTCAATTATTTCAATTAGTGAAATTGCATGATAGATACGAGAGATTAAACATTGGTTAAACAGAACCTAGGCATATACTTTTCCAGTCAGAGTTTTATAGAGACTTACACTACACAAAACCCCCCACAAAGTATGATTACTTGTACCTCATATACACCCAGTTTTACAGCCAATTACTCCCAAGTTCCATTTGATCTCAGATGATAACACTGCACACTGCTGCTATTATGAGGACACAAATTCTCATTTCCCTTCTCCTGGCCTCACTTCCGGGAAAGTTGAATTTCCTTTTTCAGATTCTGCCAATTGCACAAGTCCTACACTACATTGCTAATCTCCACTTGATTTCATGTACCCAGAACTGAACAGAAGACTCCAGTATTTTCATCCTAACAATCTCCCTCCAATCTTCTATAATCTTCAATACTTTTGAAATAATCAAATATTTGTATGAGACAATCGTTACTTCTTAAACCATAATTACCATAATACTTGTTCCCTTTGATTTTGTTGGTCTCCCATAAGTTTTTGACTTTTAGTTAAAAGGAGAGTTGTATTTAAATAGGTGCCTTTTGTAACCTCAGGATGTTCCAAAGCAAATTAAGATTTTTAAAAAATATTGATGGAATGTGAGTGTCGCTGGCTGGGCTTGCATTTCTTGACCATTCCTATTTGCCCAGAGGGCAGTTAAAAGTGAATCACATTGATGGCATTACATGTAGGCTAGACAAGGTAAGGATAACAGATTTCCTTCTCTGATGGACATCAGTAAACAAGAAAGGTTTTCACAATAATCAATAGTGTTTACATGGTTGCTATTAGTCCAGATGTTTATTTTTATTGAATTCAACTGTTACTATCTGCCATGCTGGCTGTGGAAGAACTAACTTATAAAGAAAAGCAGAACGGGCTGGGACTTTTTTCATCGGAGCATAGGAATTAGAGAGGTGATCTTATAGAGGTTTATAAAATCATGAGAGGTATACATAGAGCTCATGGTTGCTGGCTTTTCTCTAGGATGGGGAATCTCAAGACTGGGGACACATTTTTAAGGTCAGAGGTGAGAGATTTTAAGAAAGACATGAGTGGTACATTGTTTACACAGAGGGTGGTTCATGTGTGCAGTGAACTTCCTGAGCAAGTAGTGGATGCAGGTACAATTACAATGTTTAAAAGATACTAGGATAAGTACATGAATAGGAAAAGTTTGGAGAGAAATGGGCCAAGCACAGGTGGGACTAGTTTACTTTGGGATTATGGTTGGCATGGTCTGGTTGGACCGAAGGGTCTGTTTCTTTGCTATGTGACTGTCCAACTCTATGACTCAATGATGGGATTCAACCCATATCCTCAGAATATTAGTCAGGAGTTCTGTCCAAATGTCTTTTAAATGCTGTAACTGTACTTCCTCTGGCAGTTCATCATAGTGATCAATAATGAACACTCTTTGTTATTTCACCATCTGGAATGCCACCTGATCTTTTTAAAATGAAGATTATGGAAAATTACAAAATGTCTGTAATTTGTTTAAATCCTGGCCCAAAGAGACTCTTAACCTGCATGTGAAAAGAAAATCATGATTGTTACCATTGGGTTGTGAAAATGCCTTGAGTTGAATTGTCAGCTTGGGTTCTGTAGTCAAGGCTGTGGATTATATCTTGAACCCATGATTTTTCAGACACAGTCACGAGAGTGTGTTGCCACTGAGACACAACTAACAGCACAGGAATGTCCAGAGAGTCGAAAATCAGTAAAATATGAGTGAAACTGAAAACTTTGTTTTGTAATTATACTTATAACCCCATTGTGAAATAATAAATTTCCATTCAAATAGTTTCTGATCACATTCTTGAGATGCCTCAATGATTCATATTAACTTAATTACTCTTGAAATATGCAGCCAATGTTGCTACATATGACAAACACTAGTAATTCATGCGCTAAGAGGAGGAAGTGGGATCAATCAGTTTGTGTGATGGTTTCGAGTGGAATGTTGCCCAATATCGCAGGAATTACCCTGCCATGTTCACCAGTACAACCACAGTACCTTTCAGAGTGTACCGAGAAACAGTGTCCCTGACTAATGTCTCTTCCCTCAACACAGCTTCACTAGTCAGGGCAGTAACTGTCGTGTCAGTGTAGATGATTATGTCTATGAAGTGGGAATATTCTGGCATGTGGTGCTGAAGAATTATGCTTCAGAGCTAGTTACATCCCTAGGCAGGTTATTTTAGGACACTGGCATTTGCCCAGCAGTATGGAAAATTGTCCAGGTATCTCCTGACAGAGTGTAGCATCAAGACCTCTATTAAAACTGGCATCAATGGGAATCAGGGGAAAGCTCTCTAATGGTTGGAATCATAGCTGGCACATCGGAAGATGGTTTAGACTGTTGGAGGTCAGTAATCTCACCCCAAAAAAAACATTTGAGTTCCTCTGTGCCATGTCCTAGGCCCAACCATCTTCAGCCTCATCAATGACCCACCCCTCCATTATTGGATCAAAACGGAGATGTTCCTTGTGATTTCAAAACATCTGGTCCATTGGACACGTGTTACCCAGTCAGAGAAACAGTCCATGCAGCAAGACCCAGACAATATTCTGGTGTGGACTGACAACATTTTCCAACAGGAGAAAGTGAGGGCTGCAGATGCTGGAGATCAGAGCTGAAAATGTGTTGCTGGAAAAGTGCAGCAGGTCAGGCAGCATCCAAGGAACAGGAGAATCGACGTTTCGGGCATAAGCCCTTCTTCAGGAATCCTGAAGTGGGAATATTCTGGTATGTGGTGCTGAAGAATTATGCTTCAGAGCTAGTTACATCCCGAAAGGGTTTAGAAGATGTTTCTTATGATTTTGACAGAGGTGGTTGAGGAGCAATGGGGAAGATGGTATGGAGGCCCAATGGTCCCCCACTATCAACATCCTGGGGTTACCACTGACCAGAAACTAAACTTGAACAAGTCATATAAATAGGACAGGGTCAGAGCCTGGGAATTCTGCAGTGAATAACATGTAACATTTACATTTAAAACATTTTTGTAGGAGGTTGCCACTCCAGACACTTGAACACAAAATCTAGGCTGAGATTTCAATAAGGGAATGTTGCACTGTTCCAGGTCCATGTTTTAAATTAAATATAAAACTGAGATCTCATCTGCCTGTTCAAGAGGCTGTGAAAGGACTTATAGCATATTCCAGAAGGGAAACTTGGTGGGGGTGGGAGTAGGGATAGGGTGAGGGTGGGGATAGATCTGACCAACATGTCAATAAATATCATAAAATGAAACTTAATTGTTCACTTCGTTGCTCACTTTTTTGAGCTCTTGCCATGTGCAAATTGGCATGTGTTCACAATCCCTAAGTTCCACAGAACAGGCCTGTGTCAGCACTTAACAGTTCCAAGTTGTTAACAGTAACTCTAAACAATTCTGATTGGAGACTCTAAACAATTCAGTACTCAAACGTGGCCTGTTTCCCCATGATGACCTCACAGCAAGTTATCTCAGTCTCATTAAACTGGACAAAATGTACCTCTTAATCATTAACATTCATTATTATCATTAATAATGTCATGTTGATATAGTGTTAATGGAACAATAAACCTCGTGGGAAGGGGCCCTGACAAAGGCTATTCAAGAACTGGACATCAGGAAGGAGGTGACTCAATCAGAGTCACACTCTGTTGCAACTCCCTTCTCTTATTTAACTGTGGGCTGGCTTCTCTGGAGGTGGGGCCCTTCTAGGCAGCTACCTCAGTGGTGAGCACATTAACCAGCAGCTATTGCTAGTCAGTACTCCGACCCCTACGGGCACTTTGCAACTGGCTCACTGATGGTTCTGTAAGGAAGAAAACATGCTGTTTGTCTATGTGTGACTCCAGTCCTGCAAACATATAAATTAGGAGCAAAATTAGGCCATTCCATCCTTCCTCTGCCATTCCATAAGATCATGGCTGGTTTATCTCTGTTTCAAATTCCATATTCCCATTTACCCCTATCAGTTCTGAGGAAGGGTCACTTGACCTGAAATGTTAACTCTAATTTCTCTCCACAGATGCTGCCAGACCTACTGAGCTTTTCCAGCAATTTCTGTTTTTGTTTCTTATTTACAACATTTGCAGGTTTTTTCAGTTTTGACTTATTTGGGTAATCGTGCAATAATGCGGGATATTCTTGAGGTAAGGCATTAAATCATACATTTGGGGAGAAAAAAAACACATAAGATTACAGTAGAAATAGATACAGGAGTCGGCCTCAAACCTGCTCCACCATTCAAAAGAATCATGATCCGATATTCCTTATGTCCATTTTCCTGCCCTTCCCCTATAACCCCTGATTCTCTGACTGATCAAGAAGCCTTAAATACATACAAGGACTGTGCCCCCACTGCTGTCTGTGGCAAGGAGTTCCAAAGACTTGCAACCTCAGAGAAGAAATTCCTCCTCTTAAGTTGGTGTTCCTTTAATCTGAGACTATGCCCTCTGGTCCTAGATTCTCCCAGGATGGAAAACATTCACTCAGCATTTACCCTGTCAAGCTTCCTAAGAATCCTATATGCTTCAATGAGATCATCTCTCATTCTTCTACCTATGGTGAGGCGATTCCAAATCTGTTTAGCCTTTGCTCATAAGAGAATCCCTCAATACCGGGGATCATCCTAACAAACGTTCACTGAACTGCCTCCAATGAAATGTCATCTTTTCTTAAATAAGGGGACCAAAACTGCTCACAGTACTCCAGACATGGTCTCACCAGCACCTCACACAGTTGCAGTAAGACTTTCCTTCTCAAACCCCTTGAAATAAGTGACAACATTCCATTAGCCTTCTGGAGTTTCTGAATGCTTACGTTCTGTGTTTCATGCACAAGTATGCCCAAGTCTCTTTGTGTTGCAGCTTTCTGCAGCTATTCTCTGATAAGTAACACTCTGTTCTTTTGTTCTTTCTTCCAAAATGGACTTCATGTTATCCCACATTACACACCATTTGGCAATTTTTGTGCTCTTACTTAACCTATCAATGTCTCCCTGTAAGCTGGTTGTATCCCCCTCACAACTTGCCTTTCTACATATTTCTGTGCTGTCTGCAAATTTGGTGACACTACATTTGCTTCCTTCTTCCAAGTCATTAATATATATATTGTGAATAGTTTTGGTCCCAGTACTAATCCTGAAACAAGTTGCCAACCTGAAAAAAAAAACCCATATCCCCACTTGCAATTTCCTCCCATTAGGTAAAAATGAGGACTGCAGATGCAGTCTGGATTAGAGTGGTGCTGGAAAAGCACAGCAGGTCAGGCAGCATCCGAGGAGCAGGAGAATCGACGTTTCGGGAAAACGCTCTTCATCAGGAATAGCCAATTCTCTGTCTACCCCAATATACTACCTTTTTTGGTGGGAAACAAGAGGAGAGGACTCAAAGGAGATTTACAGGCATTCTAATGATGAAAAATATTTGGGAGGCAGCCAGAGTGGCCTTGCAGATTTCAGGAATGAAGCCAATTCTTGTGAAAAGCCAGTGCATGTAGAAATTGCATAGGAGACACTGCACAGTACATAGATATATTTACGACTAGTTTTTGAACTCCTCATACTTTCGATAAAAATTCTTATTCGTGTCTGACAAACCACAGATGCAGGAGAATCCCATACTAACACTGTTGAAAGGTTTAAACAGCTTATATATTGAAATGCAAATAGAAAAGAAATGACGAGTGTCATCTCAATATATTTGGCACAGTCACAATGAGCTGATTGGCTCCTTCTGGGTCATAACAATTCTGTGATATTCTTTATTCACAAATTTGACAAATAGTAACATTATAATTCACTGGCTAGACTGCTTCTGATGGTGTAGGCTGAGGAGGCAATGGACAAGTTAGACAAAAGAGAATCAGCGTTTGTGATCTATTTGAATTTCAAGAAGGCCTTTGACAAGGTGCCGTACAGAAGGTTGCTAAATAAGAGCCCGTGGTGTTAGTAACAACGGATTGAGGATTGGCTGACTGGCAGAAGGCAGATAGTGGGGTTAAAGGGGTCTTTTTCATGATGGCAGCCATTGATTAGTGGAGTTCCACAGCAGTCAGTTTTGAAATCACAACTACTCATGTTAATGATCAGAACAAAGGAACTGAGGGAATTACTCTAAGTCTGCAGATGACACAAAAATAGTTGTGGGGGTGGCGGGGGGGGGGGAAGTAGTATTGAGAAAGGAGGGAGGCTGCAGAAGGCCAGGCTAGGATAGTCGGCAAAGAAGTGGCAGATGGAATGCAATGTGGAAAGGTGTGAGGTTAAGGAAGAAGAGAGGCATCAATTATTTTCTAAACATATAAAGACTTGATAGTCCTGGTTCAGGATTTTCTTAAGGTTAACAATGCAGGTTTATTTGGCAGTTGGAAACAAAAATGCGACATTACCATTCATTTGAAGAGGACTAGAATATAAAAACAGAGATGTACTGCTGAGGCTGTGTAAGGCTCTGGTCAGATTGCATTTGGAATACTGTGAACAGTTTTGGGCCCCTTATCTAAGGAATGATGTGCTGGTATTGGAGGCGTGTCATTTGAGAAGCAGTTGAGGGCTCTGAATATGCTCCTCGGATGCTGCCTGACCTGCTGTGCTTTTCCAGCACCACTCTAATCTAGACTCTGGTTTCCAGCATCTGCAGTCCTCACTTTTGTCTACTCTAAATGTGTACCCAAATGAGTTTGGAAGGATGAGGAAGATCTCATTTGAACTTACAGAATATTGAGAGACCTGGATAGGGTGGATGTGAAGAAGATTTTTCCACTAGTAGGAAAGACTAGGACCCAAGGGCATAGCCTCAGAGTGAAGGGACAACCCTTTAGAACTGAGATAAGGAAGAATTTCTTCAGCCAGAGGGTGGTGAATCTGTAAAACTCATCACTGCAAAATGTTCTGGAGGCCAAGTCATTGAGACTATTTAAGGCCGAGATAGGATCCCGATTAGTAAGGGGATCAAAGGTTATGGTGAGAAGGCAGAATGGGGCTGAGAAACTGATCAGCCATGATTGAATGGCAGAGCAGACTCGATGATCCAACTGGACTAATTCTGCTCCTATATCTTATTGTAAGACAAAGAAAGAGAGACATTGCATCGAGATATCTTGTGTCACAACTCAGGATGTCATAAAGAGCTTTACAGCCAATGGAACATTTTCCAACATAATCTGTTTTGGTTGGTGATGATGGTCAAAGGATAAATATTACTGCAGTTCGGCATGGGAGAAACTCCTCTCCTCATGCTATTATACCACATCTACACAACAGGGCTGCAATTAAACATCTCGTACCTGAGTTGGTGTCTGAGAATTGAAGTACGCCAATCAGGAAAGATAGAACAAGCTAGAACTATTTTCTCCATAAAAGCAAAGGTCTAGGATAATCTAAGGCTATGAAAACATTTGAACTCTCTTTGGAGAGACTTTGAACTAAAAGGCATGAAATCAACTTGGGAATTCAGGGGAAACCTTTTTAACCCAGAGAGTAAGGCTGTAAGAATCCTTCAGGTTTCAATGTGTCAGCTAATAAAACATAGCAACCGTCAATGCCTTTTTAGCCATCTTATCTACATTACTTGCAGGACATGCACTTCAAAAGTGCTCTCGTCCACTACACTTCTCAGAATGCTGCCATTTATTGTGTATTCTGGATCAGTGGTGCTGGAAGAGCACAGCAATTCAGGCAGCATCCGAGGACAGGCTCGGATTGCTGTGCTCTTCCAGCACCACTGATCCAGAATCTGGTTTCCAGCATCTGCAGTCATTGTTTTTACCTCATTTAATGTGTATTGTCCTGCCTTATTTGCTGTATCGAAATGCTTCACCTTGAATTCTTTCAGATTGAGTTTCACTTATCAGTGTTCTACCTACCTGACCAGTTCATTGATATATACCTACTGTTTACAATTTTCTCTCTTTCTCATTATCAAGTGCACAACCAATGCTCACACCATCCGCAAACATCTTAATCGTACCCACATATATTCAGAATCAGCCAAAGCTTAGTGGATACTTAAACCTTGGACTCAGAAGGTTAGGGATTCAGGTTTTGCTCAAAAGATTTCAGCACATAATGCAGACAAGCACTCCCTGTTCAGAGTATGAAGGAGCACTATCATCATAGAAGCTCTACAAGTGTGGAAGCAGTCCATTCAGCCTATCAGGTTCACACTGCACCCCCCCAAAGATCATCCCACCCAATCCATACCTCTACCCCATACCTGTAAACCTGCATTTCTCATGGCTAATCCTCCCAGCCAGCACATCCCTGGACACTATGGGAATATTAGCATGGCCAATCCACCCAACTTGCACAACTTTGGGAGGAAACTGGAGCATCTGGAGGAAACCCTACAGACACGGGGAGAATGTGCAAACTCCACACAGACAACCAGCTGAGGTTGGAATTGAACCCGAATCCCTGGCACTGTGAGGCAGCAGTACTGACCACTGAGCCACCTATCCTATTACACAGTAGGTCCCACTCACTTCTGTATTCATTGACTCACATTAGCACTTGATTCACTGTCATCTCAATTATAAAATTCTCACCCTTGTTTTCAAATCGATCTGCAACCTTACCCCTCCCTATTTATATAACCTCCTCCAGTCCTACAAAACTCCATTACTCTGCACTCCTCCAATTCTGCCCTCTTGTGTACCCCCAATTTTAACCTCTCCGTCACTGGAAACCATGTCGTTCATGACCTAAGCTGTGGAATTCCACCCCCCTCAACCCTCCCATATCCTCCAACAAAACTCTCTCCCCTTTTAAGACATTCTTTAAAACAATTACTGACCAAATATTTTAGCATAAAGTTTCTGTTTCATAAGATTACTTTGGAGCATGTTGGGGCATTTTGCTACAATAAAGACATTATGCCCATTTAGAAGGTTCATTTAGAGCAGAAAAGTGAGATAGAATCACAGCAGTCACAATAAGAGTAATGTACAAATGTCCACGGTAAGTTCAAATAACAACTTTACAGTTCAAAATACACATACAAATAGCCTCAAGAACAGCTTCTTCCCCACTGTTAGTGGACTTCTGAATAGATCTCTCAAATTTTAATGCTCGCTCTCTGTGCACTTTCTCTGCAGCCGTAACATTGTTTTCTTTGCTCTGTTTTATTATCCTAATGCACTTTATGGTATGACCGGCCTGTACTGCATGTAAAATAAAACTTTTCATTGCACCTAGGTCCATGTGACAATAATAAATCAAATTAAAAAAACAACTTTACATTTCAGAACACTTGCTGACACAAGGTGTCAGTCGTAATTCTTGTTTGATTTATTTGCCTGTAATTAGCCCCGACTTGGAAAACAGGATAAATATGCAGCAATCTGCTAATACAAGATAACATTGAGAGAGCACACCTCTTCCTCCTCCTGTACCATAACCTCAGGCATCATTACTTGGCACACTGATGGAAGATAAAATACTGAATGCACTGTTAAATGAAATATAATCACTCTCAGCACAATTTAAATGTCCCTAAGCCTTCACAGTTAATGAATTACTTTTGAAATGTCAGAACTGACACAGCCACTGTGGTAACTGGACACTGGGTGAGAATTCTGCTGATCTTTGAAAACTGCAGTGAGAAATCTTATAATGACCACGTGCTGGGGTTTACAGAGCCTCCCAGATATCTGCATTTCTAATCACACCACTGATATCCACTCCTCTTCTTTATTTAAAAAAGCCTATAGAATAAAGATTTTTTAAAATGAATAAATACACACACACAAACAAATATAAATAGTCACAAACATAGTTCTGTTCTGTGCAATAGCACATGAAGAAAATAGGCAAACAATGGAGTTTGACTCTATCCAACAGACAAACCAAAGGCATGTCTTACTTTTACAAGATTATATTTACATGCATTTGAGGCACAAAGAGGGTCTGATAATTGAACAGACTCTCATTTAACTTTGGCTGAAGAACCCCAGACAGGATGTCTGATAACAGACTCCAGGCTTTGAAATTCCCTCACTAAACTTTTCCATCTGTCTCACTTTCCTTTTTTAATGATGTTGGATTGGAGTGGATAAGGTCAAAGTCACACGACACCAGGTTATAGTCCAACAGGTTAATTTGAAAGAAACCTTTATGTACATACAGTTAATGAAGCTGTTCAGATCGATACTGTCTTTACTTACAAAGAACAGATTAAGCCTTGCTGTTCACCATTCTATATATTTACAATCAACCTCTTGGCATTTAGCTGAGATGTCAGCAGAGCCCAATTACTGAATGGACTCTGTTATTGTTTGGCAGAAGGATCTTACACAATGGTATTTCCCCAAGCTTTAGCACGTCCCTCAGCACACAGTCCTGGACTTTGGAATGTGCCAATCTGCAACACTTCTTCAAGCTGAAGACCAGTAAGTTTCAGGCACACCAAAGAGCACCTTTCACGGAGTTGATGGCCCTTCACACACAGTTAATGTTTGTGTCTCTGTGCATCCTGGGTAATAGACCATACAGCACAGAGTCAAGAGTGTGGTACTGCAAAAGCACAGCAGATCAGGCAGCATCCGAGGAACAGGGAAATCAATGTTTCGGGCAAAGCCCCTTCATCAAGAATGAGACTGAGGGCTGAGGGAGTGGTGAGATAAATGGGAGGGGAGTGGGACTGGGTGGGTGGTGGGGGAAAGAGCTGAGAGTGCCATAGGTAGATGGAGGTGGGGGTAATGGCTATAGGTTGGAGAGGAGGGTGGAGCGGATAGGTGGGAAGGAAGGTGGACAGAATGAGGGCGGTGTTGAGTTGGTAGATTGGAACTGGGATAATGTGGGAGGGGAGAGGAAATGAGGAAACTTGTGAAATCTACATCGATGCCATGAGGTTGAAGGGACCCGAGGCGGAAGATGAGGCATTCTTTCTCCGGGTGTCGGGTGGTTTGGAAGTGGCGATGGAGATGGCCCAGGACCTGCATGTCCTTAGTGGAGTGGGAAGGGGAATTGAAGTGTTTGGCCATAGGACAGTGGGGTTGGTTGGTGCAGGTGTCCTGGAGATGTTCTCTGAAGTGCTCGGCGAGTAGGCGTCCTGCCTTCCCAATGTTTTGGGGACCATATCGGGAGCAACAGATACAGTAAATGACGTGTGAAATTGCAGGTAAAACTTTGATGGATGTGGAAGGCTTCTTTGGGGCCTTGGACGGAAGTGAGGGGGGAGGTGTGGGCGCTGGTTTTGCAATTCCTACAGTGGCAGGGGAAGATGCTGAGAGGGGAGTGTGGGTTGGTGGGGAGGGCATGGACCTAATGAGGGAGTCGCAGAGGGAATGGTCTTTATGGAAAGTGGATAGGAGTAGGGAGGGAAATTATCTCTGCTGGCGGGGTCCATTTGAAGTGTCGGAAGTGGTGGAGAATGATGCGATGTATATGGAGGTTGGTGGGGTGCAAGGTGAGGACCGGGGGTTCTGTCCTTGTTGCGGTTGGAGGGGTGGGGTTTGAGGATGGAGGTGTGGGAGGTGGGTGAGATATGCTGGAGGGCATCATCAACCACGTGCGAGGGGAAATTGAGGTCTTTAAAGAAGGAGGCCATCTGGTGTGTTCTGTGGTGGAAGTGGTCCTCCTGGGAGCAGATGCCGCAGAGGTTGAGGAATTGGGAATAAGGGATAGCATTTTTACAGAAGTAGGGTGAGAGGTGGTGTAGTCCAGGTAGTTGTGGGAGTCAGTGGGTTTGTCGAAGATGCCGTGTTCAGTTGGTCAGCGTTGATGGAGATGGAGAGATCTAGGAAGGGGAGGGAGGTGTCTGAGATGGTCTGGGTGAACTTAAGGTCAGGGTGGAATGTGTTGGTGAAGTTGATGAACTGTTCAACCTCCAAGTGGGAGCACGAGGTGGCACCGATGCAATCATCAATGTAGCAGAGGAAAAGGTGGGGAATGGTGCCGGTGTAACTACGGAAGACGGTCTGTTCCACATACCTGACAAAGAGACAGGCATAAATGGGGCCCATGCAGGTGCCCATGGCTACCCCTTTCGTCTGGAGGGGGTGGGAAGATTCAAAGGAGAAATTATTGAGGGTGAAGACAGCACAGAGTTCTGTCACTGAGCTGCTCCATACGAACCTCGACACAAACCAATGCATTCCTCTCCAGACTCTCTTTGCATAGCCACCTTTGAGAACCTTGTGATTTCAAGTAAGCCTTGATGAGGAGATGCCAGTGTTGGACTGGGGTGGAGAAGGTTAAAAATCACACACCAGATTATAGTCCAACATGTTTATTTGGAAGTACATGTACTTGCTTTCAGAGCGCTGTTCCTTTTTCAGTTAGCTGGTGGGGCATTTGCGTGGCACAGTGGTTAGCACTGCTGCCTCACAGCGCCAGAGACCCGGGTTCAATTCCCACCTCAGGCAGCTCTCTGTGTGGAGTTTGCACATTCTCCCTGTGTCTGCGTGGGTTTCCACCGGGTGCTCTGGTTTCCTTCCACAACCCAAAAATGTGCAGGTTAGGTGAATTGGCCACACTAAATTGCCTGTAGTGTTAGGTGAAGGGGTAAATGTAGGGGAATGGGTCTGAGTGGAATGGATCTGGGTGGGTTGCACTTCGGCGGGTCGGTGTGGACTTGTTGGGCCGAAGGGCCTGTTTCCACACTGTAAACAATCTAATCTAATCTAAGTCTTACTTCGAAATAAACCAATTGAACTATTGTCCAGTGTGATTTCTGATCTTTTGCTTTTTTAAGACTCCTGTTAAAGTGTATTTGACTGAACCTTGCACTATTCTAATATGTAGCTTTTTTAGCAACTTGGAACATTCCTGTACGGTAAGGGCGTGACATAACTGCACTTTTAAAATTCATTCATGTGACATAGGATCATTGACATAAAATTCTACAATCGTGACCATGGAGTGATATACAGGAGGGTACACGGCAGCTAGGAACTGCAACGGGCTACTCGCTCCCTCCAATTTGTGTGGAGTGGCTGCAGTGAGATTTAAACCGACCCAAGAGTATTACCCACTGAGGGCATTCCGAACTCATCTGGCCCGGATCTTGCAGCAACCTCGCTCCCACTTATTGAAGGTGACTAGGAATAAAGAGGGAGCAGTTTCACACACAGGGTCAGCAACAGGTGAGCGGCGCAAAGAGCTAACCGCCCCCCCCCCCCTCCCCGACTCCAGTGAGGGAGTGACCCCATGTGCAAGAGGAAGGGAGAGTGGGCAGATCATTCATCATCTTTCTTATTCCCCCCTCCCCCACCAACACCAACTAAAACAGCTACAATCTATAAATACACTATTAGTTCAGCGCGATGGGAACAGCTGAAACAGGGCGAGGGAAACAGAAACACGTTCTGTTGGTTGCACATGGAAAGCATATCAAATTTACAGGCAGAAATTAGCAGCGCGACCGATAGGTTGCAACTCTACCTTGCTGTAGGACACCCAATATGGTGATCGCAGCCATTAGCGCAACATCCTCCAACATTCTGCAGTTTGTCCTGTCAGGACAAGGTGGGGGAGAGGGAGGCAGACTCAGTCCGAGCTTAGTAGTGTCTCACCACGTCCCTACTCACTCTCTCTATCACACACACAAACACACACATATAAAGTGACGGGGAGGAGCTTGTGATGTATTGTCAGTTTAATATCTCCCTCCCCGGGAACACTGTCACATTTGAGACGCCTCCAACACCAATACTTAGTCGCCCTGACCAGACTGGTCCAACAGTACCGGGCACATGCAAAGTAGGAAAAACATTTTTCAATGAAGGGGAAATTCTGGAAATCGAGCACCAGCCTTTAATCATACGTTTATTATCCGGGGAGAGTTCCCTGTGAGTACTGACAAACATTCCAGTGAAACGCTAAATGCTGACACAAACCCATGAAACACTAAATACTGACACACATCCCAGTGAAATCCCCGGGCCTGATGGTCTACATCCCAGGGTACTGAAGGAGGTGGCTCGAGAAATCGTGAATGCGTTGGTGATTAATTTCCAGAGTTCCATAGATTCGGGATCAGTTCTTGCGGATTGGAGGGTGGCTAATGTTGTACCACTTTTTAAGAAAGGTGGGAGAGAGAAAGCAGGAAATTATAGACCAGTTAGTCTGACTTCAGTGGTGGGAAAGATGCTGGAGTCAATTATAAAGGATGAAATTACAACACATCTGGATAGTAGTAATATGATTGGTCAGAGTCAGCATGGATTTATGAAGGGAAATCATGCTTGACTAATCTTCTGGACTTTTTTGAGGATGTAACTCTGAAGATGGACGAGGGAGAGCCAGTAGATGCAGTGTACCTGGACTTTCAGAAAGCTTTTGATAAAGTTCCACGTAGGAGATTAGTGAGCAAAATTAGGGCGCATGGTATTGGGGGCAAAGTACTAACTTGGATTGAAAGTTGGTTGGCTGATAGGAAACAAAGAGTAGTGATAAACGGCTCCATTTCGGAATGGCAGGCAGTGACCAGTGGGGTACCGCAGGGATCAGTACTGGGACCACAGCTTTTTACAATATATGTTAATGATATAGAAGATGGTATTAGTAATAACAAAAACAAATTTGCTGATGATACTAAGCTGGGTGGCAGGGTGAAATGTGATGAGGATGTTAGGATATTACAGGGTGACCTGGACAAGTTAGGTGAGTGGTCAGATGCATGGCAGATGCAGTTTAATGTGGATAAATGTATGGTTATCCACTTTGGTGGCAAGAACAGGAAAGCAGATTACTATCTAAATGGAATCAATTTAGGTAAAGGGGCAGTATAGAGAGCTCTGGGTGTTCTTGTACATCAGTCAATGAAGGTAAGCATGCAGGTACAGCAGGTAGTGAAGAAGGCTAATAGCATGCTGGCCTTCATAACAAGAGGGATTGAGTATAGAAGCAAAGAGGTTCTTCTGCAGCTGTACAGGGCCCTGGTAAGACCACACTTGGAGTACTGTGTGCAGTTCTGGTCTCCAAATTTGAGGAAAGACATTCTGGCTATTGAGGGAGTGCAGCGTAGGTTCACGAGGTCAATTCCCTGGAATGGCGGGATTACCTTATACTGAAAGACTGGAGCGACTGGGCTTGTATACCCTTCAGCTTAGAAGACTGAGAGGGGATCTGATTGAGACATATAAGATTATTAAAGGATTGGACACTCTGGAGGCAGGAAACATGTTTCCGCTGATGGGTGAGTGCTGAACCAGAGGACACAGCTTAAAAATACGGGGTAGACCATTTAGGACAGAGATGAGGAGAAACTTCTTCACCCAGAGAGTGGTAGCTGTGTGGAATGCTCTGCCCCAGAGGGCAGTGGAGGCCCAGTCTCTGGATTCATTTAAGAAAGAGTTGGATAGAGCTCTCAAGGATTGTGGAATCAAGGGTTAGGAGATAAGGCAGGAACAGGATACTGATTAAGGATGATCAGCCATGATCATATTGAATGGTGGTGCAGGCTCGAAGGGCAGAATGGCCTACTCCTGCACCTATTGTCTATTGAAATACTGTAAATACTGACATACACCCCAGTGAAACACTGTAAACACTAACACACATCGCAGTGAAACACTGTAAACACTGACACACTGCCCCAGAGAATGTAAATACCAACTAATTCTCAGGGACCCCCTATGCATTCTGACACACTCTGTGAGATCCCCTGTAAATACTGACAGTAGGAAGGGACCCATCAGTAAATACTGACAGGATTCTAAGAAATGTTTCCACCCATAAGAGAATCTAGGATCAGATGACAAAATCTCAGAACTAAGGGGTGATATTTTAAGGCTGAGATAAGGAGGAATTTGTTCTTCCAGAGGGTTGAGTGTCTTTGGAACTCCTTGCCACAGAAAGCTTTGTGGACAGAGTCTGCGACTGAGAGAGATTGTTGATCAGTAAGGGAATCAAGGGTTATGGGAAAAGTGCAAAAAAGAGGAGGTGAGGAGGGTCAGACCAGCCATGATCCTATTGAATGTTGGAGCAGCATCAAGGGGCTGAATGGCCTTCTCCTGTTCCTATTCTTTATGGTCTTATTATAGTCTAAATTCCTGGGATCACCTCTAAATATGGTCACACTCCCGAGGACCCCTGTAAATACATACTCCGTGGGTTGTCCTGTAAATACTGACATATTCCGCAGGAACCTCCTGTAAGTACTGACACACACACCAGGGACCTCCCTGTAAATACTGACACACACCCCAGCGACCTCCCTGTAAATACTGACACACACCCTAGTGACCTCCCTGTAAATACTGACACACAGCCCAGGGACCGTGGGGCAGCATGGTGGCTGTGTGGTTAGCACTGCTGCTTCCCAGCGCCAGAGACCTGGGTTTAATTCCAGCCTCTGGCAACTGTCTGTCTGGAGTCTGCACGTTCTCCCCGTGTCTGCGTGGGTTTCCTCCGGGTGCTCCAGTTTCCTCCCACAGTCCAAAGATGTGCAGGTTAGGTGAATTGACCATGCTAAATTGCCTGTAGTGTAAGGTGGATTAGTCAGGGGAAAAAATAGGGGGGTAGGTTTCTCTTTAGAGCGTTGGTGTGTACTTGTTGGGCCGAAGGGCTTATTTCCACACTGTAGGTAATCTAATCTAATCTAAATACCGACACACTCCCCAGGGACCTCCCTGTAAATACTGACACACACCCCAGGGACCTCCCTGTAAATACTGACACACACACACCAGGGACCCACCTGTAAATACTGACACACACACCAGCGAGCCCCCTGTAAATACTGACACACACCCCAGCGACCTCCCTGTAAATACTGACACACACCCCAGGGACCCACCTGTAAATACTGACACACACACCAGCGAGCCCCTTGTAAATACTGACACACACCCCAGGGACCTTTTCTAAACACTATCACACTCCCCAGGAACCCTATAAGTACTGATATACACTGAGTTCCTCTGAAAATACTGACACATTCCCTGGGAACCCCCTGTAAATATTGACAAACAGTCTGAGATCCCTGTAAATATTGACACACTTCCCTGGGACCCATGAGGTTACAATCATCTTATTTGATAGTGTTGCAGGCTCCAGGGACTGAGTAACCTGAGTATACCAGTTCTGAAATCCAAGTGTGCATCTGTCAATTCTGTTGGAAGGCTATTGACTTAAAATTTCAACTTTGTAGCTTTCTCCACAGATGCCATCAGACCTTCAGAGTATCTGCTAGCAGTTTCATTAGAGGTTACTGTGATCCACCTTCATGCACATGGAAGATGTAAGAAGTAGGCTTAAAGAGACAAGCCAGGATTGCATCACTATTATACTCCCGATATTGCACAAGCAACGGCATGCAATATAATATAAAAACAGAAATTGCTGGAGAAACTCAGCATCTATGAAGAGAAAGCAGAGTTAACATTTTGACCATTCTTTAGAACCCAGGGTATCTGAGTTGTTGCAGTTTGCATTCCTGCAAGCCTGAAAAGAAAAGAAAATTGTCATCAGAACATTGAACGATCCAGAGAATGAAGTGGAACTTGATAGCAGGGCAGCTCTGAGGTAGCGTGAAGCAGTTTTATTGGAGAGAGAGAGAGAGATCGAGAATGTGCATATGGCAAAACATGGCACTGAATGTGGATCTCAGGATGCAACAAGAACAGCTGTCTAAGGAACATTGAACATCTTGGAGACACCTGTGATCCTGGGAGGATTGAAACACGAAAATGAAACTTCAGTTGGGAATCCATGTGAAGTGAGTCTGAGCCGGAGTTAGTCACTGAGGAACATGATGTGGCTGTGAAGGGTACCCTGTTGGTTGCCCAGTACTTCCCAGGAGCCGAAAAACTACGCCATATTCTTCGCAGCCTGCAGTACATTATCAATGAGGATGAGCACCTCGCCAAAACCTTCCCCACTCCTCCACTGCTCACCTTTAAACAACCACCAAACCTCAAATAGATCACTGTTCACAGAAAACTGCCCAGCTTTCAGGACAATACCATACAACCGTGTCACAGTAGACGCTGCAGACATGTCAGAATATCGACACGGATACCACCATTATGCGTGGGGACACCTCCCACCACATACACGGCAGGTACTCATGCGACTCATCCAGCGTTGTCTATCTCATACGCTGCAGGTAAAGATGCCCTGAGGCATGGTACATTGGCGAGACCAAGCAGAGGTGATGGCAACAGATGAATGGACACCGCACAACAATCAACAGACAGGAGTGTTCCTTCCCAGTCGGAGAACACTTCAACGATCCGGGACATTCGACCTCAGACCTTCGGTCTGACCAATTTGGCACAGCCAGTCTCACACAGGGAAACTCACACTTCCAATACATTCATTGGCTGACATGTTAAAGTTCACTTGAGAATGTAACTTTTTAAAAAAGTTTTGAGATTTACATATAAAACCAACATGGTCATTCTAAAACATGAAAGACTTAACAATCAATCAAGGTCTTTTTCAATGTATAATTTCAGTTACATTAAACTGTAAACTTTTGCTATAAATTGTGTGTCTTCCAATCTTATGCTCCACAACCACCTGATGAAGGAGCAGCGCTCTGAAAGCTAATTTTAGATTAGATTAGATTACATTACAGTGTGGAAACAGGCCCTTCGGCCTAACATGTCCACACCGACCCGCCGAAGCGCAACCCACCCATACCCCTACATTTACCCCTTACCTAACACTACGGGCAATTTAGCATGGCCAATTCACCTGACCTGCACATCTTTGGACTGTGGGAGGAAACCGGAGCACCCGGAGGAAACCCACGCAGACACGGGGAGAACGTGCAAACTCCACACAGTCTGTCGCCTGAGGCAGGAATTGAACCCAGGTTTCTGGCACTGTGAGGCAGCAGTGCTAACCACTGTGCCACCGTGCCACCCACAAATGTTTCCAAATAAACCTGTTGGACTATAATCTGGTGTGTGATTTTTAACTTAGAATGATGTTTGTTACCTCTGCCAGCTAGGGTGATTTCAAACCTGAATCCTTACCTTAACTGGGTAGGATAATGGAATTTACAGTTGTCATGCAGCTGTCCAAAGAACTGAACAAGTCACCAAATTCGATGACAAGTCCCCAGAACCATATTCCAAAAAAGACCTCACATTTGTACATAATGAAAAGATACAAGTCCCAAAGTAGCTAGTGATGAATATTGAGCAAGAAGTCCCCGCTCACTTTTTAAATAGTGCCCTAGAGCCTATTCCATGGAGATGGCAGCCTCTTCCTTCAGTCAAGGTTCCATCAGGAGGCAGCATGGTGGCTCAGTGGTTAGCCGAAAGTTGTTCCCGCAGATGCTGGAGATTACAGTCAAGATTAGACTGGTGCTGGAAAAGCACAGCAGGTCAGGCAGCATCCGAGTAGCAGGCCCTCATTCCTGATGAAGGGCTCCAGCCCGAAACGTCGATTTCACTACTGCTCGGATGCTGCCTGACCTGCTGTGCTTTTCCAGCACCACTCTAATCTTGGTTCAGTGGTTAGCACTGCTGCCTCACAGCACAAGGGATCCAGATTCGATTCCAACCTCGGGTGACTGTCTGTGTAGAGTCTGCACATTCTCCCTGTGTCTGCGTGGGTCCCCTCCAAGTGCTCCGGTTTCCTCCCACCGGTTAGGTGAACTGGCCACACTAAATTGCCCATCTGTTCAAGGATGTATGGGTTAGATGCATCATTCAGGGGAACTGTAGAGTAATAAGATAGGGAAACAGGTCTGGGTGAGATACTCGTTGGAGAGTTAGTGTGGACTTAGAGTCATAGAGATGTACAGCACAAAAACAGACCCTTTGATCCAACCAGTCCATGCTGACCAGATATCCCAACCCAATCTAGTCCCACCTGCCAGCAGCTGGCCCATATCCCTCCAAACCCTTCCTATTCATATACCCATCCAGATGCCTTTTAAATGTTGCAATTGTACCAGCCTCCACCACTTCCTCTGGCAGCTCATTCCATGCACACACCATCCTCTGTGTGAAAAAGTTGCTCCTTAGGTCCTTTTTATATTTTTCTCCTCTCACCCTAAACCTATGCCATTTAGGTCTGGACTCACCCACCCCAGGGAAAAGACTTTGTCTATTTATCCTATCCATGCCCCTCATGATTTTACAAACCTCTATGAGGTCACCCCACAGCCTTTGACGCTTCAGGGAAAACAGCCCCAGCCTGTTCAGCCTCTCCCTATAGCTCAAATCTTCCAACCCTGGCAACATCCTTGTAAATCTTTTCTGAACCCTTTCAAGTTTCACAACATCTTTCCGATAGGAAGGAGACCAGAATTGCACCAATATTCCAACAGTGCCCTAACCAATGTCCTGTACAGCCGCAACATGACCTCCCAACTCCCGTACTCAATACTCTGACCAATAAAGGAAAGCACACCAAACACTGCCTTCACTATCCTATCTAGCTGCCACTCCACTTTCAAGGAGTTATGAACCTGCACTCCAAGGTCTCTTTGTTCAGCAACACTCTCGAGGACCTTACCATTAAGTGTATAAGTCCTGCTAAGATTTGCTTTCCCAAAATGCAACACCTTGCATTTACCTGAATTAAACTCCATCTGCCACTTCTCGGCCCATTGGCCCATCTGGTCCAGATCCTGTTGTAATCTGAGGTAACCTTCTTCGCTGTCCATTACACTTCCAATTTTGGTGTCATCTGCACAGTTACTAACTATACCTCCTATGCTTATATCCAAATCATTTACATAAATGATGAAAAGTAGTGGACTCAGCACCTATCATTGTGGCACTCCACTGGTCACAGGCCTCCAGTCTGAAAAACAATCCTCCACCACCACCCACTGTCTTCTACCTTCGAGCTATTCTGTATCCAAATGGCTAGTTCTCCCTGTATTCCATGAGATCTAACCTTGCTAATCAGTCTCCCATGGGGAACCTTGTCGAACGCCTTACTGAAGTCCATATAGATCACATCTACCGCTCTGCCCTCATCAATCCTCTTTGAGACTTTTTCAAAAAACTCAATCAAATTTGTGAGACATGATTTCCCACGCACAAAGCCATGTTGACTATCCCTAATCAGTCCTTGCCTTTCCAAATACATGTACATCCTGTACCTCAGGATTCCCTCCAACAACGTGCCCACCACCATCAGGATTACCGGTCTATAGTTCCCTGGTCTGTCCTTACCACTTTCCTTAAACAATGGTACATGTTAGCCAACCTCCAGTCTTCTGGTACCTGAGCTGTGACTATCGATGATACAAACATCTCAGCAAGGGGCCCAGCAATCACTTCCCTAGCTTCCCACAGAATTTTAGGGTACACCTGATCAGGTCCTGGGAATTTATCCACTTTGTGCATTTCAAGACATCCAGCACTTCCTCTTCTGTAGTATGGACACTTTTCAAGACGTCACCATCTATTTCCCCACATTCAATATCTTCCATGTCCTTCTCCACAGTAAAGACTGATGCAAAATACTCATTTAGTATCTCGCCCATCTCCTGCGACTCCACACAAAGGCTGCCTTGCTAATCCTTGAGGGGCCCTATTCACTCCCTAGTTACCCTTTTGTCCTTAATGTATTTGTAAAAACCCTTTGGATTCTCCTTAATCCCATTTGGCAAAGCTATCTCGTATCCCCTTTGTGCCCTCCTGATTTCCCTCTTAAGTATTGTCTTACTGCCTTTATACTTTAAGGATTCACTCGATCTCTCCTGTCTACCTGACATATGCTTCCTTCTTTTTTTTAACCAAACCCTCGATTTCTCTAGTCATCACTCATTGGGCCAAATGGCCTGTTTCCACACTCTAGGGATTCTATGACAATGTCGCAATCCCTCAGTATTGCACATGGAGTCACCTTTGATTTTGCATGGCATTAAAGTTTCTGCAGCAAGACTTGAACCCACAACATTCAAACTTAGAGACTATGGAGACACAACACACACATAGCCAATGCTTCTCTTACAGATTATGGTTGGAAATGAAAATAATTGAGCACCATATTAAAGAGGGTAAAAGTAGATGGACAACGGAAGATATAAATCTGTTGGACTGAAAGACCTTCTTGTATTTCAAGCTTTTGCAAACTGTTATCTCTCAAGTCAAATGACATCAGCAAAATTGCTTTACTGAGGCACACAGTTTGGTTAACCATGTTTTACTTGTGAAACATCCTGTTGTAGATTTCCTTTCCTACTAAAGCTTCTATATCATAAAGTTCAATCTACATACAGAGCACAGAAACATATTTGATTTAATCTAATCTAAAACAGCACACCAACAGCAATTTGGAAGATTAATATACTATATTCATGCCTTTAAAAGCTAGCCATTAAGAAGAATTCTAGAGTATGAATAAAACAAAGATACCTTTGTTTCTTTTTTTTTCATAGGATATGGATTTTGCTGGTAAGTCCAGTATTTGTTTCCCATCCTTAATTGCCCTTTGACTGAATTACTTGCAGAGGGCAACAAGGAGTCATCCACATTTCTGTGGCTCTGGAGTCACAAGGAGACCAAGCTTGGGAGGAATGGCAGATTTCATACAGTCATAGAGATGTACAGCACGGAAACAGACCCTTCGGTCCAACCCATCCATGCCGACCAGATATCCCAACCCAATTTAATCCCACCTGCCAGCACCTGGCCCATATCCCTCCAAACCCTTCCTATTCATGTACCCATCCAAATGCCTTTTTAATGTTGCAATTGTACCAGCCTCCACCACTTTCTCTGGCAGCTCATTCCATACATGTACCACCCTCTGCGTGAAAAAGTTGCACCTTAGATCCATTTTATATCTTTCCCCTCTCACCCTAAACCTATGCCCTCTAGTTCTGGACTCCCCCACTCCAGGGAAAAGACTTTGTCTATTTATCCTATCCATGCCCCTCATGATTTTATAAACCTCTATAAGGTCACCCCTCAACCTCTGATGCTCCAGGGAAAACAGCCCTAGCCAATTCAACATCTCCCTATAGCTCAAATCCTCCAACCTTGGCTTCATCTTTGTAAATCTTTTCTGAGCCCTTTCAAGTTTCACAACATGCTTCCGACAGGAAGGAGACCAGAATTGCACGCAATATTCCAACAGTGGCCTAACCAGTGTCCTGTACAGCCGCAACGTGACCTCCCAACTCCTGTACTCAATAGGCATGACCAATAAACCAGCTAGGTTCATGACAATTAGTAGCTTCATGGTCACCATGACTGACATCAGCTATTTTCAATTCCAGAATATGGGACAGGTATTACTGATATCTAATTTGAATAGTCAACTCAACAATGATGTTGGCTTTCAACTTCTTTATCTTTCAAGCTTTGACGAGCTGTGATTCAGTTGGCAGCACTGTTGTTTCTGAATGTTGCAGTTCGTCTCACTCCAGTACATGAGCACAAAAGTCTAAGCTGATACTCCAGTGTAGTAATGAGGGAGTGTTGCATGGAATGACTTCAAATGAATCATGTTCCCAAAAATGTTCGTTTATGATGAAAGATCACTGGACCTGAAAAACTGCCTCTGTTTTCTTTCCACAAATACTGAAAGCATCTCCAGCAATTTCTGTTTTGGTTTCATTTCAGTATTTTATCTGTTGCTGTTTCATGAATAACAAAGTAAGGCATTTATATCATGTCTGATTATTTTTAGTTGTCTTTTTTGTGCAATTTTGGTGTTACTGGCAAGATCAGCATTTGGCCATCCATGGTTTCCTTTAACCTGATTCCTTCACCACTTCAGCAAGCAGTTAAGACTCAACTACATGGCTGACAGTCTGCAGTTACATGTTGCCCAGACCAGGTGCAGATGGCAGATTCCCTTCTCCCAGACATTAGTGAACCAGATGAGTTTTTTTCAGATAATTGCTGATAATTTGATGGTCACCATGACTGAGACTAGCTTTTAATTCCAAATTTATGAATGGAATATAAGTTCCATCAGCTGCCATGTGGGATTTGATCCCAAGTCACAAAAACATTAGCCTGGACCTCTAGTCCAGTGACATTCTGACTATGGCGCCATCTCCTCAACTCTTAAGGTACTGCACAAACCTCATTCCTTTTAAATATGTCTAGTGCATAATATAGTATCAGAGAACAATAGAGAAACAGGAAATAATTGGAAACACTCATTAGCTAGGGAAGGAACAACTTAGGCACAACCACTGCTTTTACAGCACCACACTCTTGACTCTGATCTCCAGCATCTGCACCTTTTCCCACAATCACTTAATTCTCCAACTATGTAATACTGCTACGAACTTGGTAGGTCTTCCATAAATCCTTGACAATCTTGATGTGCAAAGCCCTCTGGGGAAATGTGATCATAATATGAAAGAATTCTTCACTAATATGGAAAGTGATGCAGTTGATTTTGAGACTGGGATCTTGAATCTGAATAAAATGAAACTACAGTGGTATGAAGACTGAGCTGGCTATGAATAATTGGGGAATGTATTTAAAGGAATGATTGAGGTTAGGCAATTATAAATATTTAAAGAACACATGGAGGAACTGCAATGATTGTTTACTCCTGACTGGCACAAAAATACAACAGGAAAGGTGGATTGATAATGGATAACAAGTGAAGTTTGGGCTGGTATTAGAGTCAGAGTCATAGACGTACAGTACGGAAACAGAAAAAGTTGTCCCTTAGGTCCCTTTGAAATCTTTCCCCTCTCACCTTAAACCTCTGCCCTCTAATTTTGGACTCCCCCATCACAGGAAAAGATCTTGTATATTTACCCTATCCATGCCCCTCATGATGTTATAAATCTCTAAGGTCACCCCCTCAGCCTCCAATGCTCCAGGAAAATTAGCCCCAGACTATTCAGCCTCTTCTTATCAATCAAATTCTGGCAAAATCCTTGTAAATCTTTTCTGAACCCTTTGAAGTTTCACAACATTCTTCCTATACCAGGGAGATGAGAATTGCACACAGCATTCCAATAGTGGCCTGGCCAATTAAACTCTATCTACCACTCCTTGGCCCATTTGCCCATCTGATCAGGATCCTGTAGTACTCTTGAGGTAACCTTCTTCGCTGTCCACGACACCTCCAATTTTGATGTCATCTGCAAACTTACTAACTATACCTCTTAAGTTCACATCTAAATCATTTATACAAATGACAAAAAGCAGTGGACCCAGCACCGTTCCTTGTAGTACACTGCTAGTCACAGGCCTCCGGTCTGAAAAGCAACTCTCCACAACTATCCTCTATATTCTACTTTCGAGCCAGTTATGCATCCAAATGGCTAGTTTGCCCTGTATTCCATGTGGTCCAACCTTGCCAACCAGTCTACCATGAAGAACCTGTTGAATGCCTTACTGAAGTCCATATAGATCCTGTCCACCGTTCTGCCCTCATCAGTCCTCTTTGTTACTTTTTCAAAAAACTCAATCAAGTTAATGAGACTCAATTTCCCACGCACAAAGCCATATTAACTATCGTTAATCAGTCCTTACCTTCCCAAATACATGTAAATCCTGTCCCTCAGGATTCCCTCCAACACCTTGCCCATCACCGACGTTAGGCTCACTGGTCTATAGTTCCCTGGCTTGTCCTTACGACCTTTCTTAAATAGTGGCACCACGTTAGCCAACCTCCAGTCTTCTGGCACCTCACCTCTGGCTATTGATGATGCAAATATCTCAGCAAGGGGTCCAGCAATCTCTTCCCTAGCTTCCCACAAAGTTCTAGGGTACACCTGGTCAGGTCATGGGAGTTTATCCACCTTTATGCATTTTAAGACATCCAGTACCTCCTCCTCTGTAAGTTGGACGTTGTTCAAAGAAAGGATGTGCAAATTGGCAAAAATAGCTTGAGGTTTGGGAGCAGTTTAAATTTCAGGCAAGTAGGACAAAGGGGAATGATTAAGAGGGGGACCATAGAGTACAGTGAAAGCTTGTGGGTAAGATACAAACAGATTGTAAAAGCTTCTATAATTTTTTTAAAATTAGTTAAAGCAAATGTAGGTGCCTAACGTAAGGGACAGGGAAGTTTAAAATGGGAATCGAAGAGATAGCAGATGAATAATATCCATATTTTGGTTCTGTATGCACAAAGGTTGACACAGGAATATTGTGTGCAATTCTGGTCTCCCTCCTATCGGAAGGATGTTGTGAAACTTGAAAGGGTTCAGAAAAGATTTACAAGGATGTTACCAGGGTTGGAGGATTTGAGCAACAGGGAGAGGCTGAATAGGCTGGGGCTGTTTTCCCTGGAGTGTCGAAGGCTGAGGGGTGACATTATAGAGATTTATAACATCATGAGGGGCATGGATAGGGTAAATAGACAAGGTCTTTTCCCTGTGGTGGGAGAGTCCAGAATTAAAGGGCATAGGTTTAGGGCGAGAGAGGAAAAATGTAAAAGGGACTTAAGTGGCAACTTTTTCACATAAAGGGTGGTGCATGTAGTTGCCAGAGGAAATGCTGGAGACTAGTACAACATGAAGGTATCTGGATGGATATATGAATAGGAACAGCCAAGAGCGGACACATGGGACTAGGTTAGGTTAGGATAAAGATCTCGGACACTAATCAGCAAGTGTTTAAATCTGCTGGGACCTTTTGTACCCCAAATCTGTCCAAATCTCAGACTGGATCTGTCTAAACTTGTCCAAATCTATTCATGTCTTGGACCTGAGCCCCCAAACTGTTACAACGGTGAGGGATCCTCTTTGTCAATTAAACCAGACACCCAGAAAAGCTGTTAAAATATGAGTGACAGAGAACTCCCAAATAACATTAATTTTTTTAACTCTAAAAGTGAACATTAAACAATTATTTGCAATTCTAAGCCCCCCTTTCTTAACTGATTATCTGCCTCCAACTCTATAACAATGCACAATTCCAATAAGACACTTATTAAAATTACAGCAACTTAATTTCAAAACCACACATCAGTTGTCATCTTCTGTGTCTTTCTTCTTCCAGCTGAGGATCTCCCTGGGTTGTTTTCTTTCTTTTTACTGCGAGTATGTTTCATATGAAAAGGTGCCTTTGAGAGTGTTTCCTAATTTCTTAGAGAGCAAGATGTTAGCTCTCCATGTGTTTCTGTCTCAATAGCAGCTACTCTCTGACCAATTTACAAAATATCTATATTTTATATCCCCCAACATTAGATATTCTCATTGGTTTGATGCTGGTAAAATAATAAATTCAAACTCAATTGGGTTTTATTATCCTGGGGCAGAATTTGAACTGATTGGTTGCTGTTTTGACAACAATTTGATGTTAACCAAACCTCAGCTATCCATTTCACAGCCAAATGTTACATATTTCCAATTTTCCAGTACACTCTAGGACTGCCATCCAGTCATATATAGAGGTGCTTGTAATCTCTCAGTTCAGAACAACATTCACTCTCCCTTAAACATACAGTACAGGCCTTCAACTTCATAACACTCACAAACTTGGCTTAGTCTTTGAGGAAGTGACAAAGATGATAGATGAGGGCAGGATGTTGTCTATATGGACTTTAGCAAGGCCTTTGACGAAGTCCCTCATGGCTGGTTGATACAGAAGTTGAAGTCACATGGGATCTTTAGTGAGCTGGTAAGATGGACATGGAACTGGCTTAATCATAGTAGTGGTGGAAAGGTGTTCCTCTGACTGGTGGTCACCCGTGGTGTTTCACAGGGATCAGTCCTGGGATCACTGTTGTTTGTAATATATATATAAATTATTTGGAGGAAAATGAAGGGGTCTAATTAGTAAGCTTGTGGACAATACAAAGATTGGGAGTGCTGTAGATAGTGAATAGGATTGAATGAGGTTCTCAGAATATAAATAGATTGCAGACTTGGGGAGAAATGGCAGATGGAGTTTAATCTGGAAAAATAGGAGGTGGTGCGTTTTGGAAAATCTTATGCAGGAGGGAAGTAAAAAATAAATGGCAGAACTCTTTTTAGCATCAACATACAGAGGGCTCAAGGTGTGCAGGTCCACAGTTCTCCGAAAGTGGGAACACCAGCGGATAAGGTGGTCAAGAAGGCACGAGATGCTTGCCTATGTTAGACATAAAATCATGTTTTAACTGTACAGAAATATAATTAGGCCACATTTGGAATATTGTGTACAATTGTGGTCACCACACCACAAGCAGGATATGGAGGCTTTGAAAAGAGTACAGAAACAGTTTGCTACATTATTGCTTGGTTTGGAAGGTATTAGCTATAAGGAAAGATTGAACAAATGCGATGTGGGAGTAAATTACTGCAGATGCTGGATTCTGCCCTGAGCTGCTATAATCTCCAGCACTTTTTATTATCAGTTTGGACAAACTTGATTTTCTTTCACTTAAACGTTAAAGGATGAGCGGAGACCTGATAGAAGTTTACAAAACTGTGGAAGGTATGGACAGTTGGAGCCTTTTTCCTGATAGAAATGTCAATTACTTAAGGAAATAGGTCTAGGGCAAAAGGGGTAAGTTTAAAGGTTATGTGAGAGGCAAGTTTGTTTTAACACTGAGGGTGGTAAGTGCCTGGAATGCACTGTCAGAGGAGGTGGATACAATAGCAATGTTTAAGAGGCAGCTTGAGAGGTATATGAAGAAGCAGGGAATTGAGGGATATGGACCTCAGTGGGAAAATATTTTTAGTTTAGAAAGGCAAATGTGTCAGTGCTTTCTCAGTGGGCTAAAGGGCCTATTCCTATGCAGTACTGTTCTTTGTAAAGCATGTGGAATTGGGAATAGTGTACTGAAACAGATTGAGCGCTGGTTGGCAGACAGGAAACAGGAATAAATGGGTCTTTTTCCAAGTGGCAGGAAATGACTAGTAGAGTACTGCAGGGAGCAGTAATATAATGTATATTAATGACTTCAATGAAGCAACTAAATGTAATATCCCCAAGATTGCAGATGACATAAAATTAGATGGGAGTGTGAATAGTGAGAAGGATGCAGAGGCTTCAGCGTGACTTGGTCAAGTTAGGTGAGTGGGCAACTTGATGGCAGATAAGGTATAATGTGATTAAGTTTGAGTTTATCCACTTTGGTAGCAAAAATAGACAGGCAGATTATTATCTGATTGGCGATAGATTGGGAAAGGGTGAGGTGCAACTTGTACGCCTGCCCCCTGTAAAACGCCATCCCATATTCCCAATTCCTTCGCCTTCGCCGCATCTGCTCCCAGGAGGACCAATCCCAATACCGAACAACCCAGATGGCCTCCTTCTTCAAAGACCGCAATTTCCCCTCAGACGTGGTTGACGATGCTCTCCACTGCATCTCCTCCACTTCCCGTTCCTCCTGTTCATTATAAAAGCAATAGAAGCAACTTGCTCAAAGACACTCCACAAGTGAGATGGAGTTGATTTCTTCTTGGATTTCAACCAGTCCATGGAATAAAAGGAGGGGAAGCTGAAGATTTTCCACTGTTCTACAAAGATGTTATTGTTCTCAGTCGATTAATAGCTCTTTAAAACTACTTGAATACATCTGTGTTACTGTCTCTTTTCAACTAGCCATTTGGATACAGAACTGGCTCAAAGGTAGAAGACAGAGAGTGGTGGTGGAGGGTTGTTTTTCAGACTGGAGCCCTGTGACCAGTGGAGTGCCACAAGGATCGGTGCTGGGTCCACTACTTGTTGTCATTTATATAAATGATTTGGATGCGAGCAATAGAGGTACAGTTAGTGAGTTTGCAAATGACACCAAAATCGGAGGTGTAGTGGACAGCGAAGAGGGTTACCTCAGATTACAACGGGATCTTGATCAGATGGGCCAATGGGCCGAGAAGTGGCAGATAGAGTTTAATTCAGGTAAATGTGAGATGCTGCATTTTGGGAAAGCAAATCTTAGCAGGACTTATACACTTAATGGCAAGGTCCTAGAGAGTGTTGCTGAATAAAGAGATCTTGGAGTCACAGGGAGGCAGGATAGTGAAGAAGAGGTTTGGTATCCTTTCTTTTATTGGTCAGAGTATTGAGTACAGGAGTTGGGAGGTCATGTTGCAGCTGTACAGGACATTGGTTAGGCCACTGTTGGAATATTGCGTGCAATTCTGGTCTCCTTCCTATCGGAAGGATGTTGTGAAACTTGAAAGGGTTCAGAAAAGATTTATAAAGATGTTGCCAGGGTTGGAGGATTTGAGCTATGGGAAGAGGCTAAACAGGCTGGGGCTGTTTTCCCTGGAGCGTCAGAGGCTGAGGGGTGACCTTATACAGGTTTACAAAATCATGAGGGGCATGGATAGGATAAATAGACAAAGTCTTTTCCCTGGGGTCGGGGAGTCCAGAACTAAAGGGCATAGGTTTAGGGTGAGAGGGGAAAGATATAAAATGGACCTAAGGGGCAACTTTTTCACGCAGAGGGTGGTACGTGTATGGAATGAGCTGCCAGAGGAAGTGGTGCGGGCTGATACAATTGCAACATTTAAAAGGCATTTGGATGGGTATATGAATAGGAAGGGTTTGGAGGGATATGGGCCGGGT
The DNA here is from genome assembly GCF_037043375.1 of Chiloscyllium plagiosum. Lineage (NCBI taxonomy): Eukaryota > Metazoa > Chordata > Chondrichthyes > Orectolobiformes > Hemiscylliidae > Chiloscyllium > Chiloscyllium plagiosum. The sequence goes on from NW_028270154.1 coordinate 12,908,730, forward strand.
GCTGGCAGGTGGGATTAAATTGGGTTGGGATATCTGGTCAGCATGGATGGGTTGGACCGAAGGGTCTGTTTCCATGCTGTACATCTCTATGACTATGACTCTAAGTGCAGTTGCACTGAATGTATGATATTGATCAGAATTGAATGGGAGATAGTGATTTACTCGCCATTAGAATTGTGAAAAGCTGACATATATTACATGATTTGGAGATGCTGGTGTTGGACTGGGGGGTGTACAAAGTTAAAAATCACACAAGACCAGGTTATAGTCCAACAGGTTTATTTGGAAACACTAGCTTTTGGAGCACTGCTCCTTCATCAGGTGGTTGTGGATTCCTGATGAAGGAGCAGCGCTACAAAAGCTAGTGCTTCCAAATAAACCTTTGGACTATAACCTGGCCTTGTGTGATTTTAACATTTATTACAACCACAGTTGTTCTAAATTGTATGCAAGTCCCTACTCTAGACATAGAGTATCATGTGAAAAAAAAAATGTTGAATTTCTGGCCCAAGGAATTAATGGTTTGAGTTGAATCCTGAAGTTTAATCATCAGCCAGTTCAGCAATACAGAGATCAAAGAAAATTTACAGCCCAGGAACAGGTCCTTCGGCCCTCCAAGCCTGAGCCGATCCAAATGTATTTTCTAAACCTGTCACCCAATTCCTAAGCATCTGTATCCCTCTGCTCTCCACCTACACATGCATCTGTCCAGACACATCTTAAATGAAGCTACCATGCCTGCCTCTACCAACTCTGCTGGCAACGCGTTCCAAACGCCCACCACCCTCTGTGTAAAGTACTTGCTGCGTGTATCCGCCTTAAACTTTTCACCTCTCACCTTGAGAGTGTAACCTCTCGTTATTGAATCCTTCACCCTGGGAAAAAGCTTATCTCTATCTACCCTGTCTATACCCTTCATGATTTTGTAAACCTCAATCAGGTCCCCTCCCCCAACTCCTTTTTACTAATGAAAACAATCCTAACCTACTCAACCTCTCTTCATAGCTAGCACCTTCCAACATCCTTGCAAACCTCCTCTGCACCCTCTCCTTTTGGTAATGTGGCAACCAGAACTGTACACAGTATTCTAAATGCGGCTGAACCAAAGTCTTGTACAATTCTAACATAATCTGCCAGCTTTTATACTCAATACTCCATCCGATGAAGGCAAGCATACCATATGCCTTTTTGACCACTCTATCCACCTGTGCAGCAACCTTCAGGGTACAATGGACCTGAACTCCCAGATCTCTCTGCTCATCAACTTCTCCCCAAGCTCTTCCATTCACTGTATAATTCCCTCTAGAATTAGACTTCCCAAAATGCATCATCTCACATTTGCCTGGATTGAACTCCATCTGCCACTTCTCCATCCAACTCTCCAGTCTATCTATATTCTCCTGTATTCTTTCACAGTCCCCTATGCTTTCTGCTACTCCACCAATCTTTTTGTCATCTGCAAACTTGCTAATTATACCAACAGTGCCCTCTTCCAGACCATTTATATGTATATCACAAACAACAGTGGCCCCAGCACTGATCCCTGTGGAACACCACTGGTCACCTTTCTCCATTTCCAGAAATTCCCTTCAACTACTACTCTCTGTGTTCTGTTGCTCAATCAGTTCTTTATCCACCTAGCTAGAATGCTCTGTACACCATGTGACTTCACTTTCTCCATTAGCTTGCCATGGGGAACCTTCTCGAACGTCTTACTAAAGTCCATGTATATGATATCTACAGCCCTTCCTTCATCTATTAACCTGGTCATTTCCTCAAAGAACTCTATTAAGTTGGTTGTGCACGATCTCCCGCGCACAAAACCATGTTGCCTATCACTGATAAGCCCATTCTTTTCCAAATATACATAGATTTTATCCCTCAGTACCTTCTCCAGCAACTTTCCCACTGGTGGCAAGAATAAAGAAAATTAAATTGATTTACTGCTATGGTTTGATAATGATCTGGAAATACTTTTTACTTATTTTATACTATAGATTTTTTCATGTATATTTGTTCATAGAATATGGCCATCAGTGGCTAGGCCAGAACTGGTTGTCACTCCTAATAGTTTTTGAAAAGGTGCCATGTTGCCTTCTTAAAGTGCTGCAAGTCCACGGGGTGGGATGGGGTAGTTATGTCCACCCACAGATCTTGTTCACTTTGAAAGAAAGCCATTCATAAAAGCCAATATTTTGAATTCACTACTCTAATATACACACACACAACTTTCATCACACTATTCAAAGTTTCCTCACAGCTAAAATTCTCCATTCCTGGCAACTTCCTTGCAAATTTCTTCTGCAGATGCTCCAATGTGATCACATCCTTCCTGTGATGCAATGACCAGAGCTGCTTGCAATACTCTTAACTGTGGCTTAACACATGTTTTATTCAGTTCTGGCACAATCTCCCTGGTCTTATACTCTTGGCCTCAGTCAGTTAAAAAGTATCCCTCATGCGTTCTTGACCATGTTATGGATCTGTTTGTATAATCTTGCTGTGTGAAACTCAATTGCCATTTTTCCAACTTTACAATAGCATCAACATTTCAGAAAGCATAGCATTAGCTGTGAAATGCTTTGAGATGCTCAGTAGTCATAAAAAATGCCATAGAAATCCAAGTCTTGCTTTCTCAGTTGGAGTTTTTATTTTATGTTGGCAATGAAATTGGAAAAGGATGTTGAAAATCAGAAGGAATTTACCCAATTGTATCCAAAAGATGGACAATGGTAAAATGAGATCTGCAGAACCTTGAAATATGGCACACTTTGTTTCCAGCACAATGTACTGTACATTCTTTTGTCTATATTGAGAGTTATAATAAGTAAACAAACCTTATTTACATAAGCAAATTAATTTAGATAGTTATGAGGTGCTAATAAGATTAGAGTGACAGGAAGAAAACCTGCCACCAGATGGGTTCAGAATTTACTAATTTAAAAGTGTTGGATAGACTGTTGGTGGTTATAATTGACAACGTCCTGGGATCAGGTGAGATACTTCCAAGGGTATTGAAGGAAGTAACAGTAGAAATTGCAGAGGCACTGATCATAATCCTCAGTTTTCCTTAGACTCAGAAGACTGGAGGAATTGTAAACATCATATCTTTGTTCAAAAAGTTTGTAAGGATAGCCCAGCAGTTATTGACCAGTCGGTTTAAATTCAGTGGTGGGGAAGCATCTAGAAACAATTAGTCAGGACACACTTAGCAGCCACATGGGGAAGAAAAAGGGGGGATCGATCAGAAAGAATTAGAATCCAAAGGTGAAAGCATGCTTAGCTAACTTGCTAGAGATTTTCTAAAGAGGCAACACAAAGGGTCAATGAGGCTAAATGCTATTGATGTAGTGTACATGTCCTTCCAGAGGTGCTTGGTACAGTGTTACTGAATAGATGGGAAAAGTTATAGCGCGTGGAATATAAGGGGCAGTAATAACATGGATACAAAATTGGCTGAGTGATAGCTATGGATAATTACCATATATTTCACACTAGACGAAGATTTGTAGTGCAGTTCACCAGGGATTGGTAGTGGGATTCTTGCTCTTCCTGATGTATATTAATGATTTAGCTGTTAGTTTGAAGAGAATTTCAAAGTTTGATGATGATACAAAACTTAGATGTATTGTAAATGAGACGACGACAGTGTAGCCCTGCAAAAGGCTGCGAGGATTGTCCACCAATTATTGACAACTTGGCTCAAATTCACTGGCATGGAAGCTCCTAGAAACAATTATTCTGGATATATTTAGTAGCCATATAGAAAAAAAGGGGGTTGATTAGAGTGCAGATCTGCAAAAGGCCTGCTGATTAACCTCACTGTCATCTACTTTCCTGATTCTATTAAACATAACATAAAATCTCAAACTTGTTACTTTACAAAACTTGATAGTAATACCCACTTTCCAAACTTAACATTGCTTTTAATCAGATCAATGCAAAGTATCCTCACTTGTTTGCAGACGTTAACAGTATCAAATTAATCTCTAACCACAAAGGAGGTACAGTAAGAATCTTAAATGATACCTTATCTTCTATCATGCTCATGCAAAAATGCTGCTTCAATGAAATGTGGCTATAGCAGATAGTATATATATCATATTCAAGGCACTGTGTGACACTTCGTTTGAATATTAAAAACGATGATAAAGTATTTTTGATTCCTAAGTACCATTTCAACTTTTTATAAAGACCATTAAGTTCCTTAAATTCACTGTTAATGCACATGCACACTACACATTTACGTGATCTCAAAAATCAATGGATGAAATTAAAATTTTGAATAAGTGATGCTTAAAACAACAACTTGGAACTGGAGGTTCACAATGATGGTGAAATCCAGAACATCTGTACAACATCTTCAGCTAGAAGTATTTACAACATCTTCAGCTAGAAGTGCCAGTGAAGGATCCATCATGGCCTCCTCCCAAAGTTCCCAGCATCACAAATGGCAGTCCTCAACCAACTTGATTCCACATTATATAAAGAAACAGCTGAAGTCAGAGAATTCAGCAACACATCATCCTGACTTGGAAGTATATTGCTATTCCTTTACTATCACAAGATGCAAATCCTTTGAACACTCTCCCCAACAGCAAATTGATTGTATTTACATGAACAAGATTACTTTAAGGATTAGCAATCAGTAAGTGCTAAACTTGCCAGCAACACCCACGTCCCTTAAATGAAAAAAAAACAAGTTTAGCATAAAGAAATATTGGTTTGAATTCGGCCACATTAAACAGCTACTGAGGCTCAAACTGACTGAACAAAACTAGGAAGTCAACCCATACGTTATTTCAGTGTAACACCATATCTCCAGGGCTCCAGTTAAAGGAAACACATCTACACTGGGCCTTTCATTATCTCAGGATTTCCCAAAGTACTTTACAGTCAACAAATATTTTTGCAGTGTAGTTAACAGAGTACTAGAGGAAATGCAGCAACCCAATTACAAAAACTCCCACAGGCAGTTCTGAAAAGTGTCCTTGATCAAAAATGTTAACTCAGGTCTGGTCACCCTATTATGGAAAGGATATTATTAAGCTGGAGTGGTTTTAGAAAAGACTTACCAGGATGTTGCTGGGAATGGTAGGCCTGAGTTATAAAGAAAGGCTGGATAGGCTGAGACTTTGTTCACTGGAGTGTAGGAAGTTGAGGGGTGACCTTCGAGGTTTTTAAAATAGAGAAAGATTTTAAAAAGACATGAGGGACAACCTTTTTTTAAACAAAGAGTGGTTCGTATGTGGAATGCACTTCCAGAGGAAGTGGTGGATGGGGGTCGAGTTACAACATTTAAAAAACATTTGGATAAGTACATGAGTAAGAAACTTTGGAAGGATGAGGGCCAAGCACAGGGAGGAAACACTAGTTTAGTTAGGGATCATGCTTGGCCTGGACTGGTTGGACTGAAGAGTCTGTTTACATGACTCTATTCTCTCTCCATAGATGTTGTCAGTTCGTGTACTTACAATAGTTGTTAATTCTCAAAAAGCAACATGAAAATAATCAGAACTAGTTAGTTATGATTGATTAGTCAGTTTGAGAAACGTGCTGGGAGTTTATTGAGGATGTAACCAAATGAATAGATAAGGAGGAACCAGCGGGTGTAGTATATTGAGGTCTTCAGACGCTTTTGACAAGATCGCAATGAAGAGGTTGGTAAACTAAGCTATAGCACACAGCATTGGGGAAAAATGCAGACAGGTCAAAGGACAGAAAACACAGCATGAATAAACAACTCCTTTTCAAGTTCAGATGTGGAGGTGCTGGCGGTGGACTGGGATGGACAAATTCAGAAGTCACATGACACCAGGTTATAGTCCAACAGGTTTATTTGGAATCACAAGCTTTCAGAGTGTTTCTCCTTCATTAGGTGACGTCAGGACAGGTTATTGGTTGTTGTCACTCCCAGGAACTTGACACTTTCGACCCCCTCAAGGTCAGCTCCATTGATGTAGATGGGGTTGTGTCCTCCTCCTTTCATGGTTCTCCACATTGAAAAGTTATAGTGGGTGGATCAAGTTCAAAGTCCTCTGGGAGTTCTACACTGTCCTCCTCATTACATTACAATTCTCCATTTATACCAAGATTTAGATCACTGATACATTATCCTCAAATAAATCAATAGTTCCAATACTGATCCTGGGGAAACTTCACTGCAAACTGTCTTCCAGCCTGGAAAACACTTATTCACCATGACTCTCTCTTTCCTATCCCTCGAAAATAGTGTAGATAATGGAGAAGGAATCAGGACCAGGCCCTGCCTTGATATTGTGCACTGGACATTAATCTCCAATTGGATTCAAGACACAAATCAGAATATTTTCACAATGTTAAAAGGCTATAAATGAAGCAAAGTGATTTTAAGAATGTTAAAATGTCAACAGGTTCAAGAGGTTAATCAATGAGGTCAAGTGCCCCTCAAAGGCATTGCAATAGAAAGGTGAAATTACAATTATAGAGATTTGTCTTGCATTGACCTTATAACATTGAGGGCTCCAATTTTCTTGGATGGAGAGTGCCACAATGTATCAGGAATCACAAACCTATCTGTGAATCTGGTCTTTCTAATTTCTGTAGAGATGGGATTGCAGGAGGCATGGTTCATGCGAAGGAGAGTTGTTAACTGTGAAGGAAAGGTATAAAAGAGACCCACGGGGCAACTTTTTCACGCAGAGGGTAGTACGTGTATGGAATGAGCTGCCAGAGGATTGCAACATTTAAAAGGCATTTGGATGGGTATATGAATAGGAAGGGTTTGGAGGGATATGGGCCGGGTGCTGGCAGGTGGGACTAGATTGGGTTGGGATATCTGGTCAGCATGGACAGGTTGGACCGAAGGGTCTGCTTCCATGCTGTACATCTCTATGACTCTAAGTGGTGTTTTAACCCCTTGAATTGTCTAAATTGTCGAGAAATATCAACCTGTCAAGAAGTGTCTACAATTATCTACATATGAGGATTACCGTTGACCAAAAATTTAACTAGACATAAATACTGTAGCTAGAAGAACAGGTTGTAGAGTGGTTAGAAATTCTGTGGCAAATAAAACAACTCCCGAATCTGGAATTTAACCTAGACTTGGTAATGGTGACATTGAAGTTATCAATTGCTTTTTAAAAAGTGTTCATTAATGTCTTTCAGGTACTCAAATCTGCCTTCCTTATATAGTCTGTCGACATGCGACTTCAGACCCACAGTAATGTGCTTGACTCTTAACTATCCTCCAACAGACCACAGGGTTCAAGGGCAATCAGGGATGGGAAAACAATGCTGGCCCTTGCCCACAACATCCATATCCTATGTGAATAAAGAAAAATCTCTCACTGATGAACATTTCAAAAAGAACTTAACCGCATCGGAGGATGTTCGGCAAAATGTGGACTTTAATACAAATGTAAAGGGCAGCAGACCTTCCAGCTTTATCCCTTAACTTAATGAGATATGTATTTTATTGTGAATTGTAACTGTTTGTATGCTGAAATGATCACGATTGTTATTGTTTATTTTTTAAAGTTGAGTGATATTACTAGCTGAGTACTTGTTTTATTAATATCATAATTTAGCACCTGCCATGATATTTTTCAATGAGCAATTATGTAAGCTAATTTAGTGACTTCATTACTCAATCGACCTTGTCTTTACCAAAGAAATACCATCTTTTTCTGCATTGCAAACATCGAGATGCATTGTGGCGATAACATAGAAGGAACTACTGATGGTTTTGGTTCATTTGACTGATTCATGTGGTGAAGCACTAAGAAAGGTTAAGCCTATACCCAATGGAGTCTATAAGAATGAATGAGAGGCCATTTTAGTGAACATACAAGACCTTTAGGGGACTACTACAGTAGTTACCTGAAAGATCTTTCCTCATGTATGTGGGAGAGACTAAAACTAGGAGCATAGTTTAAGAATAACAGTTCTTCCATTTAAGACAGATTTGGATATTTTTCTGCCCTCAGCAAGTTGTTAAGACTGCTTAGAATTCTCTTCCACAGAAAGCATTGGATCTTCTACATTTATTCATGGCTAAGTTTGATAGAACTTAGATAAAACAAATAAGTCAATTTCATACAGCAGAGAGACAGAACCTTTAGTCTAACTCATCTATGCAAAAGTTTCCCAAAATAAACTAGGCCCATTTGTCTGCATTTGGTCCATATCTCTCTAAACCTTACCTATTCATGTACCTATCCAAATGCCTTTTCAATGTTTAACTGTACCTGCATCTACCACTTCCTCTGGCAGTTCACTCCACATACGAAACACCCACTGTGAAAAAGGTGCCCCTCAGGTCAATTTTAAACCTTTTTCCGTACGGTAGGGGAATTCATATTTTTAAAGTAATAGAAAAGAAAAACTTTACTTTCACCTTACCTATGCCCCTCATGATTTTATAAACCTCTAAGGTCACCCCTCAGACTGTGACATCCCAGTGAAATATGTCCCAGCTTATCCAGGCTCTCCTTAACTTAAACCCTCCAGTCCTTGTAACATCCTTGTAAATCTTTTCTGCACCCTCTTCAATTCAATAATATCCTTCCTACGGCAGGGCGACCAGAATTGTTCACTGTACTCAAAAAGTGGCCTCACTAATGTCCTGTACAACTACATCCCAACTTATATATTCAGTGGGCTGAGTAATGAAGGCAAGTGTGCCAAAAGCCTTGTTTACCACCCTGTGTACCTGTGATGCAACTTTTAAAAAAAAGAGAAATAGACAGCAGATCACTTTGGGTTGGGGGAGAACACACTTGGAGCGAGTCTTGAACTCAGACAAATGGCATTGATCTCTGGATCAACCACAAGCCAGGTGAATGGCAGGTGGAATCAAGAGGCCTTCTGTTTCTCTATTTTGATATTCCAATATCTCACACAGTCTGCAAGAGTAAGTAGAAATAACTATTTACCTCAACTACTCCGTGTAGTTTTTTAAAAACCTATTTACCCTCTTTGGGTAGAAGCTTCTCTAAATTTAGCGACTCTCGTAATTATGGTCATTTTCTCCGTGAAGTCCCACAAATTAGAACATGTCATTTACTCTGGCCCAATAAAATTTTTAAAATTTAAAGCCCCGTAGCTACACTATTATTTTTTCAATATTCCTGGGGGAGAAATCTAGCCCAAAGGTTTCAGCTTCCTCTTGGCAAATCTTTGCATGGATCTTCAGTGCCTCTATATCCCTTTTATGAGACCAGTTCTTTGTTCAGAAGAGATAAGGGTAAACAGGCAGGGCATGGAAGAGAAATAAGAACTAATATTAAATACAGAACAATTTTGATTAAAGACCTGAAATGTTGGCTCTCTCGTCACAGATGTTGCCAAACCTATTTCCAACATACTTTTTCTTAGTTAAAAGAACAAACACCTGGGGACATAACTGGTTGGAGATGGGACTTATGAAAATATGAACCTAATTCTTTTTGGAGTAAATTACTGTGTGCATAAAGTAAAATTACTGAATGTATACAACAGGTAGTCAAGCTTCATAGCAGCAAAGTTGGAGTTTTGCATGCAACCTTCAGACAGGAGCAAAGTAACTCTCAGCATTTTCAATTTATACAGAGGCAACTACTTAAATCAGATAGTGTGAATGTTACACTCCATCCAGATACAGAAATGTCTGCTGACTCATTACTGAATCAAACCCTGAAACTCCTTTGCAAGAACAACTGTGGATGCACCAACACCAATGGACTGTAGTTCACTACTGTTGAGAGAAGGCTATCACTGTCTCCCTCCATCACAAGCACATGTGACAGGTGTGTACAATACCTACAAGACATAAAGTTAATACTGTAAGACTACTTCAACAGTACCTTCCAAACCCAGCAACTAGAACCAGGGTTAGCAGATATCTGGGAACATGTTCACCTGGACATTCATTGCCAAGCCACACAATGTGATTTGGAACTATACTGACCATTCCTTCATTTAAGGAGTTTGGGTCAAAATACTGGAACTACCACAGTACACTGGAAATAACTTCAGCATATGCACTGTGATGGTTGATGGCAGGACCTCATCATCCCTCAAAAGGCAATTAGCAACAGGCAGAAGCCATTGGCCTTGGCAATGATACCCATATCCAAGAATTCATTAAAAGTAAACCTCAAATACTCATCTCTCACACAAGGAAGAAACAATTGTCACATCTGATGACGATTTACTGAAGTTTTTTGGGACTTCTATTCCCACCATGTAGATAATTGAGGAAACTCCAGCCAACTATAATTACTTACAAATACTAACTACTTCCTCCTTACTTCTTTCTCTCTCTACCCCCCCTCATGAACCACACCCTGAAATATGGTTTGTGTGTTATTGCATGCTTATGCACGGCAAGGTATGACAGTAATTTGCTGTCATCTTTGCCAGATAACTGACCCGAAATCTTTTTATTTTTGCCACTTGCCATTGGCCATGTTAGAAGGATTTACTCAACCAAGGCCTGAAATGGGACTTGAACCTGGCACATCTATCTCAGAGGCAGTGACATTACCCATTGCATCACCAGACCTCCCTCCACTCACAATGTTCTCCCATCTCATGAATGTGTCCAGCTACAAAAGTTAGACAAAAGCAGTCATGCAAAACATGTTAAAAATGGTGCATAAGAAACTAATTGGATTGGAGATAAATGCAAATTTTAAACTGTCATGAGATATATATTTCCTGTAGTAGCTAAGATTGTGTAAGTAGTGTGGTATAAATTTCCATTTATAAGATTAGAGTTTCGCAATTGGACAAATAGGATATTGTCTTGGTTTCCTTGTCAACATTTGGTAATTGCCATCTTTGCAGACTGATAGGCAAATTCAAGTTTTCCACTGGAAGTACCTAATTTGGTATCCACTCTAAGCACACACACAAATTCTTACAAATATAAAATGACAGGCAAGACCTGAAAGTTTACTCATCATAACTCATGGACATTATAACTATATTCTTATCACTCCTCACTACAACCATGGAATATTTCCTGGGAGAGACAAAATCCTCAAAATCTTCTTACTTCTCTCCATGTAAGAAAGGAAATTGCTGGATTGTGGGGAAAGGGGTGAGGTAATGGAATAAAATAGTTTTCGAAGAGCTGGCACGAACATAATAAATTTTCTTCTACTTTATGCTATACTATGACTTGTCTTAGATGAAGTTGTCATTTCTGCAGGTGCAAAAGCACTCTTAAATAAGTTGCAGTAGGTGAGTTCCACCATGATTCAGAGTAAAATGCTAAGTTTTGCTTTGTATAGTTCCAATAATATCCCACACATCCACTTCAGTGCTTTAAGCTTATGTATGCAACTATTTTGTAAAATTTGACAATCTTATCCTTAATTGAAAGTGAATTGAGAGAGAGCTATGTGTCTGCAAAGGACCACTAGACCGATTCATGGGATGAGGGGATTGACGAATGGCAAGAGATTGTACAGACTATAATCTCGTAAGATTAGAAAAAATGATCGGTGATCTTGTTGAAACAATTCTTAAGGACCTTTACGGAGTTATATGCAGAGGAGTTTCCATTTTCTGTGGAGTCTAGAACCATGGATCATGCATTCAGATCAGGGGATTGGCCATTCAAATTTGGAATGAGGAAAAATTCCATCACTCAAAGGTGTGTGAAGCTTTCAAACTTCATAGTGGACTGAGTTGGAAATGCGGTGTTTGAGTGTGTTCAAGAGAAAGCATTAGATTTTTAATATTAAGAAAATAAAGGATATGGGATGGTAATAGAAAGATAAAATTGAGAAATATCAGTTATATTATTAAATGGTACAGGATGTTTGAATGGGTGAATGGTCTTGTCTCACAGTTATTAATGTTGTTTTAAGATGAGGTATCTCTTGCTCTTTCAAAGGTTACTCTCCTCTTCAGGATGGACTCGTTAATGTAGATAAAATGAACAATAAATGCCTTAGTCGCATTTTAAGATTTTAAAAATCACTTTTGCTTGGTAAAGATCATGGTATGAATTACCTTAAGACAGTATCTCTACATTAAATGCTGCTTTCACATGATTAATCCCCAGAACCCTTGCCTCAATTTGGTAAGGTCATGGGTTCAATCTCCATTCAAGATTTCTACACAAAATCTTGGTTGATTCTCCTTTGGTGCTAATGGAGTGCTGCCCTGTCAGAGGTTCTTCCAGTTAAGGGAAAGTGTTACTGGATCATCTGCTGAAAATGAACACTTCAAAATGCTGGTGTGTGGCTCAGAAGAGAATTTTGAAAGTCAGCTAATTTTCCAATGCACCTCCTGCTCCAGGAGTCGTGACAATGATTGAATAACCAGTTTTTGTGATACTGATCCAATAGGATTGATTTGTTTTTATTTGCAGTAGCTCAAAATAACATTTTTTCTAACATTCTACCACCTGACCTAAACCACTACAGATTGAGGCACTGGATTTTGTAGTACATCGAATATTAGGCCTTTAGATCTAAGCATTAGTTTTTATGCAATACTGACTTTTTCCTTGTTGCAGGTGGCGGGGTAGAGAGAGAGGGAGGAAGAGGGGAGAAAGAGATCAAGAGAACCACATTTGAGTTGCTGTTGATAAAAGATGAGTTTAAAATGTTGAGGAGAACTACTGAACAGAAAATGTTGGGTCTATCTTAGAAAGGCTACACAGGATGGTTGGTGTGAAAAATTAAACATTACTATATAGCAGAATAAGAAGCTTTCGTAAGCCTGAAAATAAGGTATGTGAAGAAAGAATCGAGTTTTCCCATAACTGACCTGAGACATTTCCTGGGAGTGTCATATGGGATAATGCAGAAAGCTTTATTCTTGAACATAGCTCAGTGAAATTCAAGTGTCCTTTCTTGCAAATGTAATGTTAAACAAAATTCTGACTGGATTCAAAATCAGGATCACAAAAATAAATTACCTACTCAGTATCACAATCCTGTTTGAGAGCATGTGACAGATTGGCTGCCAGTTTATCTAAATACAATCCTTAAACTTCAAAACATCTTGCTGGTTATAATGTGCTTTGTGCCTTCCACAAAGTTGGACTACCCCAAAGAAATGCAACCCTTCATTGATTAAACTTTTATGGTGTTGTATACATTCCTGCAATTTTTAATCTAGTTTTCAATTTTGGCTCACAATTTTGTGTCTCATGCATCTGCCATTGGACCGGAAACGTTAACTCTGACTTCTCTCCATCGATGCTGCCAGACCTGAACTTCTCCAGCAATTTGTCTTTTTGATTCTAATTTACAACATCCACAGTTCTTCTAGTTTTTAACAATGGCATATTCTTAATTTTTTTGCGCTTGTTACTTACTTCTCTCATTTGAGTTTCATCCAATTTCTGGTTCTTCCCAAAAAGGAGAGTCAAATAATTCAGTCCTTGTTCTCACTATTTCTCAATGAAATAGTTTAAAACACTTCTTCTCTCATCAATTTAAAGTCTTCAAATTTAAAGTTTCCTTACTGAAAATTAAATATTTAAATTTAATTTATATTTAATTTACATTTCAACACAATTTAATTTTAACAATGATCTATCATCGTTCTTAAGGTCCTCTCCAACTATAATCTCCTCTACTATTCTTTGGTCAGTAGCAAACCACCAGGCCCAGCACAACGCTTTTGTTCTTGCAGGGTTCTTAATCTAGGTTGATACTTGCACTATACTACTACACTGTCAGAAGTTCCATCTTTTGAATAAGATATCAAATAAAGGTTACACCCTTCTTCTACTCCAGGCCATCATAGAGTCATATAGCATAGAAACAGACCTTTCAGTCCAACTCATCCAAGTCGACCAATTTCCCCAAACTAAACTTGTCCCATTTGCCTGTTTGGCTCATATCCCTCTACACCTTTCCTATTCTTGGACCTGTCCAAATGTCTTTTAAATGCTGTAACTGTATCGGCATCTTCCATTTCCTCTGGCAGTTCATTCCACATCCAAACCACCCTTTGTGTGAACAATTTGCCCCTCAGGTCCAGTTTAACTCTTTCTTCTCTCACCTTAAAATTATGCCCTCTAGTTTTGAACTCACCTACTGTAGGGAAAAGACCATGGCTATTCACCTTATCTATGCCAGTCATGATTTTATAAACCTCTACAAGGTCACGTGGCACAGTGGTTAGCACTGCTGCCTCACAGCGCCAGAGACCCGGGTTCAATTCCCTCCTCAGGCGACTGACTGTGTGGAGTTTGCACGTTCTACCCGTGTCTGCGTGGGTTTCCTCCGGGTGCTCCGGTTTCCTCCCACAGTCCAAAAGGTGTGCAGGTCAGGTGAATTGGCCGTGCTAAATTGCCCATAGTGTTAGGTAAGGGGTAAATGTAGGGGTATGGGTGGGTTATGCTTCGGCGGGTCGGTGTGGACTTGTTGGGCCGAAGGGCCTGTTTCCACACTGTAATGTAATGTAATATAATATAATCTAATCACCCCTCAGCCTCCTACATTCCAGGAAAACAATCCCAACCTATCCAGTCTATTCCCATAACTCAAACCTTCCAGCCCAGGTAATATCCTTATCAATCATTTCTGCATTCTCTATCCTTTCTACAGCAACAGGATTTTGAAGATATAAATGGGCCAGGCTGTTGATTCAACAGCCTGGCCCATTTATATCTTTCAACCAACATCATAAAATATTTGGTTATCACACCAAATTGCTGTTCACAGGATCTGGTATGAAAATTGGCTGTCATGTTTCTGACATAAATGACTACAATTCAAAAACTTATTTCATTCAATGTGAAACACCAGCATATTCTGAAGTCATGCATGGTACCGTACCACAGAAATGCAACTCTTAAAAAAGACATGCTCCAATCCAGTACGATGATTAGAAATTTATTTCTGCTCTACTTTCATGAGGATTTTTCAATTTCTTTTAAATAAGCTAACAAATTTGAATTCTAGATTAGATGCAAAAATGCCTAAACTGATCCAGCCACTCTATAACAAAGACTAGTCCTTACTTTTTTTTTCCACCCTGTACACCACAATACTTTTAACTATAATAACATTTGATTCAGATTGGTCTCATTTGTCTAACTGTTACTAAGAGAGGGGAATGAGACTCCGCCTCTTTGGAAATCTCAGGGTGAAATTTTATTGACCTTGGGAAGAAGCAAAAATGCAGATAAGAACTTCAGTTGCACAGTTCTGCAGAAGAATAGGACCACCGGGCACTACTTTGGCCATTGTGAGTCAACACAACCGAAGAAGAAAATAGTACAATTACAAACAAATTATGGAGTCTTTATTTGTGCATGATTCTCAATATTTAGTTTATTTACAATTAAATAGTTTATGATAGAAAAAAAAGTCCCACATGGCCAAATCTAGTTTGGGTTAATTAAAACTGGAGAAGGGAGAGCAGTTTTGGATAAACAGAAACTAATTCATTACATGAAGTCCAGCAGGTTCCCACCAAGTTTTCAACTTAGTTCTACTGGCCTCATTGCCAGAATGCAAGGTTGAACTGATTAAAATTATGAAACAAACACCAAGACAGTACCAACTGTCTCCACACCAATCCTGGACAGATTCCAAAGGGAAGTTTAGAGTCAAATTCATACACTTCTGTCCACAATGCAGCCAGGAGATCACAGCAAAATTGACAGATGTTTGGCTTGGGACAGCTGTGCTCTCAGTCACATCTGTACAATCTGAGAGAGACCTCAAAAGAGGCCTTTAACCTCACCTAGCAACAGAGACATCTAATAGTGTCACTGATTCATTGTCATCATGATGACCAACTCACTGCTTAATACACCAAATCTGACAGTTACAGACAGGTCCTGAAGCAGTATTACTACTGAGGGTCACAACCTCTAATCAATGCTTTGTTGAAGGCCACACATGGGGATTGGTGATCATGGTGAAGATGAACAGGGAAGTGGGCGGTGAGAGAGGAGGATACATAGAGCATGTATAGAAAATTGCACTTCCTAATAGTACTGTTTAAAAGGTAATGCAAGGTCAATTGACAGCCCACCTCCCACTCATCTAATGATTAAGGATTATGGGGTAGAACAAGGAAGTGGAGTAGAGTTAAAAGTTCAGCCAAGACTTTGTATGACAGAGTACACCATCCATCAGATCCTATCCTATACTTGGTGGCTCACCATTAGCTTGTTGAGGAGCCCAGGTAAAGGAGAAGTGAGATGTGTATTCAGTCCAAGATTGCACTGTTTTCAATACCATTGGAGAGTGAAGGTTATGTGCATTAATTCTATTCTTTAATATAACAAATTTAAAAGCTGAGATTTATTTTGCACAGATGACCCAATAATTTTTTAAATGAGAGGCCTGTTCCCATGTTTGAAGAGTTAATCAAATAAAATTAACGTTACACAAGTATAAACAGGGTTGCTGTTCAAAAAAATGATAGAAGACTGAACTCAGACCTATTTATTTAATTTAAATTATTCTGGCAATTAAACACTAATGACAATTTCTAATTAGTTTAAAAGTCTTTTTTGACACAAATAACAAATTTGACAGAAGCCTAAATTTGTTCTCTATTTTTCAATTTAGTAGATTAAATGTCAACATCAATTCATTTTCAGCAATTATATATTTTCAGTTAACAGAATAGATTTGCTGAAAAATCAAGCTTGTCCAAGGCCCAATCTGTGAGAGACTAACCTGCAAAAGAGGCCACAAACTAAAGTGAAATGAAGACAACTACTTTAAGGTCACAGATTCTACAATATATGTTTGAATTCCAAACACAATACCGAAATGATATGCAATTAGGCGAAATGTCATATTCTTAATTACACTTTTAAATTAAGAGCAGTTATATCATCTACTTTGCCATAAGTTTGAATAACATTCAAAAAACTCTTTAAAAGACGCACAAATGGGAAGAATAGGCACCATATACAGCCTGCTTGGCACAAATAAATGTTTTATCTGTATTTAACCTATGTGTATTGATTTAATCGGAATTAAAGTTAATAAAGACTGCTTTTAAAAAATACATATCAGATACCGTTTAGGAGACTGGAGCAGAAATGAATAATTAAAACTGGCTGCGTGTTAGTTGAGGATTAAAACACAGAGCTAAAAATAGAGGTCATTAAACCCAATAATATAAACTGATCGAATAGGTAATTAGATTCATTTCTGCACAGGGATATGATAGGTCCAATGAGAATGCAAGTTGAATGAGATCAATCAAAACAAAAATGGATATTAAGATAAAACAAGTCTCAGGTGAACTAACTAACCTGATGTTTATAACCTGACGTACACATATGGAATATTTATTAAAGATTACATTCTGGACATACTAAATTAACCTTTTAAAAAAAAAAACAACAATTCTGAGGGAGAGAATGACTGTAAAACCAGATTTGGCCATTGGTTATTTCCCCCAAGAACCAACCTTTAATAGTTCAAATGGTGGGGGTTCAAAGTCTAACATTACAGTTGAATACAAAATGAAGATTAGACAGAGCGAGTATAGTCAATATCAATACAATTGCAGAGTTAAGACTTACAAAAAAAATCATACCAAGAAATGAGTTTTGTTTTAAACTATAAAATGCAAAAATATATTACAGACAAGGAACTAAATACTTTTATCAATTTTTCTTTTATAAAAATGTAAACATTTATATACATACGCACACAATCTGACTGACTTAAACATTAAGATACTGCAAGCACCATGATTGGAAATCAACAAATTTGCTATAGAATATTTCAACCATGGGAAATGGATGGTTGGGAAAATAAATGGCTGATTTTCAATCTTTATCTTGCCATTTCATCCTGATAATCTGCACCTGCACCAGTCAAGTGAAAAAAATACTATACTCCCACCCCATCCCCCCCCAAACAAACTTATCCGATACATAAATATCCACAAGTTAACAGACAAATGTGGCACATGCCTCCAAAAGAGCCATACAGAACATTGGAGCATATCTGAGGCACCGGTAAATGATAAAACCTCCCTTTTATTGCTACACTCTCAGTGTCCTGGACAAGATAAAATGAGCGTGAGACAGTCACTGAATGCATAGTGCAATTAAACGTTTTCAGATTCCAAACTACTTGTAACAGCTTGAACCAAGTCTGGTCAGGATTTTGAAACATTCCAATGAAGTTTATTCAATTGATTGACTATAGGCCCAATCAGACCACAGTGCCACAAATGCCTTCACATACAGTAACTCATACCCCCTCTCCCCTCGACCCACCCATAGCCCAATCCAAATTTACAGGGGAGTGGGGGAATCTGAAGCAAACAAAAAAGTAAAGTGCAATGAACTGTTCAATACAGCAATGCAGATGTGTTGCAATTATAAGAATGCGCCAAATGCAGTATCATTTCTTACCTCCTGTGAGCAAGAGAACAGTGATCATTTCCACGGGGTACAGTGGTGTAGTTATGTTACCAAACTAAATGCAGAACACATGAATTCAAATCCCATTGAGAGAAATATGATAATTTGAATACATTTTTCAAAAGGGATCTAGAAATAAATTTTACAATTTGGTGCACAACCACAAATTTGTCAAACCGCCTGAAACATCGGTTCAATAATGCATTTTAGGGAAGCAAACCTGCCATTTTTACAGACTGCAGTTGTGTATCAACAAAACTGAGTGCCCTTTGTGACCTAGCACAACATACGTTGTTGGGAAATAAATGATAAAATAAGATGCGTGACTATTTTGTAGTGAGCAATTCATAAAAATCCTCATACCTTTGTTGCTGAATTTGGCTAGAAAGCCATATAAAAAGCGAGAAAGTGTACAGGAAAGAAAACTAAATGAAATTGGAATCAAACAAGTTACATGACAGGAAGTTGAGATGACACTTAAAAAGTAGGAAGTATGGGTAGCTCATTAATCAAAGAGGAATACAAACATATTGCCTCTATTAACCAAAACAGAAAATCTAAAATCACGGAGACAACAAAATCGGCACTAAACAGATTGGCTCACAGCACAAAAAGAAAGATATGATTGCACTGGAGTGCTACCTGGACTGGAGAATTTGAATTGTGAGGAAAGATTGGACACACTGCAATTGTTTCCTTTCGAACAGAAGTTAAAATGTATAAAATTAAAGGCTCTTTCCTATTCACTTTATCTGGTTAAGGAGGAAAGGGGTTCAGTGGGGATTCCAGGAAAATGATTTTCACTAGGATGAGGTGGCTCTGTAACCCACTGCCTGATAAAGTTTCTGCCTACACCACTCTAAGATTTAGAAATAACCTGGATATACTTGAAGTGCCATAAACTCCATGGCGACAGTTCAAGGGTTGAAAAGTGGGCTTAGGCAGAGTGATTTCTTGTCAGACCTGATGGGCCAATGGTCCCCTTAAATGCTGTAGGTGAGAGACACAAGAGTTCACAGAAACATGAACAGTACATGAATAACAACCCTTTAAAATGTGTTACTACAGCAGTGACTTTATAGGTCGCTTCCTTTCATACAAGGAATAGCTGGGGTGGGCTACAAGAGCAGGATACCTCCAAAGTCAAGGGTAAAGGAAATGACAGGCAAATGATAAAATACTTACTTAGATGCAACAAAAAGGTAAAGGACTAAAACATGAAATGAAAGGGAAAACTTTTGAAGGGGACAAGAGGCCAACCTGCATCAAGAAAGGGAGATGCATACACTTCATTAGCTTAAGTAGGCTTTTTAAAAAAGTATATAAAAAACTGACAAACCAGCTATGTGTTTCCAACAATCTCCATTTCTATTACTTGATTATGATCCTGCAAGTTTGGGTAAACACGTATAGAGATGACTACTCGAAGTTGTGATCTGATGTGGATTTCCTGACTGGCAAGGGGCAACCCGTGTACAATAAAGGAACTTTTTAAAAAACTATGTTTTATATAAAAATGTTATAATCTGCCCATATGGCAGTAAAATAGAGTTATTTAAAAAACTTGCCCATAATACCATTCCCAACCATACATTTATACCTGCCATGTGCCACAGGGGTTTTGTAACAGCTTTTTTTTTTGGTCCCATACTGTTTATATAAAAAATCCAAAAATTACACTTATTCCCACTGATTACACACAAGGTCAGCAAGCCACCCTTCAATGATGAGATCCCAACAGTTCATCCAAATCGATTATCCATTCCTCTGTAGTCCTGTTTTTCAATAGGGAGTCCATCAAGTCTGTATCTCCAGGTAACGCCTGAACTGCGCTGCCACCAGACTGGTTACCATAATTAAAAGGTAGCTCCTGACTGGTGCCTCTTACCTGGTAAACCTGGTTGCATTGGAGGTTGCCCCTTGAGGCCATTTGCTGGCTGGAAGCAAAGTTAGTCATGTCCGGAATGGACTGGTTTAAACTAGGAATACTCTGCTGCAAGGGCTGATTTGTCCGTGACAGAGGTCCACCTAATGTAGGCATGACTTGGTCACCAACAGTTGAGTTGATGGAGCCCACTGATCTGACTGAAGAAAGACCTGGTCGAGACATTCCCTGCACAAACTGCTGGCTAGCAAATTTAGGCCGAGACGGACGCACGTGGAAGGTTGAGGTACTGCTGAATGCTACTAGATTGCTATTTGTTTGATTTTGGTTATTCATGCTTTGCAAAGACTGATTCGGCCATGTTGGATTTTGGCTTACCACAGCACCTGGTAACCTCTGCAAGTGGGTCTTTGATACAGCCTGGTTCACCGTTCCTTTGTTGTGTTGCTGTTGTGCAAGGTTTGAGCTGTTGAGGTGATTTTGACTGTATCCTGTTACCATCTGAGCTCCTGGAGTCATATTAGCTTGCATCTGCAATGGATTTGAATGCTGCCCATTTCCAATTGTGCCTTGGGCAGAATGTGGAAGCATTTGGTTCACATTTGACCCCACATTGTATATTCCCTGTTGGACATTGTGCATATTACTGTACTGAGATGCTCCTAGTTCTGACTGACCAGCAGCAGAGCTACTGGAGGAGACAGAACTCTGGCTTTGCCCGATCTGGATCATGTTTTGATTCTGAGGGAACAACCGTGAGCTGCTTGCATTCGCTGCAGCCAGATTTCCAACCGTCTGAAGAACTTGAGGGGGACCTATGAAATGGAGCACAACATTGAGAAAATTAACTTCCAATAAAAAAAAATTAAACTTTATTAATAGAGACCTCCTAGTAAAGTGGTTCTCCCTGCTCCTGACCAAAACATCACCAGCAAGAAAAAAAAGAGTTTCTGTCTCAGTTACAAGTAGCCTGAGTCTCTGTGTCCCTTTACCAAGAATGACGTACACTCTTAGCTGCTGTGGTAACTGCTGCTCTGAGGGTGATACTTGCACCTGAGTCAAAGCATGGATTCAAACTTCATTCCAGGATTTGAGCATGTAATGCAGGATGACAATTTCTGTACAGAGATAATATTGCACTGCCAGATGTAACACTTATCAGATGAAATGTTAAACAGTATTTATCTGCCCTCTAAGATGGTGCAAAGATCCCACTGCAATATTGTGAAGCAGGAGGCTGGAACAACACAGCAAGCCAGGCAGCATCAGGAGGTGGAGAAATCAATGTTTTGGGTACAACCCTTCTTCAGGACTCTTTATCTCGATGATGAAGAACAAATGAGTTCTCCCAAAAGACTGGGAATACTTGTTCCTGGGGATATTTATCCCTCAATAAACATCAGCAAAAATGATCAAACGGTGATATCACAAAATACCCTTGTAGGAAAAACAGTGGCCTGACATTACAATAGTGACAACTGTGCAATCTATCGGATATAAAGCACTTTTAGGAGTCCTGAGGCTGCAAAAAGCACCATAGAAATGAAAGTCTTTTTGTTATCATCTTTAAAATTATAAATATGGAAAGACCAGTGACACTGCAGGATGCTGAAGAATAAATTATATAGCTACTGATTTTCTGTATATCATTACAGGTCGTTCAGCTAAAACTCATTTTATTATCGTGATTTCGCTCTAACACGATTGACGAACTGGGGACACTTTCTAAAACACAAACTTTTAAAACGTGTAATGCAATTATAGCACCAACATTTTACGCGCTGTTTCTAAAACATGATTTTTCTATAATACAGGGGTGCACAAGAACTATCTGTACTTGATCTTTTAAAAAAAAAGTGTTTTTTGGTAATAGATGAGGCTGGCAAGGTCACATACAGTGCCAATCCTTAGCTGTCTTACAAAGATTAGACTTGTTGAGTATTTGCAATGAAAGCTCACTGTGAACACCAGGGAATTAGTCCAATGACATATATACCCACATCAGAATGAAATGTGCCTCGGAGGTGAACACAGACAAGTTTTGCCTATTTCACATAATTAACTTCTGCAATCCATGGAGAACACTAACTTATTTACATCATGAATCAACCTCACAATCAGTGTCACTGTGAAGCAGTCTGTGAAGAGTGTCCTCGCAGTCAGCATCACGTCACGGTGAAGCAGTTGGAGTCATGGCAAAGCAATCTGGGAAGGAGCAGGAAACATGGCCAGACTTGGTTGAGTTAGGCAAGGGCAACACCAGCGGTAAAAGTGATATCATAGAGAAGATATGGTTTGGTTGACTTGGAAGACCGACATTAAAGGATTGGCCTTACTAGTAGTAGATTCATAAAGGAAGATGATAATTTCGGGACTATCCGAAAATAATATTTTTTAATATAAAACCTAATTAACTGTATTAGAAACGGCAGTACAAGTGATGCGTTGCTCTTATTGCATGCAACAGTGTCCACATCTGCAGTAAGTGCCTGTAGCTCGAGGAAATTTGCCTTAGAGTTGATGAGCTGGAATGTGAACTTCAAACACTGTGGCAAATGTGGGAGAGGTAGAATTACTTTGACACTATGTTCCAGACGGTCACGTTCTGTAGCTTAAATATTTCAAATTTGGTCCTTAGTTAGGGACAGGAGGGTGTGACAAGTGAGGCAGGTGGAAATGACCCTGAACGCTACATTGGAGAGCCTCAGCTTTGACCTAATTCAACAGGCACGAGGTACTTGTCTAATGTCTGATGAGACAAGAGCCGGCAGGAACGATGGGCAAACTGACCACTGCACCATGGTCCAAGAAGCCATTTAAGCAGGGGAGCACAAAGAAAAGTGATAGTGGTTGGGGATTCCTTTGTGAGCAGGATTGAGTGTACAAAAACAGGAGAATTTATAACAAGGAACAAAGAGAAAGTGGCCAATTAAATACATACTTTGGTTCTGTCCTACAGACAGCATTCCAAAGACAGAAGAGGATACAGGGCCTAAAAAAAAGGATGTAATTGCTCTGGAGGGGATGAAGAGGAAATTCATCAGAATGTTGCCTGGGATGGAGCAGCTTAGTTATGAAGAGAGACTGGATAAGCTCAATTATTTTCTTTGGAGCAGGGAAGGCTGAGAGGGGACCAGATTGAGGTGTATACAATTATCGGATCATGAACATGGTGGGTATAAAGCAGCTGTTCCCCTTAGTTGAAGGGTCGATAACAAGGGGCACAATTAAAGTGAAAGGCAAGAGGTTTAGAGGGGATTTGAGGCACGGAGAGATATTCTCACCACTATTTAGGAGAAGGAGATTTTTTCTTCTGAATTCCCTATTTTGATTGCCTCCAATTATGCTCTGCCTACAAATGTTCTAATTATCCACTTTAAAACAAAAATCTTTCATAATTTGAATGATTCCTAATTGTTCAGGCTTCAGTTACCCTCTCTCTAAGGGAATATCAATCCAGTCTACCAATCTTTCCTTGATATTTCTCCACTTACATTGCTGATATCATCCTGGTATACTTCTTGCATCCTCTCTGGTGCCTCTAGATTTTTTTGAAATATGACAACCAGAACTGCACACAGCACACTCCGTATATAATCATATGCAGTGAAAGTGAAAATATGCAAGCTCTCTATTATGACCTACAGTTAATATGAGATGTTAAACCTTTCTTGATCAAGATACAAACTCTGCATTACTGACCATCATGTATTGCTGCTGTTGCAAAGAATACAGCAACCAGTGGAATTAAGAATGAGGATGCTCCAAGTGATTGGATTCTATGAACAGAACAGTAAATGAGTTGTACTAGACTCTGGCATTCAATTCCATGGTGAATAACAAATAACCTGGAATTGAAGTTCCCTCTGCACTAAATATTGTGTTAATGGTAGGAACAGAATTAGGAGATGAGGGACTGGATTAACTAGCAAACAAAAATAGAGAATTAAGCTTTTTTTAAAAATGTCTTGAATCAAATAAACCCAACTATTTCACTACTGAATTCTGGCAAAGAAAATCTACTGCCCGACATGTGACTCAAGTCATACATCAATGTGGTTGCCCTCTGAAGTAACCTAACACGAGGCTTAGCTGACAAAGGGAACTATGAATGGACAAGCCTTTGCAAGCAATGTCACAACCTGCAAATTCTTTTAAGAAAGGAAGCACTAAAACCAGCTTACATGTATACTAGTGTATAGGTCGCATTTTAAAAACTATTTTTAAGGGTTCAATTTAGAGGGTTGACAGGTGCAAGTTTTGAGGATATGATATTCATGCTGCAGTTCGAAATACTGTATTATTAGCAAAGTCAACTTGATTGCACAACTAATCCCAGGTAAAGAAGCAAAACACAATGAATTATGGTAAAGATAATTACCGGATAAAAACGAGACTGGTACGAAAAGTTAACGTGTCAAAGATTCATTGAAATCCTGCAAAATCACACTGCTCAGCATCATCATGCCCTGGTATAATGGCACACTCAAAATGAAACATTTATTAAATTCTGAATGTGTAAACATCTTGAACTTTCCAGCCAAATTCTTCCGTTTCCCTCCCATTTGTGTTATGAACTTCAACAACATTAACAAATTCTTCAAAGAATTAAAGATATACTGGTACATAGTTAATATATCTCACTTTTACTCAGATATAATGGCACAATTAAAATGATTAACTTTTTAAAAGATATTAACTTTTGAAAGTATAGTGAACAAAGTGTGATAAATACCAATAGACTTAGCACTGGTCTGAATGAATGAATGAATCAAAATGTGCTGTAGTAAACTGAGTGCAGTAAGTAGAGTTGTGTATGAATGAATAAATAGATACGCAACATCGTAAATAAAGAGTGATGAGTAGAGCTACCGGAATAAATGAATGTGATTTGTTTAAGTGGGTTAATAGGAACAAGCAGTTTCCTTCATAAGAGGTTTATAAAGCAATATAGCAGGGTCAACTTACATACAAGATATGGAAAATGTAAGATTGTTTGCCCAAAATAAGGGGTTGACTTATAAAGGGCTTTTGCCCGAAACGTCGATTTTCCTGCTCCTCGGATGCTGCCTGACCTGCTGTGCTTTTTCAGCACCCTCTAATCTACACTCTGGTTTCCAGCATATGAAGTCCTCACATTTTCCTTATACTTGGGATCAACTTATACACAAGTATATATGGTAACAAGTCCTCCCTCAAGTTTTGAGAACATAGTGTTAGCTTTGCATTGTTTATGCAACATTTCATCTGCAATTCATTCAGATTACAGAAGTGATAAGCTATTGGAAAGTTTAATTTTTTAACGAAAGAATAGTTGAATTAGCAGGTGAATGGTGCAGTAAATTCAGCAATCGATTTGATTATCCCAAATCATATCAGTAGGCACTGAAGAACAGACTTCAGATTCAAGGATTTTAAGTTGGACCACTCACCTTACAAAACAAGCAATGTTCAATCAAGATAAAAAATAAAACTAACATTGAACAGAGAGTGAACATGTATTTCAGTTACTCAACATATAACAAAAAGGTAGATTACTGCTTTTGAGCATAATTCTGATACAGAAGACTAAGATAACATAAGGCAATTTATACCTCTACCTCACACCAAGATTCTAAAATATCAAAATTCAACACCAATGTAGCCTCAGAGCCAGAGTTTACAGCGACTTGGACATTTCCAAGTCTCTGTTATATTCCAAAAATCTGTGCTGTTCTCCCATATCTTTTATATCTCCCTCTGGTTCAAATATTTTGCTGAACGTGGTCTGCTGTTAGAAACCATGAACATGTGACATGTATGTGAAGGAAGCTTAAATCATAATAGCCTTGAACAGATCAATGAGAAAGCATCAGTAAGAAATGATAAATAAAATAAAATTTAACAATTACAAAAAGAGGAGTGGGAGATACTCCAATATTGGAGTCTGGAATACTCGCTTAAAATGTTGGTGGAATCTGATTTTATGAACAATTTTAATAAGAGAGTCGGACAAGTGGCTGAGGATGAGAAAGTTAAATTTACAGACAAAGATGTAGGGGATGAAGCAGAACTCAACTTTCAAATAGGTACAAAGGGTCAAATATGCTGTACTGTGCACTAAATTTCTGAATTTAAGGAGATACAGGAGAAACAGAACCCAGTGACATTTTCAACACAAAATTTGGCTTAGAAAAGTAGAATGAACTTCATGTTTATTTATTATTTATTCATGCCAGGCCCCCATTTGATCAGTGCCAACTGACTGTGCATTGGTCTTGGTCTTCTACCTTCCTAAATTAATTTAAGTACAACCAGTGATGATATGGAGGGAACTCCAAATCCTGGCAGATAAGGAACATGGATAAAGTTCCATCAAGATATTATAAGGCTTGGTGGAAAACTTACAGTTGATGGCTGCCCTTGTCTAGATGGTCTTGTCTCTAACGAGAGAGCAGCCCTGTATGATCCCCTTGGGACTGTGGCAACTTTGCTTTACAGCTGCTGTAAAACTTCTTTGCTACTGTACTGAAACCCGCTTGCAATGAGGCCAGCATATCATTGTCTTCTTAACTAAATGCTGCAGCTACATGCTTGATTTCAATGACCAGTGCACAGAGATATCCAGGGTCCCTCTGTACATCAGCATTTCCAATTTAAACACCTTGCATTGCCATGGTAGTGTTCCTACCCCTGGACAAGGAGGATTGGATTTAGGTCCCTCCTGCTCCAAATGTGTGTAATCTCTGGACAGGTTGAATAGAAAAAAAAAACTGGTAAAAGCTCTTACAGTCTTCTTTTACATTCCTTGCAAGTTCCATTCATACTCTATTTTTCTTCTCTCAATCAAAATCTGGGTCCTCCTTTGCTGAATTCTAAACTGCTATCCAGGTTATCTACTTTTTCTAGCAAATTAAGTAACTCCTCTTTGGATCTAATATTACCCTTAATTTCATTTATTCACTACAATTGGGTCACTTTTCTTGTGGTACTCTCTTGACTGAAAAGAATGTGTAATGACTGCATTCTATACATTTCCTTAAATATTAACCATTGCTGGTCTACTGTCATGCCTTTTAACGAGACAGCATTAACAACAACATCACATCTTTTGCTTGAAAATCATGCAGCTTTGTGGACTCAATGTAGAGTTCAACAGTCACTGATCACAACTTTGCATGATTCTTTTTAAACCCATCCCCACACCCCAGTCCTGTAGCGAACTAGGTTGTTTTCCCTTTTGGCCAACCAATTCTCTCCTATTCTTAGACTCAAAATGTTAACTGTGCTTTCTCCCCACAAATGCAGTCAGATTGGTTTAATTTCTTCAGCAATTTTTGTTTTGCCTTTTAATGAGGTTATCTAGTCTATCGCAGTCAACTCACCCCTCATCATACCTTTGTAGTCTTCCTTGCTTAGATTTAGAATCCTAGTTTTGGATTTGCTCTCTTCATTTTCAATGAAGAATTCTATCATGTTATGGCCTTTTACTTTAGAGACCTCTCACAACATTATTAACTCACGCCTACACATTTCACAAAAACAAATCTATGGTAGCTTGCTCTCAAACTGGATCCTCAATGTACTGGTCTAAGATAGCATCTTGCACATACTCTAGCAATACAGTTTGGTGGATGCATTCCTTATGAGGTTTGTGCAGTCTGTATGTAGATTAAAGTCATCAATGTAGTACCTTGGCTGCACGCATTACTTATTTTCTGTTCTGTTTGAATACCATTGCCTAGCTCACTACGACTGTTTGAAAGCATTTAGACAGCTCCCACAAATGTCTTTTGTCCCCATTGCCTCTTGGCTCCGGTCTGTATCATGAACAATACCACTAAAAGGAGCATTAATTCAAACGATTGATACTACACTTACTCTGAAATTGGCTAACTTGCTCAACGCGGTACTGATTTTGCTGCTGGTCTTGATATTGAGGTGGGGGCCTTGTGAGGTGTCTCTGCAACTGTTGCTCTTGCTGCTTTCTTTGCTTCTCCTGAAAGATGATAAATAACTCATTAGCATTATTACGATCAATCCAATGTACAAACTTTTAATCTGATGTGAAGGTTTTACCTGCGAATTTATCACTGTATGATAAAGAAAGCACAGGACTCAGAGAGCAATATGATAGACTTGTATTGGTCAGTTTCAGCAGAGCAGTACACTGGTTTAAAACCAATCCACTGCACAACACCAACTATAACAAACAAACACCCATAAATTGCCATCACCATGCCTGGATATGTTTTGTCCAAAAGCAAGACAGAACCACAAGTAGTGGCACAATGAAATTTCCCTCCAAACTGTAAGCCAATGTCCTGCACCAAAAATGGCTTGGCAGCAGGAATACTAATTGACCTGTTTGCATCCGAAAGGACATAGCTGCTAGACTGGGTCTGCAGCAGGTGGTGACGGAACCAAGAAGGAAAAACTTACTTGACCTCATCCTCACCAAATGGTCGGATGCAGATGCATCTGTCCATGACAATATTGATAAAAGCCATTCTTTACGTTGAGAATACTGTATGGCACTATCACCACGCTAAATTGGACAGACTTCCAACAAATCTAGTAACTCAAGACTGGCATCCATGCGACAATGTGGGCCACCAACAACGGTAGAATCCTCCAGTACAATCTACAATCTCATGACCTGGCATACACTCCAGTCAACCATTACCATCAAGCCAGGGGATCAAACTTTGGTAGGTGCAGGATGGCATAGCAGGAACAACACCAAGCATACCTAAAAATGAGATATCAACCTAGGAGGCTGCCAAACAGGACAACTAGAGGGCCAAACAGGAAAGCATTGATAGACAGAGGTAAGCAATCCCACGTCCAACGAATCAAATCTGAGCTCTACAGTCCCGACAAATCCTGTCGTGAATATGGTGGACAATTAAACAACTCACTGAGGGGTTCGCTATAAAAATATCCTCATCCTTAATGGTGGGAGAGTTTAGCATATCAGTACTGAAAACAACGTAAAAACATTTTCAGTAATCTTCAGCCAGAGGTGCCAAGTGGATGATCCATCTCTGTCTCCTCCAGTGGTCCCCAGCATCTCAGATGCAGGTCTTCAATCAACTTGATGCAATCCATGTGATATCATGAAACCGATGGAGGCACTGAATACTGCAAAGGCAAGTGGTTTCAACAATACTCCAGCAAGACATGCACTCCAGAAAATGCCATAACCCTAGCCAAGATGTTCCAGCACAGGCAGAACATTGGTATCCATCCACAACATGGAAAATTTCCCAGGTATGTCCTGTACACAAAAACTAGGAGAAATCACTACCCCATCAATCGACTCTCAACCATCAGTAAAATATTGGAAGGTGTCATCAAGTGTTATTTAGCAACACCTGCGCTGCAACAATCCACTCACTCACATAGTTTCAGTTTTGTCAGGCCACTCAGCTCCTGACCTCATCACAGACTGCATTCAAACGTAGACAAAAATGCTGAATTCCAGGTGAGGTGAGAGTGACAGCCTTTGACTTAAAGGTGGCATTCGACCAAGTGTAGCATCAATGAACCTTCCTGATGATGAGCTTATACTCTCCTGCTCCTCGGATGCTGCCTGACCAGCTGTGCTTTTCCAGCACCACACTCTTTGACTCTGATCTCCAACATCTGCATTCCTTACTTTCTCCCAAAAGGAGAATCAGTGAATATCAGATGCAAAATCTCTGCTGGTTGGAGTCATGCCCGACACTTAGGAATTTGGTTGTGGTTGTTGAAGGTCAGTCATTTCAGTTCCAGGAGTTCCTCAGGGTAGTGTCTTAGGCCAAACCATCTTCAGCTGCTTCAACGACCTTCCCTCCATCATAAGGTCAGACATGCGTATGTTCACTGACAATTGTGCAATATTTAGGACCATTTGCCACTCCAGATACTGAAGCTGTAGGTGTTCAAATGCAACAAGACCTGGACAATATAAAGGCTCAGGCTGACAAGTGACAAGTAACATTTGCGACACACAAATGCCAGACAATAACCACATCCAATAAAACACAAAGTAACCAGCAGTCCTTGATAGTACAGAGAGAGGCCATTCAGCCCATAAAGTCTGCACCAACTCTCTGAAGAGCACCCCACTAGACCAGTCTATCCCCATAACCCAGCATTTACACTGGTTAGTCCACTTAACCTACACACCCCTGGACATTATAGGGCAGTTTAGCATAGTCAATCCGCCGAAACTGCACCTCTTTGGAATGTGGGAGGAAACTGGAATACCCAGAGGAATCCCACACAGACTTGAGAGTATGAAAACTCCATACAGTCACCCAAGGCTGGAATTAAGCATAGTCCCTACACTGTGAGGCAACAGTGTTAACCACTGAGCCACCAGGTCACCCCAATCTATCCACCATTTCCAACGAGCAAGTCAGGAGTGTGACAGAATACTCCCCACTTGTCTGGATGAGTGCAGCTTCAATAACACTCAAGAAGCTTGACACCATCCAAGACAAAGTAGCCCACTTGATTGGTACCACATCTACAAGCATTCACTCACTTCTTCAATTATTCTCATCAGCAGCAGTGTGTGCTGTCTACAAGATGCACTGCAGAAATACAAAGATTTTTCAACAGTACCGTCAAAACTTATGACTACTTCCATTGAGAAGGACAAGGGCAACACAATGGAAATTTCACCAACTACAAGTTTCTCTCCAAGTCACTCACCATCCTGACTTGGAAATCTTTCACTGTCGCTGGTCAAAATCCTGGAAATCCCTCCCTGAGCACATTTTGGATCGATCTACATCACATGGGCTGCAGCGGTTCAAGGAGACAGTTCACCAGCACCTTTTGAAAGGGAACTAGTGACAGGCAACAAATGTTGTCCAGCCAGCAATGCCCACACCCCACAAATGAATTTTTAAAAATGCTGAAATTGTTCTCTTTCAGGTAGAGAGAGGTTAAAGGGAAAGCTACAGATGTGTCAAAATCATGAAGCACTTTGACACAACAGGGAGTAGAAAAGGATTCCAGTGGCAGAAAGATTGGCAACTGAAACCACAAATTTAAGACTACTGGCAAAATAAAACTAAGAATTTTTCTTCTCTAAAAAGATCAAGGTCATTGTGATCTGGAACACAGTACCACGAAAGAAGCACGAAGTTTTCAATTGCAACGTTCAAAAGGAAATTGGATAAATATTTGAAAGAGAACAATATGTTGGACTATGGGATACGAACTGAAGAATGGACAATCCTAAAGTGAACATGGAATTACTGGCATCCTTCACTGGTGCATGATTCCATAATATTTCGTATTAATATTTATAATCAATCCATGAAAAGAAAAAGCACTTTCAGGAAGTGGACGTTCAGACTAACTATTAATAAGGGTCTCTGATGAAAAACATGATATCAAAGACAAAAGGACAAGGTCATGGAAGTGTTTCATGACAGATGTTCATCCTAAATTATATGTCTGGGATTGCAAAAAATGATGGAGAACAGATGAACTTATGAACCATTTAAGACAAAGATAATGCAGGCATGCCCTCAAGTGAAGAAACCGAGAAAAGATGGGCTGCTGACTTTAAGACGCTGCAAAACAGCCCTAAAACAGCAAATCAGGGGAACAGAACAGTGGGCCAAAAACTAACCTCTGGTAATTGACATTGTTAAAGAGCAAACAACAGCAGTCCTGAACCAAACAAGAAACAAAGATTTCAGGACCAAAAAGGATTCAGGTGCAGCCCTGGAAGAGTTTTCCTACATGCGCATTGAAGTCTGTGTTATCTGTTCAAAGTAACCAGGCCAAGGAGGGTTTGCCAGTTGAACAAAGAAATTGCTCTCATTACAATTTTAACACAGAAGGGAAAGGTTCAAGAATGCAAACACTACCGCCACACCTTCAAAGTGTGGGAATGTGTGATCAACGGCCATCTAAGAAGAATGATAGCGGTCAGTGATGGGCAGTTTGGCCTCATGGAATTTTCACCTGGTCATCATGAAAAGCGACAGCGAAGGAAGGATATTTACAGTCAATCTGAAATAATTCTTGCTAAGATCTACCAAAAAGTGAAATCTCAATTTATATCCAATTTTTGAACAGAGATATCAGGTCAATTTAAAATGTATCCAATATTCTTTCTTCAGAGATCAGGGAATATGCAGCAAAATTAAAGTTTAAAAGCAAAATTTAATTGAAGTGAGTGAACAACAACACAAATACTTCAGTGATATGTAAACTGATACATTTTCTATATTTTAGGCAAGTCTAATTTCTTAACTGAATGACCTTAATGCAACAGCTACCAAATTTACTCAATGTTTGATATGTTCATATGACAGTGAAGCTTACAACAGGAAATTGCTTGATATTCAGACTTGCAGATGAATGCTCAAATTAATGGCACATTCATCAGATGACGACTACATTTCATTTCTCTTTGTCCTTATTACATTCATACCAAAAAGTGTTGTATTTTAAAATTAAGTGTTACTGCACTGAAATAATTTAAGCTATGTTACATTCATATAATTTTCATATTGAACTATATCATGGCTGAGATTATGATCTCATGATTTCTATCCCCAGGGAATGTAAGTTGTGCATGCTTGTCAAATAACAATTAGCTGGAATTCCTGAAATGTGACTGAGGTATGTCTGGTAGGCGTTTTTGTCTTGTGTCTGAAATATGAGATAACTGGAACTCCACTACAAGTTTTTGCAGCAATTATGTACCCATTTCAACATTGGAACCAATCCCTCCGCCAAAATCTATTACATCACTGCAAACATTTTTGCATTTGTGATTTCCCACAACAATAACCACGCACAAAAGTATAATAAGTAGTTTAAAATAAGACAGTAAGTCTGTATCTCTCATCTGGATTTCCTCCTTCCTGCTCTGTCCAGTCAAATCCATCAGTTGTTTGAGTTTTATAGCTTTTAATTTTATAGCAATAATTTTATAGCTTTAAATTAAGGGGTGGTAGGTGTAGGACAGATGTTAGGGGTAGATTCTTTACTCAGCGAGTCATGAGTTCATGGAATGCCTGGCCAGTAGCAGTGCCTCTTTATGGGCATTTAAATGGGCATTGGATAGGCATATGGAGGATAGTGGGCTAGTGTAGGTTAGGTGGGCTTGGATCGGTGCAACATAGAGGGCCAAAGGGCCTGTACTGCGCTGTATTTTTCTATGTTCTATGTTTTACTCCCCCAACTCTCATGGTTTCACTTTCTGTTCATCAAATCCAGTTTCTTAAACAAGTCACACCTTACTAGCCAACACAATTGAGGCTACATAGCATCAAGGTACCAGTTAAATTTCATATCAGGAAAGAGCAATTTAATATCTTTGAAGTCTAAACCCTTCCCATGCAAGTCATAACATCAACTAAAAACAAAATACTGTGGAAGTTCAAAATCTGAAATAAAAAGAAAAAGCTACATAAACTCAACAGATCAGCCAGTACTGGTTGCAAGAAACACTTAACATTTCAGGCTGATGACCTTTCAATGTAACACCAAATGTAGCCCCAGTCATCATATCCCCTACATAGCCCTGCCATTCACATTATGTATGCACTGCGAGTGGTTGCTGCTATTTTGACAAAATGTCATTGATCTTAAACCTTACTTCTATTTCAATATCCACAAATGTTGTCGAGCACACCAATGTTTCAGCACCTCTTGCTTCCAGTCCATGACATTTTGTACTCAACTCTGTGGAGAAAGTGAGGTCTGCAGATGCTGGAGATCAGAGCTGAAAATGTGTTACTGGAAAAGCGCAGCAGGTCAGGCAGCATCCAGGGAACAGGAGAATCGACGTTTCGGGCATAAGCCCTTCTTCAGGAAGGGCTTATGCCCGAAACGCGATTCTCCTGTTCCCTGGATGCTGCCTGACCTGCTGCGCTTTTCCAGCAACACATTTTCAGCTCTGTACTCAACTCTGTGCCAACTCCAAACACAAAACCTAAATAACACCAGATATTTGTTCTCATCATTTTCCACCAAGTGTGCATCAGGTGATTTCACACACTAACCAAACTGCACAGTTAGTTCCTAGTGCGCAGTAAATTCAGTTCCCCAATTCCACAACACGGCTTGATTCACTTGCTGCAGTTCTCCCAACAATGCTTCTGCAGCACAAAGCTCAGATCCCGCCCAGAGATTACGCACCTGCTCTGCCAGCAGTTGTTGTCTCTGCAGATATTGCTGCTTTTGCTGCTCAATCAACTGTAACTGCTGCTCTCGTTGCTTCTGCTGATCCATCAAAATTTGCTGTTTCATGACAGCAGCCTGCTGCTGGCTACCAATATACACAGCATTTCCATGGTTACTAGCAATAGAAGCAGGCGGAGGCTGAGTTCCTGGACCTGATGCCTGGACAGAGTTTGATGCCCTGGTGACAGTTCCAGGATTTTGATCCTATTAAAAATAAAAATGGAAGTCCAATCATTACACAATTATACAGAGCTGTCAGCAAAGCAGAACATTGAACCAAGCAGCCACGCAGCAATTGGTGTTCGTTTTCCCCCTTCCACCTATTTCATCTCAACCCATCGTACCTTCTATTACTTTCTTTTTTTATTTTAGACATGAAGTTATCCCTGAAATGCATCTATGCTGTTTGCCTATTTCACATGACAAAATTTTCCACCCATTCTCTCAAAGAAGCTCTGCTAAATTCTTTATTGGATTTATTTTCTCCATTCTTACCTTCGCAAATCTTTTCATAGTCTTAAATGGACCCATTAGGTCATTTAATAGCTCTCTCTATCCTGCTGCAAATCAGAACAGACAGCTCACACTTCCTTTACAGCTCTATTGTCCTTGGGCACAGCTTAATCAAAGAGGCGGAAATGGACATTCGGAGAAAAACTGATTTATTCTGGGGAGGTGGTTAAGGAATTCAACTAACAGGCATGTTAAAAAAAACACTGATTTGAGAGAGAGCACGCATGAGAGAGAGAGACAGACACAGAGACACCCAAGAAACTAAACAAAATATTTCTGGGACCAATATATAAATTCATGGTTCTATTGTGCAGACAAGGCAAACAAGTGCAGTTAGGAACTTTAGTGCAAACCTGAGAATTTGGGGAAGCAAGGAGTTAAGAAAGTGTTTGCTCCTTTTACATTACTACCCCTTCTAGACCCCGGATCAGGATTTTACTGTAGCACAGGGAAAAGAGGTAACTAATTTGACGGGCATCGGGGAAGCAAATAAGGTGTATTTGATTCTTAGATTTGTGATAAAGTAATGATTCACAAAGTTAGCAAGTATAGGATACACGAAACTTTGGCTGCTGGGATATAGAACTGGATATATTGATTTCAAATGTTACAATATCTGGATTATCTGAACAGCATGCAAATTGGCTTATGGTACACAAAACCAGAGGTGATATATAGCTCAAAACGTTGGTTTCGAGAAGTGGATTCCAGATGCTGGGGCACTGGTACCAGTATTGGGGAAAGTAGGCTGTATCACTGGGGCATTCGATGCACCCAGTATTGTAGTGAACTGCATAAATAGGAAGTAGAGGGTGTTTAAAACTAGATAATCAGCAAAGCATCGAATGTGGAAAGATGCAGCAAATCAAAGAGTAAAGATGAGACGAAAATAGTAAAATGGGAAAATGAGTCAGAGAATGACAAGAGGAGACTGTGAAAAAAAGGAATACACCAGTCAAGTTAGAAGCTACAAAAATAACAAAATGCAAAACTAAACACTTTGTGCCTGGATGTGGAGAACAAAATAAACAAGTTGAGAGCATACAATAAGGTAAACAAATTGAGCTGTTGGTTATTACAGACAAACAGCTACAGGATGACAATGAATGTGCCCTCAGTACAGGGGTACCTGACACTCAAGAGGAAAATAAAGCTAGACAAAAGTGAAGAGATAGCATTGTTGATTAAGGTTGAGGCATTTCTGAAACAGATAACCTTTATTCAGGAGAACAAGATGTAGAATACCTTCTGGAGGAGATAAAGAAGAGTAGAGGAAAGAAGTTACTGGTTGGAATAGTCTGCAGGCCCACTAAATTGTAAGCACAACGTTGGACAAAATACACAAATGATGATAGAGGGATAGTATTAAGCATGGGTGACTTTAATCCATGCATAAACTGGAAAATCAAACTGACAATGGTAACCAGGATAAGGAGCTGAGTACTTTTGAGATAGTTTCTTGGAGAAGTACAATCAGGAACAGTTAGAAAGAAGATGACCTTAAACTTGGTATCATGACAGGATCCATTCATGCTCTCAGAGTAAAAACACTTCGAGATGGCAGTGACCACAACATGATTGCATTTTACATCCAGTTTGAATAGGAGAGAATGGATCTGGGACTAGTATTTCAAAATTAAATAAGAACAGTTGTATAGTCATGAAAGTGGAGCTAGGTGAAGTCAATTAACATACTAAGTTGAAATTGATTAAAAGAATTGATATTCAGTGACAGGTATTTAAGGGGATACTGCGGATATCTCTGAATAAGCTTATTCTTACTGTAAAGAAAAAGAATTAAAGGGAAGACATACTAGCTGTAGTCAACTAGAGGGGTCAGGGAAAGCATTACACTGGAGGAAAAACATGCCTGTGTAAAGCTGAGAAGCAGGTCACATAACTGCTAAGAATATAAACAACAGTAGAAAATGACTAGACAATTTACAAAAACACAGTGGCTCAGTGGTTAGCACTGCTGCCTCACAGCACCAAGGTCCCAGGTTCGATTCCAGCCTTAGGTGACTGTGTGGAGTTTGCACATTCTCCCAGTGTTTGCGTGGGTTTCCTCTGGGTGCTCCAGTTTCCACCCACAGTCCGAAGCTGTGCAGGTCAGGTGAATTGGCCATGCAAAATTGCCCATAGTATTAGGTGCATTAGCCAGAGGGAGATGAGATTGGATGGGTTGCTCTTCAAAAGGGTCAGTGCGAACTTGGGCCGAAGGACCTGTTTCCACACCGTACGGAATCTAATCAATGACAGGAAGCTAGCTACAAATATAAAACAGATAGCAAGAGCTTCTGCAGGTAATAAAAAAGGAAATTATTTAAAGTGAGTGTTAGTCCTCTAGTGAGTGAGAATGGAGACTTAATAGTATTGAGTAGGAACTGGTGAATGAAATATTGCTTCTGACAGAACACAAAAAAAATCTAGCAATAGCTGTATGTCAGGAGATGCAAAGGAGAGGGGAACTTAGTGAGATTATGATAAGCAAACTGATGGTCTGCTGAGAAGTCTTTACTATTCTTTGAAAAGTCACAGAATGTGGGTGTCAGCACTTATTGTCCATCCCTAGCTGCCTTTGAGACAGTGGTGTGAGGTGCCTTGAACCACTACAGTCCATCTGGATAAAAGTGAATGACTTGCTACGCCATTTCAGAGGGCAGTCGAGAGTCAACTGTGGGACTAGAGTCACATGTAAGCAAGAAACTGGATTAGAAAAGCAGTTCTCTTCTATGGAGGGCATTAACAAAGCAGATGTGTTTTTAGCACAATTGTCATGGCCATTTTTTTTTAAATTCCAGATTTTTACTGAACACCATTCTACCACCTGCCATCATGGGATTTGAACCTCCATCCCCATAATATTACCTGGGTCTCTGGATTATTAGTTTAATGACAATACCACTATGCCACCTATTATTATGATTAGGTTCCCTACAGTGTGGAAGCAGACCCTTCAGCCCAACCAGTCCACATCGACCCACCCAGACCCATTTCCCTCTGACTAATGCACCTAACATTACAGGTGGTTGTGGAGTACACAATTGTAAGACACAGAATTTTGTACATCGCAGTCCAACACCGGCACCTCCAAATCAATGGAATGAGGAGGTTGTCTTGTGGATAGGATGGACATCTTTGGACTGTGGCAGAAAACCGAAGCACCAGGAGAAAACCCACGCTGACACAGGGAGAATGTGCAAACTCCACACAGACGGTCACCCGAGGCTGGAATCGAACCTGGGACTCTGGTACTGTGAGGCAGCAGTGCTAACCACTGAGCCACTGTGCCGCCCCATTATGTAGGCCACTGCTGAAAATAAATGCTTAATTGTGCGGGGTTACCATATCAGCATGGATGGAAAATTGGTTGGCTGGCAGAAAAGTAAATATGTGTAAGTGGCTATTTGCCTGATCAGCAGAATCTGACAAATGGAGCTTCCATTGGGGTCCATGATGAATCCCCAACCTTATTTAATTTACTTCAATTATTTAGACAAGGAGAATGAAGGTACATTATGCAAAAATAGGGAGTTAATATGGTGTGAAGATGACATGACTTTGCAGAAGGATACAGATAGACTGAGTGGGCAAAAATCTGGCAGATGAAGTACAATGTACGATAGTGTGAAGAAAAAGCAGAGTACGAGAAATCCAAAGTGTCTAGTACACGAGTCACAAACTGTTAATACAAAGGTATCACATGTAATCAAGGTGGCCAGATGCATGTCATCCTGTATTCGGTGAATAACAAAGAAAGAAAGTTATGCATCAAGTGATGTAGGCAGTGCATGGCTCTGGTCTCTCTTTATTAAGAATGGATGTAAAGGCACTGGAGTGGTTCAGAGGTTTAGTGAACTTGGAATGAGATACAAAGTTAAAAATCACACAACACCAGGTTGTAGTCCACCAGATTTAATTAGAAGCACTAGCTTTCGAAGCCTTGCTCCATCATCAGGTGGTTGTGGAGTACACAATTGTAAGACACAGAATTTTGTACATCGCAGTCCAACACCGGCACCTCCAAATCAATGGAATGAGGAGGTTGTCTTGTGGATAGGATGGACAAGCTGATCTTGTTTCCACTGGAATTTAAGGATTTGAGAGAAATGAGCAAGGTGAGGATTCTGACAGGCAGTCAGCTAAACTAAGAAGAATGTGCAAGGTGAGGATCTTTACAGAGAAGTAAACAGATCAGCAGCTGACCCAAGTGGCACTTGGGAATATAAAGAATAAGACTTTTCTAGTCTATTCTCGAGGAAGCGGGTCATGTTAAATAAAAGCGAAGGGGTAATTTTCTACTTTGTTAAAGGGATGTCGGGGAGTTCAGGTCTGTGATTTGCACACCCTGTGTTCTACTGGAAATCCTGAAGCTGTTGATTACCAAGATGACCGCATGCTCAGGACAGATCTTCAGCTGGAGCAACTTCAGCTTTAGGTTTTTGAACCTGGGTAGCAGCTGTAGATACTACAGTGTAGTCTTAAGACCGAGGGTGTTTGGAAATACATTTTAGGACATGCTCACCCCACAGCTCAAGGAAGTTTAGCTAAAGGGGTAATGGGTGACCACCAGATAGGACACCAGGCAGGTAGTGAGAGAATTCCCCAAATGCATTTCACTTGCACACATTTTTTTCAGCCTTGTAAACACAAATCCTGCATGGAGGCCAGCCAGAGTCATAACCAAGGCATTGTAGGTGATCAAGCTGCTTATGTTTTCTTTTGGGGGGTTAGAGTTGGTGAAAATCAGTTGTGGTAGCATGGAAGGGCAATAGATAGATGCTCAAATTGTAGACTTGTATACAGAATAGTATGTTGCCTTCTGGGTGGTGGGCCAAGGTTATAATTAAGGCTAAGATAGGCAGATTTTTAGTTAATAAGGAAATCAGGTGTAATGGGCAAAATTACAAGGAGACAGATGAGACAGATAAGCCAAAAGCAGAGATAGGCACATGAGTATGACACCATTGCTATGACAGAAACTCGGATGAAAGATGGGCAGAATGCGCATCTCAACCCTGGTTATACGGTATTCAGACAAGAATTGGGCAAGATGGGGATAGAAAAAGAGGGGCAGGAGTTTGCCATATTAATCAAGGAATCAATTATAGCAGTGGGGATGGATGATATCTTGGAACAATCAAACAATGCTACATGGGTAGAAGTGGATGCTCACTATCCACCCCCCAAACAATCAAGTGATAGATGAACATATATAAATCAAATTTCAGAAAAGTTTATTACTGTTAAAGGCAGCAATAGTATTTGAGTTAAAATTCCCTAACTTGTATAAGTACAGTATGCTAGATAGGGAGGAAACAAAAATCTTACAGATAGAAAGCCCATCAAGAGGAGCGCAGTCCTGGAACTATAATCTGAAATCAGCCCAGGCAGATAGGGTAGGGGAGTATCAGTAGGGGAGCACTCTGGAGATAGTGCCAATACTCAGATTTAGGATACTTACGAAAAAGGAAAAGGATGGGCCAGAATTAAAAATTCTACATTGGGAAAAGACTAAAAGAAAGAAACAATTTGGCACAAGTGATCTGGAAGCACTAACTTGCACATAAAACTCTGTCAGAGCAGTAGGGGGCATTTAAAGTGAAAGTAGATTGAGTATAGAACAAACATGTTCTTATAAAGTCATTGAGTGGGACCGAGATCAGAGAATCAAGGATAGAAAAGGCTCTGGCAGTAAACTTTAAATCTTTTCTAGCCAGTGAAGTGCAAAAGGTCTGCCAACATTGTTCCATTATTAAAAGGGAGGAAAGGATAGAATAGGAAATTATAGACCAGTCAGTCTAAACTGGATGAGAACAAGTTACTGGCACAACAATGTGCAGACCTTAACAACCCATCAAGGGATAAAATAATCAGGGATAGTAGGTAGATGTGGATGTTTCTGCTTCCAATGCAGTTTTGCAGGCTTTGGCGTTGGGTCCTTACTGCTGTGGTGTACGTTACTGAGTTGGACTGAAATGTCAGGGGAATGACAAAGAGTTTGTCAGAATTGGTAAGGTGGTAAACACTAAGAAGGACAGCTATAAAACGCAGAAGGATATCAATGCCTAATCAAGTAGGCAGAGCAGGGGCCAATGGAACTCTAACCTGTAAAATGTGAAGAACTGTATTTCAGGATGGTTAACAAGGAAAAGGATTATGCAACGCATAGTAGGATTCTGAAAAGTACCGAAGATCAGAAGGACCTTGGTCTGCCTATCTATGGATTCCTGAAGGTGGTGGGGCAGATAGATAAGATGGTTAAGAAGGCTTATTGCCAACAGAGTTCACAAATTACAAACGCTTGTACTTACAAACACAATCCTATACAACGGTACAATTTTAAAGATCTGACACAGGAACCTTTCCTTGTACTTATAAATGGCTATTTTATTGTGTACTCTATTATGTTCCAACTTGTGTGCAAACTGACTAGTGAACAGACTCAGTAACATAACCCAGGAACTGCCTGTACTTGCTTTTATTACATGAGGCAAAGAAATATAGAATAAAAGACAAGGAGGTCATCCCAAAATTATATAAAACACTGGTAAGGCCACAAATGGAGTACTACATTCAGCTCTGGTCACCATATTACAGAAAGATACGACTGCACTAGAGAGGGCAAATAGAAGATTTACTGGGGATGCACCCGGCTAGAAGATCCGAGCTATGAGGTTTGCTAGATTTGGTTTGGCTGAGGTTGTTTTCCTTTGAGCAGCAAAAGTTGAGACACAATTTGTTAGAGGTGCACTAGATAATAAGTGGGTAGGTTAATAGAGAGGCACTTTTTTTATTAGTAGAGGGGTCAATGACCAAGGGAAATAAATTTAAGAAAAGTAAAAAGCAGAGAATTTTAAAAAATAAACTTAGTGGAGAGTCTTGAACTCACTGCTTTAAAGTGTGATTGAGTTAGAGACTCTTGTATCATTTAAGCAGTATTTAGTTATTCACTTGTGTTGGCATGGCCTCCAGGGGTCTGAGACAAAATTTAGCAACTGGGAATCTTTGTTGACTGGCGTTGGCATGATGGCCAAATGGTCTCCTTCTGAATTGTAAACATCAATAAGATTTGACTAAATGATCTTGACAAGGTGGATGTACAAAGGATTGCATGCCAGTCCAAAATTAGGGGCACTACTTTAAGATTAGGGGTTGCCTTTTTAAGGCAAATGAGGATAACTTATTTTTGAGGACTATGCAACTTTAGAACACACTCAAGAGATGGAGGAAGTGGAGTCATTAAATATTTTTAAGTCTAAGGCAAGTAGACTTCTGTTAGGGGAGGGAATTAAAGATTATCAGGAGTAGATGGAAATGTGGAATTCGAAACAAACACATCAAATCATGATTATTATTGAATGGTGGAGCAGGTTCACAAAACCAGATTGGTTTACTGCCACTTTATTATGTATTAGGAATGTTGCAATATTCCTTGTAAGAAAGGATAATTAGTATTCACAAGACAAAAATGTAATAGATGACTACAAAAGATAGCGATGACATTAATTTTGTGGAAATACAATGAAATGAGAATGCTCATAATCTTACAACACAAACCAAATTCAGTGGAAACTTGATGACTGCAATTCTAAATATTGATTAATTGGAGAATTTCAAATTCATGTGACATCTTCATTTCTTTTTAAAGGAAATGCAATTCACCTTTCCTAAAGTCACCAATCATACTTATGGCATATTCCATGGTGAACATCATTGTTCTGGAATCCTTCAGCTCATGCAAGAAAAGTGATTGCAAGTAACTGAAAGCTATTTCACCACAGATAGTGAAGGTCAACCCAACGGAGAGGGGCAGATGGTACCACAGTGGTTCTCTAACTGCACTACTACTAATCCATAGGCCCAGGTTAATGCTCGAGTGATATGGGTTCAAATCACACCTTTGCAGCTGGTGGAATTTAAATTAAAGTTGCAACTGAAAGTGTAAAGGTTGAGCGGATTATTCCAATTCCCAGTTAGGGTCCTGCTCTGTTCCCCAAGGAATTAAAGATATGCTTCTTTAGATAGTGGCAGCGAATAATGACATTCTGTTATGACGGTCTCTTACAAATTCCAGAGCTTGTTGATGTTGACAATCTAGACTCAGAAATTGGGATGAAATCAAACCCAACATGAGTTAATGCTTTCAGCAAGGAAAGATTTGGAAATAAGGGAAACACATATCGCTCTCAAATTACCGGTCTCCAGGGCTTTTGATATAAATTAAATATCCAGGAATGACAGGAAAGCAAAAAATGAACAACTCTTACCTGATTGTGCTGCAGAAGAGGCCTATACGTAACACCTCCCTGAGGAAGCTCCTTCTGTTTCAACAGCATTCTTTTCTGCTCATCACTGAGATGGGAAAGTGTTTGCGGGTGTCGCACATAGGAAAACATTGCAGCTTTGTTGTGGTTAGGTAGCACAGCCCTTGGATTATTATCCATTTCAAAATGAGTTAACCGTTTAGTGTTGGCATAGCTTAGCAGTGGAGCCTGGCTGTTTGTGGAATTTTGACCCAAAGTATTCGGCTGATGGCTTAACATTGGGACATGGTTTGCCTGGAGGTAGTTACCACCAGCTTTTGGAGAGCTCTTTGGCTGCACACTGGTCATTGGAAGCTTTTGGTTGAAGTCTTGTGGGTACAATGAAGGACTGTTAGGTTTATCGAGGCTGTAGGGTCCACCAAGAGGGCTTTGGGTAGGTGCTGTTGACCAGTTTGGTACCTGGTTGGATGAGGAGTGCTGCATTTGCTGTTTCTGTAGGAGTTGTGCTCTCTGCTTCTGTTTAGCAGCCATCTGCTGCAGCTGCTGTGCAGGAGACCGTTCCACAGATGGCCCTGCCTTCCCAGGCAACAGGACACTAGAGTCAGACCTTACTGAAAGCTGTGTTGAGCGTGACGTTTGTGCCATAGCCTGAGAAATACCAGTCCCTGAAGGGGCTGTATTAACAGGAGCCACAGAAACACTTGAAAATGAAGGTCCTGATGCAGATGGTCTGATCTGTGGAGGTCCCTTTTGCTCACGTTCATAGGAAGATGAAGAAATCTCAGTTTTTATTGTTATGCTGTCTTGTAAGGTTGTTTGATCAGAAGAACCTGCAGGTTCAATATCCTTTTTGTCTTCAAAATCTTCATTGAAGAGATCCTGTATATCTTGGTCCGGCACAGAT
This sequence comes from Chiloscyllium plagiosum, assembly GCF_037043375.1. Taxonomy (NCBI): domain Eukaryota; kingdom Metazoa; phylum Chordata; class Chondrichthyes; order Orectolobiformes; family Hemiscylliidae; genus Chiloscyllium; species Chiloscyllium plagiosum. Next base: position 12,952,829 of record NW_028270154.1, read on the forward strand.
CGGTTTAACTCGTCAAATAATTCCTGCCACTCTTGTTCATTCAAATTGATATCTGGAAACATGTTATTCTGAGACAGAGAAGTGCCTACAGGGTTCATACCATGTAAATCCAACACAGACTCCTGCTTAAGTTCTTTAATAAGAGTGAACCCATCAGCACCATCACAGTTCCCATTCACCTGCACACTGGAGTCAGGAATACTTTCTTTCTTCACATTGTCCAAGCTCAAGGAATGGTTTCCGTTGCTTTGCGCACTGTCCCCGATTCCAGTTCTTTTGTCTCGTTGGTGCAGCGGGGACATTGGTAGCATGCCATTAGAAGATGCATTAACCGCAAGCAGTCCTGACCCATCTTCCCCATTCAATCGGAGCTTCTTAGGGCCTGAAAAGCTCCCGTCCTCAAATCCGTTTTGCTGATCTCCATTCAATGATGAGCCATCCACCATTAACTTCTTCTTCACCCTCTCGTGAAGCTGCATTGAAGCAAGAAAATTAAAACTCTGGCAATAAGTTATATGAACATTTAAGATCTGACAATTACTCTATATCTATCTACCAACTTTAAATGAGGTTAATTCTTTCAGTTTGTTACAGTCTTTTTTAAAACCTAGGCGTCAGAACAATTTAGGAATAGGAGGAAGGCATTTAGCCCCTCTAACCTGTTGTCATACAGCAAGATCATGACTGATATGCAGTCAAACTCTACATATAAAGCATCTTTATTTAATAATCAATTTACGATCTACATTAACAACTTAGAAAAAGAGACAGGGTAATGTATTTAATTTTCCAAATAATATAAAGTTAGACAGTTGCAATCCATATTTTTTTAGATTAGATTAGATTAGATTAGATTACTTACAGTGTGGAAACAGGCCCTTCGGCCCAACAAGTCCACACCGCCCCGCCGAAGCGCAACCCACCCATACGCCTACATTTACCCCTTATCTAACACTATGGCCAATTCACCTGACCTGCACATCTTTGGACTGTGGGAGGAAACCGGAGCACCCGGAGGAAACCCACGCAGACACGGGGAGAACGTGCAAACTCCACACAGTCAGTCGCCTGAAGCGGGAATTGAACCCGGGTCTCTGGCGCTGTGAGGCAGTAGTGCTAACCACTGTGCCACCGTGCTGCCCACAGGTTAAGTAACTGAACAACAAGATAGCAGATGGAGTATAGTTTGAAGTGATGTGAAGTTATTCACATTGAGCATAAGAACACAAAGCAAAATTTTTTTTAAAGGCGTGAAACTTAAATGCTGATATTCAGAGGAACTTAGGTGTACTCAAATAAGAACACGAAATGTTAACATGCAGGCACAGTAAACATTTTTGAAGAAATGGTTGGAATACAGACACGTTGCTATAATCATATGAGCTTTATGGAGACCACACCAGTAATAATTTTAATACCCATATTTAAGGAAGGATATGAATAGTGGCACTTCAGCAAAGATTCAGTAGATTAGACTCTGGGAGAAAAGGACTCATATGGGGAGGGGAAGACTAGGTCAAAAACCTCTGAGATTTGGAAGAATGAGCTCACTGAAATATTCAAAGTTGTGAAGGGGCTTAAATGTAGACAGTGAGACCTTGACCATGAGTTGAAGCATAATCACATTCAAATGTTAGAGCAGAATCAATAGACTATCTGGTTTACTCTGCTTTTATTTCCTGTGTACTCATGGCTAAGGGGAGGAAATTTCTTCAATTTTGCTGAAAGAGACACAATACTGAATCTTTACATCCTGCACTCAAGACAGATGCAAGAATCCCCTACTTTGCTATGAGAAAGGGTCAATCAAAAAACAAAAACTTTGGAATATTCAACGTCAGAGGTGGTGGATGTGCATCATTGAATAAAAATAATGTGAGGAGGATAAACACATGAGACTGAGAAACATGTATGAAAGTAGAGATGAAACCCAAGATCAGCCTGAATGATGGAACAAGATCAAACGGACCATCTACTCCTATTCCTTATGCCGAGAATAACAATTCAATAACTCAAAATTTGTGATCAACTGTCATTTGTGCAATGTAGCTCAAAAGTTCCTACTAGCCTTCACGTTTTTAACTTCTGTTCTGAAAGGCGCAGCTTTAATTTTATACCTCCTGTCTTTGCAGCCAGTGGAAACCATTTCTCTCAATCTAACCACTCACTCCTATTAATAGCTTAAACTTCAAGCAAATAATTGTTTAATTTTCTAAATTCCAGTAACCCTAGTTTGTATAATTTCTGTTGTAATTCAAATCTTAAATTCCAGGTCATTATTAATTAACATTTGAAATCTGAACTACATCTGGCACCTTTTACTTCATCCCTCCATTATTTTGGACAAGACATATAAAATACTTAAATTCCTTTGGTTTCTTTAGTACCAAACCACATAATGGAAATTACAAACCAATTAGTTTCTATAAATTATTTTTGCAACGGTCATGCGCTACGTGCTTCTTTATCAAAATTAAGAATGCAAGAGGTAACAACACATAGTAGCTTATATGTACTGAACAGGACATTGTCAGGCTGTACTCCTGTTGTGCATAGAGCAAAAGTAAAGAGAAAAATTTTCTTAAAAACATTTCTCGGAAACTGAAGAGTTCTAACGAGAAAGAAAGGTTTTGCAGCGGATCAGTCAAACTGTACATTCTGCCAGTTTCAGTCCAAACTTGCTTTGGGAAAAATATTAACAGTTTTCAGCATTTAAGTACAGAGTGTCTCAAATCCATGCCAGTGTTATGCAAATAAACATTTGTATGAAGCTGCATTATACAAATGCAGATGGTAACACTGCTTATCTTGTGCAGTATTTGCTGTTCGCCAGATGATGTACTGAAGGCGTCTGGTGCCACCTATTGATAAAGCAATGTCACAGCTTTTAAACAACAGACAGATAAATCACAAAAGGTGGCCATTTGTATAGCCTGCCTGCACGACAATTTTTAGAAATTAAATAAAAGCAATTTTTAATTAGAATTCAATTTACATGAATAGTAAACAACATACTTAACAGTTTTCTTTTCGATGCACGGACGATTGTTTAAAAGGTGTAGCTGGGTATGCAAAATGACTTAAAAAGGGTCTGACATCTGTAGAACTACATGGGAACTTTTGAGTTGCTGCAAAGATTAACATTTGTCATAGGGAATGTGAAAATCACATTAAAAAAAAAATTTAGCAGCCTGATCCAAACTGAATGAATCAAATGTGTGCAAAGTTTCCATTAACTAAATTTCACATAAAACGTGTTATTCAAACCGAAAAATTGTAACAGAGTCCAGAGGAACTTAATTCAAATGGATCTTTGTGCGACTACTTGTGGTGCAAAGAAATGTACTGAAGACAAGCAATTAAATACTTTTAAATTAAATGATTTACTTTTAAAAAGACAGGAGTTATTTTGCAATATGCAGTTCTCAAACAGCGACGAAATAGATTAATGACAACCTATATTTTAGTGCCTTAAAGCATCCCAAGGTTAGAAGTCAAATGACACCATGTTATAACCCAACACTTGTATTTGAAATCTCAAGCTTTTGAAGCGTTGCCCCTTCGGCAGGTAGAGGATGAAGGATCAGTGCTCCAAAAGCTTGTGATTTTAAATAAACCTGTTGAACTATAACCTGGTGTCACCTGGCTTCTGAACTTGTCCATCCCAGTCCCCACTACACTAAAGCATCCCAGAGGCTTCAAACGGGTAACTGGACAAACATTGACACGTATACCAAAGGACTAGCTAACAGAACAGATGACTAAACGTTTAAAACAAGACCTTAAAAGAGAAAGATGCAGTGGTTTTGGGAAGGTGTTCCAGAGCTTGCAGCTAAAACAGCTAGAGATATTCACCTACAATAAAATTGTGAAGATAGATTGATGGATTTTCAAAAAGTTCCTGCAATGGTTAAAGCTTTGGTAGAAATCAATTTCTATGCACATCTAATTTTGTGGCTAATATTTGCCATGAACTCTTTAAACATGAGCAAGTTGTTCAGGGGCACCAGAGAGATACATTTTGGCCAGGACATTGAGAGAACTCTTCTCAAGGACTATTTCTTGTGGGATGTTGCGAGACCTTTTATTTGCATCAAAACAGCGGATGCGCCTCAGCTTAATATTCCATATGAATAATTGCAAAGGATTCTTTGAAACCTTCTGAAGGCAAGTCAGGCTCTAGATAGACAACATGGCTTCATGAATGGGTATGATCAGGTCGTTGAACTTCCAGCACAGTAAATGGATGCTATAATTAACAGAGTTAACTGATTGAAAGGAAGTATCTTCAGAGAACACAACAGCCAATTTATAATTCAATCTCTGACCCAGTACTCAAAATTCAGAGGTCCAAACGCCTTCCAAGCATCAAGCTTGACAAAAAGAATATTTTACAATGCTGTATAAGGTAAGCTAGGACATTTTCACTTGAGTGCAGGAGGCTGAGGAGTGACCTTATAGAAATTTATAAAATCATGAGGGGCATGAGGATCTGAAACCTGAATACAGGCTGAAGTAACTAGTTGTTGTCAAGAGCAATCACTTAACAGATGCTCTTAATAACTTAGGTGGCAACAAGATGGCTTCTCGATGCAAATAACATGACAAAATGGCTACGAGGCTGCAAAATGACAATTCTGGTAAAGCTGCATAAAATGGCTTTTAAGTTACTAACTGCTAATTCTGCTATAGCTGAATAAATGACTAATCACAGTCTGCTTCAATAGAGATCAGCAGACAATGCTCCCTTTACAGCTTAGAAAGAACTAGACTAGATAAGACATTACCGGCCATCCTAACTGACCTTCAGATGCAGGTGCAATGGCTCGGTTAGTGAGAGAAGGGTGGCCTTGTTGGAAAACAAAGCTGGTTCCTGGAAAATATCACTGGACCAAGTAACTATCAAATAAAGCAATATCGTGTATTGATTGGTAATTGTTTGAATTTACTATGTGATCATGGCCTGTACCCTTCTTTGAGAAAAGTATAAAAATGTCTTTGTTTTAATCCATGTGCGCAGCTCCTCTGAGGAACACAGAAGTGTATAACCTCCGTTTCTGGACGCTCTGTGCCCGACCGTATGAAAAATAAAAGAGTGAAGTCTTAAAAGCCAGACCGATTGACTACGTTTATTGACGTATCACAGAACCGAGAGACCTCGCAGGGGGTCCAGAACTTTAGGCATAGAAAAGGTGAATAGCAAGAATCTTTTCCCTAGAGTGAGAGAATTCAAAATTAGTGGGTATATTTTTAAGGTGCGGGGAGGAAGATTTAAAAAGCACATCACATTCAATTTTTTTATTTACACTGTGATTTGAGTGTGGAATGAACTGCCAGAGGAAGTGGTAGGTGCAGATACAACATTTAAAAAACATTTCTGTAAGTACATGAATAAGAAAGGCTTGGAGGAATATGGACCAAGTACAGGTAAATGGGACTAGTTTGGTTCGAGAACATGGTTGGCATGGACTAGTTAGACCGAAGGGAGTGCGTCCATGCTGTATGACTCTATAACTCTATGAACTGGAACTTCCATTCCACCATTAAAAAGTTGTTAAATTTTCCAAGATGCTTCACAGGAGTGTTAAAAAACAAAAATGATACAAGCCACTTAATGAAACATTTAATCAGAGTAGGTTTTAAGGGATATTTTATGGGAGGAAAGATGTAGAGGGGTTTAGGAGAGCAATTCCAGAACCTAGGGCTCAGGCAACTTAAGACATAACAATCACTTGATTCCTTGAGAATATTTCTAATCAATCTATTCAAATATTCTTTCGCATATCTCTGGGGCAGGTGACCTAGGCCTCCTGGTCCAGAAGTAGATACACTACCATTGTGCCACAACAGACCCCCACCTTCATTCATTTAATCTATACAACTCTTACTTGAAACACCTGCAGAACATGGCTTTAAATCCATGTTAGCCATCCTAAGTATCTCTTAATCTTTACTAATCTTTCATTTCCATACTTCACCAGAGCATCATGGTCGGTGTGTATAAATTACAGTATGTACAAGACCAACTCTAAGTTTCTTGACACCATCTCCAAAACACACAATTGCCTTGACCAAGAGAACAAAGATAGCAGGTGCATGGACCACCAGCAACAAAGTGCTGCAATTTCCTGGCTCAATGCAGCAGCAAAATATCATTCCCTGGACAAGTACTAGAGTGGACAATAAGGAGCATAGGGAGAGAAGAACAAACTAGATAACTAAATTAAATAGTGGTTTACCATAATTAACTCCAAGTAAATCTGTATCTGAAAATTGGAAAAATACAATGAAAGGCAATTTCTCTCAGACTTTTAATAGTTGGAGGATGCAAATTATCAAGTGACTTGACAAATTTGAATTTGCTAATTTTTAAATTAATGAAGAATTATTTTTCAGTTAGCTCTTCCAGTAGTTCTATATTCTCCTCTCGCATATCAAGTACTCAGTTTCAGTATTATTTTACATAAGGAACTTCAAAATATTTAGTATCGCCCACCTCCATTAAACTTTGTCCTAAACCAAATAAAACTCCCCTTTCATTCTTAATTGTTTAACTCCTTTTTTTTCCATATTTTAAGAAAAAGCATTGTGAACTCCCTCCTTAACTGCACTGTGGGTGTCCCTATATGCAAAGAACTGCAGCAATTAAGGCAGCATACCACCTTTTCCAAGGCAATTAAAAATGGGCAATAAAAATGCTGGTCTAGCCAGCAACATCCAAAAAAAGAAATTAACCTTTGACAACTTCAACACTTACCAAAATTACTAAGTACAGTCAAAATGTATTCACAGTTGTAAGACAGGTTCATAGCTCCTTGAAAGTGGAGTCGCAGGTAGATAGGATAGTGAAGGCGGCGTCTGGAATACTTTCCTTTATTGGTCAGAGTTTTGAATACAGGAGTTGGGAGGTCATGTTGTGGCTGTACAAGACATCGGTTAGGCCACCGTTGGAATATTGCGTGCAATTCTGGTCTCCTTCCTATCGGAAAGGTGTTGTGAAACATGAAAGGGTTCAGAAAAGATTTACAAGGATGTTGCCAGGGTTGGAGGATCGGAGTTACAGGGAGAGGCTGAACAGGCTGGGGCTGTTTTCCCTGGAGCGTCAAAGGCTGAGGGGTGACCTTATAGAGGTTTACAAGATTGAGGGGCATGGATAGGATAAATAGACAAAGTCTTTTCCCTGGGGTCAGGGAGTCCAGAACTAGAGGGCATAGGTTTAGGGTGAGAGAGGAAAGATATGAGAGAGACCTAAGAGGCAACTTTTTCACGCAGAGGGTGGTACGTGCATGGAATGAGCTGCCAGAGGATGTGGTGGAGGCTGGTACAATTGAAACATTTAAGAGGCATTTGGAAGTGTATATGAATAGGAAGAGTTTGGAGGGATATGGGCCGGGTGCTGGCAGGTGGGACTAGATTGGGTTGGGATATCTGGTCGGCATGGACGGGTTGGACCGAAGGGTCTGTTTCCATGCTGTACATCTCAATGACGAGACATGAATGTACTTTGAAGTTGTTACTACGTCCTCATGAGAAACAGCTGATAGATAACCTCAAAATTAGAAAAGTCAAAAGGTTCAAAATACTTTATATATTTGTGATTTTCGTTGGTAGTGTGTCACCAGCCCTAATGTTATCAAAGAACTCCGACAGAGGAGCTTAATTTTGAACTATTCCAATTTCACAGAAAGTTACTTTTGATACACACCTTGTGTTTTCAGGAAAATGTTTGTCTCATTTCAATAGCCAAATCAGGTAATTTAAAACTTAATTCTGGCTTGCAAGCATTTTTTTCCCTGTATCTAGTTGCCTTGATGTGGTGGTGTCAGTCCTTCTTGAAGAGGTGATGCAAGGAAGTGGTTTAGTGCAACTGATGGTAGTCAAACACGAGACTGGAGTTACATACAGGACAGACTGATAAAGAGAAGAGGATTCCTGCTTTTAAAAAAGTCATTAGTGAACTGGTTAGGCTTTTATGAAAACTTGACAGCTTCACTGTCACTTTCAATGAGAACAACTTTTTAAATCTGCAGATTTTATTTAACAAACAGAATTTGATCTCAAAGTACTTTAATGGGATTTCAATGTGCATTCTCCAGGATTATGTCCATGACACAAGACAACTACACCAACATTGTTGTCAATTCAAACATTATCAGACTACAGCAAATCTGGCACAGCTGTAGCACAACACTACTTCCAAATTAAGAGATTTCTCTGTACTTTCTATTTGCGTACCAAGGGAAAACTTCTAGTGGAACAGCAGCCACTAGGGACAAAGCAAACTACTTTTAAAAAACAACTTAACGTCTAATGTGATTTTTAACTGAGACAATGATGCATGCAAGAAAATTCCAAGGTTCCCCATTTCTTTCTTCTGGAGAGGAAAACAATCAAGTCACATGCATTCAGAATAACTCATAATTACTCAGTTGTAGCTGAAAATAGTCATAAATAAAATCAAAATACAGTCAAAGAGACAACATCTTTATAAACCTTTTATGAACTTTTTCAAGTTTCACAACATCCTTCCTATAGCAAGGAGACCAGAATTGCCCACCACTGATGTAAGGCTCACAGGTATTTAGTTCTCTGGCTTTTCCTTATTACCTTTCTTAAATAATGGCACATTAACCAACCTCCAGCCTTCCCGCCCCTCACCTGTGGCTATCGATGATACAAATATCTCAGCAAGGGGCCCAGCAATTACTTCCCTAGCTTCCCAGAGTTCTAGGGTACACCTGATCAGGTCCCAGGGATTTATCCACTTTATGCATTTTAAGACCACCTCCCTCATAATATGGATATTTGACAAGGTGTCGCTGTTTATCTCCCCATGTTCTCTATCTTCCATACTCTTCTCCACAGTAAGTACTAGTGCAAAATACTTGTTTAGTATCTCGCCCATCTTCTGCGGCTTGACACATAGGCAGCTTTGCTGAGCTTTAAGAGGCTCTATTCTCTCCCAGTTTCTCTTTTGTCCTTAATATATTTATAAAATCCCTTGGGATTCTCCTTAGCCTTATTTGCCAAAGCTATCTTAAGTCCCCTTTTTGCCCCCCTGATTTACCTCTTGTATTCTTACTGCCTTTATACACTTCTAGGGATTCACTCGATCTCTGCTGTTTGTAACTGACATATGCTTCCTTCTTATTCTTAACTAAATCCTCAATTTCTCTAGGCACCCAGTATTCCCTACACCCTAATAGGAAATACTGCCCCTGGACTCGTTCTCTCATTTTTGAAGGCTACAGTACACTAGCTTGTTTTACATGGAGTTCTACAACACTAGATGGCACTATATGCCAGATTACAAGATTAGACAACTGAGGCATTTTATATATACTTCAAGATACCTGAATTATATTTGAATCTAATCAGATTGGACAAACTTCACTTTTGTTAAGTTATAATTGAAAACCACTTATTTGTTTGAACAAAGAAAATTAACCTTAATGGAAAGCGTCTGCACTTTCAGAAATAATTCACTGGAAGGTAAAACCCTTTGGGATAAACTACCAAGATACTTGCCAAAAAAAAATTCCATTTTTTCTTGTGCAATGCTTTACAAACACTTTACTTGAACAATCCCTTTTCAAATGAATTAGTATTTCATTCTCTCAATTTGGTAAGATACTAATAAAACACCCAAGTGACTCTTTTGATTTTTTTTCGACATTTGTTTCTGGGATCAGGGCATCGCTGGCGAGGACAGCATATTTTGCCCAGAAGGCAATTAAAGAGTCACTGTGAGTCAGAATCACACATAGGCCAGACCAGGTAAGGTCAACAGGTTTCCTTCTCTTTAAAGGAGGAGTGAACCAGATAGATTTTCATGACAATTGACAATAGTTACATGATCAGCATTAGGCCAGCTTTTTATTTTTAAAGTTCATTTTTAAAAAAATTGAATTCAAATTTCACCATTAGCCATGGTGACATTCACACACGTCCCTAGAACATTAGCTTGGAGTTCTGGGTTACTAGTCAACTGACAGTATTCCACTCAGATAATAATAATAGTTGAAAAGTGTGGTGCAAGAAAAGTTCAGCAGGTCAGACAGCATCTGAGGATCAGGAGAATCGATGTTTCTGGCATAAGCCCTTCATCAGGAATGTGGAGGGGGAAGGGGGCCGAGAGATAAATGTGTGTGGGGGTAAGGGGAGAAGATAGCTGGGAAGGCGATAGGGGGATGCAGGTAGGGAATAATAGTGATAGGTCGGTAGCGAGGGTGGGGCTGACAGGTGGGAAAGTCTATGGACAGATAGGACAGGTCAAAAGGGTGATGCCAAGCTGGAGGGTCGGGTCTGAGGTGAGGTGCACAAGCAGGCAGTGCTTTTCTGAGGTTGGTGTTGGACTAGATGCCCTTCCACATGCCACACATATCACCGCTGTCCTGAAAGTGGCTGTGTTTTCTCTGTGCGTATGCACACTTTGCCTCTTTGATGGCACAGATCAGGTTGGCCCTCACTGTTGTTAGAGCCACCTTGCCATCCACTCTGACGGTGGAATCACGGGTCCTCAGCAGCGCGCACACCTTGGCGGTCATCCACAGCTTCGGGTTGGGGCGAGAAGTGATGGTCTTGGACACAGTGATGTATAAATGCAGTGCAGATCATTTAGCGCACCATCTCAGGTCAGCACCTCAACATCTGATGTTTTGTCCCAAAGAACAGATGGTCAGCTAACATAGAGAAAAATTTCTCCAATTTAATTTTAGCCTGCAGAAAAGTCAAGAACCCACTCGAATAGAAGACATCTACGAAAAGCTACTCAAGAGTTAAATACAAATTAAAGGAATTAGTGTAAGGTGTTAAGCTTACATCACACCTCACTGAAGTCCTGGCTCAAACTGCACCATGCACTGTTAGAGGCTTTGGCATGGTGGGAAAACTCAAAGCTATTTTTGCTTGCAATTTGATGCTTCATTTAAAGCAAGTTCTGGAACATTTCATGCTCTCTCCTTCTGAAAAGGAAACAGACTCAAACAGGTGTTTTTAAAAAAAAAGATAAACTGTCACAAAATAGAATCCTACAGTAACAGGCCCTTCAACCCATCAAGTCTGAACCGCCAAAAATATCCTATTCCCTTCACAAGTTCCCACTTTCCTGCACTAGTCCCGTAGCCTCGCATTTTATGATAAGCATTGATCTGGGTACTTTTCCAAGAATGTGAAGTTTCCTCCCTCAAATACCCTCCTAGGCAGTGAGGTCCCACAGCCGCACCAGGTGAAAAAGCTATTCTTCAAATCTCCTCTAAACCTCCTGCCTTTCTCTTTAAAATTATGCCCCCTTGTTATCGACCCTTCCATGAAGGGGGTCAGCTGTTTTATATTCCATCCCATCCCACCCAATCCTATACATATCTCAAGTCTCCTTTCAGCTTCTCCGCTCCAAAGAAAACATGATATGGAGGTGCTGGTGTTGGGCTGGGGTGGACAAATTCAGAAATCACATGACACCAGGTTATCATCCAACAGGTTTATTTGAAACCACAAGTTTTCAGAGTGTAGTCCCTTCATCATGTGAAGGGAGGGGGAAGCACACAGAACACAGGATTTATGGACAGAGAGATCAAAAGATCATACAAATGGCGTGAGTGCAGTGCCAAATAATAAGTCTCTGCAGGTGACCAAGTGTATTAGACAATGTGAGTAAAGTGTCAATAGCTGAATAATAACCGAAGAGATAACCAATAATCCAATTAAATGAGGTATGGAGAGGATTACAAAAAAGTAAGAATAAGGTGGTTTTGGAGACAAACTAAATGACTGGAATAAAATGGAACATGAGCAGATGCCACTGGAAAAGCCCAGCAGATCCATCAGCAACGGTGAAGGAAAACCAGAGGAAAGGTCACTGGACCCAAACGTTAACTCTGATTTTTCTTCATTGAGCACCCCCAGCAATTCCTGTCTTGGCATTATCCTGCCTCTCTTCATAGCTTAGCTGCTCCATCCCAGACAGCATCCTGGGGAAACTCTTTTGTGCCTGCTCCTGTTCAATCACATCCTTCCTATTATGTAGCGACCAGAACTGTGCACCCTACCTCAGCTGTGGCCTAACCAAAGTTCTGTACAGCTCCAACAAAAGCTCCCTGATAAAAGCAAGTGTCCTGTATGTATTTTTAACGACCCTATTAACCAGTCTTATGGCCTTCAGGGATCTGTGGACAAGCACAGAGCTTCTTAATATCTTGCTACACTCTGAATATTCCCTCGTCTTGCGAGTCTTCCAAACTGCATCAGTTCACATTTATCAGGGTTAAATTCCATTGCCATTGATCTGACTAATCCATTAATACTCTCCTCCTCATGGTGAACGCCCTGAAATTGTCTGTCATGTATAGTGATTCTAATCACGAGGTTAACAATTATTTTACCATATAGGGTCTTTTTACTTCAAATATATAGCACCATCAGCCTATATAACACAACATGCCCATGCTGATGATTATGATCTACAAAACCCTCACATTCTATTTCTTCAAATCCTAACAGCATAACCACTTACTATTCTCCTTATTGGTTTATCAGGCCTCCCCTTATTTTCATTTATACTGTTTGCTTCAACCATTCCTTCTAAGAGCAAATTTCACATTTTAACTACTCTATGCATATGAATTTGCTACTGAATTTATTAATGACAATTACATATAAAGCTCCATGTTTTGTTCGCCCCATTCTTTTCCCAGTTAAAATACTTCATAATTGAAATTCTGCAAATCACTCCATGATCATCTTAAAGAATTTCAGCCTGCCTAATCTGTTCTGCTCAGAATAGCCATTCAAATCTTCCAATATTTAACCAGCACAGCAAAAGGAAAACTGCAAGTTAATTAGCCACTGATTATTATCCTTCTGGACTAACTTTCAAGTATCCTATGTCCCAATAAAAAAATATCAAAATTCTAATACTTAGAGATGTCAAAGCTGGAGATATGATATAGTTTCAGATTTGAGCACAGAGTAAGAGAACTCATTCAACCTGGGATTGCAATGGCCTGAATTTACACAAGTTTCTTTTAAGACAAGTTGACAAACACTTTCAGAGCAGAGTGTCACTCTGAAAAGTTTCAGCATTTTAAGAGTACATTAATAATTGATCTCACACAGTAATCTTTTTAAATCACAGGATGAAAGTTAATGTTCCAGTGCAAATGGTTTGTTAACTGGTTAAATACAACATTCAAAACAATATGATGTTAAGTGGCTTGCTGAAAATAAAAAAGACTTTGGATTTTCAAACAATTTCAGAGAAATACAGGTACATTTATGATTTTACCCATGTATAATCAGCATTGAATCATGCAGAAATCTATTATTCTGTAACATTTTCAAAGTGCATTACAATATTGAAAATGGATAGCATTACAGTGCATCCTCAAAATGAATCAAACTTGGACACCAACTGCATATTATAACACAGAAGTACCCAGTTAACAGTCACAGAAGATTTTTGTTTAGAGCTCAGTGATAGTACTTGTGATTCACAACAAGAAGGCTGCATCTACACCAGTCATTCAGGTGAGAAATTAAACAGACGCTTCATCTGTCTTCGCAGGTGGACATAAAAATATTGCTTTATGTTTTGAGTAGTGTAGCTTTCTGGTGCTTGTGCCAAAATGGAATCAAAATGTAAACAAACGGCCTGAAAGAACTGGAGAGAGTGCCAAGAGAAAGATTAGAGAACAGTTCTGGAAATGAGGGACTTCCATCAAATGGATAAATTGGAAGAGCTGGGGCTGATCTCCTTAGTGGAGGTAGAAGTGGATTTGAAAGCCAGACATGAGCCACCAAATAGCCTCTTACTTTACTGTAATCATTTTGCACAATACACATCTCAAGGTTGCAAAGCATGCAGTTTACCTCCCACACTTTGCCAAATTACAACAATAACTATACATCAGGAGTAATCCATTAGGAGCACTGCATTTTGGGACATCCTGAGGTATGAAAAGTGCAACATAAATGCAAGTTGTTATCTTTATTTCAGTCTGGGACAGATAGTGACAAAAATGCTGATATCACACACAAATGTGTCTGTTAGGGGAATTTCTTTGGGACCAGGGTGGTTGGTGGTGGGGGTAAATTGGAGCTAAATGCTGATATAAAGACAATTCCTGTAAAACAAAAGGATTTTAAACTAGTGATAGTAAAGAGATATGAAAACTTTAACAGCGCAAACACTGCAAATATCAGATAGCAATGAAAGCATGGATAAAATAGAAATGCTCATGTTAGGCAGTGATGATGTAAAATGTGGACCTTCTCACCAGAGCTAGGTGCCAGTTCTGATGAAAAGTCAATGGTGAAATTTGTCAGTTGTCTCCATAGTTGCTGACTGAATGAAGTCTTCCCAGCTTTTTCTGTATTGGACATTCACAATCTTATCTCCAGCTGACTCGAGGATCATTTGACTAACTATACAATACAGTAATATAGACATTTGGAGGAGTAGGCTACTTAGCTTTTCAAAGGTATTTCTGACATGCTGCAAATCAAATTTGTGGCCATCCAAATATAAAAAAAATCCTGGGTTTTAAAGTCTGGCCAGCAATGTAAGATCTTTAGTTCATCAAAATGATCAATCCAAATTTCAGACGGGAATGACAAACTATAATTTATTGGACAATGGATTAAACAAGCCATTTCATTCCGTTTTACAACAATTGAGGCCAAGTTACATTACTGAATTGAATTTATTGTCACGCGTACCAAGGCACAGTGAAAAGCTTTGCCTTGCAAACAATACAGGCAGATCACATAGTTAAGTAGCGTAGATAGTAAGTAATAGATAAACAGCAGCAAAAACAAAACACAGGTACAGGCGAATGTTAAGAGTTTGAGAGTCCATTCAGTATTCTAACAATAGTAGGGTAGAAACTGTTGCGAAAACGGCTGGTGCTTGTGTCCAGGCATCTGTACCTTCTCCCCGATGGTAGAGGTTATAGAAAAACATTGCCTGGGTGGGATGGATCTTTGAGAATGCTGGCGGCCTTTCCTTGACAGCGGGCTTGGTAGATGAATTCTATAGATGGGAGGTTGGCCTTTGTGATTGTCCGGGCTGAGTTCACCACTCTCTGTTATCGTCTCCAATCTTGAATGGTACAGGTGCCATACCAGGTACTGATACACCCAGACAGAATGGTTTTGATGGCGCACCTATAAAAGTTGGCAAAGGTATTCACCATCTTGCCAAATTTCCTCAGCTAATTGAGGAAGAGGAAACGTTGTTGTGCCTTTGTAACTAGTGCGTCCACATAAAGAGTCCAAGAAAGCTTGTTGTGGATGACCACTCTCCACTCGTCCCACCTCTGTGCTGTTAATGTGTAAGGGGGCATGAGTAACATCCCACCGAAAGTCAATAATGAGTTCCTTGGTTTTGCTGGCATTGAGATTGCGGCATATTCAAATCTTTTCAAGCACCCACTGAAAGATTTCTATGAGAGGGATCCCAAAAGTAGCAGTGTAGGTCAAAACTGCATTGAGAACTGCCAAGCCTTTATATGAGAAATGAAATGGATTCATAGCTTCATGGCATTTCAGTTTCCTCAGCGATTGCAAATTTACAAGAAATATAACATATTCATTAAGTATCTCATTGAGAATGTGTACAGGGTACAAGCAGGCAGGGAAAGAGTTAAGTTCTGAGTTTTATGAAACAAGAGGTTCAGCTGAGCATGACTCAGATCAGTTAAGAACTTGCCTCCAGCACCCCATTGTAAACAGCAAGGGTAATGGGTTAACAATGTGGAAAAGCATTCATTATGTAGAGCCATTTAACAAAATGAGGTAGCATTCAGTATGAGAGGTCAGTTTAACAAGGTACTCATTATGTAAAGCCAGTTTTTCATTGTGTAACAGCAGATGGCTTAATCTTTACTATTGACGCTCGCGGATTGTAATGGTCACCCAATTAATATGTATGTTGCCTTATCGGGATGCTCCTACTTGTAAAATGACTATACAGTTCATTGAGACACTGCTGTTCCAGAGGAGACTGTGAACGCACTCTGTGCACATGGCGATTGTTCTCTCTCTCTCTCTCCAGGGCCCCAAATAAAGATGAAGAGGTAAAACTATATTGTATCTCTGAGCGTTTTGCTTCGACTGAGGCAGGAGATTGGGGGGGGGGGGGGGCGCACGGGGGACATGACATCATGGGAATGAAAGTGATATGAACGAAGGACTGCATAGACAGGAACAGGCCCTTCAACCCACCAAGTTGCATTGACACATGATGCATTTTTAAACTAAAGGCCTTTTGTGTCGATGCGTTCTTCGTTCCCCCCCATTCACTGACTATTCATGTAATTGTCAAGATGCCTGTTAAATGTTGCCATCTCCTCTGATAAGCACTTACCACCCATTGTGTAAAAATTCTGCCTCTCATTCTCCTTTAAACTTATCCCATTTTACCTTAAATCTATGCCCCCTAATAATTGGTATTTCTACCCTGGGAAAAAGACTGACTATCCATTCTTTCCATGTTTCAGAATTTTGCAAAATTTTATCTGTTTTCCCTCATCCTTTGACGCTCAAAAGAAAATAAACCAAGTTTGTCCAATCTCTCCTCATAGCTAATGGTTCCTGAACGTTATACAAGTCGCTACCAACATGTCCATCATTTCACTGCTCAATTACAATCAACAAGATCGCGGTTAGCTTGCATTGAACCACTGGTCATGAAGTTTAGGTTAGACAGAAAGTGCAATGACATGGTTAGGTGAAAGGATCTTAAAGAATGAGAAGAAATATGAGACATGTCTTCTCAACAGCACTTTAACACTTCATTAGATTGATAAACCAGTTACATAAACAAGTCATTACATGCAATAAATATAAAAGACTGGTCGAGTATTGTCTGTACCCTTCTGTGTCAGGAACAACCGAGGGAACATGCTTTTCAGTTCAATCAGCCAAATGTTGAGACACAAGGCTGATGGAGCTGCCATCACACTGGCACAGAAATTCATATAGGATTGTGTGACGGGCAAAACATCTTTTTGGACTGATGGACAGCATCCAGTTATTGGAAAAGAATCATCACCTACTTTCTGTATAGTAGCATCATGAAATGGCTCGCTTAATCTGTTCTTTGTCATAGGTACAGTACAAACTGTACTCAGTCAGCCTGCACATGCAAAAGCCAAAACTAAATGTTTGTCAGATGCAATTCTACAAGTGTGCAAATGCTACCCTAACAATGGACTGAAGGTAACCAGGCGATGTTACAGCGTACATTATTTGGCAAGGATATTCTCTGTAAACAAAATAAATATGTTCAAGACTGTCACAATTTTAAATTACACAAAAGGTTGAGGAGCCTATGACGCCCAGTACTTTCTCCACAGCAAACGCTTTGGAGTGGACCGTCAACCAATCCTATATTATAAGTTGTAACGATCGTTTGAAATTCATTATTCAATTTGTTCTGTTAAGTGCAAAATGAAAACCTTTATAAGGGTGTCTGTTTTCTAATTTAATACACAACTTAAAGTACCAAGAAATTTTCATTTAGTCAATAATTAGCACAAGCTGGCAGTTACGTATCAATCTGTGATTGCCTAGATAGCTACAGGTACTGGATAACAGGTATACAATAGTAGACAGGATCAGATTTACACAGTGGTTGTAAACAGAGTGCATCAATGCAGAAAGGGAAGACAGTGCTACTCCTTTCTTCCAAAGCTTCCAGTGGCTTGTGCTGCATGTAACAATTTACTTATTTGAAGGCTAACATACAGTAAAGACCTGCCATTTTTGTAGGGTAAACATTTACTGAAAACCTCATTAACAAAAGGAAGATATAGCATCCTGTCCATGTGCACTTCTACTCCTGGAAGTAAGTTTGCTTTTATTTAAAACTGTAGATCAGCAAAGATTAGGCTGTCAGCAGGTGAAAGAGTGTATAATAAGCTTTGCACAGATTAAGAAATTCACAAAAGGTGTACACTAACAGCTGTACTTGTCTGCAGTCAGTTTAAAAAAATTCAAAACATAAGCATAAACAATGCTGGAAAGAAAGTCCAAGACAAGGTAATAATGTCATTTTATTTATTCTCACGGAATGTGGATGCTGCTAGCTGAACCAACACTTACTATCCATCCATCCTTCAGAATGGGATGGTAAGCTAGGGTCTGGAACTGCTACAGTCAGACCACAATGCCACGTGGAAGGAATTCCAGGATTTTGAACCAAAGACAGGAACAATGACATATTTCAAAGTCAGGATGGTAAGGGGCTTGGAGCGGAACTTATAGGTCATTGTGTTCCCATGTGACTTGTCCTTCTACATGAAGTGGTCATGGGTTTGAAAGGTGCTGTCTAAGTATGTCTGGTGAATTTCTACACTGCATCTTGTAGATAGTACACAAATGTTATTTGTCACTTTTCAGCCCATGCTGGACATTGTTACATTTGAACATAGACTGCTTGGATCAGTAAACTTTGGCTGGTCAGGAAAGAGAGATCATACTCAGGTTCTTTCTTACTCTGGAGAAGTATATGGTTTGAGGGCTTTGGAGGCATTGTGGAAATACAACTGGTAAATATCTCTCTCTTTTGCCATTTTAAAAGCTTATAAGATTCAATAGTCTGGTTAAAATGTTAATAAGGTAGCTGACTCAGCTGAGGGGCAGTTAGAACTCAAATATAAGACGATAAGATACAAGAGAAGAATTAGGCCATTTGGCCCATCCCGTCTTCTCCACCATTGCATCTTAGCTGACAAGTTCCTCATCCACATTCTTCCGCTTTCTCCCCGTAGCCCTGATCCCTTTACTAATCAAGATCCTATCTCTTTTTAAAATACAATCAACGACTTGGCCTCCACAGCCCTCTGTGGCTGCGTGTTCCAAAGATTGATCACCTTCTGGCTGAAAAAAATTCACCTCATTTCAGTTCTAAAAGAGTCATCCCTTCACTCTGAGGCTGCGCCCTCAGATCCTAATCTCTCCTACTCGTGGAAATATCTTCCCTTCATCCACTCTATCCAGACCTCTGTATTCTATAAGTTTCAATCAGGTTCCCCTTGTCCTTCTAAAGAGTACAGACCCAGAGTCCCACATGGTATTCCATCTGCCACTTCTTTGTCCACTCTGCTAGCCTGTCCAAATTCTTCTGTAGCCTGCCTGCTTCATCAACGCTACTTGTCCCTACACCTACCTTTTTGCATTCTGAAAATTTAGCAACAACATTCTGTTCTTTTGTCCAGATCATTAATGTTTAACATGAATAGCTGTGGCCCCAACACGGACCTGCGAAACTCATCACTGGCTGCCATTCCCAAAAAAAGACGCATTTATCCTTATTCTCTGTTTTCTACCAGAGTACCAAACCTCTACCCTTACCAGCAGCTTGCCCTAATACCATGGACTCTTTTGTTTAGCAGCCTCCCGTGCAGCACATTGTCAAAGGCATTGCGGAAATCCAATCATGTACAATATCTCTCCATTGTCTAACTTGCTCATTACTCCCAAGAAGGAGTAATTTGTCATCCCCTGGCTGAAGCTGTGCTGACTCATCTCTATTATTCTATGCATTTGCAAGTACTCCATAATCTCATCCTTAATAATGGACTCTCATATCTTACCAATGACCAATGTCAGGTTAACTGGGCTATAATTTTCAGTCTTCACTTTACGCTCTTGATCAAGTCTACCTCATTGCATATCAAATCCAAAACTGCCTGTTCCTTAGTGGGATCTATCACAAGCTACTCCGAGGGAGTTGTTAATATAATAGAATTCAGGTTGAGGGGGAGCAACTGGAGTATCAATGGCAGCTGTTTCTGGGAGCAATTTGAGAGGCACAGAAATTCATCAAGGAAGAAGAAATATATTAAGAGGACGATGAGGTAAACATGGCTGACAAGGGAAGTCAGGGACAGCATAAAAGCAAAACAAGAAAAATACAATGTGATTATGCAGAAAATTAGTCTTTTATTGGAGTTGGTTACTGCCTGGCATTTGTGTGGTGCAAATGTTATTTGCCATTTGTAAGCCCAAGCCTAGATATTGTCAGGTTCTTCTTGCAGTTGAACATGGACTGCTTCAGTACCTCAGGAGAGACACTGGTGCGGAATACTGCACACAATCATCTGCAAACATGCCCACTTCTAACCTAATGAAGGAGGGAAGATCACTGATGAAGTACCAGCAAGGACAAAGTATCAGCTAGTTCAGTTAGGTGGACAGTAGATTTGAATGTAGACTAATGCCAACAACATGGGTTTAATTCCCACAGAGGCTGAGGGTATCACTGTCTTTCTTAATCTGTCCCCTCACCTATGACATGGTGACCCTCAGATTAAACAACCAGTTGTCTCTCTCTAATTAGAGAAAGCAGCTATATGGTTTGGTAAGACTATTTTGATTTCTGCAGTATATAGTAAGAGCCAAGTTAAAAAGTATCATGCAGGGGAGCAGGGAAGGTTTGGAGATCAGGGACAATAGTGAAGGCAGGCCAGGAAAGCAACAGTCATAAGAGATAACATTGTTGGAGAAATAGACATGTTTCTGTAGGCAAAGATGTGACTCCTGAATGTTGCTACACTGATGTCAGGGTCAAGGATGTCACTGAACAGCCGCAAAAAGTGATTGGCTTTTGTATGTACACAAGTCAGGCTGTAAGCATAGACAAGTAAAAACTGAAAGTTGGATTCTACATTGATACCAATGACACAGAAGGAGGAAGGGACAATGCCCTTTAACATATTTTAGGAAGTTAGGAAAGATATTAAAATACTGTATCCAAAAGGTAGCAAAACCAAGACTATTTACTCAATATTACATGGTAATGAATCCAGAAACAGGAGGATACTGCATGGCTGTAGAGGTAGCGCATGAGATTTGAACTTGATAAATTGGGACCAGTTCTGGGGGAGTGAAATGTACACACCAGATGGGCTGTGCCTAAAAAGGGCGGTGATCAACACTGTAGGCATGAGATTTGTTCGAGCTGTTGAGAATAGTTGATTTAGCTGGGGAGGGAGGAGAATTGAGGTCAATTAGAAGGGAGAGAAGCAAAACTGAAAATGAAAGGCAGAAAATTAATAAAGACTAAACAAAAATTAGAAAAGAAATTTTTAAAAAGCTATACTTAATGTTAGATATTTCAATAAAAGAAGTCTAGAAAATACGTGAGATGTCCCAAGGACAGAGAGACACTTTGAAGTATGATATTGTAACTGAAAAGAGGGCAGGAATTACAGCTCAACATTCTTGGTTAGTGTTTCAGACAAGATATTGGGGATGGAGTAATAAAGACCATGGGAAGGTTTTTAATAAACTAAAATGTAATTTACCAAAACGTACAGGAAAGATCTCCATGAAGTTAAATTCATCTCAGAGCATATAATCCCACAAAGAAGGATGAACCTCCCAAATCTAAACCTCCTTAGATGTCAAAAAGCATGCAGCGCAAATCAAGGCACAAAAACCATTCATATTTGGTACTGTGCAATTGTTCCAGTCCAGAATACAAACATATAGAGGAGTAAGCCATTCAGCTCCTCTAGCTATTTCATTGATAACTGATATCATGCACTCAAATCCGCATTCCCATCTACATCTGATAACCTGAAACTCCTTGACATCTAACACTGCCTCGTACGTATGATCTTTTATGGGAGGCAATGGCATTGAGATATTGTCATTGAAGTGGTTACCAGACACCCAGGCTAATGCCCTGGGGATTAGGGTTCAAATCTCGCCATGACAGATGATGGAATATGAACTCAAAAAATCTGGAATAAAAAGCTGACCAAATAGAAACCATGTAACTTGTCAACTGTCATAAAACCCCCTTTGGTTCATAAATATTCTTCCAGATCTGCCATCCTTACATGCCAAACCCAAAACAAATGTCATTGAGATTTTTTAGTTCAGAGTCATAGAGACGTACAGCATGGAAACAGACCCTTCAGTCCAACTTGTCCATGCCGACCAGATATCCTAACCTAATCTAGTCCCATTTGCCAGCACTTGGCCCATATCCCTCTAAATCATTCCTATTCATATACCCATTCAGATGCCTTTTAATTGTACCAGCCTCCACCACTTCCTCTGGCAGCTCATTTGTTACATGCACCACTCTCTGCATGAAAAGGTTTCCCCTGAGGTCTCTTTTAAATCTTTCCCCCCTCTCCCTAAACCTATGCCCTCTAGTTCTGGACTCCCCCACCCCAGGGTAAAGACCATGTCTACTTACCTTATCCATGCCCCTCATGATTTTGTACACTTCTGTAAGGTCACTCCTCTGCCTCCAATACTCCAGGGGAAACAGCCTCAGCCGATTCAGCCTCTCCCTATAGCTCAAACTCTCAAACCCTGGCAACATCATAGTAAATCTTTTCTGAACCCTTTTCAAGTTTCACAACATCCTTCCTATAGGAGGGAGACCAGAATTGCACACAATATTCCATACGTGGCATAACCAATGCCACAAAATGACCTCCCAACTCCTATACTCAGTGCTCTGACCAATAAAGGAAAGCATACTAATTGTCTTCTTCACTATCCTATCTATCTGCGAATCCATTTTCAAGCAATTATGAATCCGGACTCCAAGGTCTCTTGGTTCAGCAGCACTCCTCAGGATCTTACCATTAAGTGCATAAGTCCTATCCTGATTTGCATCTCCAAAATGCAGCACCTCACATTTATCTAAATTAAACTCAATCTGCCACTCCTTGACCCATTGGCCAATCTGATCAAGATCCCTTTGTACTCTGAGGTAACTTTCTTTGCTGACCACTACACCACCAATTTTGGTGTCATTTGCAAACTTACTAACATACCTCCTATGTTCACATCCAAATTGAAAAGCAGTGGACCCAGCACTGATCTTTGTCCCTAATCTGTCTTTGCCTTTCCAAATACATAAATCCTGTCCATCTGGATTCTCTCCAAAAATTTGCTACGACCGACATCAAGCTCACCGGTCAAGAGATCCCTGGCTTTTCCTTGCCACCTTTCTTAAATAGTGGCCCCACCATTAGCCAACCTCCAGTCTTCTGCCACCTCATGTGACGGTCAATGATCCAAATATCTCAGTAAGGGGCCCAGCAATCACTTCCCTAGTTTCCCAGAGTTCTAGGGTACACCTGAGCAGACCCTGGGGAGTTATTCACTTTTATGCATTTTATGACATCCAGCTCCTCCATCTCTGTAATTTGGACATTTTTCAAGATGTCACCATCTATTTCCCCACATTCTATATCTTCCTTATCCTTGTCCACAGTAAACACTGATGAAAAATACCTTTTCAGTATCTCCCCATCTCCTGTGTTTCCACACATAGGCTGTCTTGCTGATCTTGGAGGGGCCCAATTCTCTCCCTAGTTATCCTTGTTTCCTTAATATTTTGGTAAAATCTTTAGGATTCTCCTTAACCTTACATGCCAAAGCTATGTCCCCTTTTTGCCTTCTGATTTTCCTCAAGTATACTCTTACTGCCTTTATACTCTCAGGATTCACTCAATCCCTGATATCTATACTTGACACATGCTTCCTTCTTTTTCTTGACCAAACTCTCAATTCTCTGGTCACCCAGCATTCCCTACACCTACCAGTCTTGCCTTTCATCCTGACAAGGAAGGTGTGCCTCTGGACTCTCATTATCTCATTTTCGAAGGCTTCTCATGTTCCAGCTGTCCCTTTATCTGCAAACATTCTCTCCCATCAACTTTTGAAAGTTCTTTTCTAATATCGTCAAAATTGGTCTGCCTCTAAGTTAGAATTTTAACTTTTAGATCCAGTCTATCCTTTTCCATCACTATTTTAAAACTAATAGAATTATGGTCGCTAGCCCCAAAGTGCTCCTCCACTGACCCCTCATTGACTTGCCCTGCCTTATTTCCCAAGAGTAGGTCAGATTTTGCACCTTCTCTAGTCGGTACACCCACATACTGAATCAGAAAATGTTCTTGCACACACTTAACAAATTAAGATGGGCAATAAATGCTAGCCTAGCCAGCGATGACCATATCCCACAAATAAGAAAGCATCTGAAGGTTCTTTCCTTCAGCTGAGAGTCTATCATTTGATTTAACAGGACATGCCATATGTTTAAGGTCTGACTCCAAGTCTTATTTGGTCCTACAAGAGGAAACATTCTTTCAGTAATTAATCTATCAAGTTCCCTCAGGATCGTGCATGTTTCACTAAGATCAACTCACGTTCTGGTAATGGATGTGGATTCAAACCTAACCAATCTTTACTCACCTTCCCCACAGCAGATACCAGTTGAACGACCCTTCTTTGAAATGCTTCTACTACATTTAGATCCTTTCTTAGATAAGGAGATCAAAACTGTTTACAGTACTACAAACATGATCTCACTAATATGCTGTACAACTGCTACAGAATTTTCCCTGTTTTTATATTCTATGCCCCTTGCAATAAACAACGGTTTGCAATCCTAAATCACTCTGTGGCTGCATACAAATTTTGACATTCACATACTAGGACACACATCCCTCTGTACTGAAGGGTTCAGCAATCTCTTTCCATTTACATAACCTGCCGTTTTTCTAATCCTCCAAAGCTGACAAGTTCATATTTTCCTGCATTAGACTCCATGTGTCAAAGTTTTGCCCACTCATTTAACCTTTGCAGATTCTTTACATTCTCTTCACTCACAACTTACTTTCCTATCTTTGCATCATCTGCAAATTTAGCAACCATATATTCAGTGTCTTGCTCTAAGTCAGTTATCTGGAATGTTGGGGCAAGGTATTTCTGGACTATAGAATGACGTTAGAATACATAACCAGAACATGCGAACTGGAAAACACAGATATACTTATCTGAAACACAGCACAATGATATAATATTAAACAATAATAATTGGAATCATTTTACTTATCCATCTTCACTGTTTCTGCACTCAGGTACTGTACCGAAATGATACTGGGGTTGCTCAATTTCCAAACATTAGATAGCCAGACTGGGGGTTACAGTGTACTGAATGCTCAATACCACAGAGGGTGGTGCGTGTATGGAATGAGCTGCCAGAGGAAATGGTGGAGGGTGGTACAATTACAAGATTTAGAAGTATAGCAGATGAAATTAAAAAGGAAATCAAGAAAGCAAAGCAAGGGAATGAGAATATATTGACAAGTAAAATCAAAGAAAACCTAAAGACTTTTTATAAATACAAGCAAGGAGAGTAGGGGGGTTCATTAGAGTTCATAAAAGGTGCATGGAAACAGAAAACATGGATATGCTTCTTAATAAATTCCTGGAGTCTGACTTCCAAAAATAGGGAGAAAATGCAAGCAGTATTTAATAAGTAGTGATTATCAAATGTTAAAAACATAGTAAGAAAGAAAATATTAAAAGTGGTCAAGATCTTTGAAAGTAGATAAGTCACCAAGTCCGGATGTAAAGTATGCCAGGATAAGAGAAGCAAGGGAGAAAATAGTAGAGGCCCTGACCATCATTTTCCAATCCTCTTTGGCTAGATATGGTTCCAGAGGACTGTTAATATTGTCCCTTTTTTTTGAGAAGAGAAAGGGATACATCAATTACAAGTCAGTCAGCAAATTCAGATACTGAATCTTGATGCTGAGCTAATTATCACAAAGAATTCTGGAGAACACAGACTGTTCTGATAAGGGGATAGATCCATTCTTGTGTGATCCTGTATTAGAAGAAAATTGCATAACAGCACACCATTGAAACGATGCGACCGGAATCACATTATACCAATAAAGGTAGGTAAACTTCACGTTCTACAAATAATGGTCTAATTTCTTCAATTGCATTGTAGCCAATTCACGAAGAAACACAGGTTATAGCAGAATTGACTGTAGTATAAACTGTCATTTAGAAAGGCACAGATTTAGCAGTGATAGTTATCGTGGATTTATTAAGGAATAATCATATCTGACAAACTTGATTTCTTTTACAGGAGGTAAAAAAAGGATACTTGATGAGGATAATGCATTTGCTGTCATCTAGATGGATTTTATTAAGGACTTTGACAAAGTACCATATGAAAGACTGGCCGGAGAACTAAAAGGTTCAAAGGAACTAAGGGCAAGTGACAAAAAGCAAAGGTGCCATGGTCAACTGGAGTATTTATGGCTGGAAGGCTCTTTTCAATGGAGTTCCCCACAACACAGTATCACTTCAGGACTTTTTGGGGCATTCATCGATGATTCATACTAAACGTACAGGACATGGCTGGTTTGTGATCTACTTGGCTGAGACGGTATCTGTATTTGAAGCAAAAAGCAAAGTCCACCTGACACAAACCCAATAACTAGAACACTACAAGGAAAAATTATTGTGCAAAAGAGATGGAGATATTGATACTGTCAAACTATGCCAAAATATCCAAACTGTTCGTGTCTTCAGAAATCATGTATGATAGGATCAAGAGGGCTTCTGGACTTTTCATCCCCCAGAGCTATCCTCCAGAAATTGACAGATGGTAAGCAATCATATAGAACCAAGTAAATGTATTACTGGGTTGAACATATTTTACACTGTGCTCCCCTAAGACTGACATCTCCAGTCTGAGTATGATACTTGCCCAGAATTTCCTATCAAGGTTGAGAGCGACTTAAAACTCTCATCACTTCAGAATCACTTATTCCTTAACATGTGGAAAACACAGCAGAAAGGTCTGGAATTCAAGCTCATTTGCTTATGCGTGGAACGTCCCATCTTTAGCCACAAATCCATCAACTATCCTTGGACAATAGGATCTAGTCCATAGGATGAGATACAAAAACAAATTATCTGGAACAGAGTCAGCAACCACAGGGAAATATCACCCCTCAGCCCAAGAAAGACTTTGTTAAAATTATATTAAAAAGGTTACATTCCACAGACATGGCATGTAGAGAAGCAGAATGCATTTTCCATGGCAAATCTACAATGGACACAATCTTATAAGCATTATAGAGCTCAAAACAAAATTATGGAGAAACTGGTTGTCCACCAAAATTCTGGTTCTGATCTGCCTCTTCCTTGACAAGATGCACTGCAGTGCACAGTTTGATGACTTCACTTCTGACAGCTTCACTGTGTAAGAAGGAGAAAATAGGTTTATGTCCTACCCTTCTATCCGTTGAGTATCTTCACCGTGTTCATGACCTTCATCTACCCTGTAGATCTAGAAGACATTTACCTATGTACTAGGTCAGATGACAAGCTATACAATATAACCAATCTGAAGCAAGATACAGCACATGCTAATTAGAGAATTCTTCTACATTGATGATGTTGTGCTAGTCACTATATGGAACTCAGACTAATGGATTATCTCTTCCCTTAAGAGCAGGTTATTCTCTCTGACAATGTGCATAAAGAAAACAATGCTGCATAAATAAATACTTAGTCATGATTTGGAGATGCCTGTGTTGGACTGGGGTGTACAAAGTTAAAAATCACACAACACCAGGTTATAGTCAAACAGGTTTAATTGGAAGCACTAGCTTTCGGAGCGCTGCTCCTTCATCAGGTGGTTGTGGAGGACACAATCGTAAGACAAGAATTTATAGCAAAAGCTTACAGTGTGATGTACAATGAAATTATACATTGAAAAATACCTCGATTGTTTGTGGAGTCTCTCATCTATTGAAATGACCATGATAGTTTCACTTCTTTCATATGTAAATCACAAAACTTTTTTTAATAAAAAGTTACATTCTCAGGTTAACTGTAACAATTGGTGTCAGCCAGATAAGATGTTGAAGGTGTTAGTCCCCTGTGTTCCCTGTCTTTGCCATAATGTTTAGACTGATTCAAATCTAAAGAATGAGTTAAGAGTCCGACATGGATTCTTGCAGTTTTTGAGTAAAGTACAATGTAACTCTGCAAGTACAAATTCACCCCACAAACATATAGGTGTATATGTGCATGTGGGTTTTTGTGTGCGCGTGCGTGTGTGTCTGGGATGGGGGTTGTGAGTGTCAGAGAGTGTATATATGTGTGTGTGTGTGAGTGAGAGTGTAAAGTATCTAAGTCTGTGAGAAGATGCAGGTGTGTGTGTCTGTCGGAGTGTGCGTGTGTCTGGGGTTGGGGATGGAGTGTGTCTGAGAGAGAGAGTGTACATAGGTATGTGCGTGAGTGTAAAGTGTTTAAGTCTGCGAGAAGACGCAGGTGTGTGAGAGAAAGTGTCTCTCTCTGTAGGAGTGTGCATGTCTGGGGTCGGGGGTTGTGAGTGTCTGTGAGACAGAGTGTACATGTGCGGGAGTGTGAAGTGTTTATGTCTGTGAGAGGATATATGAGTGTGTGTGGGAGTGTGTGTGTGTCTGTAGGAGTGTGAGTGTGTGTCTGTGTGCATATCTGTATACGTGTGTGTGTGTGTGTGTGTGTGTGTGTGTGTGTGTGTGTGTGTGTGTGTGTTTATCTGGGGTGGGGAGGTGTGAGTATCTGAGAGATTCAGTGTATATATGTATGTGTGTGCGTAGTGCAATGGTGGTCACCTGTAGTGTGACATGAACCCAAGGTCCCAGTTGAGGCCCTCCCTACGGGTATGGAAGATAGCTATCAGCCTCTGCTCGGCCACTTTTCACTGCTGCCTGTCCCGAAGTCCGCCTTGGAGGATGGTCACCCGAAGGTCCGAGATCAAATGTCCTCGACTGCTGAAATGTGCTCCAACTGGGAGGGAACACTCCTGTCTGTTGATTGTTGAGTGGTGCCCATTCATTCATGGGCAGAGCCTTTGCTCGGTTTCACCGATGTACCATGCCTCAGGGCATCCTTGCCTGCAGCGTGAGATAGGCAACGTTGGCTGAGTCACAGGAGTGCCTGCCACGTACATGGTGGGAGGTGTCCCCATATGTAATGCTGGTGTCCATGCCCACACTCGAACATGTCTTGCAGAGCCTACTATGACAGGATTGTATGGATTTGTCCTGAAGGCCGGGCAGTTTGCTACGAACAATGATTTGTTTAAGGTTTGGCGGTCATTTAAAGGTAAGCAGTGGAGGTGTGGGGAAGGTCTTGGCGAGGTGCTCATTCCTCATTGATAATGTGTTGCAGGTCATGAAGAACATGGTGTTGTTTTTTGGCTCCTGGGAAGTACTGGACAATAAAAGGTACCCTGTCAGTTGTAGCACGTGTCTGTCTCCGGCGGTCATTATGGTTCCTTGCTGTGGCACGGTGGAACTGGCAGTCAATGAGTTGAGCATCGTACCCAGTTCTTAATAGGGCATCCCCGAGTACTTCCAGGTACCCGTCACTTTCTTCCTCATCTGAACAAATCCAGTGTACGCGTAGGGCTTGCCCATAGGGGATGGTTGCTTTACTATGTTTTGGGTGGAAGCTGATGAAGGAGCGGCACTCCGAAAGCTAGTGCTTCCAATTAAACCTGTTGGACTATAATCTGGTGTTGTGTGATTTGTTTTAACTTTGTACACACAAAGGGTGATGGATGTTTGGCATTCTCTTCCATAAAAAGCAGCGGATGCTGGATTTTTGCTAATTTCAGATCCGAGAGAGAAATATTTGTTAAGTAAAGATATTACAGAATATGTACCAAAGACAGGTACATGGAGTTAGGCCACAAATGATTCAAAATCTCACCGAATGGCAGAACAGACTTGAGAGACTAAATGGTCTACTCTTGTTCTTAAAAACAATGGACATGGTCCCTTTCATGAGTTTGAGAGATAAACAACCAATGATTTCATCAGGTTGTCATGACACAGGACAGTTTATATCTCCATTAACACGAGAAAATACCGTAGGGCCTATTCAGAAAGTTACCAATAAGATTGATCTTGTCGCAAATGGAACTGAAGGAATCCCAATATGTTCAGCGACTGGCGAGTGTAAGCTTTCGGTAAATAGTAGTCAAGAACCTTTTTTTTGACTTCTCAACTAATTCACCTAGGAAGAGTACCATTTCAACAGCAAATTTGAGCTTGGGATCCAGTTTATTAAGCTAAGTAAACTATTTGATATCCGATATTTGCAAACCGAAATAAGGGATACAATAGCCTAATGTTAATCCAGAGACCCAGGTAATATTTTGGGGCAAGGATTCAAATCCTGCCATGGCAGATGGCAGAATTTGAATTCAATAAAAGAAATCCGGCAATAAGCGTCTAATGATTATTATGAAACTGTTGTCAATTGTCAGGATAAACCCACAGGTCTTTTAGGGAAGGAAATTGCTGCTCTCACCTATTCTGGCCTAAGGGATTCCAGACTCTTAGCATGTGGTAGACTCTTAAGGCCCTCTGAACAATTATGGATGAGCAATAAATGCTGGCCCAGCAAGTGACATCCCATGAATAAATTAAAAAAAATTACAACATCAAATCAATATCAAAAATTAGAAGTATGCAAGGGGTAGGTGGTTCGTAGTCCCTGCATCAAAAATGCACTTCTCATGGTAACCGAAGTTGATATAATAAGAGCTGGACCTAAAGGGTCCCATGCGATTTGAGCACAGTGTCATTGAAATGGAACTTAATTGCATGGGTCGCTAAGGTCATGAGTCTGATGAATATACATATTACATCTAAACCCATAACACAATGACAATGAATTCTGCACTATGGCTTCTTTGAATGGTATGCTGGTAAATAAGCGAGCAATATTGGAAGAGCACATGATAATACAGCTGTTGTACTGTCTTGGAGAAAATTAAGAAGTTCTTTACTGTTTGTGGAAAACTTATGTAGAACTAGCTGCAATAACTTGATTCGTCAATTTGCAGGGTCAATCACTGAAGAGGACAAATGGGCGCATTGCTTGTGTGTCTTGAGTAGCCCGTACATATGTGGATGTAGTGAGCCTGGAGGATGAATCCTATCAAAGTCATTTGTGCATACTAGAAGCTATATACAAATTCTCAGCACCCTGTTTTATGTAGCCAAAAGGAACTTGAACATACATTGTATCTTATTAAATAAAGGGGCCACAGAGATAGGCAAACTCTTCTGCATCTCTGTGACAATGCCCCAACTAATCAGAATTTATCTTTCTGGTCTGAGAATTAAAATTGATGGTTAACTATTCTTGCAGCATTTCCATGCCAAACATGGCCCAACCAAACAGCACCCTCTTCTCATTTGGTGGCATAATGTCTCTTTCTTACACTTCCGAGAAAATACCTTTATTATTCACCTTATCTCTGCCCCTCATGATTTTATAAACCTCTCAGGTGCCCCCTCAACCTTCTACACTCCAGTGAAAAAAGTCTTCACCTATCCCTATAACTCAAAAATCTCCAGTCCTAGCAATGCCCTGAGCCCTCTGCTATTAAATAATATCCTCCATATAGCAGGATGACAAGAACTGTGCACAATACTCCAAAAGGGGCCTCACCAATGTCCTGTACAACCTCAACATTACGTCCCAACTCAAAGGTCTGAGCAACAAAGGCAAGCATGCTAAACGCCTTCTTAACCACCTTGTCTATACATGATGCAACTTTCAAAGAACTATGAATCTTAACCCCTAGGTCTCTGTTCAACAACACTACACAGGGCCCTACCATTAACTGTACAAGTACTGCCCTTGTTTGTTTTACCAAAACACAAATTAAACTATATCTACCAATCCTCAACCTATTAGCCCAATTCACCAACATCTTTCTAATTTTACATGACATTCTTCAGTCAACTATACCAATTTTGGTGTCATGCGCAAACTTACTATGTCTCCTATATTCCCATCCAAATCTTGCTTATATAAATGACAAACAACAGTGGACTCAGCACTGATTCCTAAGGAACATCGCCAGTCGACCTCCAGTCTGAAAAACAAAGAACAAAGAAAATAACAGCACAGGAACAAGCACTTTGGCCCTCCAAGCTTGCGTCGATCCAGATTCTCTATCTAAACCTGTTATCTATTTTCTAAGGATCTGCATCCCTCTGCTTCCTGCCCATTCATGTATTTGTCTAGATACATCTTAAATGACGCTATCATGCCTGCCTCTACCAACTCTGCTGCCAACATATTCCAGGCACCCACCACCCTCTGCATAAAGAACTTACCACGCTTGTCACCCTTCAACTTTTCCCCCTCACCCTGAACTCGAGACCTCGAGTAATTGAGCCTCCTACTATGGGAAAAGCTTCTTACTAACCACCCTGTTTATACCTCTCATGATTTTGTAGACCTCAATCAGGTCCCCCCTCAACCTCACTCTTTCTAATGAAAATAATCCTAATTTACTCAACCTCTCTTCATAGCTAGCACCCTCTGAACGAGGCAACATCATGCTGAACCTCATCTGCACCCTCTCCAAAGCATCCACATCCTTTTGGTAATGTGACAACCAGAACAGTACACAGTATTCCACCACCACCTGTCTCCAAATGTCAAGTCAATTTTGCATCCAATTAACAAGCTCTCCTTGAATCCCATATGATCTAACTTTATTAATCAGTCTACCAAGTGGAACCTTGTCAAAGACTTTAGTAAAGTCCACATAGACAATATCTACCTCTCTGTCAGACTCAGGAGGTCTATAGTTCCCAGGCTTCTCCTTTTAATAAAGGCACATATTAGCCACCTTCCAGTCCTGGATGTAGGTTTGCTCATTCAGCTGGAAGGTTCACCATACTGGTAACAGTGAGCCTCCAGAAGAAGCACTAACGGCATGGCCCACTTTCAATGTGCGTGTTTAGGGATCCTTGGGTTGGTGATGTCATTTCCTGTGGTGTCAGTTCCTATATCTTTTCTCAGGGGGGTGGGTAAATCACATCCAAATCAATGTGTTTGTTGATAGAGTTCTGGTTGGAATGCAGTGTTTCTAGGAATTCTTGTGCGTGTCTCTGTTTGGCTTGTCCAGGATGGATGTGTTGTCCCTCCTCATCTGTTTGTAAGGATACTAGTGAGAGTGGATCATGTCTTTTTATGGCTAACGATGCCAAGCAGTCTGAGTAGTCTGGCAATCATTTCCAAGATGTCTTTGATGAAGGGTAGAGTGGCTAGGGCTTCTGGACATGTTTTGTCTGCTTGTTGGGGTTTGTTGCTGGGAAATCTGTGCACTGTGCATTGGGTACCCATTCGTTTTGAATACTCTATATACGTGATTTTCCTCTGCTGTGCGTGGTGCTCGTTGAAGTAACGTTCTAATGCAGCTTCATTTGTGGATGTCGGAATGATTGCTTCTATAGTTCAGTATTTAGTCAGTATATGTTGTTTTCCTGTAGCTGCTGGTTTGAAATTCCCCATTGGCTATTCACTCTACTGCAACATCTAGGAATGGCAGTTTGTTGTTGTTTTCCTCCTCTTTAGTGAATTTTATGCCAGTTAAGGTATTATTGATGGTCTTGAAGGTTTCCTCTAATTTGTTTTGTTTAGTGATGATAAAGGTGTCATCTATGTAGTGGACCCAAGGCTTGGGTTGGATGGTTGGCAGAGCTGTTTGTTCGAGTCTGTTCACTGCAGCATTGAGGAACTATGCAAAGTGGGGACAGGATGGGGCTCTCTTCAGAGGGTCAGTGCACTCAATAGGCCAAATGGCCTCTTTCAGCACTGTAGGGATTTTATAGAACCATACTAACTCTGCTTGGTTTTATTATGCATTTCTAAATACTCCGTTATTAATAGACTAACACATTCCTAGTGACAAATGTTAAACTAGTTGACCCACAGTTACTTGCCTGCTTTGTTGTGTTCCCTTTTTCAATAAAGGGTGTTATATTTTCAGTTTTCCAAATACCTGGGACTCTTCCTAAATCCAAGGATTCTTGGAAGATTACTACCAGTGCATCCATTATCTCTGTTGCTTCTTTCAAAATTCTAGACTGAAACCCATCAGGGCTAATGAACTTAATGGTCTTTAGCATCATGAGCTTTCCTAGTACTTTTTCTCTCGTGAAAGGAGCAAAGAGATAGAGCTAAGATGTCATCACTGAACATGCAATCAGACTCCATCAACATCGCTCCAGCTACGGAACATTTAAAACTAACTATCTTTATCTAGGAAAAAGATAAAATGCAAATTCCACAAAGCTATCAATTCTCCTGAATATTTACCTATCTTCACTTAGCTACTGCCCCAGACATCATTTGCTCCTCACCACAGCAAAATACTTAATGAAGTTGTTAGGTTCTTTTTTGTCAAGGTTCTTACACACTTGATGCAACACACCAACTTCTGTGAACAAGCAACAAAATTTATTAAGCACATTATAGTACAAGCTTTCTGAAGAAACCTTTAACACACATCTTGCAGAGCTTATGTGGTCGTGGCAAAAGCTCTCACTGAACAAAGGAAGCAGTCTTTCCTTTATACAAAACTCTCAACAACACAAATTACTGCCCACAAGACAATCCTCAGCCATCCCTTCATATTCACAGGCCACTCAAGATACAAGGCAGTGACCACCTCATCTCCAGAAACAATGTAATGCAAATCGTCCCATAATGGTCAAATCTGTTGCAAATCTGTCTTTTGTAACTATAGGGGAGTAGTCAAATTCCAACTGTAATGTTGTTATTGATTTCTGGATGAAAATGTAAATCATCTCCAAATTGCAAAGGAATGGCCGTGTAAACCTCCCGCAGCATTCCACATATAAGACAAAGTCACACTACCTTACCCTTAGGGAATTCAATTTCTTGCAGGTCAGTACAGCAAATTAACTATTTATATCTCAAAGTAATCCATGTTCAAGGTTGTGTCGGGCACAGACTTTCTGTTCACAAACCTCATTTCCTGTTGATAAGATTTTATTGGCCACATTTTCTGTCAACATTTATCACTGTGCATTGCTACATCAACATTTGCTATTCAATTTTGTCATGTCAATATAGTCTAGTTGGAAGTTCTTGACATTAGCTAAGTCTACAGTAAGTTTCTGATGTCCTTTTGCAGCATGACAAGTACTTTGCATTTGAATTCACTGCAGAGAGGGATGATGTAGGTGTATAAGTCAGGGAGGGGGTGTGAACAAATGAGCAGTGAAAGAGAGAAGAGGTATTTGCTGTTTTAGGTATGAAAGTGGAGAAATAACCTGACTCAGTTGAGATGTATCCCAGACTGCCATGGGGTGCATGGGAGGAAATTTCAGTGGCACAGATAATGTTCAAATCCTCTCTAGCCACAAGAGGGAAGCCAGGTGACAGCTGAGGCAGTACCCTTACTCAAGAAGGGTGGTATGGATAAATCAAGAAACGACAAGCTAGTCAGTCCAACATTATTGGAAAACTTTGAGGAACAGAATTAATTTACACATAGAAAGGCAATGATTAATCAAGAATTATCCGCATGGCTTTATAAGAGGCAGATCATGTCTAACCCTCAAAACATTTAAGAGCTATTTAGGCAAACATGTGAAATGCCACAACATACAAGATTATGGAAAGAGCTGGAAAATGGGATTAGAATAGATAGATTTTCAATGTCCACCTCAGTCACAACTATCTTTCCTACTCTACAACTATTACTATATATGATCATATACACCACTACTGGCAACATATTGGTTGTAGAAAAACACATGAAAATTTGACACTGAGGATAACCTTCAAAACTCAAACAATCCAGTTGAACTACATGGAAGACAATATACTAAGAAATTAAAATTGAATTACCATAACAGACAGGAGAAGGACATTCAAACAAACAGGTGCTTTTAAATCATAATCGCACATTTGAACATTTTCTGTCATTATAACTGTTTCATAGAGGGATATATATTTAAGTGAAAGAGCCTTCAATATTCTCAACTGGATATCACACAAGCATCCTCATATGATCAAACTGATCTTTCTTAGTATAAAATCGCTTGCATAACAAATGGTGTAGATCACCCAAACTTGGCACGTGTCATGCTACCCTACTGTTTTGTTGGACACATTAATAAATTATCTAATTGGCATTTAAAGAACTGCATTTTTATAGTAAATAAACAGACTTTGATCTTCAAAAGCTACTTCTCAAAGAGTATATTCACTGCTGCTTAAAATGTCTAGAATTTGTCTACATTTAATTATGAATGAGTACAATAATGATTGCCCCAGCAGCTTTCACACTTGAAGGAGAACTTTGAGCTATTCAGTTGTTTGGTAAACTGAACTCTAGTGCAAATAGTGAAAGATGGCACACTTTTTAAAAAAAACTTAAAACTAATTAAAGTTTGAATCGAAAGCAAAGATCTTGAAACTGCTAGAAATATCCAAGGGGTAAAAAGCTTTGGGATTCGTGAATGAAATAACAGAAGTTCTACAAATCTCCTCTTCAGAAGCCAACGATCAATGCTAATTTCCAAAGCTGAGACTGATGGATTTATTAGGCAAGAAAATGAAGGGATATAGCTTAAAAGACAGGTAAAGTGTGTTCCAATACAGATCATACATAGAAAAACAGACCAGTTGTTGGAATGGATCAGAAGACCTATGTTCTTGTATTGCTAGTTCTTGATTCCATATCATTTGCACTATTTCCAATTTAGAATTATTTAACTTATTTGTTCAAATAATCAATTCATTACATTGTCAGGGAGGAACAGGCATTAAAACATTTCAATTCATCAGATTTTGTCATGGATATATAAATTTAATGGATATTGGAATACAGTAAAATTTCAAAATTTGCCAATTACTGTATTACAGGTTACAGCCCAACAGATTCATTTGAAATCAAAGGGCTACACTCTGAAGGCTTGTGTCAGGTGAAAGCAACAGTGCAAATCATATTAATGGACTGCATCGGGACATAGGTTAGTTTGCACAACAGGCAGATGAAATTTAATATAAAGAAGTGTGAGGTGTTGCATTTTGACAAGAGGCTTCGTGGAACAATTCTAAATAGTGCAGGGACAGAGGGCACGTATTCAGGTTTTGAAAGGCAGCAGAACACATTGCAAGAATAGGCAAAGGAAATAGGATAGGGCTTCATACAAATAAGAGTTCATAAAAGTTAACTTCTTTATAAAGCTCTGTTTAGATCACAACCAAAATACACTTGAGGAAAAACGTGAGGGTATTTGAAAGGATGAACTTAGAAGAATGGTTCCAGTAACTTAGAAGCTTAACTACAAAGTTAGGTTGAAGAAGCAGGAGTTGATTTTCATTGGACAAGGTTGAAGGACAGTTTGACAGAGACTGGTTGAGATAAAAACAGAAAACAAAATTCCCATTAGCTGACAGGGGGCTTAGATTTAAGGTATGAGCAAGAGAGGCAAGGGAGATGCAAGCAAGAACACAGGGAAATGACAATGACTAGACTGTTCTCCAGAGCGCCAACATGAACTCAATTTGGCCAAATTGCTTCCTTCTGCATCATAATCTATCAAGACACCAAACAAACAAGTAGAGAGCTTCCTCCAATAAAACAATCACTATCTTCACTTATATGAGAAATATCAGTCCAAAACAAAGATTAGTCAGTCATTCCACAATCATAATTAATGATAAATAATTATTAACACGTTCCCTGTAGTTTAAACCATAAGGTATTTGTAGCACTTGACTTGCTGGTCGCATACCTAAAAAAACCTTTTAACTGCATTTACAAAACTCTTGATAAACATATCTCAATATGAACCAACATCCATATATTTTGACAATCACTATTAATAAGCAGTAACAAATTTTTGAAAATACCTTATCACATTAAGGTTTCACACCAAATCCACTAATAAAACATTCTATAAATACAACTTATTTCTTCATAATCACATAAAAGAATCTAAAATAGGTCACAAACACAATGCTGTCAGTCATCTTAGCATAACAGAAAAGTTAAACTCTGCCAATATATGACTTAAGATGCTGGTAATTCATACACCTCAATTTGATTGTGTTAACCATTAATCATTCACACCATATACAAGGAACAATAGAACGACAATATATAAAAAGACAAAAGCTATAGTTTCTTGTACAACGTTCTCAATTCATCTGCTCAAAACATCTAGTCATATGTTAGTCCATCAATAAAATATTCTATGAGCCACATCCTTTGACTGAACTTCCAGTTTATTCGAATAGAACGAGCTTGATTTCAGGTTTGCCTGCATCAGGTAATTGCCACACTCTCAATGCAGTCAGTTTCTAATGACCAACATTGCCTCAACAGCCCAAATCATCATCCACTGGTGGAAAAACAGGAATATAAAATAGGCATGTGTACTGATATTCGACTAGATTGGTGCTAACAGATGATAACCTTTTCTCAATGATTTTATAAAGAGGACTGGCAACAAATCAGGCATGTTCTGAATAACTTGTAAACCATTATTATTAGCATAAATAATTGTTTTGCCATGGTTTAACAATGCTTCTACCATCCAGTTTCCTTGAAATCCATTGATAAGTGAGCTGTTACAAATATGAAGCTTGCATTGTGTCCAACAAAAATCTGGGTGGCTTTGTTATTAAAATGGGGGGTGGTTAGAGGATTCCCTCGTTGAGAAGGTCCAAGATGTTATTCACATATGTCAACAATGACCAGAGAAGCTACACGGCTAGTGGACAAACTATTAGTCTCCAAGTCTCAGACTGGTGTTAGGAACTTAAGGTTTCATAAAGTTGGACAGTCTCCAGAAATCAGAGACCAAGGGAGCTAGTCCAGCATCTTAAACAGATTAACCACGAGCCCTATCAGTCACCACACGGCTGTGAATTCAGATTCAGATTGAAATAGCAGATGACAAAAGATTCAAAAAAATTGCCTGGACTGGCAAAAGGAAGAATCTCTAATTCACCCGTCACCCCGAAAGTCAGTTCCACGATTATGAACAAAAACAGAAATTGCTGGAGAAACCCAGTTGTTCTGGTAGTGTCAATGGAGAGAAAGCCGAGTTAATGCTTTGAGTCCAGTGACCCAAGTTTTTGTTTCAAACTTTCAGCTTCCGCAGATCTTTGTTCTATTTTTGTGATTAGGAGTTGCCCATCTGGAAAAGGAAGCAAGCCCACAGGAGATAAGAATCATTTTGGACTAGTTTTGGAGATTAAAGTGTTCACTTAAGACACAGTGTAAACCATAATGTGGGATATTAAGTAAAATTGGGGATATTTTCTGCAGTTTAGAATATGAGTCAGCTACTGCAATGATTTTAGACAGTGTTGCTTTTACATTTATTACAGCAATGTTAAAAATTGAAATCTTTCTGGGTTATCCTCTACATATTAGAAGTTCAAATTATTTTTCAAAAAATTATCAATTTCTACGAGGATAAGTGTACAGGGTGAAATGTCAAGTTGTTACTTATTGTCATCAGGAAATTACTACATAGATCCTATTTACAAGGATGTTGTGCCTACTTTTTAAAATCACAAAATTAAATCAATGCAAATTGTTTGTGACAGAGCAAAAATCCAGGTGCCAGGCATGAGTTCTGAAGAGACATATCAGACTCAAAACATCAACTGCTTTCTCTCCAAAGATGCTGTTAAATTGGTGAGTTTCTCAGATTTTCCTGTTTGCTTCAGATCTCCAGCATCTGCAATATTTTGATTTTAATTTCCTTGTGAGATCATCTACAGCAATCTAGGTACCACATCACATTCAATCCATATTTCTTTTTGCAAAGCTTTTTCCAAAAAGCAAAGACTTTTGCATGAATCAGAGAATCACTGAGAAACGTAGAAAATAGGAGGTCATTTGGTCTATCGAGCACAGTCTACCATAAATGTGTTCAGAATCTTGGTCACCTTCTACGGCAAAGAATTTCACAGATTCACCATCCTCAGGGAAAACATTCCCAATCTTAAGCTGAAATGGCCAACCACATATCCTGAGACTGTGACACATTGTTCTTGATCAAATTGGCCAGGCAAAGCAACATCTTTGCATCCAATGTGCCCAGCCCTCTCAGAATTTTATGTATTTAAATGAGATTCCCTATCATTCTTTGAATAGGCCCCCAAAACCCAACAAAGCTACCAGTCCAAGAATCAGTCTAGCGAACTTTTACTTCACTCTGTTCATGGTAAAGTACACCTTTTCTTCAGAACTGCAGACAAAACTTCAGCTACGGTCTCACAAATACCTAGTACAGTGGCAGAAGACTTTTGTAGTGAAAGCCAACATATCTTTTGGATTCAAAACTACTTGCTACATCTACATGCTGGCTTTCAGTGACCAGTGTATAAAGGACACCCAAGTACCTTTGTACATTAACATTTCATAACCTATCATTTAAAAAATACTCAGCCATCCGTTTCTTTTTCCAACGAATGTTACACTACACCTGCTATGTATCTGCTTGCACATTCAACTTGGATAAATCATCAAGGCTTCTTTACATCCTCAAAACACAGTGAAAAGAAATGAACTTGGTCCACTGTTCTTGTGCCAGATCTTTCAAAGTGCTATCCAATCAGTCCCTCTTTCAAGGTTTCCTTTTCAAATATTTATCCAACTCACTTATGAAAACCATGTTGTAACCTGTGTCCAGCCATCATTCTGTTCGGACAACACACTGCAGATAACCTTTTGGTTAAAATAATTGTCCTCACCACTGTTTTTTTTCTCCCCACTTATTCTAAATCTGGTTAGCCAACTGAAACAGTTATTCCCTGTCTGCACCCTCAAACTGTGGGCAGCACCCAAAAATATTTCCTTAAAACTTTTACTGTTCTAAGGGGAACAGTCCCAGCATTCCATTTTATCCACATAACTGAAGTTGTTGACCTGAAACATCATTTCAGTTTATTGCTTCTGCACCCTCTCCAAGATCAGGTATCCTTCTTAAAATATAGTGCAGAGAATTAGACATCATTCCAGTTACAGCCTAACAAACTACTTGCTTAAAAAAAAGTTTAACTCCCTTGTTTTGGTACCCAATGCCTTTATTGATGAAAGTGAAGATCTTATTGTTTTAACAAACCACCTTACCAAACCTGCCCCAGTACCAGAGATTTATAATCTGTAAAAGGTATTGCTCACAAATGAGTAAGTCAATCTGGAAAATTTTAACTAAAACATATGCATTTCTATGTAACGTCTGCATCTCAACAGTACAACACTTTTCAAATCTGCACTTTAATGTAGATGCAGTTAACGGCCATTCATTCAGCTTTGATTCAAGGTTGGCTAGAATGAGCAAAACATCAATCACAATCCTGAACAGTACCACTGACCCAAAGATCGTCTATACGACAAGACGCACATGCATATTACACTAGGTCAATGATCACAATGCTCCAAATTCACTTATCAAAATTTGGTTTTAAGGTATACTTTAACCACTTATTTCTGGTGGGTAAGTGAGGCATTTCCTCCAATCATTTCTAGAACTATAGCATAGCTGGGAAACTCTAGAATTCCAAAGATGAAGTTATTAAGTAAACTTCAAAGTCAGACATGCTGCTTGTGAACACATCAAGTATACCAAAACCACCCTGTTCAGGCACCAGCCTCATTCACAAAACACTGTCACCTCATTCTGGATGAAATAAAAGTACTCAAACAAATTAAAACAAACTTTAATATTTCAAATAAAGAAAATTTTGACCTCTTGATTTTCGCATTAATTAAATAACAATTAACACATTGCCAACTATGATTTAGTCATTAACAAGTTCACCTTGCTATCACAAAGTCATGGTTTCGAGACCCATTCCAAAGAATTGAACACAAAATCTAGCTGACATATTCAAGGCAGCACAGTGTCACTTTAGGATCAGTGCTGAGGGAGCAGCGAGAGTGAATAGAGAATTATGGGTCACCGTTGAATTTCTTCTGAGATTCATGATCTTTGGAAATCTCTTCCACAGAGAGAGCAGTTGAGACTGGGTCACTGGACATATTGAATGAATTAGATGGATTTTTGATCAACAAAAGAGTAAAAAGTTACAGGCAGGAAAATGAAGTTAAAGTCACAACCAGATCAGCGATTGTCAAAAGACCAAATATTCTACTCTTATTCTAATTTCTTATAATCAAAAAAAAAGGGCTGCACCGCAGCACGAGAGGTGCTAATTGTCAGATACAACGTCAACATTGGAGACTACCTACATTCTCAGCAGAAACATGGAACTATAAAAATACACAGAGTTCTCCCAATGTCCTGTCCAATAATTTTCCCTCAACCACCACCAAGAACAACAGATTAAGGTGGTAATTTATCTCACTGCTATTTGTAGTATTTTATTCAAAAATTAAAGGTGAGGTCACAGAGTACAGATGGAAGTTTTCATGCTTCACATCAAATGGAATTTGAAACATTAGAGGACGGACAGTGTAGATGCACCAGGATGATGTCACTGATGGGAATTATAGTTTTCAGGGACTTCTGATACTTGGACTACTGCCATTACAGCAAAAAAGACAAAGAGAAAATTTAATAAATGTGGGGAAGGCAGTGATAAAAGTCCTGCTTCATAAATCTGTCGATGTATAAGGAATGAAGTTTGCAGGGCTTTCTTTTTGCAGAAGGTTGTTACAGCATGGTTATGATGTAGTACTAAATCTGTTTTAAAAGGGATAATCTGTTAATCAGAGAATCGTTCAGCACAGACGGCCACCATTCGGCCAATCACGCCCTACTCTTTCAATTATAAACAATTAATTTCCTAAGAGTATTATTGTCGAATCCATTTCTAAAATCCTTTGGATCAGTTGGCAGCGTTGTTGCCTCGAAATAAGGTGATGGGGAGTTCAAGTCCCATCTCAGAGACTCAAGCCCATAATGAAAGCTTTCTGACAGGACTGAGAAGGGTGTCAACTTTCAGATTAAAGGTCAAACGAAAACCCCAGCTACTCCATCAAGTAGACACAGAGCTACATTGGTTAGTTCCTTCGGTGGCAAAGTGTTTTGGAATGCCCTGAGTGCAAGGTGCTACAAAAATACAATTTCTTCACAAAAGAACACTGTGACTGCATTTGAAATAAAAATAGGATAAAGTTTTCTTGAGGGTTTATCACATGCAGAGTTCATATAACTTGACAACAGCAAGATAATGGTATAGAATCAGAGCACAAGTCATTCAGGCCATCGTTCTTGAGTCGGCTCTTCAAAAGAAATTACTCCTAATGCCTTGTTAGTTACCTGTAGCCCTACAATGTTTCTTCCTTTCATCCCAATTTCCCTTTACTGCTGAAACTGCTTCCACTACACTTCCAAGACAATTCTCCAACTAATTCATCTCCTCCACCTCACTAGATCTTTTACTAATTACCTTACATGTGCAACATCTGGTAACTGACATTTTTGCCCATAATCAACTTCTTCCCATTACAGGAGTCATTAAAGTGGAGTCAAGCCCCCATGTGGGGTCAACAATTGAACGTTTATGGTTATGAGCTTTTAGGCGACAATGGCCGTTCTGAACTCCTGACCAAGTCACAACAATTGTGCTCTCCCTCTAACAGGTTTCTGCTCTCTCAAATCTCCCCTTCTCCACTCTCACTGAGGGGTTAGGACAATATAATTTAATTTTCGAGTCTTAAAATTGGACCATGATGGGAAGTGTTTGGGAAATACCCCCCTACCAACTGCACCAAAAAATCTTCATACCCTATCATGTTACAGTTGTACAGGCAGTGAAGGAAATACTTAATGGGCGGTGATACAAAGTTACAAATTATTGACAACACAGGGAGCAGCTATAGAGTCTCATAAATTCTTGATGACATTTAAGTTCCATACTGGCTTCATCCCACCAGTTGAAAATGGTTAAACCATAAATGAGGAGAAACTGGTTCCAGTGGCAGCAAGCAAAGGACGATGATCTAAGATGACTGACAAAGATCTAAGATGACTGACAAAGAATTATACTAATAGAATCATGTCATAAAAGAGGAGAAAAACAAAGATATTTTTGTCACGCAGCAGGTTGTGATGCGAATGCACTTTGAAATGATGCTCAGGATGATACCAAATCAATGGTAACTCTCAGGAGTGAACTGGACAGATGTATCAGGACTGTTAGCTATTGCAGCAGAAGATCTCGTGAGCATAAAATATCAGCTCTCGATCCCACATGGAGATCTGATGCCACTTTAGGGAGCCTTGTAATGGGAAGAAATTGTTTAAGGGTAAAAATATCAGTTACTAGATATTCACATTTGGGAAAGTAAGCCTGTTTTCTCCAGAGTTTACAAGGTTAAGTCTTTATGACATCAACAATAGATAAACTATTTCCACTTGTTGATGATTCTAGAACTAGGAGACATAGCCTGAGAACTAGGGCCAAATTGTTCAAGATAGATGTTAGGAAGCACTTCTACACACAAAGGATGGTAGAGGTTTGGAACACTCTCCCACAAATAGCACTGGATCTAGATCCTTTGATAAAGTTAAATCTGAGATGGATAGGTTTTTGTTAAGCAAAGCCACAGATCAGGCATGATTTCACTGAATGGTGGAACAGGCTTGAGGGAGTGATTGGAGCTGAAAATGTGTTGCTGGAAAAGTGCAGCAGGTCAGGCTGCATCCAAGGAGCAGGAGAATCGGTGTTTCGGGCATGAGCCCTTTTTCAGGCTCATGCCGAAACGTTGATTCTCCTGCTCCTTGGATGCTGCCTGACCTGCTGCGCTTTTCCAGCAACACATTTTCAGCTCTGATCTCCAGCATCTGCAGTCCTCACTTTCTCCTTGAGGGAGTGATTAGCTTACACCTGTTTCTGTGAGTAA
The DNA here is from genome assembly GCF_037043375.1 of Chiloscyllium plagiosum. Classification (NCBI taxonomy): domain Eukaryota; kingdom Metazoa; phylum Chordata; class Chondrichthyes; order Orectolobiformes; family Hemiscylliidae; genus Chiloscyllium; species Chiloscyllium plagiosum. The sequence goes on from NW_028270154.1 coordinate 12,997,347, forward strand.
GTACTTTAAAGGGAAAGCATCTGGTGGGAAGAGTTCAGGAGTAAAGAAACAGGATCAGGTTGGAGAGCTCTGGTTGAAATGACAATGGGTTGAGTGGCCTCCTTTCCTGTGCTGGAGAATTGAGAGGGATTTGATTCATTAGTTCTCTAAAGTTATTCCAAATTTATTAAGTTGAAGTAAAAAAATTTAAAAGTTTTAATGATTTCAATATTATGTTTAAACAAAGAACATTTAAGTTTGAACAATATGCATTTTTTAAAAAATGTATATAAAAAGTTATAATCTTCAAACTTAAAGTCATGAAGTTTGGAAAATTATGATTTCAATAAGTTAAATGCATCAAGTTTCATTGGCTTATAAAGTCATCGAATTCAAGTAGAAAAAGTATTTAAGTTTGTTTAACAATTTTATCAAGAAAGTAAGATTTCAGTAAGTTATTTAAAAAAACATGAATTTTGTCTAAATTCATGTATAAGACTTAAATAACCAGCTTTCAGGAAATTAAATCTGAACAGGGTAAAAATACATTAACTTTGAATGACAAGTTATGAAGTATATTAAGTTTGATTAAGAGTTATAAAAATATCAGAATTTCAACTTGTTCTAAAGATAAGAACTGAGTAAATAGTTAAAAGGATATTAGATTTCAACAGTTTAAACCATTACAGTTGAACAATTTATGAAAATTAAGTTTGAATGACAAGTTATTACGTTATTAAGTTTGATTAACAAAGTTGAAAACATTAGAATTTCAATAATTTATAGAAACATTAACTAGGGCAATGAATTAAGAAGACATTAAGTTTCGATAACTAGTTTCCAGGACATTAAGTCTGAACAAGTTACACAAAGATGTTGAGCAGTGAGCCGGGGTGTACACTTACCGCCTGCAGCGTGCTTGTTCTGCTTTGATCCCCACTCGCAGCTCCTGGAGGTGAGTCCACATTGCTGGTTGCGGCCCCTGGGTTGCTGCTCCTGAAGCCGACCTGCGAGTCCTGCTGTGCGGCTGAAGGGGGAGGAGGAGGCGGCGGTGGTGGAGGCTGAGGCTGGGGAGGCCGCTGCTTGCCGGCCCGCTTGCTCTTGGCCTGTAGGCAGCGCTGGTGGAGGGCCAGGCTGTGCTGGCGCTCCAGGTCCAGGCGCTCAGCCGAGGCCCGCTGGTAACGCGCCTCGCAGGCGGTGTGGTGCCGGCGGCACAGCTCGATCCGCTTACGGAGCCGCTCAACCACGGCGCTGTGCCGCGGCAACACGAATTCGGCCATGGCGGCGGTTGTATTCAAGACTTTACCCCCTCACTCCCCCTCAGAAAACCGGAGGGAGGAGGGGAAAGCCACTCATCGACAGCCGCCTTCAGATTCAGGAAGCACGGAGTCAACAGGAAAACTCTTCGCTTGGACTTTTCTCCATTTTCTTTCTTATTTTTGTTTTACCTCAGACCATCATCGACGGACGGACAACCGATCTCTAGGGTGACTGACAGGCCTCAACAGCCAATCGCAGCGCGGGAAGGGCGTTGCCACATCGTGATCGACGTTCCCCGGGGCCAATGGCAAGGTAGAAGGTTGGGATTGCCTTACTTTGATTGACGCATCATCAACTCAATCAGCGTAAAGAGACTGTGAGGCACGACCTATCGGTTAGGGGGAGGTGGGCGGATACCGCCTGCTTGTACTGATTGACGGTCGGTTTAACCACTCGGAAGCAGGCACCAGAACATTAGCCAATCCGTCAGCGGTAGGCGAACTACTATTTTCGTCCTAGCCAATGGCGGCGTGGCAGCCGGCAACGATTGGCGTGCCACTTCACCAATTAAAGAACAAGGTTTTCAAATCCCAATGCCACAGCGTCCAATCAGCGAGGGGGAGGTGTGCACTTCCACTCCCTTGGAGTGCGGGAACTGAAGTTTGTTTCATTTCCCTCCGGTTCTTTATTCGACTTAACAACAATCTAGATTCATGACAAAACTCAAAACTCTTGCTTCCCACGAGTTTGCCGGCCCTTTCTTTTTATAGTCAACATGCCGGGGTTGGGGCTGGGATGGGGAAGGTCATTTGACAGACAGTGAGGTCGAACCAATCAACTGCAGCGGACGGGGAAAGTGGGCTGGCCGTTTTGAAAATAAAGTCTCTTGGTATTAAACTTTTTTTTTCCCCACACAAAGAATCGAAAATAATAACCCGCTTCCTTTCCGAAGAGAGGAAGGAAAAAAAATGGAAAGTTAATTTGGACGAATTGGGACTTGACGTAATTGACAGGTCACGTGGACCCCTCGGCTCACGCAGTCTGGGAAATGTAGTTTTGCTCTCATCCCAAGGGAACCACATTACACTGACAGGTCTCGGAGTTGTGGTCATCCATGGTTTTTGAATGAGACACAGAACACATTGTTGTATGCAAAGTTTAGCAAACACTTAGACTTCTAAACCGTAAGGAGGATTGCAGTGGAACTTTTGAGGGGATAGAGAAATGGACAGAGCGCAGATGAAACTCGAACATTGAGACAAAAATTGAAGGTGACACAGCAAGATCAGAATGGAGAAATTCAGCAGCCTCCATGAAGAGAGAATGTGTCGGCTTTAAGTACAATACCAATTCGTTCTGAAGTAGTCCTACCAGTAGTGCACTGTCTCTATAGACATTGAGACCTGCTAGCCTCCAGTTCTCGGCTAGTTTCAGGTTTCCAGCACTGCTCCACTTGGCTCAGATCAGAAAAGTATCAAAAACCTCTGGGATCCTGGCCTTTACAAATAAAGGCATAGAATATAACAAAGTCAATTATTGATTAGGTATTTAGTTGTTTTATTTGTTCACACATTGGCATTATGAAACAGATCAGCACTTACAGTTTAAAGGGTAAGTGAGGATGGGTAGTAATATCCTCTAAAGCAGATGCAAAAAAGCATGTTTCCAAAACTGGGAGACTTCACTTTCCTACGTAGATTAAATGTTTGGATGCTGGTCTCCTTTTAGGGGGGGGGGGGGGGGGGGGAAGAAGGTGAAATAACGAGTTAATAAAGCTACTCAAACTCATGAAATAGAGGAAAAAAGGGAAAGAAACCATTTCCAATCATATGCAAAATCTCAGTCATAGAGATGTATAGCATGGAAACAGACCCTTCAGACCACTCGTCCATGCTGACCAGACATCCTAATCTAATGAGAAGATTCCCTACAGTGTGGAAACAGGCCCTTCAGCCCAACTAGTCCACACCCACCCTCCAAAGAGCAACCCACCGAAACCCATTCCCCTACATTTATTCCTTCACCTAACACTATGGGCAATTTAGCATAGCCAATTCACCTGACCAGCACATTTTTCTTTGGACTGTGGGAAGAAACCAGAGCACCCAGAGGAAACCCACACAGACACAGGGAGAATATGCAAACTCCACAGACAATTGCCTGATGTGGGAATTGAACCTGGGTCTCTGGCACTGTGAGGCAGCAGTGTTAACAACTGTGCCACCCAATCTGGTCTAGTCTAATTTGCCAGCACTTGGCCCATATCCCTTTAAATCCTTCCTATTCATATACCTATCTAGATGCTATTTAAATGCGGTTATTGTACCAGCCTCCACCACTTCCTCTGGTAGCTCAACATGGTCTGAAAAACATCCTTCCGTTCTCACCTTGAATGTATGTCCTCTAGTTCTGGACTCCCCCACCCCAGAAAAAAAACCTTGTTTCTCCTATCCATGATCCTCATGATGTTATAAACCTCTATAAAGTCACCCCTCCGCCTCCAACACTTCAGGGAAAACAGCCCCAGCCTATTCCACTTCTCCCGGGAGATCAAATCCTCCAACCCTGGCAACATCCTTGTAAATCTTTTCTGAACCCTTCTAAGTTTCACAACATCTTTCTGATAGGAAGACCAGAAATGCATGCAATATTCCAAAAGTGGCCTAACCAACGTACTGTACAGGTGCAACATGACCTCCCAACTCCTTTACTCAATGCTCTAACCAATGAAGGGAAATATACCAAATGCCTTCACTATCCTATGTAGCTGTGGCTCTACTTTCAAGGAGCTATGAACCTGCATTCCAAGGTTTCTGTTCAACAACACTCCCTAGGACCAGGGTGACATGGTTGCTCAGTGATTAGCAATGCAGTCTCAAAGCACCAAGGACCTGGGTTTAATTCCAGCCTCAGGCAACTGTGGAGTTTGCACATTCTCTCCATGTCTGCATGGGTTTCCTCCAGGTGCTCCAGTTTCCTCCCACAATCCAAAAATGTGCAGGTTAGGTGAACTGGCAATGTTAAATTGTCCATAGTGCTCAATGGATGTGTGGGTTAGGTACATTAGTCAGGGGTAGATATAGATTTGGGCTGAAGGGGCTATTTCCACACTATGGATTCTATGACTTATAGTTAAGTATTTAAATCCTGCTCAGATTTGCTTTTCCAAAATGCAGCACCTCACATTTATCTAAAATTCCATCTGCCACTCCTCAGCCCATTGGCCAATCTGGTCAAGATCCTGTTGTAATCAGAAGTAAATCTTCACTGCCCACTACACATCCAATTTTGATATCATGTGCAAACTAACTATACCTTGTATGTTCATATCCAAATCATTTATATAAAAAGAAAAGTAGCAGACCCACCACTAAGCCTTGTGGCACACCACTAGTTAAAGGCCTCCAGTCTGAAAAGCAACCCTCCACCACAACCCTCTGTCTTCTACCTTTGAGCCAGTTCTGTATCCAAATGGCTAGTTCGCTATGACTAAGTCATTTGTTGAAAACTGAGTGGTTACGAAGTTCAAAAGATTCAAATAATAAATCAGTAAAGTAAAGAGGCTGGACGTCTGTTTTAATTTTTTAGTTACAGGAAACAAATTTCACATGATTTTGCATTTACATTCCTGGAAGAGAAGTACTCAAACATAACTTTTATCCCAGGTAGAGTCAAGTCAATGACACTAAATTCTCTACAATCAGCTCTTTAAAGCTTAAAGTATCTCTTTTGAAAGAGGGGCCCAGTATGCGCTACCTATGAATCATCGATTGGTTAAGAGTGTCTAGACTAAGGTCATTCACTGATCAGGATGAAGCCCGTTTAAAAGATGACAAAGCAAGCTTTTTCTTTAAAAAAAAGATTAAAGATCAGAGCACAACATAAGATTAATTAAACATTTAATAACAGGATGAGTTAAAAATCAGTGAGCATATTTTAATAACAATTTAAATTTGCTTGAGTGAATTTTCTGTATTCGAATGTTCAGATGTGGTTTTGAATAGCAATGGATTGGGGAAGCATTGACCAGAATTGTACAATCTGTCACTTGAAACTTACTGATAGATTTACCAGCACAGAATCAAAACCACTTCTCTTACAACATACTATGCAAAAAGTATAATCATTGCTAAAATGTAATGAAATGTATCTTATTACTGTACCGATTTGGTGTCAACAATTCCCTTTTGTAAATGACTTAGACATGCTTTAATTGGAAAACACCAATGCTTGTTGATACTTAGATTCTCTGGGAGGCATAGGCAGAAAGATGCTCTGGCAACAGTACAGACTTTCATTCTTACCACTTAGCTACTGTCAAGGTGATTAGTACACCACCCTCACTTGGGAAACAAGCTGCTTACAAAAGTTTTATATCAGAGAGAGGAAAGGAAATGTAAGTGGTTACATTGCTCATCACATTCTGGAAAAGCCAGCAAGGTTCTCTGTGGTGTCCTGGGTCAGCCATGGATTTTATTTTGTTATTCTACAAGAAATCTTGAGTAGGCTCCAGAGGCCTCTCACTGCAAGCATACTGCAAATAGAAAAGGTCACATTTGTCATATTTTCTCAACTCAAAACAAAACAGTACTCCAATAAATTTTGGCAGTGCAGTGTTCCCATTGCAACCGAACTGCCCCATTAAAAGTGAGCTCACATTCAGTATGCCATTTAATAAGCTTCACCCACAAAATCATTACAGTTCAATAAAGCAAACAAAATTGAATCAAATTAGAAAGTTAGAATATTTAGGAAGCCCAGCCATGAGTAGGGGGAGATGGGTCAGATGGTCACTACACTTATCTGGTCAAGATAACTGTGACTTCTTCAAATTAATGGGTTCAATGGCAATAGCAGCAACAAAATATTAGATAATTCAGTGCAAGAACATGTCTAGCAAAAAAAAAGTTCAGGAGCACAAAGACCACACACCTCATTTTGGCAGAGCAATGTGTGTACTTTATGGATTTATGTATGCACATCCATTTACAGGTACTGCAACTCTCAGAAACCTGCCACTAAATTTATTATATTCAGTACAATGGCCTTACAGATTGCTGTGCTAATTAGGGATTATCCAAAAATAACGTATAGCAAATCTATTTTTATCCAAAAGATTACATCAAAAAATCCAACAGCATCCAAACTGGCCAAAGCAGTGTCAAGGATTTGCACTACTTTCAGAATGAGATGGTCACTGATTTACACTTATGGAGAATCTTCTTTCTCCACCCTTCAAGAGATTACTTCAGTACATCTTTGGGATGCGATGGTGTGAGGACAGTGGATGAAGAGAAGTTTCTCCAATCAAATTTGAGCATTCAATTAAAAAAACTGATTCCAATTCCAAGGTATGGCAGAACAAAATCACATGAAAGTGCAGTGTTACTATTTCCAGAAAACTTAAAATTACATGTTTGAGAGAAAGTGGGCGTAAGATCTAAATGGGGTTGTCTCCCAAAATGCAGAGGGGAGAATGTTTGTCTTTTTTCATGAAATGCAGTCATGAAAACTACCTTAGTAAATTGGTTGTTCAGTTGTGGTATCAGTGAACTTGGTTCTCTGTTGCAGTAAACAAAACATCAACTGATCATTCATCTCTTCGTTATTTGAGAGATGTCACTGAAGCACAAGTCTACCATATGGACATGTACAAGAATCTGACAAGAGGTATTTCTATCTTAAGCAAAGTAAAAGTACAATGTCAATGAAAATGACATTGTTGCTATGGGAGTAAATATACTCATATCTCAGTACTGCAAGATTAATACTGCAAGTTTGATATATTTCCAGTGCTTTCTCATTGTTGGCTCCTTCTCTAAACTCTCTCCTGCCTTGTGCAGTGCTTCAAAAATGAAAGATTTCCACAAAAAGCAAATATTCAGGATAATGGAAAATGATAAATTCCTTGGGAAACAGTTTAACATCCTTACACTGAGCACTGGAGTTGTATTTGATCCCTCCCTACTCAAGAACAGATGTGTAAACTATACCTATTAACTTACTTTGTTTGCATAAGAAATTATGAAAGGCCCAAACACTGAGCTAAACTTTTAATTTGGTAATCCCCACACAGACATAATTCAAAAAAAAAATAATCGATGGCTTGATTAAAGATTAGTGTTGCAGAATCAATGATTATGAAAGCAATATTGTGTTCAAACTCATTGAAATTTGGAACACTTTCACTTGAAATTGGTCACAAATTACTTGAGCAATTATAGCACTATTAGATTCCATGTGCAATAACACTGTCTATCCAAAATGCACCTCAATTCAAACTTCAAAAGGCAATATTACAGGAAGGATCACTCTGCTCTCAAGCAGAAATCACACTTGTGAATTATTTTACCAATGTCCACGTACACAACTTAGCAAAAAGGGCACGCAACTCTCAGTAATGCCAAGTTACTGCCAAGAAAAGGCGCTGCATTTGGACAGTGAGGAGAATTAGCAGAAACGCCTTCACCTTAACTAACCAGCTTAGCTGTACAGTTAGTCAAATGAACTGAAATCATCCTGGACATGCTTGGAATGAAACTGAAAATTCACAACTGCAAGCATTCCACCCTCCCACTTGGATAAGTGAGATTCCAATGCTTGTGGGAGTCCAGATGTGGTGCAGCATTACTATTGGCTAATGACTACCACGTACTTAAAAAAAGGTCAGTATTTTAACATTATCCTATAAAACAGCATTTATTTGCGGCCATTACAACTATCACATCTCACTGAAAATATACAAATCAGCAGGTCAGAAAGCAAAGAGTTTTAAGATATTAGATCGGTTCCAAAAGTACACTTGAAGACTGGTTAGGGACTCAAACCCCTGCAATCTAATTCTTTAGATTTATGGGCAGGTACAGTGCCAAACTAGACAAAGTAGCATTAACAATTACGACTCATGATAAAATTTTCATTTCAGAGCTAAAGGAATTGGGTATTTGGGAGAAGATGAAAGAACAAAATCCATAAAGAGCAAGCTGCAAAAATACCAATTTGTGGTGAAAACCTTTTCGACAAATTTCAGTAGTGGGCCAACTGGGGCATGGATAGGAATAAAGAGTGGAAAACAAACAGGAAAAATCAAACTGATAGAAAAACCTGAATTGTGCCAGAGCTTCCCCCTCATTTGCCTCACTGTTCATTTGCTCAACTATCTTGTTGGAAAGAAACAGTTTAAAAAATATTATTTTCTTTGAGTCAGTGGGAAGGGGGATAGCAACATGAAAACTGTAGAGTTAATGTGGGTCACTATCACTAAAAAGCTGAAATTCTTCATGTTGCTCCCAATAACACACAGCAGGAATAAGTTCAAGATAAATGTTGTACAACAGAAACAATTCCTGCTTGTTTCCACACTCATTCCATCTCAAGTAAAGACAGCCTTGAGATAAAGAAACTGGAAGGTTTATGGCATTTTGCTGAATACAATAATTTGTTCAATGAATGTTTGGGAAAGTAATCTGACAATAGAGGAAAGCTTATACTTAAAGCCAAAGCACTGACAGTGCATAGGTCCCATCCCATTAGTTTGCCTTATTTACTACAGTCCTCTTGGCTTCCATGTTGGGTATGCTTACATTAATTGAGCATTTTGACTTTAAAATTTAGTAAGTCTAAAATCCAATTGAAGATTACCAGGTATAATTTAATATTTTAAGAGTTTAGAGGACTTGTATCAATGAACAGGAATTTGTTTTGCTAAATAATATATATTTTTATAAAGTACATTTCAATTTAGATTACAGTCCTTGCTGAAAAAGTACAATAACCTGGTCTATTTAGTGTTTGGTCAGTGTGATGTGTAGGGTTCTCTTTTGCACACAACAGTTGTCTCACGAAATCCTCTAAAAGTTCAACTCTCTGTAATTCCAGTGACAATGGTCTCTCTTTAGAAATCGCAAGTGTTGCCCAAACAAAATTATGACAGGAAACAGCTCAATCTTCCCTTTGTTTTCAATTTGTACTTGAGTCTTCTTTCTTCTGTAATTAAAAAAGAACAGATCAAAAACAAGCACTACAGTAAATTAATTTCAAACTTTTCACACATATGGTATTGGATGAGTAGCCCAGCAATATAAGAGGAGCTAGTCATCAATTTGGGACTACAAAAGCTGTCAAGAGCATCAAAATACTTTCACTAACATTCCTTTAGGGAAGGAAGCCTGTCTGCTTTCCTCAGTTTGTAATTCCATTCCAAGGCTTACCTGATGGACTTTCCAACTCAGATACAGAGTCACTCTTCAGTTGTAATTCGCTAAGTGTTTCAAGGACAAGCATGCCCAGAACCTGGGCATGCAAAAAAAATGCCACCCTGGTCAGTAATGCCAACCAAGAACACTATCAGAAAAAGCTTGTATTATAACTGGGGCTGTTTTCCCTGGAGCGACAGAGGCTGAGGGGTGACCTTATAGAGGTTTACAAAATTATGAGGGGCATGGTTAGGGTAAATAGACAAAGTTTTTTCCCTGGGGTCAGGGAATCCGGAACTAGAGGGCATAGGTTTAGGATGAGAGGGGAAAGATATAAGAGAGACCTAAGGGGCAACTTTTTCACAGAGGGTGGTACGTGTATAGAATGAGCTGCCAGAGGAAGTGGTGGAGGCTGGTACAATTGCAACATTTAAAAGGCATTTGGATGGGTATATGAATAGGAAGGGTTTGGAGGGATATGGGCCAAGTACTGGCAGGTGACTCTAACACCAGAAACAGGAGTCACTTATATCATTCATCAGATAAATTTTAACCATAAGACTGTGGTGGATTTTCTATTTAAATACCACTTTTGATACCTATCCTCAAATCGATCATTTCAAGAACTATTGATCTTAGCCGTGCATCCCAGAGGATGAAAATCTTCCAGAGTGCAAGGATCTCAACTGCGTTCCACACAATTGGATGTCTCTGATCGTGTTTTCTGGGTCCTTAAGGGGGAGGGGGAGCAGCCCGAAGTCGTGGTCCACATTGGCACCAATGACATAGGTAGGAGGAGCGCTGAGTATGTTAGGCAGGCTTTCAGGGAGCGAGGTTGGAAGCTCAAAGTTAGAACGAACAGAGTTGTTGTCTCTGGTTTGTTACCCGTGCCACGTGATAGAGAGTCGAGGAATAGGGAGAGAGAACAGTTAAATGCGTGGCTACAGGGATGGTGCAGGAGGGAGGGATTCCGGTATTTGGATAACTGGGGTTCTTTCTGGGGAAGGTGGGACCTCTATAATAAACAGGATGGTCTGCACCTGAACCTGAGGGGCACCAGTATCCTTGGTGGGAGGTTTGCTAGTGCTCTTGGGGGGGGGGGGGGGGGTTTAAACTAACTCTGCAGGGGCATGGGAACCCAGACTGTAGCTTTAGGGTGCAGGACCTGGAGTGTAGGGAGGTTAGGAACATGGCATCAATTTCAAAAGGAGGATGCCTGTAAACAGGAAAGTGGCTTGAAGTGTGTATACTTCAATGCAAGAAGTATACGAAATAAGGTAGGGGAACTTGCAGCGTGGGTTGGTACCTGGGACTTCGATATTGTGGCTATTACGGAGACATGGGTAGAACAGGGACAGGATTGGCTGTTGCAGGTCCCAGGGTTTAAATGTTTTAGTAGGGTCAGAGGTGGGGGTAAAAGAGGGGGAGGTGTGGCATTGCTTGTCAAAGATAGTATTACAGCTGTGGAAAGGACGATGGATGAAGACTCGCCATCTGAGGTAGTTTGGGCTGAGGTTAGGAATAGGAAAGGTGAGCTCACCCTGTTAGGAGATTTTTACAGGCCTCCTAATAGTCCTAGAAACGTAGAAGAAAGGATTGCGAGGATGATTCAAGAGAAGAGTGAAAGTAATAGGGTGGTTGTTATGGGGGACTTTAACTTTCCTGATATTGATTGGGAAAGCTATAGCTCAAGTTCATTAGATGGGTCAGTGTTTGTCCAATGTGTGCAGGAGGGTTTCCTGACACAATATGTAGATAGGCCAACAAGAGGTGAGGCCATACTGGATTTGGTTCTGGGTAATGAACCAGGCCAGGTTCTAGAATTAGAGGTTGGTGAGCACTTTGGGGACAGTGACCACAATTCGGTGACTTTTACTCTCGTGATGGAGAGGGATAAGTGTGCACTACAGGGCAAGAGTTATAGCTGGGGGCAGGGAAATTATGATGCGGTGAGGCATGACTTAGGATGTGTGGCTTGGAAAAGTAAGTTTCAAGGCAAGGGCGTAATTGATATGTGGAGCTTGTTCAAGGAGCAACTATTGAGTGTCCTTGATAAGTATGTACCCATCAGACAGGGAGGAAAGGGTCGTGTTAGGGAGCCGTGGTTTAATAAGGAATTAGAATCCCTTGTTAAATGGAAGAGGGCGGCCTATGTAAAGATGAGGCGTGAAGGTTCAATTGGGGCTATTGAGAGTTATATGGTAGCCAGGAAGGACCTGAAGAGAGAGCAAAGAGCAGCAAGGAGGGGACATGAAAGGTCCTTAGTTGGTAGGATTAGGGAAAACCCTAAGGCTTTCTACAGGTATGTCAGGAATAAAAGAATGACTAGGGTAGGAATAGGTCCAGTCAAGGATAGTAGTGGGAAGTTGCGTGTGGAGGCTGAAGAGATTGGGGAGACACTGAATGAATACTTTTCGTCAGTATTCAATCAGGAACAGGACATTATTGTCAATGTGAATACTGAGTCACAATTAAGTAGAATGGATGGCTTTGAGGTATGTAGAGAAGAGGTGTTGGAAATTCTGGAAAGGGTGAAAATTGATAAATCCCCTGGGCCTGATGGCATTTATCCTAGGATTCTCTGGGAAGCAAGGGAGGAGATTGCAGAGCCATTGGCCTTGATTTTTATGTCCTCGTTGTCTACAGGAGTAGTGCCAGAAGATTGGAGGCTAGCAAATGTGGTTCCCTTGTTCAAGAAGGGGAGTAGGGATAACCCTAGTAACTAGAGGCCGGTGAGTCTCACTTCTGTTGTGGGCAAAGTCTTAGAGAGAATTGTAAGAGATAGGATTTATGAACATCTGGATAGGAATAATGTGAACAAGGATAGTCAGCATGGTTTTGTGAAGGGCAGGTCGTGCCTCACAAACCTTATTGAATTCTTTGAGAAGGTGACTAAGGAGGTGGATGAGGGGAAAGTGGTAGATGTGGTGTATATGGATTTTAGTAAGGCGTTTGATAAGGTTCCCCATGGTAGACTACTGCAAAAAATACGGAGGTATGGCATTGAGGGTGAGTTGGAGGTTTGGATTAGGAGTTGGCTGGCCGGAAGAAGACAGAGGGTAGTAGTTGATGGCAAAGGTTCATCTTGGAGTGCCGTCACTAGCGGTGTTCCGCAAGGATCTGTTTTGGGACCATTGCTGTTTGTCATTTTTATAAATGACCTGGAGGAGGGGTTAGAAGGTTGGGTGAGCAAGTTTGCAGATGATACGAAAATCGGAGGAGTTGTAGACAGTGAGGAAGGACGTGGCAGGTTACAGCAGGATATAGATAAGCTGCAGAACTGGGCAGAAAGGTGGCAAATGGAGTTCAATGTAGCTAAGTGTGAGGTGATTCACTTTGGTAAGAGTAACAAAAAGATGGGGTACTGGGCTAATGGTCGGATACTTGGTAGTGTGGATGAGCAGAGGGATCTTGGTGTCCATGTACACAGATCTTTGAAAGTTGCCACCCAGGTAAATAGTGCGGTGAAGGCGGCATATGGCGTACTGGCTTTTATTGGTAGAGGAATTGAGTTCCGGAGTACTGAGGTCATGTTGCAGTTGTATAAGACTCTGGTGCGGCCGCATCTGGAGTATTGTGTGCAGTTTTGGTCGCCATACTATAGGAAGGATGTGGAGGCACTGGAACGGGTGCAGAGGAGGTTTACCAGGATGTTGCCTGGTATGGTAGAAAGATCGTATGAGGAAAGGCTGAGGCACTTGGGGTTGTTTTCATTGGAGAAAAAAAGGTTTAGGGGTGACTTGATAGAGGTGTACAAGATGATTAGGGGTTTAGATAGGGTCGACAGTGAGAATCTTTTTCCACGTATGGAGTCAGCTATTACAAGGGGGCATAGCTTTAAATTAAGGGGGGGTAGGTATAGGACAGATGTTCGGGGTAGGTTCTTTATTCAGCAAGTCGTGAGTTCGTGGAATGCCCTGCCAGTAGCAGTGGTTGACTCTTCCTCATTATGGGCATTTAAGCGGGCATTGGATAGGCATATGGAGGATAGTGGGCTAGTGTAGGTTAGGTGGGCTTGGATCGGCGCAACATCGAGGGCCGAAGGGCCTGTACTGCGCTGTATTCTTCTATGTTCTATGTAGTAAATTAATGAGATTCAAGGACATTACTTTTCCGGAGGAGTCCACTTTCCTTTCCCAAACAAAATAATGTGGAAGACAAAGTTATCAGTGTGATCTTCACTGGTTTTGTTGTTAACATTGAAGTCTAAATGGCACACACATCCATTCCCCCCAACATTACAGTCTTTCATCAACTTACTTCAACCTGCTCAGCACTTGGTTTCTCTGGTGCGCCTTTCTCCATTCTCTGCTCCACCTCATCATCCTCTTCCACCTCCTCCTCCTGGTTTGCATTTTCTGCAGCATCATCAGTATCACTCTTCTGTTTCTCTTCATCTGCAACATTGAAGTGATTGGTTAAATTCTTTCCAAGTTAATATTGCTAGAGTAACTAGAATGCAGATGATGGAATACAAGAGTTTACAGCCACCATTTTAGGCTAGGTGCTTTCCAAGTTTCCAACCTCAACACTGACTTTAATTATATAGCACTCTTTATAATCAACAGATATTTCTTACACAGCAAGGACCAATACCCAGCAATGATGACTGGGTAACCTGTTTCCCTTCAAATACCAAAAGCCATTGGCGGAGGGATAAATATTGCCAGAGGATGCCAAAAGGAAACTCCCAATTCTTCAAAAGGCTCAGAAGTCACTCACTTGTCTTTTCTTCCCCTTCCTCCTTTTTCAGCTCATCATCCTCCTTCTGCTCTTCTTCCTCCTCTCCATCTTCCTCCTTCACATCAGGCTGTGGGGCATCAGTCTTCTTGTACTCAGCAGCAGGATCTTTCTAGAAGAAACAAAAACATCACTTTCAATAACTCACTTTAAATAACTCTAACAAACATTTTCTTAAACTAATTAGACCTTCATGTGCCATGTTTCAAAGATTCAGCCACCATGAGGAGCCACAGAGAATTCAACGCCAGGACATGAACTGTATCCAGTTGCATAACTCCACAGGAGCGCCTGGGAATCACTGCTTTCATTGCAGAGAATCAAGGAGGAAATTCAAGAATTCCAGTCCCGTCAGAACAGCCACCAACAGCAGTGTGATGAAAATCTGGACTGCTCAAGCGATCACAGTTGAGCGAGCCAGAAGCCACTTGAAGACCATGGTGCTAGAGAGGATGAGAGTTGGGGATGAATTTGAAACGGATGAGAATTTGTAAAGTCAAAGTTTGACCTTAACTAGTAGGCAACATTGCTGGAAATGTGTTGCTGGAAAAGCGCAGCAGGTCAGGCAGCATCCAGGGAACAGGAGAATCGACGTTTCGGGCATAAGCCCTTCTTCAGGAATGAGGAAAGTTTGTCCAGCAGGCTAAGATAAAAGGTAGGGAGGAGGGACTTGGGGGAGGGGCGTCGGAAATGTGATAGGTAACATTGGTCAGCAAGCACTGGGGAAATAAGCAAACAGGACATGTTGCAATGTCAAACAAGCAAAGTTTTGGATGAATACAGTTTATGACATGCGGATTATAAGAGACCATCTTGAATACACAGGATTAGTCAAGTCAGCAAGTAACAGAGACATAATGGCAAGTTGGAACAGTAAGGTTAGAGAAATGGAAACCAATAATTCTCTGATGCCGTGGTCATGTAGTCAGATGCTGATCTCAATAATGACAAAGGTTGCAAACAATCTCAGATTGCTGCCAGGGACAGGAATGGAGTTAGTAACCAAGAAGTGAAGTTTGGAAAAGGAACCAGAGAAAAAGTTAAATCAGAGGGGTTTTCAGTTTATCTAGAATCTAATGCTGGATAAGCAGTCTTACAACTTAAGAGACAGTAGAAGAATCAAGAAAGATGGTGGCAAATAAAGGTGGGTATCATCAGCTTACATGTGAAAAGGAATATTGCACCTTTGGATGCTGTCAAGGGAAGGGAAGAGAAACTGGAAGGGACCAAGGATAGATCCCTGGCAACACCAGACACAGTGATTCAGCACAGAAGATAAACCATTGAAAGTGATTCCCTGGTTATGGTTAGATGGATATAAATGGAAGCAGTTGAATAAAGACCTACTCATGAATAAGAATGGATAAGAGTGTGGAATATTCAGTACAAAAGGCTTAACAGTTCCTGAAGGCAAAGTCTCTCTTTTCCATTGGCTAAACCATATAAGATGTCAAATGTGGCTCGGAGAAGAACCACTTTTAATATTTTAGTAGGGGGTGAAAACTGGACTGGAGGTACTTAAATATGGGCTTCAGGAAGGAAAAAGGGATTCAGATTGAGAAGTCATTTATTAAATTTGGCAGTTATTTTGTATTATAGCTGCAGTTCTTCAGAAATATTGGCTTTTTTTGGGAGGTGGAGGGGGAGGAAGGGGGAGGCAGTATTCATGGATATGGTCAGTTTCTCTCATACCCTGACTAAAGACACATGTTGCTCGTTATTCTATAGGGGGAGGCCATCCAGTTCTTGAACCACTTAATGTAACAAGTTTGCAAATACAGGACTCAACATCCACAGAAGCCAAGTTTAGGAAAGATGTTCCTACCTTTCCAGTACAGCAGAATACAATGACCAGGAACACAGGTAGGGCAATGATGAGGATGTAGACAATCCAAAGCCATGGGCGTTCTTCAGCTGCTGACATCAATTGCCCAACTACTCCAGACTGTAATCCAAATGCACAAGTTAAAACTGGTATAGAGGCTTTTTTTTCCAAAATGCAATTAGGACTGAAATACCCAAAGGACTGGTGAAATCAACCAATATTCTGGAGCTACATTCAGGCCAGAAAGGTATGGCAGGCAGATTTCACCTCCCAAAGGTGAAAAGAACTACAGTGATTACATGGACACCATTTAGCTATGTTTTTAAATATTCCAGATATTTTTAGGATGGAGTTCAAATGTCACAATCTGACATGGTGGGATGCAAACCCATGCCCCGAGAAGATTAGCCTAGTATCCTGGATGATTAGTCCAGTCTCATTACCATTATATCACAGGCTCCTCTGGTTCACTGCTGCCTTATTATATCAATAAGGAATAATCTCTCTGGCTCTAATCCTGCTTTTTAAAAAAGTGGTTTCTACAATACCTGCTTCTGAATAATACGTCATTAAAGTTGCTACAGTTATGGATCCTTCATTTTCCCATTTGGAATAAGCTCCTTGCTTTGACATGGCAACATGGTTACAGAAAAAAGGAATGCTGAGTGTGAAAGACAAAGCAACCTCTGTGTACTTCACAGCCAGAAGACTTCAGTGTAGTCACTACTGCAATGTAGGAAATGCAGCATTCAACATGTTTCCACAAGAAGCAATGTAATAGAAACTTCAAAATTGCAGATTTTATTAAGTGATGTTAGCCGGGGGCACAAGTTTTGGCCAGGACACCAGGGGACCTCACTTGTTCCTCTTCAATATAATGGCTCACGGGAGTGTGGGTTCAGGCCTTGTCAGCTGAAAGGTAAATCTCTGCTAGAACAACACGTTCAAAAATTAGGAGTTATACCTTTCAAGGATGAAATTAGGAAATATTTCTATCTGCAAGATTGGTAAAATTTTGGAACTCCTCCATAAACAGGTCTGAGAGACAACAACTCTAATGGAACGAGGTCCTAGATTGACCATGATCGCATTGAACCATGGAACAAGTTAAAGGGTCTTACCCGACTTTCCTATTTTCTAAAGCCTAAGAATGTCAGGGATATGAAAACCATCCTAGATTTTATCCTTACCTCAGCACTCCCCTCAGCTGTTCTCTTCAGACCCCAGCCATCACTTGCCCACTGGTCAACCACAGCTTTGTCAGAGCAAACAATGAAGTTGTCAAAGAAGATATCAGATGACATTGACCACAGTTCCAGACCAATAGCACTGATAGCAGTCATCTTGAATGGGTGCAAGTCCTCAAAATAGTCCGGGTTGGGAATCTTCCTTGGTTTCCAGACTCCCTAAAATTAGCAAGACTGAGTGTTAAATCTTTCACAAAATTTAGTGTGACATAAGTCAACACTGGGATGAGATTTCATCATGACATAGTAAACTGTTGCATTTTGAATTCAAAACTAGGTCCAAATCTATAACTTGTGTAGTTCATGTTTTTTTTTTATTACTAGCAAAATGTAAACTAGTCACAATTCATAGTCTACTGACATAAAGGCTATTCAGCCCATTGTACTAATGCAATTTGAAGAGAGAGCACCCAATGTGTGTTTAGCACTCTCCATCCCTCACACCTTTACTCATGAGGTTTCTAACAATAACTGGCCCATGACAGCTGTATTTATTTTTGAGCTAACTTGTACAGATATGATTAAACATCTCTGGCACAGACAGGACTCCTGGTCCAAAAGAAAGATAATTACAACTGTACCTTAAATTGATCATATTTTTATTGTCTGAACAGTGAGCCCGCATTCTCAATATTTTCTAATCAACTTGTTCAGAGCTGTAATGACATACCACTGGACCAGATAGGTATTTAACCTAGACCCTGGATCAGTGGTGCTGGAAGAGCACAGCAATTCAGGCAGCATCCGAGGACAGGCAAAATCGACGTTTCGGGCAAAAGCCCTTCATCAGGAATAAAGACAGAGAGCCTGAAGCGTGGAGAGATAAGCTAGAGGAGGGTGGGGAGAGAGTGGCAGAGAGTACAATAGGTCAGTGGGGAAGGAGATGAACCTCCTAGCCCACAGATGACGACCATGCCACCCACTGAACAAGAGTCAAGGCAAGCCAGCGGTGTCAGCAGTCTGTTATCCAGGTGAATACAATCACTGACAAGCTGAATTGACCTCCAATTGACAGACAGGTACGCAAATACAGTGTCTACCCATCTGGTGTATCACGGAGTTCAATGTAGGGCCATGTGGAAAGAAGAGGGGCTAGCCACCAATTTATTTTACACGCCCCTCACCCTCCCAAGGTAGGGACCAAATCCAGTCCAAGGGGTCTTTTCCATTAACCCAGTCATGCACAATTTTAAAACTTGATCCTAATAAAACACCTGATGTTTTACACTCCCTCAGTGCTGCCCAAAATTGTCAGCCTTGATAATATAGGCAAATGTGCGTGCGAGGGGCAATCAAATTTATGACTTTCAGATTAAGATCAAGGGAACTGCTCACCAAACCAGCTGACAGCTTACACAAATGCTTGAAGAGTCAGTCTCATTTGGTCTTTGAGGGATCAAAGGGTTCAAAACCTTTCCTTTCTCAAGGCAAATAGTGACCTACTGATACTACGCATTTTCAAAACAGACATTTTCAAATTTTTTGGGGCATTAAGGGATCAAGTGGTAATAATAGAAGAATCTACTACAGTTTGCTGTTGAAGTTAAAACTCTCCTTATTAGGCAATTTTATTCCTGAAGTTCCCAGCTCAGTGACAGCAGGAATAAGTGGCCAAGGGATGGACAGCAAATCCAATGGGAATAAGAAATTCCAGAAATTAGTGTCAGACCATAGAAAGACAAGAAAACTTAAATGATACCAAATATAAAAGGAGGAAGAATAATAATGCAGTCAACAGTTGTTTAATCAAAGCAACATTACCTGGTAGTTGGGGTTATCAATCATTGGAGCCTTCCATTTACCCTTGTAATCTGGGTTATCAATCATTGGAACTTTCCAAGGCCCACATCCAGGAGCACTTTCGCACAAGGGATTTGCTACTTGTGGAGCCTCCCATTCACCATCCATATCTTCATCCCTACAAAAAGGGAGGGGGAGATACACACAGACAATGAGAAAAATATCACTGCCAAAGGCTTCAGTGGGGTTTTCACAACCAAAACTTTGCACCAGCCAATTTTAGGGCAGCAGTTTCAATACTTTTAAAGCCTGAATTACTCCAGAATGATGGACATTCAGAATCTCCAATAGCGCAGCCCATAAAAACCATCTATGACATTTGAAGTTAACATACCAATTGGCCCACCCAATCAGCAGCGTCTTCTCATGCCACGAAAAGCCTGGTTTCTTGTATTCTAGCCCTGATGCAAGGCAAAATAACTGGTTCTTTGTATCCATATTTAAGTTCTGTGCTATGATTATTTATATGGCCCTCAAAAAAAAGGGTAACAAATACTTCATGTCTTTCAAGCCCCCATTTCAACACCAGTAATTCCCGTCCACTCCTCACATGCCCTTCCCTCATCCCCCAAGAGGGGCACAAACTAGCCATGATTTATTTTGTGAATGGAAGAACTGTGGATGTACTACTTACACCTTCGAAAGCAGCTGAATTAAGAAGCTGAACCTACCAGTCATCTGGCTTTTCTGCATCAGGGTCAGAGATATATTCAGGCTCAGAATCAAGCCAACCTTCAGGCTTGACTGCATTTTCATCAGGAACTTTAGCTGGAGCATCCTCATCCCTGAAACAGCAACCATTAGAACTTATTAATCCTTCCAAAATGTGACTTTGTTAATGCCTTACCTTATGACCATAGGAAACCCTGATGATGGAGGTCAGTATCCGAATACTATTGGGGAGATAAAATCAGTTAACAGCACGGAAAAAGGCCCTTCAGCCCATTTGCCCCACACCAGCCATCAAACATTTATTCTCATGTCATTTTCTGCACTCAGCCCATTATGTTGTATGCTTTGACATTTTAAGTCTTCATTTAAATAGTTTTGCCATGTCTGGAGGGTTCCCATTTCTACCTTCAGTGAGTTCCAGATACACTCTCACTTTATGGTTGGAAAAGAATTCCTCAAATTCCCTCTAAATGCTCTACACCTTGCTTATTCATCAGTCTAAGGGGAAAGATTTACCCCGGGAACACACAGCTTAAGTATGAACCTTTCAGTCTTCTCTGCCCAAGAAAAACAATCCAAGTCTACTTATTCTCTCTTCATAGAGTGATGAGGAAGACAAATCCAGTCTTCATTTAAGCATTCTAGGATAGTATTTTAAATGCCTGCAGAGTGGGTGAGGGGGGAGGGTTGGAGAAATAGGGAATCACAGAGATTGAGAGGGAAGACAGACTAGGATGTACAAGGAAGTGAGACAGAGGTAAGGAGATTCGGAGTGGAGGAAAACAGAGGAAAAGGGGTCTTTCCCTCAAACTGGAGTTGCAGGGAATGGTCAGTGGCACAGTCATCTGGGTTTTAACAGTGAGGCATAGGGAGCCAAGGGAGCATGTCGTGCAAGTGTTTTTGCATTGACAGCATGAACAGTAATACATTGTTGATAAATATTTCCCTCTTAGAACCAACCATGCAAATCTATAATCAGAAAGGCAGACTCACCTTTTACAATCCCAAGGCACTCAAAAGCTAATGAGATATTTTAAATGTCACTGTTACAATGCGGGATATGTAGCATGCAGTGTGCACAGAAAGGCTCCCCAAGGAGCAACATGACAGTGTGCAGACTAGGTCTTAGTTTCACTCTATACACAAAATATGGGACCAATAATGTAACACTTCCCCATCTCTGCTCCAAACTCTCACCCATGGATTATTTGTTTAATCCTCAGGAATGGTACTTG
This sequence comes from Chiloscyllium plagiosum, assembly GCF_037043375.1. NCBI lineage: Eukaryota > Metazoa > Chordata > Chondrichthyes > Orectolobiformes > Hemiscylliidae > Chiloscyllium > Chiloscyllium plagiosum. The sequence continues at coordinate 13,018,300 of NW_028270154.1, forward strand.
GACATAAAACATTGACTGCAAAACAAGGGTGCTTTCCACATACCCAAAGCTGGCATCTAAAATTTAATGGCTGCTTTGCTTTATCTCATTATGAACTATATTCTATTGCATTGCAAATAGCCTTTCCTTAGGTACCACACACTTCACTTCAATCCAGGTACACTGAACATAAGAAATCAAACTTAACATTTAGAAACTGATTTGTCCTGAGCTACCCAAAGAACTACTGTGTTCAGATACATCAAGATATAAAAGTTGCTTCCTTCAAACATCAGGACATTTTTTAAAATGGAAAACTGTGAGCAAAGTGAAAGTGAGGACAGCAGATGCTGGAGATTAAAGTAGAGTGTGGTGCTGGATAAGCACAGCAGGTCAGGTAGCATCCAAGGAGCAGGAAAATTGACTGTTCAGGCAGAATTCCTTCATCAGGAAGAAGGCGGGGAGCCTCAGGGTTGGAAACATGAATGGGTAGGGGTGGGGTTGCAGGGAAGGTTCTGTCCTTGAAGGGGTGGGGCTCGACGGCAGAGGTGCGGGAAGTGGATGAGATGTGCTGGAGGGCATCAACCACGTGAGGAGGGAAATTGCGGTCTTTAAAGAAGGAGGCCATCCGGTGTGTTCTATGGTGGAACTGGTCTTCCTGGGAGCAGATGCAGCAGAGGCAGAGGAATTGGGAATAAGGGATGGCATTTTTGCAGGTGGGAGGAAGCGTCATCCAGATAGCTGCAGGAGTTGGTGGGTTTGTAGAAGATGTCAGCGTTGAGTCGGTCACCGTTGATGGAAATGGAGAGGTCCAGGAAGGTGTTGGAGATGGTCCAGGTGAACTTAAGGTTGGGGTGGAATGTGTTGGTGAAGCTGATGAACTGTTCAACCTCCGAGTAGGAGCACGAGGTGGTGCCAATGCAGTCATCAGTGCAGCAGAGGAAAAAGTAGGGAGTGGTGCCGGTGTAACTGCGGAAGATAGACTGTTCCACTTAGCTGACAAAGAGACAGGTATAGATCGGGCCCAAGGCGACCCCTTTCATCTGGAGGAAGTGGGAGGATTCAAAGGAGAAATTAACAGGGTCCGCTGCATCCTCAACCTTTCAGCTCAGCACCGCCTCATGACCTGTCCTACCTGTTCATCTTCCTTCCCACCTATCCACTCCACCCTCCCCTCCAAACTATCACCATTAACCCCCACCTCCATCTACCTTGCCCCCACCCCCATTTATCTCTCCAGCCCCAAGGCTCCCAGCCTCATTCCTGATAAAGGGCTTTTGCCCGAAACGTCAATTTTCCTGCTCCTTGGATGCTGCCTGACCTTCTGTGCTTTTCCAGCACCACATTCAACTGTGAATATTTGCCAAGTGCTGCCTCCAAAAGCAATGGGAACAGATTCAATAGTAACTTTCAAATCAGAATGGGATAAGTACTAGAAATTGAAGGGCAGTGACTGCAAATAGCAGAGCTGGAATCATGGCTGTAGCTACAAAGATGCAGAAGTGAATGAGCCTATACAAACTGCAGCCATTTTGTAAAGAGCTGCATATATTCTCGAGCCTTAGATAATACCAGGGCCCTGGTGACTATATAAACTATTTCTTATTGTGTCTTCAGATCTTATTGAGCAATATACCAGTCCAGCAACTCAAAGAACAAAGGAAACAAAGTAATAACAGTTCCGCAGGCAACAGTTAGCCTCATTTATAATTATCTAAGGCCACAGAATTACTCATCTTTGAATCTAAAATGAAATTAAATTTAAATGCACATCTGCTGCACCACGGAAAAAATTGTGAAATTAAAGAATCAGCCACAATAGATTGTTGTTGCGGTTCTGTTCGCTGAGCTGGGAATTTGTGTTGCAGATGTTTCGTCCCGTCTAGGTGATATCCTCAGTGCTTGGGAGCCTCCTGTGAAGCGCTTCGGTGATCTTTCCACACCCATTTGTAGTGGTTTGAATCGGTCTCTTCCGGTTGTCAGTTCCAGCTGTCCGTTGCAGTGGTTTTGCTCATGCTGGGTATCGGGTTCTTCGTTCTGGTGAGTTGTCGTCAGAAAGTGGCTGTTAGTTTGTGTGCTGTTATGAGCCCTAGTGGTCGCAGTAGTTTGGCTGTCAGTTCGGAAATGCTCTTGATGTATGGTAGTGTGGCTAGTCCTTTGGGTTGCGGCATGTCCTCGTTCCGTTGTCTTTCCCTTAGACATCTGTTGATGAAATTGCGCGGGTATCTGTTTTTGGCGAATACATTGTATAGGTGTTCTTCTTCCTCTTTTTGCAGTTCTGGTGTACTGCAGTGTGTTGTGGCTCTTTTTAGATTAGATTAGATTACATTACAGTGTCGAAATAGGCCCTTCGGCCCAACAAGTCCACACCGACCCGCCGAAGAGCAACCCACCCATACCCCGACATTTACCCCTTACCTAACACTCCGGGCAATTTAGCATGGCCAATTCACCTGACCTGCACATTTTTGGACTGTGGAAGGAAACTGGAGCACCCGGAGGAAACCCACGCAGACACGGGGAGAACGTGCAACCGCCACACAGTCAGTCGCCTGAGGTGGGAATTGAACCCGGGTCTCTGGCGCTGTGAGGCAGTGTTAACCACTGTACCACCATGCCATCCACAGTGTCTTGATGCAATTTTTTTTGTGTGTGTTGGGGTGGTTGCTTTTGTAGTTCAGGACATGGTCTGTGTGTGTGGGGCTTTCCTGTATACCTTTGTGGTGAATTCTCCGTTCGGTGTTCTCTGTACCATCACGTCTAGGAATGGGAGTTGGTTGTCCTTTTCTTCCTCTCTAGTGAATCGGATTCCTGTGTGTGTGGTGTTGATGATCCAGTGTGTGTTCTCCATTTCTGTGTTTTTAGTGATTACAAAGGTGTCATCTACATATCTGACCCAGAGTTTGGGTTGAATTTGCACTAAGACTGTTTGTTCTAATCTTTGCATTACCACTTCTGCTATGAGTCCAGAGATGGGTGAGCCCATGGATGTGCAGTTGATTTGTTCATATATTTGGTTGTTGAATGTGAAGTGTGTTGAGAGACACAGGTCCAGTAGTTTGAGTATGCAGTCTTTGTTGATAAGTTCACCATCCTGTTGTCTGTTCTGTATGTCCAGCAAGTTGGCTATTGTTTCTCTGGCTAGGGTTTTGTTGATAGAGGTGAATAGTGCCGTTACATTGAATAAGACCATGGTTTCTTCCTTGTCTATGTGTATATTTCTGATGATGTCCAAGAATTCCTGTGTTGATTGTATAGTGTGTCTGGATCCGCTGATCAGGTGTTTCAGTTTCTGCTGTAGTTATTTAGCCAGTTTGTGTGATGGTGTCCCTGGTAGTGATTAGATTAGATTACTTACAGTCTGGAAACAGGCCCTTCGGCCCAACAAGTCCACACCGACCCTCCAAAGCGCAACCCACCCATACCCCTACATTTACCCCTTTACCTAACACTACGGGCAATTTAGCATGGCCAATTCACCTGACCTGCACATCTTTGGACGGTGGGAGGAAACCGGAGCACCCGGAGGAAACCCACACAGACACGGGGAGAATGTGCAAACTCCACACAGTCAGTCACCTGAGTCGGGAATTGAATCCGGGTCTCTGGCGCTGTGAGGCAGCAGTGCTAACCACTGTGCCACCATGCCGCCCACAATGGTCTGAGTGGGATGTCTGGTTTGTGCACTTTAGGTAGTCCATAGAATCTGGGGGTATTGTTGCTTTCAGGTTTCATTCTTTGTAGGTCAAACCTGGTTAACTGTCCGTTTTTTTGTAGGTTCCTCAGTGTTGTTTATCCTATTGGTGAGCTGTGGGGTGGGGTCAAACTCCCCCTTTTGGTAGGTGTTGGTATCTGCAAGTAGTTGTTGCACTTTTTGGATGTTGTCTGCTTTGTCCAGGATGACCATCATTCTGGCTTTGTCTGCTGGTAGTATGATTATGTTCTTATCGTTTCTTAGTGATTTTAGTGCTTCCCTCTCCTTGGTGTTGAGGTTATGTGTTTGTCTTTTCCTTGTTATCAGAGGTACAATACTTTGTCTCACTGTTTGTTATGTCTCTTCTGTCAGTCCATTGTTCCTGAGTGTGCATTATAGTGCTGCTAGGAAGTCTGCTGTCTTGGTGTCCCTGTGGTTGTAGTTGAGTCCCTTGGCCAGTGTTGTTCTTTCCGTGTCTGTGAGCTGTCTGTGGGAGAGGTTTCTAACCCAGGTGTGTGTTGTGGTGTCCTCTCTGTTGTGTGTTAGTTTGGCCATTTTTTCTTTTAGTGCTTTTTTTTGCGGTGTGTGGTCCTGTTCTGTCCTATGGTGGCGGCCTGTTCTATGGTCCGGGTCCATTCCTGATTAGTGGTTTTTGAAATTAATGATTATTGGCGCGCAATTTCTTTTGCCTGTATTTGTGAAGTTTGTTGTGAGCGACTGTAATCATTACCTGGATCATCCTGAATCCGTTCTGTCTGGCTGTGTCCCTGGCTTGTGGGTTGTTGACTGGTGGTCTGAATCGGAGACACGGTGGAAGGATTCGATTCTTTTGGCATTCATGCAGGAACCGGAGTTGCTCGTATGTGGCGCTTAGGCGGTTGGCACAGGATTCCCATTTCCTGGCTTGTCTTAGCATCTCTCGCCCGTAGGTGTTCAAAGTTTGAGAGAATGAAGGACCCGATTCCCAGCATGAGCAAAACCAATGTAGTGTACAAAATCCCATCCAAGAGCTGCACAAAACACTACATAGGACAAACAGGAAGACAGCTAACGATCCGCATTCACGACCACCACCTAGCCACGAAACGACACGACCAGCTATCCTTAGTAGCCACACACGCAGATAACAAGCAACATGAATTTGACTGGGACAACACTATTATTATAGGACAAGCCAAACAGAGAACAGCCAGGGAATTCCTAGAGGCATGGCACTCATCCACAGATTCAGTCAATAAGCACATCGACCTGGACCCAATATACCGACCACTGCAACGGACAGCTGGAACTGATAACCGGAAACGGCAGATTCAAACTACTACAAATGGTGGAGGAAAGATCACAGAAGCGCTTCACAGGAGGCTCCCAAGCACTGAGGATGTCACCTAAACAGGGGATGAAACGTCTGCAACACAAATTCCCAGCTCAGCGAACAGAACCACAACAACGAGCACCCGAGCTACAAATCTTCTCACAAAACACAATCTATTGTTCAAAGTTTATGAAGTGGAGAAGCAATGAAACACATTGTCTATGCTGAAATCCACAGAAGAGGATGAAAGAGTGTTGAGGATGCACAAGAATAATTTCAGACAGAATACGGAATAAGCTACAGTAAATGTTAGTTATCAGTCTAGGCAGAGATCAAAAGGACCTTCATTGCACAGCAGAGAGTTTAAAGTGTTCAGATAATGTATTTTTAAATATTATCTTTAAATAAGGCTGGACAGTCATACAATCCCGGAATATACATAAACCAATGAGATACCAGAAATAAACAGGCCTGCATTTTTATACCATCTCAGGGCACCCCAAAGTGCTTTGCAGTAACCAATATGCTGAAGTATAGTCACCACAGTCCCAGAGGACCATAAGCTTCATTCTCAATAGAGAGCTGACCGGTGCTGAGTTTAACCTGAGAGTCACCATGCCTCAAATAGGGACAAGATTGAAAACGTGGGACCTTCATGATAACTTCAGTCAGTACGGGAATTGAAATCAGTCCTGTTGATCAGAAACCAGCCAACTGCTCCCCACAGGAACAGGAGTAGGCCATTTTACTCCTCTAACCTGCCCTAACATACAATAAGAGCATGGCTGATCTGCTTATGGTTTATCTGCTTATGGTTTCAGGTCCACTTTCCTGTCTGTGTCCCCACAACACCAATAACCCTCGACTCCCTTCTCAATCGAAATGTATCCTTGGGTTGGTGATGTCATTTCCTGTGGTGAGTGCGTGAAGCAATGAGGGTTGGGGGAAGTGTGTGTGTGTGTAATTTGGAAACGGGCAGCACGGTGGCTCAGTGGTTAGCACTGCTGCCTCTCAGTGCCAGAGACCCGGGTTTGATTCCCCCCCTCTGGCAACTGACTGTGTGGAGTTTGCACATTCTGCCCGTGTCTGCATGATTTCCCTCCGGGTGCTCCGGTTTCCTCCCACAGTCCAAAGATGTGCAGGCCAGGTGAATTGGCCATGCTAGAATGCTCCATAGTGTTAGGTGCATTAGTCAGGCGTAAGTTTAGGGAGGGGAATGGGTCTGGGTGGGTTACTCTTCGGAAGGTCTGTGTGAACCTGTATCTAATCTAAAAAACTGAAATGGAATTTTAGTGAGTGATAGGTGAATGTGACTTTGTGTCAATTACGATATAACTGAGAGAGTATGGGTAAGCACATATTTATGGCAAAGAATGGAAGATAGAGGTCAGTCAGCAAAGCACTGGAAGGAGGCTGGAGATAAAAGAATGGATGAGAGTTGCAGAAGCATTTTTAAAAAGTCTTGATTTTTGGATACAGACTAAAAATTGAGAACAAAAAGGCTTTCAAAAAAGGGGAGAAGGTGCAAGTGCAGCTTTAGAACAACTAGTGAAGGTAACTGATGCATTAGACAAAGTTACTTTTTGAGGACAGTTGAACGAGCATCAATTGAAATGTGTTAGGACAGCTCAGCATAATGATTCTGAACAGTCAGGTTACATTTTAACAAATTTTAGAGGGGAGTGAAACAAAGCAGCAAGGATACCTGCAGAGATTAGTTAGTTCATTCTTTCTGAACAGTTGTTCTCTCCAATTTTCTATTGAAACAGCTGAGCATCACTTAGAGATGTTTAAAGAAATGATACTAAAAAGGTAAACAATCAGAAAGACTCAGTGTCTGACCAAGAAACTCGAAGTACAAACTATCACTGTGCAGGTAACATCAAGGCATCAGCAAGGAATTAAAAAGGTTATTTATGAAACTAGTTCATCTAGTTTTGTGATTTGGACTGGCAATTCTGAACAGTGTTCCCCTGGCTACCACTGTCCATTCATTCGTATTTTGTCTGCTTTTACCCTGTGCATGCATGGCAGTTTTAAAAAGGAAAAAGTTTTAACTTCTGAATGAGAACTCATGTTCTTTTACTGTCTTGTTCAAGTTAAACATGTTACAGCAAATAGTTATTGTTAGTGTTACTGAAATAACCTGGTGAGATTTACTTTGATTCTTGAAAGCTGCCTGAGGCAAATTGTGACTTTTGGTATTTCGATTAAATTTTAATATCTATGATGATTCCAGGAATAGAGGAATTTGATTTCCAGTACTCTACCTCAGCAAGTCAGGATAAGCAGATGAACTATGATGGAGTAGAGAAAGACGGTGTTATAGAAACTGAAGCAGGACATCAACATTATGAACAGCCTGGCTTGAAACATGCGGCAAGACCTGAACTCATGATATCTTTATGTCTTCCCAATCGGAGGTCGTCAACCAACTACGTTACTCACCAGTCATCAGGTTTGACTGCATCAGGGTCAGCAATTTTGGGTCTCTCATCCCAGTCTTCTGGTTTCTGGTCATCTGGATCTTCGATCTCTTTTGGAGGATTGATAGGAGGAGTCATGTCTTCAAGTAGGCTGCCACTGTTGACCACAGTCTGGTCAATCAAGATTTGAAAGGTGTTGTCAGGGTTAAGCACTACAATGGGGAGAGAAAAGTTTAGTTTAATAAACAATTAACATACCTGTTTTTTCACCTTACATCAATACAAGTGGATGTAAAAGACGACCATTTCCTGGGAACAATCACCCAGCACTGATTCACAGAATTTGAAAATCTGAGTTCTGCTTTTAGTGGAGGTTCCTTGCAAATAAATTGGCTGCTACAAGGAAAGGTTCCAGGTGATGACAAAGCTGCTAATAATTTTGATTTAGAGGTGCTGGAGTTGGATTGGGGGTGTACAAAATTAAAATTCACAATACCGGGTTATAGTCCAACAAGTTTATTTGGAAGGACTAGCTTTCAAAGCACTACTCCTTTATGAGACAATTGTGAAGTATCCACATTCACCTCTGGGAGGAGCAGTGGTCCATATAAACCTGTTGGGCTAATAATTTTGTTGAACAGTACCTAGTGAGTACAGGTGAGTCTTCTTGTCAGTATAATAGCTTTTCAGGTCCACATCGGAACGCTTTGCATGTTTCTCCTCGTACTCTCCAGTTTTGGGATTCTTGTGTCTGAAGATGAAGTGGAGTTTGTAATCTTCACCACATTTGTCAGGGCCAAACATGATGGCGTACGGAGTTTTGTCGTAAAACTTCTCCTATGTAGGAAAGAAATAATTGAATTAGAATTTTACTAAGTCTAAATCTGTTGCAACCAGAAACAAAATTTCTTAAAGTCCTTTGAAAGTGATGATGAAACAAAGGGATTGAAGAGCAATGGAATCACAAAGTAGATCAGAGAAGGCGAATTGTTCTTGAGGATATGACAAAATAGGAAACCAGCAGAGGAAAACATAAATCCGCATTTTGTGACATCAAGACAGCAACACTCACCCAGTATATGAAACACTGATAGATAAGTACAACTCATTCATTTGGCTGGATTGGTCCTCACCCTCAATTTTTCCTTTGAATTCTCATACTTCCTCCAAACCAAAGTGTTAGCCATGGGCACCCGCATGGGCCCCAGCTATGTCTGTTTCTTCATTGGGTACGTGGAACAGTCCTCCTTCTGCAGCTACATTGGCACCATTCCCCAACTTTTCCTCCGCTACATTGACGGTATCAGCATCACCTCATGCTCTCACGAGGAAGTTGAACAGTTCAATTTCACCAACAGATTCCATCCTGACCTTCAGTTCACCTGGACCATCTCTGACACCCTCCTTTTCCTGGAATTCTGCACCGTCCTCACGACCTGTCCATCTTCCTTCCCACCGATCCGCTCCACCCTCCTCTCCGACCTATCACAATTACCCCTATCTCCATCGCCTACCTTCCTTCCCAGTGAGCCTGACCTCGGTGGTGGGCAAGTTGTTGGAGAGAATCCTGAGGGACAGGATCTACATGTATTTGGAAAGGCAAGGAATGATTAGGGATAGTCAACATGGCTTTGTGTGTGGGAAACCATGTCTCACAAACTTGATTGACTTTTTTGAAGTAACAAAGAGGATTGATGAGGGCAGAGCTGTAGATGTGATCTATATGGACTTCAGTAAAGCGTCCAACATGGTTTCCCATGGGAGACTGGTTAGCAAGGTTAGGTCTCATGGAACAAAGGGAGAACTAGCCATTTGGATACAGAACTGGCTCAAAAGGTAGAAGACAGAGGGTGGTGGTGGAGGGTTGTTTTTCAGACTGGAAGCCTGTGACCAGTGGAGTACCACAAGGATCAGTGCTGGGTCCTCTACTTTTTGACATTTACATAGATGATTTGGATGTTAGCATAAGAGGTACAGTTAGTATGTTTGAAGATGACACCAAAATTGGAGGTGTAGTGGACAGCAAAGAGGGTTACCACAGATTATAACAGAATCTTGATCAGATGGGCCAATGGGCTGAGAAGTGGCAAATGGAGTTTAACTCAAATGTGAGGTGCTGCATTTTGGGAAAGCAAATCTTAGGAGAACTTATACACTTAATGGTAAGGTCCTAGGGAGTGTTGCCGAACAAAGAGACCATGGAGTTCAGGTTCACAGCTCCTTGAAAGTGGAGTCACAGGGAGATAGGAAAGTGAAGGCAGCGTTTGGTATGCTTTCTTTTATTGGTCAGAGTATTAAGTACAGGAGTTGGGAGGTCATGTTGCAGCTGTCCAGGACATTGGTTAGGCCACTGTTGGAACACTGCATGCAATTCTGGTCTCCTTCCTATCGAAAAGATGTTGTGAAACCTGAAAAGGTTTAGAAAAGATTTACAAGGATATTGCCAGGGTTGGAGGATTTGCACTATAAGCAGAGCTGAACAGGCTGGGGCTGTTTTCCCTAAAGTGTTGGAGGCTGAGGGGTGACCTTATAGGAGGTTTACAAAATTATGATAGGCATGGATAGGATAAATAGACAAAGTCTTTTCCCTGGGGTCGGGGAGTCCAGAACTAGAGGGCATAGGTTTAGGGAGAGAGGGGAAAGATATAAAGAGACCCAAGGGGCAACTTTTTCACGCAGAGAGTGGTACGTGTATGGAATGAGCTGCCAGAGGAAGTGGTGGAGACTGGTACAATTGCAACATTTAAGAGGCACTTGGACGCATATATGAATAGGAAGGGTTTGGAGGGATATGGGCCGGGTGCTGGCAGGCGGGACTAAATTGGTTTGGGATATCTGGTCGGCACGGACGGTTGGACCGAAGGGTCTGTTTCCATGGTGTACATCTATATGACTCAAATACAATGCACATTTGTTCATTGCTGCTGGGTCAAAATCCTGGAACTCCCTTCCCTTTCAACATTGTGAAGGTACCTGCACTGGTTCAAAAAGACAACTCATCACTACCTTCACATGGACATCTAAGGATGGACAAGAAATGCAGAAACAGCCAAAGCTCAGATGCCATAAAATCAATAAAAACACTGGGGATGAGCATAAAATGCTATCCTGATCAATGAGGTTCACACTCTGAACGAATGCCCAAGCAATGGATAAACATGCTATATGGCACAGTACCAAGATATAGACACCAGGAAGAAATGAGAATAGACTGACAGAACCTCCGTTTAGCATCACACTTCAAATCGTGCAGTACTCCGAATACAGAACTGAAGCATAATTTCCAATTGGCTGAGGACACTGGACTAAAGGTCTGATCGACACAATTTTGATTGTTGAGATGACAATCTTGAACTACAAAAAGGATTCCGGCAAGCAATAATTAAATAAGTGCAAAATGTAGTACTGACAATGCCCATCTGAAATGCAGAAACAAAACCCAACTCACCAAAATTAGGTCTTTGGTTTTCGAAAGTAGCTTAATATATGCCCCGCCACATTCAATTCCATTCTGAAAGTTCACCTCATATCTAAAAAGCACAAATTTTTTTCCGGAAAAATGAAAATAAATCATCTTTCAGTTGCAAAGGTTTTGTACACCAAATAGTTAGCACTTTGGGACAGTGGACATGTTACAAGTCCAACAACCTGCATTACGTTTACTTGGAGATACCAAACAATGCATTTACCAAGAGCACAATTTATTTAAGATTAATTGGTTGTCAGGGGGGAGATAAGGGCTTGGGCTTACTGATCTATACCATTTTTGGCAGGCATCGGTAAGAATTAGTCAAATGCAGAGCAAAAGTAGTGTGAAACTCCCTAGGACATCAGGTTCAATTTTACAAGAGAGCATTGGACCGGACTCTGGAGTAAAAAGTACCCTGAGCCTACAGATGTCACCAGCTGGATCTGTTGGGCAATGTTACTGCAGGTGACCTTCTGATTAGCTACCTGTCTGGGGTGGGGTGCTTCTAACAGTGCAGATCCAATTGCAGAACTTTTTGCCAAAAGCTACCCTCCTAGTTAATGACCCAGCTATCAATTTAGGGTAGCCGGTGTAGTGGCAATATCACTGGTTTAGCAATCCAGAACCCCAGTCCAATGCTTTGGAAACATGGGCTCGAATCCTACCATAGCAGATGGTGAAATTTGAATTCAATTTTTAAAATCAGTTGGAGATTTTGTAGTTTTTGTCACACTGTTGGCAAAGTAGTACTGGAACATAAAACCATTCCTAAATGACCATTGAAGCATTTCTGCATCCTCCCACTCTGTTGGACAACATCGAGGAGCTCATCTGGCCAACCCTGCAAGTTCATCAACCCCAGTATCTCCCAATCTGAGCAGAGCATATTGGAGGGGAAATTTGATGTGGCTGTTCAGAAAAATGAAAAATCTTTCATAGAGAATCACAGAATCCCTACAGCATGGAAACAGGCCCTTTGATCCTACAAGTCCACACCCATCTTCAGAAGAGTATCCCATCCAAACCCATTCCCAATCACTCCACATTTACCCCCAACCTACACATCCTCGAACACTATGGGCAATTTAGCATGGCCGATTCACCGAATGTGCACATCTTTGTCAACGTAAATAGAAGATAAACAGTTACTATGGCAGAAGTAATAGTAAGTAGGAGGACAGCTTTTTCAGAACTAAAGGCAACAAGAATTGTGCCTCGAATCTAGATTATTGTTCTGATCACCACTAGTGTGTCAAAAGCAGAGTCAACAGTAACTTGCAAAATGGAAGTGAATAAACACTTGAAGAAAAATAATTTACAGGGCTATGTGGAAAGAACCAGGAAGGATTGGGGAGGTGGGAGCATGTAATTATTTGAATAAATCCACTGAAGAGCTGGTACAAACAAAATAGGCCAAGTGATATCCTGTTTGAAGACCCTGACTCAGGCTTCAACTTGAAGTTTTGAAATTGCTTTTGCCTGAAGACAGTGCTGTCATGGTGGGCTTTAGCATTCACTTCATTACTGAGGTGTAAATGAACAAAGGGTGAGTTCGATCATCTGGTTAAAAGGGGTTTAAAAATAATCAAGCCCATCACAAAACATGACAAAATGAAACCCCAGCCCAAGATTAACTGCCTACCTTTAAAAATAAATGCATTAGGTGATTAAGGCACACTTACTGGATAATTAGTGGCTTGTTGTCAAATATGAATGGTCGATCAAGCAAAGCTGCGATGGCGTGATGCTTGGCACGAGTTTTAAGAACCAGCCCCTTATCCCCATGAAGTTTCGTGTTCTTCATTTCTTCCACGTCCCACTTTCCTGAAAAAAAAATACACAAACTTACCCTCATTATGTGCAATTATGGATGCCTACCCACCGGCAATATTTCACCCACCCCCAATATCTGAAAAATCAACTGCAATCTCCAAAATACCAATATCCTCAAAGTAGAATAAATATAATTCATCATTTAGAATAGTTAATGAAGCCATGTTGATAAGTCCAGTCTTTGTTGCACCCTCTCCAAAACCATTGCATCATTTTTGAGCTGCAATGACTGGAACGGACTGCACACCTTAAAATCACATACACCATATAAAAATCCTTTAAAAAGTCTTACCATCATACTTTGCAATGTCTTCATCAGCGTCATCTTTTTTAGCTTTGGAAACAATCCAGCTATGTTGCAAAAAGAAAACGAAACACACCAAATGACAATCTCAAAATTCAGAAACTTTAAAAAAAATTCATTTGTAGGATGTGGGCATCACTGGTCAGGTTGGCACTTATCACCCATCTTTAATGGCTCAGAGGTCAATTAAAAGTCAACCACGTCACAGTGGGTCCGGAGTCTCTCACAGACCAAACCAGGTAAGGACTGCACTTTCTTTCCCAACAGGATATTAGTGAACCAGTTGGATTTTGCCAACTCACAACAGTAGCATTATCATTCGACTCTTAATTCACCGTGTGCCATGGCAAAATTCTAACCTGGATTCCCAGAACATTACCTATTTCTCTGGATTAATTTTTGAGCTGATATCACTTGCCCTACACACAAAATTCACACTATTTCAAGTTTGAACTTAATTCATGGAATGCACGGATTGCTGACAAGGTTAATATTTTTTGCTCAATTCTAATTGCCCTCAATGTACATCTTTCAGTGCAGTGGGCTGTATTCCTGTCATTGAGCCAGATGATCTGGGCTTGAATTCCACTCTAGGACATAATGCAGCCAAATATATTGAAAAATAAACTTGTAAATTTTTCCAACAAACACTGACTGGCAGTAATGGCAGAGATTCACAGTCAGTCACGTGATGGAAAGATGTTCAAGCCTCTATGTCATGCACAGCTTCAGACTGCAGCATGCATGATAAAGCACTCTCCAAATGAACTACAACACATCTCACTACCACTACCCAACTGCCTTTGAGAAAAAGGTGATGTCCACCTTTTGAATATAGAGTGGCTTGCTGGCTTAGGTCAAAGTCAGCCATGGATCTGGATCATATGGAACTAAGACTAGAAAAAGATAGATTCCATTCTGTAAAAGGAACATGAGAGAAAACCATATACATTTTTAATGACAAACTAGTAACAATTACTGATACAAATTTATGTCACATTTATTTAATTATCTGACTTCAGGTTCTCCAGCTGATATGGTAGGATTCAAACTCAGTTTTTGGATCCCAGGCCAGGCTTCTCTATTATTAACCCAGTAACCACTCTTCACTAAGCTACTGCTTTCTCAAGACCTGTGATACAACTGAGTCCAAAGTTAACCAACCTGCTAGAGCAAAAATGGTTTTGTTCACTACCTCCGGCCATCAGTTAACGAAAAGGTTTTGAAAAACTTACCTTTATTTTCAGGGGCTTGAATACTGTGAGATGACATGATGCTTCATCTATACAAAGCCTTAAGAAAACTGTATCTGCAATACAGCTTTCAATTCTCAACAAAGAATGTATTGGTTTTGGCAGTAATGAGGTACAGATTACCAAAATGGTACAAAAATGAGGAAGGCACAGAGCCCTTTCTATCTGGCAAAGTCATCCCCACTAATATTGGAGGACATAAAATTGGGAGAACTGCCCTGCTTAGCCAAGAAGCAACAGCCCAACATAATCACATGCATTGAATTAGACCTTAACAGCAATATCTTAGTCACCACCGTCGACATCCCTGGGTATACCCTGCCTGCAGCAGAGAAGGTGGTGTTGTGATATATTGTGGGGTGGGAGTTTCCATGGGAGACATTAACATTGACTCCAGACCAGCGTTGTATTTTTTTCCTCTATACAGGCCTCATAAGTGCATGCGCAGCAATAGTGACTTCCTGAACCAGAAGCCCACACGCAGAACATCGGAGTGGTTACTCAATAGCTTTTAAGTGCACATTGCTCCAGGCCCTGTGAAGTCCCATGGTATAAAGTCAATCAAGGTCAATGGAACCTCCCAATTACCACCTGACATCCTGCCTCAGAACTTCACAGTGTTAAGGCAATAATAGCAGAAAGGGTATAGAATGAACATCAATGCCCACTACCAAGGCAGGCTTATGAGCACCAATACTGTCCAAGATATATCTGTCATACTAGACAAGTGACATCAATGCTAAAGTGCTGGACAAAACCCATCTCTCCATGACATTCAATGGTATTATGAAATTCCTGAGTATCAATATCCTAGGGGCATATCATGGATCAGAAACTCAACTGGACCAACCATACAAGTACTATGGCTAAAAAGAACAGGCCAAAGACTGGAGATTCTATGGAGGGAAACAATTCCTGGCTCTTCAATGCTTGCTCACCTGTCAAAGATAAAGTCAAGAGCATGATGAATAATGTCAGCTTGTCTAGAGGACTGCAACTAAAGAAGCTCAACACCATTGAGGATAATAACCAGCCCATCCATCATACCGAACATTCATTCTCTCCACCAATGACTGACAAATTCATGCACTATAGCAACTCATCAAGGCTCCTTCAATGGCACTGTCTGAAATGACAATTTTAGTCCTTAGAAGGGCAAGGGCAGATGCATTGAATGTCACCGTCTGCAAGTTCCCACCGAAACCACACACCACCCTGACTTGAACATTGGCATTCTTTTCCTGTTGCTGGCTTAAGATCCTGGCACTTCCCCTCTGATAGCACACTGTGTACATACATGACAAACCGTCACAATTTCGGGAAGGGGGCTCAACAGTTAAAGGGCAATTAGGGATTGACAACGAAATCTTGGCCGCGCCTGTGATGCCCAAATCCAATGAAAGCTTTAAATACGAATGTTTCAAAGAGTATAATGTGAGCTATAAAGTACATTCAGACATCCTAAAGTCCTGGTAAAATGCA
Source organism: Chiloscyllium plagiosum (assembly GCF_037043375.1). Taxonomy (NCBI): domain Eukaryota; kingdom Metazoa; phylum Chordata; class Chondrichthyes; order Orectolobiformes; family Hemiscylliidae; genus Chiloscyllium; species Chiloscyllium plagiosum. Next base: position 13,034,052 of record NW_028270154.1, read on the forward strand.
AATATTTCTTTCTCAGACATGTGTATCTTTTATTACTCATTTCAGAGTTTAAAAATGATCACAAAGGGTAACCTTGGAACAAGTGATGGGATTTTTCTAGACAGTCTTTTCTAAACTAGTTAACATTGGCCAACATAAAGATTTTCAATTTTAAATCCTCCTTAGGAGGTTGGATAGCCATGAGTACTGACTCGTTCCTCCCAGTGTGCACATAATTTGTACAGCATAGCTAAGTAATTCATAATTTTTCATTAAGAATGATACAAGATATAGCAGTCACATATGCACTGCAGTTTCACAGCTGCTTCAAAAAAAAACCCAATCTAAGCTCAACACAAAGGGCTCAATGATATCATAGCAAATTCTATAAATAGCAGCATTGTATGAAGTGAGCACTGGACTGGAAGGTGGCATTTCTGTGACACATTCACCATTCACAGTTTATGACAGTAAGCATATTGCAGTTTATTGAACAGGAAGAAGTGAACAGTTTTAAAAGATGGGGTGCTGGGTGGAGGCAGAATGAACACAAACCATGCACAGCAGTTTGTTCCAATGCATCACCAGAATACAGAGAGGACAGCTTTAATTTTATAACCTCAATGTCATTCTTACCCTTCCAGTGTCCCTTTATCAAATGACTCTGCAAAATTCACTTGTCCAGTTGGAACAGGGGCTCTGTACGTGACCTGCAAAGCAACACAAACAACGTGGATGATTTACAAAGTCCATGTTGCACTAACTGGAGAAAGTGCCACTCTCAATGTGGAGTCTACACGGATCTTAAACCTTGATCAAAACATAAACCAACTCCAACAGCTCTTCCCTCAATCCTCTAAGTGTACTGCCGCCTTCCTAGGCGTGAAATATTTAATTTCCACTGTTCCCGAAGGAAAGACACACAAGTTTTAAAACTTTTTTTGTATGTCTTCAACTCTATTTGTCCATAATATTTCAAGTTCATCTGGCACAGGGACTTGAGGTTTCAAAAAAAAAGGTCAATACCAATTAAGGCTACCTAAGGAGAAAAATAAAACGTGATGCGTGTCATCTCAGACTCTCAACTTTTGAAGCTACAGACCCTTTAATGTCATGGTCAAGTCTCCTCCTAGTGCAGTTTACAGGATTTATTGTAGAAAATTACAGCACAGAACAGGATCTTTGGCCCACAATGTTGTGCCAAGGTTTAATGCTAACGTAAAATATAGTAACTTAACCGATGCACCCCTCAATTCACTGCGATCCATGTGCATGTCCAGCAGTCGCTTAAATGCCCCTAATGACTCTGCTTCCACCACCACAGTGGCAACGCATTCCATGCATTCACAACTCTGTGTAAAGGACCTATCTCTGACATCTCCTTTATACCTTCCCCCTAATATCTTAAAACTATGACTCCTCATGCCAGTCAATCCTGCCCTTTGGAAAAATCTCTGGCTATTGACTATCAATTCCACTCATTTTGTACACCTCGATCAGGTCTCCTCTCTTCCTCCTCCTCCTCTCCAGAGAGAAAAGTCCAAGCTTATTCAACCTTTCATAAGGCAATCTCTCCAGTCCAGGCAGCATCATGGTAAACCTTCTTTGCACCCTCTCCAAAGCCTCTGTATCTTTCCTATTGTCAGGCAACCAGAACTGGACACAATATCCCAAGTGTGGCCTCACCAGAGACCTGTAGAGCTGCAGCAAAACCTCGAGGCTCTTAAACTCGACCCCCCTGTTGATGAAAGCCAAAACACCATTTGCTTTCTTAACAACTCTATCCACTTGGGTGGCAACTTTGAGGGATGTACTTGCACACCCTGATCCCTCTGTTCCTGCACACTGCCAAGAATCCTGTCTTTAAACCCATACTTAGCATTTGAGTTCGACCTTCCAAAACGCATCACTTCGCATTTATCCAGGTTGAACTCCATCTGCCATTTCTCAGCCCAGCTCTGCATCCTGTCTATGTCGTGCTGCAGCAGCCCTCTATACTATCGACGACACCTCCAACCTTTGTGTCAGCTGCCAATTTACTAACCCACCCTTTAACCTCCTCATCCAAGTCATTTACAAAAACTACAAAGAGCAGAGACCCAAGAACAGAGCCCTGCGGGACCTCGCTCAACACTGACCTTTATGGGGCAAATGGGACTCTGATTTTAAGGATCAATTATTTACCCACATAAGCTGTGGACAAATGATTCTTTTTACCTTGGAATGTTTTCTTACTAACATAATTAGACAGAGGAGATAGCACCTCATGTTCTCAGAGAACCTCAATTTTACCAGCCAATAGTGTGTGAAGGCTCATTGCTATCTTGCTTTTCCTACAGTAATTATGTGATAAGACAGGAAACCCTGATGGGCCCTCTGACCATACCCCAACACTCTAAGACCATTGCTAATACAGCCATAGCATACACAAACTAGTCCCTACTGCCTGCATGTGGCCCATCTCTCTCTCTCCAAATATTTCTTATGTACCTATCAAAATGTGTCTTTTAAAATATTGAAACTGAACCTGCAGCTACCATTTCTCTGGAAGTTCATTCCACACACTAACCACTGTGTAAAAACATCGCCCCTCCTGCCTTTTAAGTCTTTCTCCTCTCACTTTAAAAATATACCCCCTAGTCTTGAATTCCCCCACCTTAGGGAAAAGACACCTGCCATTTACCTTATCTATACCCCTAATGATTTTATAAACCCCTATGTCACCTTTCAACTTTCCTACATTCCAGTGAAAAAAGACCCAACCTATCCAACCTCGTCTTAACTCAAACCCTCCATCCCCGACAATATCCAGACAAATATTTTTTAAAACCCTCTCCAGTTTAATAATATCTTTCTTATAACAGGATAACCAGAACTAGACATAGTATTCCAGCAAAGGACTCACAAATGTGCTATACTACCTCAACATGACCTATCCAACTCCTGTATTCAAAGATCTGAGCAATGAACGCAAGCACATTAAACACCTTAACCACCTTGTCTACACGTGATTAGATTAGGTTACTTTAGATTAGATTAGATTACTTAGTGTGGAAACAGGCCCTTCTGCCCAACAAGTCCACACCGACCTGCCGACGCGCAACCCACCCATTCCCCTACATTTACCCCTTTACCTAACACTACGGATGCAAGCTTCAAAAGTATCAAACCTGAACCCCTAGGTCTGTTTATTCTAAAACACTACCCAAGGTCCTACTTCTACTGTACAAGCCTTGCTACACCAACCCAAGCAGTCAGTTCTCTCCTTAGATTCAATTCTCCTTATATCACTTCTCATGATTCAAGTTTCAATTACATCAATTATTTTTCTAAAACACCAAAATATGCATGTCCAGGCTGTTCAATTTATTTATGGAAAGCTCCCAGAAGCAACTAAAAGGAAAAATAATCTGACAACTCAGGAGTGAACTGAAACTCAATCCAATCCTATAACAAGGGCTGACCAGCATGATGGGAGCTCGACTTAGCAAAACTTTCACCTAATCAGTTGCAGAGTCCTTGGCTGAGGGATAAATATTACCCAGGACAAACATCCAGTTCTGCCCTGTATTAACCACTCTGATTGGGTGATTCGAGGTACATAACAACTGAGCTGCAAGGCAGCTTGTGGCTGTGTGTTGATTTGAATTTCCAGCAGTTGCAATGTCCAGCTTTTAGTTTCTTACCAGCCAGAGAGACATCCTAGAATAAATGGACAGGAGCAGGAATACTTCCAGTGTAAGCCACTGACCATCACTGCTGACAAAACAGTAAATGGTAGGTCTATGACAGGCTGGAAAGCAGGAGAGACTGGCTAACGGAAAATGTTAGTCCTGCAGGACCAAAGGGAATAAATGGAGCAGGACAAGATTTCCAAGGGCAGACATGTTGCTGACAAAGAAAACAAACAACAAGAAACAACACTGAACAGGATGTGAAGGTGACAAGAGCTTCCAGTGTGAAATCGCAATGCTTGTTTAGTCAACTCAAAAAGTGCCTAATTAAAAGATGATGTGCTATCCCCTAAGCATACTTTGAACCTCACTGCAAAAGTACATCAGGCCAAGGTGGGAACAAGGGAACATTGGAGAAATACAAAAAAAAGACAGATCACCAGAAGATCAGAATTTTATTTGCAGACATGCATTCTGCAAACTGACTAGCAATTGCTCTTGGCATAACTTTGTTACTTCTTTTGCCCTACCTTCATTCTCAATGGCCTTGGAGCTCCAACCCTTTTATCACGGTCACCAGTCTTCCAGTAAATCAACAACCTTAGTTTTTTTTCCAACACTGTCAACACCTTGCTCCAAACCTCTTACATTTAACTTTTTCCCAAATGTAATGAAAAGTCTCAGATGGCATCCAGACTAGACTCCATAGGTTTAAGATGAGAAGGGAAAGATTAAAAACGGACCTAAGGGGCAACTTTTTCAAGCAGAGGGTGGTGCGTGTATGGAATAAGCTGCCAGAGGAAGTGACGGAGAATGGTAAAATTTCAACATTTAAAAGGCATCTGGATGGGGAAATGAATAGGAAGAGTTTAGAAGGATACGGGTCAAGTGTTGGCAAATTGGACTAGATTAATTTAGGATACCGAGGTGGCATGGAGAAGTTGGACCAAGGGTCTAATTCAGTGCTGTGCATCTGACTGTGGAATTTCAATTCAGTTGCTCTCTGCACAAATGTTGCCTGACTCATTTTAGTTGCAGCTTTTATTTCAGATTGCCAGCACCTGCAGTGCGCTTTCCAACAAAGTAAACTGCATAACTTTTAGTAGTGCTGCAAATCCTTTGCAATTAGCAGGACATGGGCAGAAGATCAGAGGCAACCAGTGTGTGGAATAAAAACAAATTGCTGGAAAAACGCAGCAAGTCTGGCAGCATCTGGGGAGAGTAATCAGAGTTAACGATTTCAGGTCCAGTGACCCTTCCTCAAAATTACCCTTGGAACAATGTCAAGCTCTTGAAGAGGACGTGGAGGGCATTTACAAGAATAAAAGTGGATACATTGAAGCAGCTCAAATTGCTACCCCCTTAGAACACAACGAGTCAAGAAGCTTTAATGAAAACTAAATTTCAATTAAAATTTAAAACTATGAGGATTTGGCAGAAAACATCAGGAATTTTTTTTGCCCCCAGTGGCAAAAGGGGTCAGAATCCACAACACAACAATGAATGTACCTGTCAGATGAATGTAACATATGGAGGGATCTGGAATGCTCTTCCTAAAACAGGAAAAAAGATTACACAACACCGGATTATAGTTGAACAGGTTTATTTCAAATCGCAGCTTTTGGAGCCTCCCGAGGAAGGAGGGGGGCTCTAAAAGCTTGTGGTTTCAAATAAGCCTATTGGACTATAACTCTATTGTGGTGATTTTTGACTTTGTCCGCCCCAATCCAACATGAGCACCACGACATCATGGCTCCCTAAAAAGCAGAGAGGGAACAACCTAACTTTGAAAAGGATATTTAATTGAAAAGGAAAACATTGAGGCACTATACGAAGAGAGGATCTGCATCTCATGCTCTGATTAGGTATTTTACTGGCTCTGGACTCTGCGATGTATTCAACATCTTCAGACCATGATCTCTGTCCTCAATTTTGAATTTTCCCGGGCTAAGTTCTGGTCTGCATCTTCACTATTTTTTGGCTGGTATTTATTCTGCTACTAACACCAATTCTGGTCCACCCTTTGTTTTTGTTCTATTGTATCTTCTGTAGTTAACTCTCCACCCACAAATCTATCCCTGACCTTGCCTTCTTATCCCCTCCACCGCATGCTTTAACCTGCATCAACCAACACATTCCTATCTCTCCTCAACTGAGTCATATTGTATTCAAAAGATGAATAATTCTTTCCACAGATGCTGCCAAACCTGCGTATTTCCAATTGTGTTTTTACTTCCAATCACCAGGATCCACTGTATTTTATTTGTGTAGTGGAGAAACTCAAATACATTCACAGAACACTATGTTTAACAAAGAGCCAATCCTCACCTTAGGTGGTGGTGGGGAGCTTGGTTCTGTCTCACTTTCTATTGGGCTTTCGTCATCCTCGTCTTCAACAATATCAGTATCGTCTTCATCTTCATCTTCAGCATGGACTACAGCAGTGCCAAACAGCAGCACCAACACCAACCACAGTTTCAGCTGCATAGTCTGGGAATGGAGTTAAAACAATGTTAAAAGATGTTTCAATTTACCACCAATATCAGTTTGCTTTGGATATTCTCAATTTACTTTCAGCAATAACAGTTTGTTAAAAAGGGGACTCGGAGGCTTGTGTTGAATAATCCAAGAATTATACCGTTGCTGCTATGAGTAAAGAGAATATCTTTTAGAATGAAGATAAGGAGAAACTTCTTCAGCCAAAGAGTGATGAATTTCAGAAATTTATTGCCACAGAAGGCGAGAGGCCAAGTCATTGAGCATATCCAAGATAGAGATAGACGAGTTCTTGAGTATGAAGGGGACAGAGGGTTACGGGGAGAAAGCAGGAAAATGGGGTTGAGAAACTTACCAGCCATGATTCAATGGCAGAGCAGACCATGGGCTGAATGGCCTAATTTCTGCTCCTATGTCTTATGGTCTTAAGAATGTTGAGAAGCCCACCATGGTCACTGTGATACCAGAGTTCTAACCACTACTGGCCTGTGATTGGGAGTAGTGTGCTGCAACTAACCTTCCACTTGGTTAACTGACTGTGCAGTAATCTGTGCTCGAATAAATCTCAGCAAATAACAAAAGGATTTTATTCTTCAGAAGATTTAATTTCTCAATAACTATACACAGATTAACTTTTGGGCATATTAACTAGTTCTAAGATAGAAAAGACATGCACCCCCAATAGCAGACTCTGCCATAAAGCAACTGTTGTCCACTCAAACTTCCCGATGTTTCACCCAAAGCTATGGTCGGTATCAAAATGGATGGAGCTTCATTTTAACCAATTTCACATCCATGTGCAACAATTATGGCGGTGTCAGACCAAAACAACTTCTATGCAAATGTTCCATACAAAACCTGGCTCTCCTCCACTCTCCGGACTCTTGCGAGCAACAGGTGCCCAAACACACAAGCTAATGTAACTCCATTTTACAAGGGCAGAGTTAAACCAATAAATTATATGTCCATTATGTGAATGTACACTATTCAAGGCAGAGTCTGAACATTTGGATGAATGGGTTGATCAAAGGGACAGCTGCCTTGGCTCCAAGCCCTGGAATTCCCTCCCTACACCTCTAAGATGTTGCTTGGATTCTTTGATCAAGCTTTTTGGTCCTATGTCTGGATACCTCCTTCCACAGCTTTGATCTCAATGTATTGTTTATTAGTGTTTTCCAGAGGATTCAACAAAGCTCCATGAAGAGATGTGAACAAAAATCAGAATGCATGGAATTACAGCAATCCTATTAATATGTACATAGAAACAGCTGAGAGGTGGGAGTCAGTAGGGATAACCGTATGCATTTTCATGACAAGTTGTAACACGTGGAACCTCACAGCAGAAAGATCACAGCTTTTTACTTTTATATAAATCTTACATCAAGGAAAAGAGCTGAATATTATGTTTAGCTGACATGCAGTAAAATGACAATAAGTACAGTATTATTTGTATGTTTGGAGCAGGAAGTGGTGAGGGCACATTGATAAATTGATTAAGTGTATAAAACAATGGCAGATGGAGTGGTGCAAGAGGCTATCCACTGTGGATCCAAAGACTGATAATGCAAAATAATGTGAAATGTAGAGGGGTTCAGAATTGTCAAAGAGCAGAAAGATTTAGAGATTGAATACAGAAATTTTAAAGATAGTAAATAAGTACAAAAATAATTTTTAAAGGTCAAAGGAATGTGGAGTACTACATTAACTTATGGGCACATAGTCAAGGGGTTAAAATTATTAAATACTTTTAAAATCTGTCCTCTCTTAAATTTATTACATTTGGATTGGAATTGAAGGAAAGGGCACATGACCTTAAATTCAGAGCTGGGCCGTTCAGGGGTAGAGTTATCAGGAAGCGCTTCTGCACGAAGGGTAACGGAAATCATCATTGCATCAAACATACCAGTTCAGCCTTTGGCTGACTGAGGAAAGTGTATTGAGGGTCAGGATTGCAAACAGAGACTATGCTCCTGGTTTACTGGGCACCTGTAATCCCCAGCTGAAAATGTGTTGCTGGAAAAGCGCAGCAGGTCAGGCAGCATCCAAGGAGCAGGAGAATCGACGTTTCGGGCATAAGCCCTTCTTCAGGAATGGGCTGAAGAAGGGCTTATATGCCTGAAACGTCGATTCTCCTGTTCCCTGGATGCTGCCTGACCTGCTGCGCTTTTCCAGCAACACATTTTCAGCTCTGATCTCCAGCATCTGCAGACCTCACTTTCATCTGTAATCCCCATGCTCCCATATGCTTGGGGAGACCTAGACAATTTACAGAAGATACCGGTGAAGTACTAGCAGTGGTGCTCTAGCAAGATTCTCAGAATTCAGTAGCAACGTTAGCTTCTCTCCAATATAAACACAGCCAGCATCAAGATAGTAATAACTCAAATCCAGCTGTGTGGACAAATCTGCCATTTGACTGCTTGAACAATGGTTTACTTGTAACTTGGTCACAGCAACAGGCTCCCAGGAGGACAAAAACATTTTAGGGCCCTTAAAATGTCCCTGAAGATATCATACATTCTCACTGACTCACTGAGTTCCTGGCTTGTAACTGACCAAACTGGAAGTGGTTAATTCAGGGAGCCTCTAACCCGGAATTACTATTTCATATGTAGCTTCTGCAAAGGCTCTTGCCCTTTCTAATATGTGGTACATTGGAGCTCTGACATTTTCAGTTCAAACTATTTTTAATATGGACATAGCTCTAATTCTTCATTTTTCTACTGTTTCATTTATAAAGGCGAGGCCCCAGTTTTATTAACTGCATTGCCACCTTCAAAAGCTGAACAGAACCTGATTCAAACAGGTTGCCAAATGAACCAGTCCACCGGAGGAACAAGGTGAAATCCAAGTCTCATGGAACACAATTTCTCAATTACCAGTTTGGCAAGTTATGTTTACAGAAATCATCTAGGTGTGCAAAAGTGCTCAGACTACATCCTATAGAGCTCTGGTTGAGTAGTCTACTAGGAACAGGCCTCTGCAAAGTGATTATGGAAAAAACAGCTGTTAACTACGTTTCTCGCTTGCTTCGTATGAAGATGATTGTATGGGGAAAGAGGGATTGGGCATTAAGCAGCTAGACATCAACTGGTATATTTGCTACAGTACAGTTTAATATCCCCAACTGCAATCACAGAAGGGGCTATTTGAGGCACCACCTTTTATATGAAAAATTCAACAGAAGCCCTATCTGCAGTTTCAATTGGGCTCAAAATATCCCACAGCCTTTCAGAACAGAGTTCTATTCGGACCAGTATTCACCTCTCAAATAGCGATTATTTTGTCGGTCATTTAGTAGTGCTGCTTGTGGGGATGAGGTTCCAATTAAGCGAGCTACATATCCTGGATAGTGTCAAAATGCAAGAATGCACTTGGATTTGCACTCAACCAGGCAACGTGGAGGGAAAGCCCACCCTGCACTCCTGGCATACTACATAGCTAAGAATAATGTTTTCAGGAGGTCCTCCCTACACAATACTCACTCCCTGATCTTCTCCTGTATTATTATTATTATGAATGTTGGTTATGGGGACCCATTAATACATGTAAGGAAATAGGCAGCTGTGGATTCAAACATAGCAAACGTATAATCTACGAATCAGAAATAAGCAAGGGCAAAGAGGTTAGGGAGTCTCTCCACAGATTAGAGTTTCTTCCCAAGCCAAACTCAGCAACTCACTTCAGTTCACTTTTAACACCACCACATGCCCAAATACATGTTGTTGCTACAAGAACCCCACAAGGCCCTGAACTGATTAAGAAATGGGTTTTCATTGGGTCCAAAAATTGGTTTTCCCAGGCCTACAGCAGTGCTCTAGCAAGGTTCAAAGCAAGCTGTTTGAACACCACCTCATCTTCCACTGGGGGCCCTTACAACCTTCAGGACTTCACACAGTTTCATAATTTTACAGCATGAACACCTCCAGGTCTATGACCCATTACCATACCCCAGGTCCTATTATATATGGGCTGCTTTCACATTCAAACCCGTTTTTAACCACTCAGCCCCCATCACCACCCACCTAGCTTCTCCCCTGACTTACTATTTACAATCCCTTTGTCGACCTATCCTTTGCTTCTGTGTGGGCTCCCTTTACACCCACCTACTCAGTCCTTTTACCATACCTCCCTTGCCCATGATCAGCATAAATACCACTTTCCTGCCAATTCTGAAGGAGGGTCACTGAATTAAAGACATTAACGTTTCTCTTCACAGATGCTACCAGACCAGCTAATTTCCCAGCAATTTGCTTTTGTCTGCAGCTTTGTTTCATTATATTCGGCTCCTGCCCTCTTTGATTTTAGCATTCTTGTGAAATGTCTGAATGAGTACAAGATTAAAAGCTTCAAAGTTTGTCTATTTTCAGTAATACAGTCAGTTCTTCTGTAACGTGATGGTTGTGTTCTTGGCAACCCCACATTATAAAAAAATCGCGCTTTAGAAACAGTGCTTAAAGTATTGCTGATTTAATTGCATTACAGCCAACATACTTTAAAAGTTCATGCTTTAGAAACAGTGTACCTAATTCAATCACATTACAGCGAATTAAAATTAACAAAATGCGTGTAGAGGAATAGAGGAATAACCTGCATCTAAATTCCACATATATGTATATAAAAATATTTCTCATATGTAACATAACTAGATCAATGCTGAATCTACTCTTAATAGTGCTGCCACACATCACAGTGGGAGTGGAGGGCTATCCCAATGTGAAGGTAAAGTCTTCACTGGAATGCGTAGCAGTCTCTCTTACCAGTGCAGTCATGGGTAGATGCATCTGCAACAGCTGGGCGAAGAGATAATATAAAATAGGTTTTCCATCCTCAGGTTGGTGGCGATATTCCTCAGAACTTAACTAGTTCCGTCAGTATTAGTGCTACAGGGAGATTCTGGAGTTGCTTTTCACTTCTGACACCAGTTCCCAGAATTAGCATTACTCAACTTCAGAAGTGCAGAAACTAAATTACTGGCAAGGAGCCAAACTATTGTCTTCACATTCAGAGTGAGAAGCTTCAGGCATGAATCCAAGCTCTGGGCGTGCTTATGATCTGCCTTCCCAGTCTAAGAAACATAGATGTATTCGGAGAACAAACCTCCCAAGAACATTATCCTGGACCTCTATTCCAGTTTAAAAAAAAGTGGCAGAGGTTTGGAATTACAAATGCAGATTTTAATGAAGCAAGGAGGACAAACCCTCAATTTCTGCTGGACCACACTAGCTCCAGTCAAACAACAGTACTGTACTTGGTTGGATGGGAACTCAGCTCATGTCAACATTCTGAATCACTTTCTTTCTGCTATCATCTCGTAAAGTTGGAGTTGCAAGTTGTGTGCACTGACACCTCTGCAACAGAAGGTTGAGCGTTCAAGTCTCACTCCAGGATTCAAATGCAAGAAAACCACACAAGGTTAACAGGCAAGTCAAATATCAAGAGAGTTGGCACCTTCCTTGAAACATCAGAACAATGCCCCATCCACCCTCTCAGGCAGCTGCAAACTGAAGGAGCAAGGAAGTTATTCCCAGCATTCTGATCAGTGTTTATCCCTCATACCAAGATCTGGTCACAACCACATTGCCATGCACAAATTGTTCCATTTCTTATTTCATGTCTTCTAATTCAAAATATTTCATTGGCAATGAAGCACAGATATCTGGTAGCTGTGAAAGGTACTGTATACAAAGGCAAGCCTCTTGATAGTCAACAACTGAACATTCCAAATTGGTAACAATACTGTGCAGGAGGCCATGAATTGCAGTAAAAAGTCCAGCATCCATTTCTCAACCTTTGGTAGATGCAGATAAATTAAAGTGGAGAAAAGTTAAATTGTAGACTCATACAGCAGAAATACAGCCAATCAGCCCTGTGGACTCATACTACCTTCTTGAAAGATTATCCAATTAGGCCCATTCTCCTCTAACTAGCACATCAAATATTTATTTATCCAACTCCCTGGGAAAGTTACATTTGTATCTGCTTCTACCATCCTCTCGCACATACTTTAAGATCACAAGGAAACATTTGCAGAACAAAATCAAAATAAAGAACTGCAGATGCTGGAAATCTGAAAAACATTGCTGGAAAAACTCTGGTCTGGCAGCTGCTGTGGAGAGAAATTAACATTTCAGGTTCACTGACCATTTTTCAGGGATGACATTAGCAGGGCTATGGGGAAAGAGCAAGGCAAGTGAAACTAATTGACTTTCAAAGTGCCAGTGCACATCCAGTGGGCAGAACGGTCAGATTCAGTGGTTACAAGGAAACCAGCTGTATGCCATCTCCAGTCACAGGTCATGCAAGTTGACAGTAAGAGGATTCCACATGTGGGCTCCAACACAGTACTTCTGAAACCAAAGGAACAAAATTGTGAAATAAAGGGCAGTTCTGAACAAATGAAAATTTGGACTGCTCAATCCCAGAGTGAAAGCATTAAGTCATGAACAGTGTGACTAGAGGAGTGAATCTAATTAACTTCTCCAGATCAACCTAAAGCCATGGTTGTGTTGCAAACATTAGCGCTCGAGGAGGACAAGGTTGTATCTAAAGATACAAACTGCTTCAAACCGTGGACACAGAAGCCAGTATAAATAGTTCAGAAGCGGAGACAAAGCACATGGCGATGAATTCTTGTTTTCGATCATCTCCAAGATACAAACAGTAGCTGGGACACATTGCCAAGGAAGGGTACTTGTCACAAGTCACTTAATCCCATCTTCACCCCTAGCAGTTAGGGATACTGACTCAGAATGGTAATTCTTTCCCCCACTGTTGTCTTCCCATTCCGGTGGGAAGAGGGACCTGGAATTACTTTCTCCTTACCAAACCTAATAAAAGTTTGCTGTTGAGGCAGAGAACAGAACAGGTCAATGCAAAGAATCAAACACTGGCACTATCTAGATGTGTGACAGCAAATTTGCTTACAGTAATGTGGTAGATGATTGTTTTACTGATATTGGTTGAGAGATAAATGTTAGCTCCTGGACAAAAAAAATTCAAAATATCTGCAGGACCTTTTTTGCCCACCTCACAGGGCCTCAGTTTAGCATCTCATCTAAAAAGGTCTCCAAAAGAATCAGCCTGAATTACAGGCTTTGAGAACTTCATCCTTCTGACTCAAGAGTTCTAAAAGGGTCATCCCTTCATCCTGGGGTTGTGCCCCCAGGTCCTAGGCTCTCCGAGGAGAGAAAACATCTCCTCTATATCCACTCTACCCAGACCTCTCAGTATCATGTAATTTTCAATCAGAATTGCTACATTTCCCCCCCCCACCTCATTCTTCTAAACTCCACTGACCACACACACAGTCCTCAATCACTCATGACAAGGATTTCATCACCACGATCATTCCTGTCAACCTCTTCTGGATTCCCTCCAATGCCAGCACATCTTTCCTTGGATATGGGGCCCAAAACAGCTCAATATTTCAAATCAGAGCCTTGTATTCCAGACGATGTATATCTCTGCTCTGGATTTCTAGCCCTCTTAAAATTAATGCAGAGTGCTGGAAAAGCACAAATCAGGCAGCAGCCAAGGAGCAGAAGAATCGACGTTTCAGGCATAGGCCTTCATCAGGAATGAGGCTTGTGCACTGAGAGATGATTGGGAGGGGGTTGGGGGAAGGTAGTTGAGAATGCAATAGGTAGATGAAGATGGGGGAAAGAGAGAGGTCGGAGAAGAGGGTGGAGCGAATAGGTGGAAAAGACGATGGACAAGACCAAGAGGGTGGTACTGAGTTGGAGGATCTGGCTGAGTTCCGATGAGTGATGTCTCTGGTTGCGGAAGTGACATCAGCAATGGACTCTTTCTCTTAAAATTAATGCCAGCATTGCATTTGTCTTCATAACCGCCAATGGAACCTGCCCATTAAACTGAAGAGAATCTTGAACTAGGACTTCCAAGTCCCTTTGCACTTCAGATTTCTGAAATCTTTCCCCATTTGGAAAATAGTCTACCCTTTGATTCCAAAATGTGTAACATCCCACTTAACCACATTGCTTTTCATCTGCCATGTCTTTGCCACTTACCCAGCATATCCAAGTCCACCCCACTTCCTCAACCTATCTTTATTTCATTTGCCAACTTAATGCTCTTAGCTCCTTTGTCCAGAACATTAATGTATAATATCAATAGCTGTGGTCCCACTACTATTCTCTGGAAAGCCACGAGTCACTACCATCTGAAGGTCCCTTTATCCCTACCTTTTTCCAGTCAGCCAATCTTCTATCCATGCCAGTATTTTACCTCTGAAACCATGGGCTCATTTTACTCAGCAGCCTCCCAACTCTCCCTTGTCTAACTTGCTCGTCACCATCTCAAAGAATTTGAACAGATGTGTTACGTATGACCTCCCCTTGACAAAGCTGTGTTGACTCGGTCCTATTTTATCATACGATTCCAAGTACTCTGCAACCCATCCTTAATCATAGCCTCTAAAACCTAACAACTGTGGTCAGGCTAACCAGCCTAAAAGCTTTCTGTCTTCTTGCTTCCTCCCTTCTTAAACAAGGTTGTCATATTAGCCACTTCCCCAGTCCTCTGGGACCCCTCATGACTCCAGTTGTTCTTGACGGATCCCCACCAATGCCTCTACAATCTCTTTGGCAACCTCCTTCAGAACTCTGGGGTGTAGACCAACCAGTCCAGGCGATTTATTCACCCTACCCAATACCTCCTCTTTACTGATGGCCACTACACTCACTTCTGCCCTGCCTCGAAGTCTAGCATGTTTCTGGGGTCTTCCACTGAGAAGCGTTGCAAAGTACTATTCAGTTCATCCGCTATCTCTTTTCCCAGCCTCATTTTCTACGAATCCAATGTCCACTCTTGCTTCTCTCTTACCTAAAAAAATACTCTTGCCATCTTCTTTGAGCAGAAGATTTGGAAAATCATAGTCTCATTAAGCAGAATCAGCATGGCTTCATGAAAGGGAAATTGCACCTGACTGATTCATGAGCTTTTCAAGGAGGTCTCAACCAAAATAGATTGGGGGGAGAACCAGTTCTTATATTCTATCTATCTGAATTTTCAGAATTCATTTGACTATGTACCTCAAAACATTGTTGCAAGATAAAAGCCCATGGTGTTGAAAGGTAATATACTGGCATTGATAGAGAATTGGCTCATGGGGCGAAACAGCAAGTGGGCATAAGCAGTTCTTTTTCAGATTGGCAAACATCTGACCAGCGAGGTTCCACAGGGATCAGTGCTGGGGCCACAACTGCATGAATGTCCAGGAGGAAAGAAGAGAATGTTCTGTAGCCAAATGTATAAACAAATATAGGTGCAAAAACAATTAGAGAAGAGTATAAACAATTTACAGAAAGATAGTGCAAGTTTAAGTGCTCAGAAAAATCAGTAAGTGCAGCATGTGGGAAAATATGAAGTTGCTCATTTGGGAAGGGAGATCAAAAGAACAGTATTATTCCACTGGAGAAAAACTGCAGAGAAGCTGCACCACAAAGGGACTTGCAGGTACATGTGCATCAAACAAAGCTAGCACAGAGGTAATCTGGAAGGCTCATGAAATGTTGGAGGAGAAAGTGAGGTCTGCAGATGCTGGAGATCAAAGTTGAAACTTTATTGCTGGAACAGCACAGCAGGTCAGGCAGCATCCAGGGAACAGGAGATTCGACGTTTCGGGCACAGGCCTGAGGAAGGGCCTGTGCCCGAAACGTCGAATCTCCTGTTCCCTGGATGCTGCCTGACCTGCTGTGCTGTTCCAGCAATAAAGTTTCAACCTCAATCATGAAATGTTGGCCCTTATTTCAAGGGATTGGAGTATAGGGATAGGAATGCCTTACTGCAATTGTACAAGGTGCTAGTGAGATACATCAGGGGCACTGGGAGCAGTTTTCATCTCCTTAAGAAAAGATATTGTTTCATTGGATGCAGTTCAGAGAACGTTCACTGGGATGATTCCCAACATGGAGGAATTGTTTTACAAGCAAAAATTTAATAGTTTGGGGCTCTACTCACTGGAATTTAGAATAATGACAGATTGAAACATTGAAATATTCTTAAGGGGCTCAACAGGGTAAACCTGAGAGGATGTCTCATGAGGGAAAACAATCTGGGACCAGAAGGCAATGCCTCAGAGTTAAGTGGTGCCTACTTAAGGCTGGGGTGAAGAGCAATTTCCTCTGACCTTCAAAAGTGGGAGTGGGCTGGTGGGAAGATATTTCCCTCCCCACCCCTATCTGTGTTTTGGCAAGACCATCCCCTCAGTGACTCCCTTGTCAGATCCATAGTCCCCACAAGCACATTGGCCCCTTCCCCCATCTTCCCCTGCTACCGCAAGAGGTGCAAAACTTGTGCCCACACTACCACCTCACCTTCATCAAAGGATCCTTCCACATCTGACAGACATTTACCTACACTACCACACACGTCATATACTTTATCCATTGCACCCGATGTGGTCTCCTCCACACTGGGGAGACAGGACGCCAAATTGCGGATTACTTCAGAGGACATTTAGAATCAGAGACGTACAGCATGGAAACAGACCTTTCAATCCAACTCATCCATGCCCACCAGATATCCTAACCCAATCTAGTCCCACCTGCCAGCACCTGGCCCACATCTCTCCAAACCCTTCCTATTCATATACCAATCCAGAAGCCTTTTAAAATGTTGCAATTGTAGCAGCCTCCACCACTTCCCCTGGCAGCTCATTCCATACCATTACCAAAGTTGTCCCTTAGGTCTCTTTTATTTCTTTCCCCTCCCACACTAAACCTACGCCCTCTTTCTGGACACCCCGACGCCAGGGAAAAGACTTTGTCTATTTATCCTACCCATACCCCTCATAATTTTATAAGCCTCTAAGGTCACTGTTAAACCTCCAATGCTCCAGGGAAAACAGCCCCAGCCTATTCAGCCTCTCCCTATAGCTCAAATTGTCCAACCCTGGCAACATCCTTGTAAATCTTTTCTGAACCCAATCAAGTTTCACAACATCCTTCTGAGAGGAAGGCAACCAGAAATACATGCAATATTCCTAAAGTAGCCTAACCAATGTCCTGTACAGCCTCAACATAACCTCTAACTCCTGTACTCAATACTCTGCCCTATAAAGGAAAGCATACCAAACGCTTTCTTCACTATCCTACCTACCTGCGACTCTACTTTCAAGGATCTAAGAACCAGCACTCGAAGGTCTCTTTGTTCAGCAAAGAGGACCTTACCATTAAGCGTACAAGTCCTGCTAAGACTTGCTTTCCCCAAATGCAGCATCTTACATTTACCCAAATTAAACTTCATCTGCCACTCCTCAGCACACTGGCCCATCTGATCAAGATCCCATTGTACTGAGGTAACCTTCTTCACTGTCCACTACACCTCCAATTTTGGTGTCACCTACAAACTTATTAACTATATCGCTTATGTGTGCATTCAAATCATTTATATAAATGATGAAAAGTAGTGGACCCATCACCGATCCTTGTGCACTCTACTGGTCACAGGTTTCCAGTCTGAAAAGCAACCCTTCACCACCACCCTCTGTCTTCTACCTTTGAGCCACTTCTGTATCCAAATGGCTAGTTCTCCCAGTCTCCCCTGGGGAACCTTGTTGAACGCCATACTGTGAAGTCCACATAGATCACGTCTACCACTCTGCCCTCATCAATCCTGTTACTTTTTCAATAAACTCAATCAAATTTGAGAGACATGATTTCCCATGCACAAAGCCATGTTGACTATCCCTAATCAGTCCTTGCCTTTCCAAATACATGTAGATCCTGTCCCTCAGGATTCCCTCCAACAACTTGCCCACCACCAACGTCAGGCTCACTGGTCTATAGTTCCCTGGCTTATCCTTACCACCCTTCTTAAACAGTGGCACCGTGTTACCCAACCTCCGGTCTTCCAGCACCTCACCTGTGGCTATTGATGATACAAATATTTCAGCAAGAGGCCCAGCTATCACTTCTCTAGCTTCCCACAGAGTTCTAGGGTACACCTGATCAGGTCCTAGGGAATTATCGACTTTCATGTGTTTCAAGACATAAAGCACTTCCTCCTCTGTAATATGGACATTTTTCAGAATGTCACTATCTATTTCCCTCCGTTGTATATTTATGGGACACCTGCACCAACCAACCCCTCTGCCTCATGGCTGAACACTTCAAATCTCCCCCCCCCCCCCCCACCTTCCATTCCACCAAAGACATGCAGGTCCTGGGCCACCTCCATCAAACCCTAACTACCCAATGTCTGGAAGAAGAACGCCTCACCTTCCACCTTGGGACTCTGCAACCCCACAGGATAATGTTGATTTCACCAGTTTCTTCACTTCCCCTCCTCCCACATTATTCAGTCCCAAGTCTCCAACTCTGCACCGCCCTCTTGACCCTGTCCACCTTCCTTCCCATCTATCTGCTCTACCTTCCTCTCCAACCTATCACTTTCACTCCCATCTTCATATACTTCTCATGCTCAACTACCTTTTCCCCAGACCCATGCCCCCACTTCCATGTGTCTTTCAGACCCGACCGGCTCACAAGCCTCATTACTGATGAAGGGCTTCTGCCCAAAATGTCGATTCTCCTGCTCCATAGATGCTGCCTGACCTGCTGTGCTTTTTCAGCAACACAGTCGAGGGGGTGAACAGCCTACTCCTGTTCCTATTTCTTACGGTACCAAAAAAAATCCCTAAATTTAAAAAAGGGTAAAAAAAACAAGTTCCAGATTTCCCAGAGAAGTACATTCTGGCATCACCCTGAGCAGCCTGGCTCTAACATTAAAAGTTTATGCCTTAGTGAGGGACCTCCACCCCAAAATACCCAAGGGAAATATTGCTTTTTGTCTATCCATCCTATGAAATTGCTGTCAACCTTCTACATGTGAAATTATTCAAGTTGAGCCTAAGCAAATTATTTTTATACTATGAGGAGAAAGTGAGGACTACAGATGCTGGAGATCAGAGCTGAAAATGTGTTGCTGGAAAAGCGCAGGTCAGGCATCATCCAGGGAACAGGAGAATCGACGTTTCGGGCATAAGCCCTTCTACAGGAGGCTGACCTGCTGCGCTTTTCCAGCAACACATTTTCAGCTATTTTTATACTATGCCCATTTTAGTCCCAGTATCAGTTGGCTTGACTTCCATTTGCTCTATGCCAATGTCTCAACAAGTTGCAATATATCGAAACAAAAAACATTTTCGGATGAAATAGCTGAGCTCTCTGAAATTCTAGAATACAACTGATTGAATCGCTCTCTGCCACGATTATCTTGAACAAAATCCAAGTCATACGAGAACTCACTGCACAATCCAAAATGACAATTTGCACTAATTGCCAATGTCAGTTACCACAAGAAGGCTTGGGTGTCAAGCATTGATTCACTGCATTTCAATCAGCACCTGTCTCTGACTGAGATCACATCATACACAAGAGATAGATGTCAATAGACATGACAATCAGCATGGATTTCTGGACTAGTTTTGATAGCCTAGAGGAAAGGGACACAATTTTGTGCAAGTTGTCCATCAGGTAGCTTTTTAAAAATGTTTTTAAGAGATTATGACAACTGGTCTGGTCTTAGCCATGATGCAGCAACATTCATTATACAAAGTTGAAGGCACAGTTATCAAAGACTGAGTGGTAGAAATTAAGTATACACAGGAAGCAGGTTCTAATGAGTTGTAAGACTGGAGGTGGTGAGAAATAGGAGACTGAATATATAAACTTTCAAATCTGGTTGGCACCCAATAAAAAAGCACAAGCAAAATTGCTTGGACAGTTTAGTGCCAATTATGTTATAGACAGCAAAATTTTGAATAATCTCAGTTTGCAGAGGGTGCAAAGTGTGGGGGTCAGTCAGAAGAACATGGGAATATTCCAATTTGAGAGCAAACAAAAGACATGAATGAGCAGTTCGGCCGGAGATGAGCTGAGGTAGGGCAATGTTTCAGAAATGGAACTAAGTTGCTCTTGGTGATGCCAAGGAAGAATCATCTTTGCCATTTCATTGAGCTAAGGTAGAAATTGGGATGGGGAGGGGGTGGAGGCGGAATAGGCAAGTCGAGGAATAGGCAAGTCAAGGAAGAGTTTATGGAAAGAATCAAAGACAACATGCTCAATCTTTCCAGTGTTTCCTTTTGCCATTTCAATGCTTTACCTAAGTCACTCAGTGGGGCAACAAGCTCCATATCAATAAGTTTGTGCAAAGGAATGCCTACTAACTTGAAAGGCCATTAGTGACATTAGATCACAAGTGGTATGAGCAGCAGCAGTTCATACAAGGAGATTGCTCCTCCTCAGATCAATGCTGATCTTCATCTTTCTGCCCTACGCCATAATCCCTCACCCAAATTCCATCTTCAAAATGCTCAATAAGAGTTCAAAGTCCTCTCGGGTAGACGATTCCAAAGATCAAGCACTTAGTACATTCAGTAGGCAAGACAGGGAGGTAACTTATTACCTGGAAGTTGCAAGTTTTGGTGAGATAGAGGTTAACAATGGGATCTCAAAGTACAAATATCAATCTCAAAATTCTACTATTGATTTGAGAGATAACAGTGAAACAAACACTAGAAAGACAGAATCAAAAGTAATGTAAAACCTCCATTCAGTCTTGGTTGTACCAAATATAGTTCTGGTCATGATAATGTAGAAAAAATATAAAGACACTGGAGAGGGCACAGAGATTTAAAAGGATCTCAAAATGTGTGGGCTTACGTAATCAGGAAATGCCTGACTGCCTGGGTTTCTTTTCTCAGACAAAAAGGTGCTGTGGGTTAACCTAGAAAACTTTTAAATTATAAGTGGCTTTGTCAAGAATGGTACAAAGAAAACATTTCTTCTTGTGGGATGGAACATATCTGCAGGCAATCAACTAAGATAGTCACCAAAAAATTCAATTTTGAACTGAGAAGAAACACACCCTTTACACACAAAGGGCAATGGGAGTGTGGAAGCAGGTCTCACACCTTCAGGTCATGTTTGAAAGGGAACAGTATATAGTTAATGCGATCAAGGGTGGCAAGACGGAAAAGAGGCGTCACAATTATTGATTTAACTGAGGAGTCAGGTGATGGTCAGGACGAACCATAAACACTAACATGAACTGGAAGGGCTGAACAGCTCATTTCTGCACCACATATCACAAGCTGAGTGAAGAGATTTCTCTGAGTCTTACATGGTCAATAGGAACAGGAGGAGACCAGACAGCCCCTCAAGCCTGTTCCACCACTCGATGAGATCATGGCCAGTGTGTGACTTAACTCCACACACCTTGTGAGTGACCCATATCTCAACACCTTTGATTAAAATTTTATCACAGATTTAAAATTAACAACTGATCCAGCATCCACTGCCATTTGTGGAAGAGGCTTTCAAACTCCATGTGTATACAAGTGCTTCCTAACATCTCTCCTGAATGATCTGGCCCTAATACCCCCTTCTGTTCTAGAATCCTCAACCAGCACGAACAGCTTAACTTTCCCTACCCTTCTAAATTCTAGGAAAAGCAGACCTAATTTGAATAGTCACTTCTCATTGCTTAAGCCCTTATTCTTGCACATCTACATTCTACTCATTCTATGGCCAATATATCCTTCCTAAGATGTGGTATCCAGATCTTTTCAATACTCCAAGTGGGGTCTAACCAGGTTTTTGTATCACTACAATGTAACTTCTGCATCCTTGGATTCCAATAGATATAAAGGCCAGCTTTGCATTAGCTTTCTTGATTAACTTGGTTATCTTAAATCTCTGAGGAGAAAGTGAGGTCTGCAGACGCTGGAGATCAAAGTTGAAACTTTATTGCTGGAACAGCACAGCAGGTCAGGCAGCATCTAGGGAACAGAAGATTCGACGTTTCGGGCACATGCCCTTCTTCAGGAATGAGCAGAGAGTGTTCAGCAGGAGAAGATAAAAGGTAGGGAGGAGGGACTTGGAGGAGGGGCGTTGGAAATGCGATAGGTGGAAGGAGGTTAAGGTGAGGGTGATAGGCCGGAGTAGGGGTTGGGGCGGAGAGGTCAGGAAGAAGATTGCAGGTTAGGAAGGTGGTGCTGAGTTCGAGGGTTGGGGCTGAGACAAGGGGGTGGGGGGTGGAAAGAGAGGAAATGAGGAAACTGGAGAATTCGGAGTTCATCCTTTGTGGTTGGAAGGTTTCTAGGCGGAAGATGAGGCGCTCTTCCTCCAACCATCGTGTTGCTATGGTCTGGCGATGTCCTCCATCGCCAGACCATAGCAACACGATGGCTGGAGGAAGAGCGCCTCATCTTCCGCCTAGGAACCCTCCAACCACAAAGGATGAACTCCGAATTCTCCAGTTTCCTCATTTCCCCTCTTTCCCCCCCCTTGTCTCAGTCCCAACCCTCGAACTCAGCACCACCTTCCTAACCTGCAATCTTCTTCCTGACCTCTCCGCCCCAACCCCTACTCCGGCCTATCACCCTCACCTTAACCTCCTTCCACCTATCGCATTTCCAACGCCCATCCCCCAAGTCCCTCCTCCCTACCTTTTTTCTTAGCCTGTTGGCACACTTTCCTCATTCCTGAAGAAGGGCTTCATGCTTGAAATGTCGATTCTCCTGCTCTTGGATGCTGCCTGACCTGCTGTGCTTTTCCAGCAACACATTTTCAGCTCTGATCTCCAGTCCTCACTTTCTCCCTGCAGAATCAAATCACTCAACATCAAATGACTGTTTTTTTAAAAAAAAAGCACTGAATTTCTGTTATACTGTTCTAGTACTTATTTACAGATATGCAACATTTCCTGTGCAGCAGCTATGGCTTAGTGGGTTTTTTTTTAAAGTCAGAAGATGAGGGTTCAAACTCCACATTAGAGATTTACAAACTAGGTAAAAAGGAACAGAAGTCATTCAGTCCCTTAAATCTAATCATTCAATAAGATCATGCCTTATCTTTCTGTTTTGAATTTCACATTCAATTCTATCCTCAATGAGCTTCAGTTCACTTGCCTAAGTATCTACCCACTTCTATCTCAAAATTAACAATTTAACTCCACCATCTTGTGACAGAGTTCCAGTTCCAAAGTAACAGAGCCCACCTAAGAAATTCTCAGCTGTCTTAAAAGGCAACACCTAGTTTTATAAACCGTACTCCCTAATTCTTGTCTGACAAACAAGTCTCTTCCATATTACCTTGTCAGAAGTATTCAGAATCTCAAGCTTGAACATAAAAGCTTAGTTGATGCTCAGTGTAGTACTGAAAGATTGTTACACTGAAGGTGCCATCTTGAGAGATTTTAAGCCCAGGCTCTGCCTGCTTCTCCAGATTGATTTTAAAAAGCCACCTTAAGGTGTTCTCTTCCTGTGCTCGACCAACATCACTTCAAGATGACCTGTGATCATTATTTCACTGCTGGCTGCTGTGCAAAATTTCGCTACCAAATTAGAACAATGGCTACACTTAGTGACTTCATGTGCTGCAGGATTGACTTTCTGAAGCTCGCAAATGCTATAAACTTCCTTTCCAGTTGCAAAAATAGCACATTTGTAATACTGAACTCATTCAGTTGCACACAATTAAAACTTGCTTCAAGGACCAAAAGGGATGATGACGACGTTTCCAGAAAATACTACACAGGAGATGCCTCAAAGCTAAATAGTAAAAGAAACCTCAGGACAAACCAACGACTGAAGTAAAGGACGATTAAAGAATATTAAGTTGAAGATGCAATGTGGCTATGGCCTTAATCTCTATCCTAACTACAGTACATAAAGTGAATTCATTAAAGTGCAAATGACAAACACAAGAGCCCCGGTACCTCGATTCTATACTTAAAGTAAGGACATCACGTGAAAACAGGAACCGAAAATACGGATAGAATGCAGGCCTAAGAGAGGGACTCAAACGCATAAACGTGGGGGGAGACAGCAAGTCGCTCAACCCAGCACACTCACCCCTCCCTCCCTCCCCAAGGCGGATTACCGGGAAGCCGGATAGCTGTCACCTCGGTGCAGCAGCAGACGCGGCAACGCGCAAGGGATCCGCACACTCAAGCCCCAAGCACTCGCTGGCGGGCGCCAATCGCAGCCCGGGCCGTCCACAGTAAAGCAAGAGAAAAAGGGTGACTGCTCAGAGAGTTATGAGGATCCACGCAGGAAAGACCCCGAGCCGCTACATTGTAGCGAGCGTCCGAACTCAGAAAGTAACAAATGGGGGAAAGGTAACAAACTCCGTACCCGGATGGTTACAAAGTATCGCCCAGTGCTACCCCCGCGGTTGCTACTCACACTCGACTCCTCGGCGCCCGGGAACTGCGCTACTCACGTGACCCAGCCCCACCTCCCTCCTGACGGGGCGGGCGCCGCGTGCTCTCTCCGATTGGCCGCGCGTGGAGACGTCCCCACTGCCGATTGGACGGAAACTCCGCCAATCGTTTAACCTCCGCCGCCACGCCGCGCCGGCTCCCCTCGTGGAGCCCGCTGATTGGTCTAGGCCGGGACGAGGAAGTGTGGCGCTGAATGGCTTGGGGTGGGAGGGCAGGAACCACGTGGGCAGCGACTATTGGAAAGAGGTATGGATCAGCTGGTGCTTCAGCAAAGAGGGTGGAAAAGCTTCTTTAGAACTGATAGATCTAAGTGGACACAGGTTTCTTAGAAAATGAAGCAGGGGAAATAATTATGGGGTACAAGGAAGTGGTAAGGAGCTAAAGAGGTATTTTTCACCTGTCTTTGTGGTGGAAGTTACTTTGAACATTCCATTAATGTTAAAGAATATTGGGGAAGAAGAAAGCCATTATTAGAGAAGTATTACACAAACTAATGACACTAAATGTGGCTAAGTTACCCCTGGTGGTTTTGCATCTGAGGAACCTAAAAGAGACTGCTACAGCATCAAAGACCCATCCCACCCCAGTAATGCTCTCCTGCCGCCTCTTCCATAAGGCAGAAGATACAGGAGCTTGAACACAAACACACAGCAAGTTCAAGGGCAGCTTCTTTCCGGCTGTTATTAGACAGATGAATGGACTCTCTAACTTCAAGTAATGCTTATCTTGCCTAGTCCATGCACTGTGCAATGTAACCTGTATGCCTGTAAGTTTCTTTCCCCCCCCCCCCCCTATGATTTGTATGTCCTTGCTTACCATGATCTGCTTGTACTACTCACAAACAAAGCTTTTAACTGTACTTAGGTACACATGACAATACGTAAATGACTCAAATCAAAGAGATAGTGGATGCATTGATTTATGAGGGGCATGGAAAAGATAACTAGACAAAGTCTTTTCCTTGGGGTCAGGGAGTCCAGAACTAGAGGGCATAGGTTTAGGGTGAGAGGGGAAAGATATAAAAAGAGACCTAAGGGGCAGCTTTTTCACACAGATGGTACTATGGGTATGGAATAAGCTGCCAGAGGAAGTGGTGGAAGCTGGTACAATTGCAACAATTAAAAGGCATTTGGATGGGTATATGAATAGGAACGGTTTGGAGAGATATGGACCAGGTGCTGGAAGGTGGGACTAGACTGGGTTGGGATATCTGGTCGGCATGGATGGGTTGGACTGAAGGGTCTGCTTCCATGCTGTACATCTCTATGACTCTAAGTTTCCAAACAGTGGCATAGGGACAGCATGGCAGCTCAGTGGTTAGTATTACTGCCTCACAGCACCAGGGACCCAGGTTCAATTCCAGCCTCAGGTGACTAACTGGGGAGTTTGCACATTCTCCCCACGTCTGCATGGTTTTCCTTCGGATGCTCCAGTCTCTTCCAAAATCCAAAAATGTGTAGGTTAGGTGAATTGGCTATGCTAAATTGCCCATAGCATTTAGGGATATGTAGGTTAGGTGTATTGGTCAGTGGTAAATTTAGAGCAATAGGGTAAAGGAATGGGTTACTCTTCAGAGGGTTGGTGTGGACTTGTTGGGCCTAATGTTTCCATGCTGCAGGGATTCTATGATTCTGGAGAAGTGCTGGAGGATTGCAGATCCGTTAGCAAAGTTTAAAAGGTGTTAGACCTTCCATGAATTGGAAGGGAACACAGAGATACCATGTACAGGTAGATAGGATTAATTTAAGTGGTATCATGGTCGGTACAGGTATGGTGGGCCGAAGGACCTGTTCCTGTGCTATATTGTTCTATTCTTAAGTTCTCTGATGGTAAAACTGTCACTGTGACACCTCTATTCAAAAAGGCAAAAAGCAGGTAACTATCGGCTGAATAGACAAACATCTATTGTTGGAATCAATTATTAAGGAAGCAATAGCGACACATTTGGAAAATCATAAGCTAATCTAGTAGAGTCAGCATGATTTAATGAAAGGGAAATCATTTCTAACCAGTGGAGTTTTTCAAGAAAGTCTGAACAATAGAGAATAGAGATGATCTGTACTTGGATTTCTAGAAGACATTCAACAAGGTACTTCACAACACATTGTCATAAGATAAGAAACCATGGTATTGAAGGAGGTATATGGCATAGATAGAGAAGCTGCAACAAAAGGAAACTTGGAGGTATTTGTGCACAAAACACAGAAAGCTAACACATGGAGGCAACAGCCAATCAGGAAGGTGAATGGAATGTTTGCCCAGAGTATGAGTAAGGAAGGAGAAAGTGAGGGCTGCAGATGCTGGAGATCAGAGCTGAAAATGTGTTGCTGGAAAAGTGCAGCAGGTCAGGCAGCATCCAAGGAACAGGAGAATCGACGTTTCGGGCATAAGCCCTTCTTCAAGAATGAGGAAGGTGTGTCCAGCAGGCTAAGATAAAAGGTAGGGAGGAGGGACTTGGGGGGAGGGGCGTTGGAAATGCGATAGGTGGAGGGAGGTCAAGGTGAGGGTGATAGGCCGAGTGGGGTGGGGGCGGAGAGGTCAGGAAGAAGGTTGCAGGTTAGGAAGGCGGTGCTGAGTTAGAGGGGTTTGACTGAGACAAGGTGGGGGGAGGGGAAATGAGGAAACTGGAGAAATCCAAGTTCATCCCTTGTGGTTGGAGGGTTCCTAGGCAGAAGATGAGGCGCTCTGGTCGGCATGGATGGGTTGGACCGAAGTATAGAGATATACTGCTTCCATGCTGTTTATCTCTATGACTCTGAGTAAGGAAGTCTTACTGCAATTGTATAAGGTGTCGGTGAGACTACATGTGGAGTTCTGTGAACAGTTTTGGTCCCCTTATTTAAGGAAATAGATAATTTCATTAGAGTCAGTTCAGAGAAGGTTAATTGGATGATCCCCAGTATGAATGGATTATCTTATGAGCAAAGGTTAAACAGGTTGGAACTCTACTCATTGGAGTTTAGAAGAATGAGAGGTGATCACATTGAGACAAATAGGATTCTGAAGGGGTTGACAGGATAAATGCTAAGAGAATGTTTCCTCTCATGGGAGAATATAGGACCAGGGAGAGGAAGTTGGAGGATCAATGTAGAGGTGGTGGGAATTGGGAGGAGAAAAAGGGGTGTCTGCAGGGGAGAGGAGGGGAATGTAGATACGTCAGGGAATGTACGTGAGGAGGTGGAAGCGGGGTATCAGGGATGGGGGACACAGGCAAATGTCAGGAAGAGAGAGCACAGGGAGAGGAGAAAGGGGGCAGAGGGGAGAGGAGGGTGGGGAACAGGGGAAGAGCTGAGGGGATGGAGGAAAGAGGATGGGGAGAAGAGAAGTAGAAGAAGGTAAGAGTAGTACAGGCTGGGAGGAGAAGGGAAGGGATAGAGTTGGGAGGAGAAAGGAAAGGAGAGCATGAAATGGGGAGAAGAGAGGCAGCAGAAGGAATAAAGAAGAATGGGAAGGGGGGAGTAGTTGACATTTCGAGACTGGTATGACTGAAGTTATGTTGTGATGTCAATAATCTCAAACCAGGACATTGCTGCAGGAGTTCCTCAGACATCTGAAGAAGTAACGCTATACTCAAAACATTAACCTTATTTCTCTCTGCATGAATGCTGCCAAACCTGTTGAGGTTCTCCAGCACTGTGTTTCTAATAGTCTGGAAGTTTTGGAAGACAAATTCACTATGATTTATTACATTCAACAGCAGCTCCTGCACCACTCAAAGTCAAGATGCAGCCTTCCACTGCATAAAAACCTGGTTCAGTTCCTCAAATGCAGAGGTAAAGACAAACTTGAATTCTCTGTTTTCTGAGGCAGAGACTTGATCCTTTGCTGGTCTGAATCATCTCCCTGGTTGTTCCAAAAATTCATCTTGCCGAAAGTCCTTATCTGAATTTAGTTTCTGTCATTGTAGCAGGATATGGACAAGTCTGTTGTCAAGCAATAGGGTCCAAGATTCAACCTTTCACATTCCATCCTGGTGGAAGTTGAAAGGAGGAGGAATTTTAGGGGGAATTCCAGCGTCTGAGCCTCGGACAGCTGTAGGCATAGCTGCCAAAATTGAAAAGCAAAACAGGAAGATAGAAAATATGGAATGGCTGCACCATTACATGATTAAGGAGGGAAGTCAATGCAAAAAGGCCAGAGCTTAAACAGCAGATTAGCAAGACCAAACACAATTTCAGCAATGATTGATGAAGATGAGAAAATGTTAGTTTGATATTGTCAAAGGTTTTGTCTTTTCGCTCATGAAGAACAAGGGTAGGACTTACACAGTTAATAGTTGGGTGCTGGGTAGTGTTGTTGAACAGCGAGACATAGGGGCTTAGGTACATAGTTCTTTGAAAGTTGTGTCACAGGTAGACAGGATGGTTAAGAAGCCATTTAGCATGTTTGACTTCATTGCTCAGACCATTGAGTATAGGAGGTGGGATGTCATGTTGAGGTTGTACAAGATATTGCTGAGGCCACTTTTGGAGTACTTTATACAGTTCTGGTCACCCTGCTACAGGAAGGATATTATTAAATTGGAGAGGGTTCAGAAAAGATTTACAAGGACTTTGCCAGGATTGGAGGAATTGAGTTAAGAAGAGGCTGGAAGGTTTTTCACTGGAGCGTAAGAATTTGAGGGGTGACTGTATAGGGGTTTATAAAATCATGAGGGTCATAGATAAGGTGAATAACAAAGTTCTTTTCCTTAAGATGAGGAAGTTAAAAATATGCCCCCTCCCAGTTTTAAAGGGGAGAGGAAAAAGATTTAAGAGGGATCTAAAGGGCAACCTTTTCATACAGAAGTGGCTCATATGTGGAATAAGCTGCTAGGTGAAGTTATAGATGCAGGTATCGTTACAACATTTAAAAGACACTTAGGTACATGAATAGAAAAGATTTAGAAGGATATGGACCAAATGTAGGCAGGTGGGACTAGTTTGGTTTGGGAGGCTTGGTCAGCAGGGACAAGTTGGACTGAAGGGACGTACAGAATTGAAAAAAGACCCAATGATAAAAACAGACCACAGAGGTTGATAAACTGTAAACTCTTGCACGATCTGTTTAATTCAATTCAGTGCATTTTATTCAACAATTGTAATCATTTAGAAAATGTAGAAAGAATTGTAAAGTAGATAATCTGTGATCAGAGTCATCATGATGATGATTAAGGAGAGGAAAAGTCTTTAACCCATCCACTTATTTTATTCTCCATTTCTTTATTCTTGTCCTTAATGAAACAATTCTTGGAATGAACATTAGTTCTAAACAGACCTTGTTTAACCTGCACAGTTAATTAAATGCAAACAGTTCTGTTGTATGTTCTGTCTATTATAAAATTATATAATTAGAGGTGAGTCATTTAGTCAATTAACCATTTTGTTTACTGATATACAAGGTAAGGCAAAAGACAGGGATGCAGTCCTTTGTGGCCTTGTTAAAATGGTGAGCTAGTGAATGTATACGGAGCTGAAAACAAGGCAGAAATGGTCTTTCTTCACAATTACTAGAGCTGAAATTAGTCTCATTCTGTGTGTGCATCTTTTGGCAAGCAAAGATATCAAAGATTTATTGCCTTACGGTCTTAACCACTAGCCTCACCCATAAACTGCGCGGCACGGTGGCTAGCACTGCTGCCTCACTGCGCCAGAGACCCAGGTTCAATTCCCGCCTCAGGCGACTGTGTGGAGTTTGCACGTTCTCCCCATGTCTGCGTGGGTTTCCTCCGACTGCTCCGGTTTCCTCCCACAGTCCAAAGATGTGCAGATCAGGTGAATTGGCTATGCTAAATTGCCCGTAGTGTTAGGTAAGGGGTGGGTTGCGCTTCGGCGGGGCGGTATGGACTTGTTGGGCCGAAGGGCCTGTTTCCCACACTGTAAGTAATCTAATCTCATCTAAACTGGACTCTGACTCCAGGCCTCAGCGTAGACTCAACTCCCAGCCTCAAAGTGAAGCCCAGGGTAGTCTAGGGTTGAAAGGATTGTTATTCTGAACTGTTATTTCTCTACTTTTAAAATTTATTTCTGGACCTTTTATTTATTTTTGAATTTTTTCCCCTAAGAATTTATACTTAAGAATCTGTACCTAGAATGTCACCATAAGTGATGACTTAGTACCAATTTGAATACATGTGACAAATAAAGGTAATTCTAATTCTAAACCGCCTCCTCTTTTACAGGCACTGACCCTTGCTAATGTCATTCTCATTCCTGCATAGACAGAATAATTGAACAATCTAATGAGTTGCTGTCACAACTTGGACAATTTACATGCATGTTGTGATGATAGCATGTCTGGCATTCTTTCCATTATATGACTGATTGGGAATCTCTCCTGCACTTATCACCTGCCATTGGTGTGTGATGGGAGGACTTGCAAATTGATATCCAACCTATTTGACCAGGTTATGACACATCTTCCATGGCCATCACATATAGAGGTGGGATTTGAACCCAGAGCCTCTGGCTCAACAGCAGGGACATTAAACATTGGATCTCCCACAGGATCTCTTACTGACACACTTATTAACAAAAACCACTCATTCTCAGTTTGAGTTTTCAATTGACCTCAGCTTCAAAATTATAGTTAATTACTAAGGATGTAATAACTGAGCATTTGGAAAACAGTTTCACAATTGGTCAAAGTTGGCATTGATTCACTAAAGGAAAATCATGCTTGACAAAGCTTCTGGAATTTTTTGAAGATGCGACCAGTGGATGCGTCAATCAGTGGACATTGCGTATCTGGACTTTCAAAAGGCTTTTGACAAGGTTCCACTCAAGAGATTAGGAAGCAAAATTAAAGCTCATGATATCAGAGGTAACATGTTGACACAGACAGAATCAGTTGGCAGACAACAGCAGAGAGTTGGAATAAATGGGTCCTTTTCAGAGTGGCAGGCAGTGATGAGTGGGCTACCGTAGAGTTCAGTGCCGGAACTCCAGTTGTTCACAATATACATTAACAATTTTGATTAAGGAATTGAATGCAATATCTCCAAATTTGCAAACAACACTAAGCTGGGTGGTAATGTGTGCTATGAGGAGGATGCCATGAGGTTGCAGGGTGACTTAGGCTGGCTGAGTAGGCAAATACTTGGCAAATGCAGTATCAGGTAGAGAAACATGAGATTATCCACTTTGGTGACAGATCATCATCTGAATGGTGTCAGTTTAGGAAAAAGTGAGGTGCCATGAGATCTGGGTGTCATGGTGGAACAGTTGAAGGTTGGCATGCAGGTGCAACAGGCGGTGAGGAAATGCTGGCCTTCATAGTGAGGATTTGAGTACAGGAGTGGGGATGTTTTGCTACAGTTATACAGGGCCTTGGTGTGGCCACACCTTCTCTGCAGTTCTGATCTCCTAGTCTGAGGAAGGACATTCTTGCTATTAAGGGAATCCACCAAAGGTTCACCAGACTGATTCCCAGGATAGCAGGACTGACATATGAGGAAAGACTGGATCAACTAGACTTATACTCACTGGAATTTAGAACTATGAGGGGGAATCTCATGGAAACATATAACATTCTGCTGGGACTGGACAGGCTAGTTGGGGGAAGAACGTTCTCAATGTTGTTAAGTCCAGAACTAGGGGTCACAGTCTAAGAATAAGGGGTAAGCCATTCAGGACTGAGATGAGGAAAGATTTCTTCGCCCAGAGAGTTGTCAATCTGTGGAATTCTCTATCGCAGAAAGCTGTTGGAGCCAGTTCATTATATATATTCAAGAGGGAGGTGGATGTGACCCTTGTGGCTAAACGGATCAAAGGATATGGGGAAAAAGCGGGACTGGGATACTGAGATTGCATGATCAGCCATGTCGAATGGTGGTGCAGGCTCGAAAGGCCTACTCCTGCTCCTAGTTTCTATGTTTCACGTTTCAAAAGCCTATCAAAGATATAGCGATACAGATTTGCACGACACTTCATTTAAGAAAGTACTTCCTGCCATCATTTCTGAACAGCCAACTCTACTTTTATAGCTCTATCCCCTTGTTCTGCAAACTTCCACCAGAGGAATCCATTTTGCTCTATCTACACTACCAGATTCTTTATCTCCACATTTTGATCACTCCTTAATCCCTGAAATCGGGAATTAAAAACCTTATATGTAACC
Organism: Chiloscyllium plagiosum; assembly: GCF_037043375.1. Taxonomy (NCBI): domain Eukaryota; kingdom Metazoa; phylum Chordata; class Chondrichthyes; order Orectolobiformes; family Hemiscylliidae; genus Chiloscyllium; species Chiloscyllium plagiosum. The sequence continues at coordinate 13,066,550 of NW_028270154.1, forward strand.
TGTCCTTGTAACCTAACTCACTCAGCTCCATTTATTAAGAACTTCGTTTTTTTTTTAATTGATTCACAGGATGCCAACATTTATTGCCCCTCAAGAAGTTAAACATTTGCACACTCAACAGAACTGTTACCACAAGATGTTTAAAGTTCATATACACGCTGCCATACGATTATGAGTAGATCACTTACACCATAAAATGAAGGAGTAGGAGGCCATTCAGCTTATCAAGTCTGCTCCACCATTCAATGAGATCTGATAATCCTTAACTCAAAGTAGTCACTAGTCTGACAGCTAGATGGTCCATGCAGTTTTATTTTTATTTGTCTTATCCGTTGCATCAAGATACAACTCAGTGGCCTGCTGTGCTAGTCCAAAAGGACAGTTAAGAGTCAAGTGCATAGTTTGTCTGGAGGCCCACAGCTTTAGCCAGACCAAGTAATATCATTAGTGAATCAAATGGGTTTTTACAACAAACCAATAGTTTTACAATCGCCATTGCTGATTTTTATGTTTATTCCAGATTTATCTGAACAAAACAGAATTTAAATTCCCCAGCTGTTATGGTGGGATTTGAACTTGTGTTCCAGAGTTTGGGGATGGACCGGTAATATCACTGGAGTAGTAATTGTAAAACCACATCTTCCTGTTGTTTATTTCGGAATTTGGATCAATATGGGGAAAGGATACTGCTGTAAACCAAGATCTGTGGAAGGAGTTGCTTCCCTTTTATAAGCAAATTACTGGTATTCATTGTGAGTTGTGTTTACATCGTTGCTTTGTTCAAGCAGTGGGGAAGATGTCTAAGATACGACAGCACCATGGGTATGTATGCAGAGCAACCTTTATCCCGAGGCCGATTGCTTTCTGAGATTAGGAGCAGATGTGGAGGCCAGGAATCGTCAGCATGACAATAACATTGGCTCCTGGACTGAGGGACAGCTTGTATGTGAACAATATTTAAGGAACTTGGGATCCACAGGGAGTTAGGAGAACTGCAGATGCTGGAGACCAGAGTTGAAAAGTGTGGTGCTGGAAAAGCACAGGAGGTCAGGCAACATCCGAGGAGCAGGAGAATCGACGTTTTGGGCATAAGCCCTTCCACAGGGAGTTGGTAAGTTGGATACAAAATTGGCTTGGTCACAGAACACAGTATTTGTGGAGGGGTGCTTTTCTGATTAGAGGTTTCTGACAGTGATGTTCCACAAGGATCAGTGCTGGGACCTCTGTTTGTAATATATATGTAAATATAGATTATCTGACTAGGAAGTTTGCAGATAGGATGAAAATTTGTAGATATGTGGTTAGTGAGGAAGGTTGTTAAAGGATACTGCAGGATATAGATCATTTGGAAAGTTGGGTGGAGAAATAGCAGATGGATTTTAATCCAGACAAATGTGAGGAAATGCATTTTGAGATGTCGAATGCAAGTATACAGTAAATGGCAGGACCCTGAGAAGCATTAATATACAGTGGGTGGAAGTCCATAGTTCACTGCAAGTGGTAACATGATTGGATAAGGCAGTCAGGGTGGTGTCAGGCATGCTTTCCTTCATTGGTCAGGGCATGGAATATAAAAGTTGGCAAGTCATGTTGCAGCTGTATGAAACTACGTTAGGCCATATTTCGAATATTGTGTGCAGTGCTGGTCACCAAACTAGGAATGGTAGAGGCTTTGGAGAGGATGCAAGAGATTTACCAGAAGGCTGCCAGAAGGTTTGGACTAGATTATGTACAAGCAGTGGTTGGACAAACCTGCTATTTTTGCTAAAGTCTCAGAGGCTGAGAAGCAACCAGACAGCAGGCTGTATCAGACCTGGTATTGTGCAAAACTAATGATCTCAAGGTTCAAAGGCCCTTGAGATAACAGCAATCATGATGAAATTTTGTTCACAACCTGAGGGAGAGAAGACTACTTCTCGCACTTATATTTAAACTTAAAGAGATTGAAGGCATAAAAGCAATGCTGGCTAAAGTGATTTGGCAAAGTAGGTTGAAGGATACATAAATGGAGATACATTGGCCAATATATAAGGGGGTATTTCAGAATGCACAGAATAGATACATTCCAAAGAATGGGAAAGTTCCAACTCACCTTTGGATAACTGGAAAGGTTATATAGCATCAAACGTAAAGACAGGAGGCAGGTCAGAATATTGGACAGAATGTTTTCAAAAGCAAAGAAACATTAAAAAATTACTTCACCTGATGAATGGCTAGTGCTCCAAAAGCTTGTGATTTCAAATAAATCTGTTGCACTATAACCTGGTGTTGTGAGACTTCTGACCTTGTCCAGCCCACTCCAACACCGGCACCTCCACATAAAAAATTATGAAGGAGGGAAAAATTAGATTGAGATAAAACTAGCCAGAACTATAAAAACCGACAGTAAGATAATAAGTATAACTCTTTTTAAAAGTTAGCAAAGTGAGCTAAGTTGATCATATAGAAAGTGAGTTGGAGATTTCCGAATAGAAAAGAAAGAGATGGCAGATGAACTAAACAGATATTTTGCATCAGTCTTCACTACAGAGGAAAAAAAAAAGCATCCCAAAACCAGTTCTAAAATGAGAGAGCAGAAGGGAGGGAAGAAGGAACTAAGGAAAATTACAATAACTTGAGAAGGGGTACTGAGCAGATAGTTGGAGCTGCGAGCCGACAAGTACCAAATCCTGATGAATTTCATTCTGGAATCTTAAAAGAAGTGGCATGTGAAATAATTGATGCAATGCTTTTAATTTTCAAAAACTCCCTAGATTCAGGGAAAGTTTAATTAGATTTGAATGTAAATCCTTTATTTAATAAGGGAAGGAGACAGAAAACAGGAAACTACGGCCAAATAGCTTTACGACCTGAGCCATTAGGAGACCAATCTTCACTCAAATGAAGTCCAAATATTCAGATAAACCAGACTTACTCAGACTGATTCATGGTCACTTGATTACAATGATTTTCCTCCATTCACAATTATGCATTATTAATGATACACATTTATTATCTACAAACTGGACCGCATTTACAGATTGTTGTGTAAAATAGTACAGTTTATAAAATGAATATATTAAATTCTTTCTTCCATTCACTGAACTTTATTACCATTAACATAAAAAGACCTTGGGGAGTAGAATTCCTCCCCACAATAATTTTACATGAAAAGGTTGATGGGAGCAGAGAGAGGCTTCTACTTTCTATTCACACCAACTTTTGCAGTACAATTATTGACATGGCAACATTAAGACCCTTCAACATTTGGACCATAAATAAGCAGAGAATCTTATACAGCTTTGTTTTGGTTGACAAGGATTTATAAACAAAGATCTGCATTCAGTGGGCAAAGTAAATGAATGAGCTCTTGACACTGAGTACCCCTCAACCTCCAGAGGATCTGGAATAGAGCATTCACATTCAACTTTGTGTGTCAAATTTCCACACCATCAGTTCAGCAGTAAAAGGGCCAAACTGCCTTCAAACCTTCACCCTCCCACCCCCTCACCAAACCCTGCTGAGAAAGCGATTTTTCTTTCCACATTTCATCTTCAAATCTACATGAGAATTCTACATGGGATTTATCCAACACCCTTTTTTGAAGGAATTAAGTCAAATATTTCAGGTATTAACAATCAGCAATTAGGCTTGATATTTGAAATATTGTTGATTTTAGTGGTTATAAAATTGTCTCTAAAATGAGTAAAAATATGTATGTAAATGATCTGGATAAATCCCTGATTTGAGACATTCGTTGTTCAGAGACCACCCTCATACTCTGGTCTCCATCCTCTTTCTTCCATTAGAGAGGCACCACAAACCTCCTCCCTTCAATGAGAAGTGCTGGCTATCCCAGTCCTCCTCCTTCACTCCCCATCTTTCTCCGAAGTGAAGTTGTCCATCAGTTTAGTACCTCACAGCCGACACAATCAATAAGGTAGAGGTTAAAAATTTTGCCACTTTTAATAAATTGGATCAGAATGCATTGGAATGGAAGATCCTATTATAAACAGATTTTTTTTTCCACACAATTTTTGTTCTGTTAAGTATAAAATGGAGTCCCGTCAGGCACAAGCTGTTCTTTGATGTGTCAAGAGTAGGCAGTTTTTGGAGGGAGGAGGGGAGGGTGTTTGCCTTACTCAGGGTATTCCCTCTCTTCCTGAATTGACCAACAGATGGTTGAGTCTTTCTGCGATGAAATCGATGATCAAAGAAGAGATTCCACGAGATAAGTTCCAGTCCAGAGGAGAGCCCACTCCATCATGGTCAAAACTAAATCTTCTCTACTTTTAAGTCTCAGCTTTCTTTATAAATATCTGAAAGAAATGCCACAATATTGGCATAAATTATTATGATAAGGCATATTTTTTCATTCATTTTTTGCAGCATAAATTCGATATACAAACTATACTACAAGAGCCACTTTAGTCTTATCAGCATGATGTTCAATTCATTTCTCATTTATTTATCAAGCTTCCACTTAAACACATCTCTGATACTTGATTAACCCTTTTGCAAATGGGATGGATCATAAAAATGGGATGGATCGTAAAAATGGGATAGTCTTGCTCCAAGATTCAGTATGTGGATGTACCTATGAGAGAAGGTGCAAAACCTGACCTACTCATGGGAAATAAGGCAGGGCATGTGACTGAGGGGTCAGTGGGGGAGCATTTGGGGGCCAGTTTAAAATAGTGATGGAAAAGGATATACTGGATCTAAAAGTTGAAGTTCTAAATTGGAGGAAGGCCAATTTTGACAGCACAAGGCAAGAACTTTCAAAAATTGATTGGGGGCAGATGTTCACAAGTAAAGGGATGGCTGAAAATCAGGAAGCATTTAAAAATGAGCTAACAAGAATTCAGAGACAGTGTGTACCTGTTATGGTGAAAGGCAAGACTGGTAGGTATAGGAATGCTGGGTGACGACAGAAACAGGAGTTTTGGTCAAGAAAAGGAAGTAAGTATACGTCAGATATTGACAGCAGGGACTCGAGTGAATTTTAGAAAAGTATAAAGGCAGTAGAAGCATACTTAAGAGGGAAATCAGGAGAGCAAAAGGGGGATTTGAAATAGCCTTAGCAAATAGAGTTAATGAGAATCCAAAGGGATTCTACAAATAAATTAAAGACAAAAGGGAATTAGGGAAAGAAGAGGACCCTTCAAAGATCAGCAAGGCCGTCTATGTGTGGAACCAGAGGAAATAGGTGTGATACTGAACGAGTTCATTCTATCAGTGTTCACTGTGGAGAAGAATATGGAAGATATAGAAGATGGGGAAATAAATAGTGACAGAGTCATAGAGATGTACAGCACGGAAACAGACCCTTTGGTCCAATTTGTCCATGTCGACCAGATATCCCAACCAAATCTAGCCCCACCTGCCAGCACCTGGCCCAAGTGACATCTTGAAAAATGTCCATATTACAGAGGAAAAGGTGCTGAATGTCTTAAACGCATAAAGGTGGATAATTCCCCAGGACCTGATCAGGTGTAATCTAGAACCCTGTGGGAAGTGAGGGAAATGATTGCTGGGCCTCTTGCTGAGATATCTGTATCATCAATAGCCATAGGTGAGGTGCTGGAAGACTGAAGGTTGGCTTACGTGGCGCCACTATTTAACAAAGGTGATAAGGATAAGCCAGGGAACCAAAGACAGGTGAGCCTGACATCAGTGGTGGGCAAGTTGTTGGAGGGAATCCTGAGGGACAGGATGTACATGTATTTGGAAAGGCAAGGAGTGACTAGAAATAGTCAACATGGCTCTTTGTGTGGGAAATCATGTCTCACAAACTAGATTGAGTTTTGTGAAGTAATAAAGAGGATTGATAAGGACAGAATGGTGCTTGTCATTTATATGGACTTCAAGAAGGCTTCGACAAGACTCGTCATATTAGACTGGTTAACAAGGTTAGATCACACAGAACAGAGGGAGAACTAGCCATTTGGATACAGCACTGACTCAATGGTATAAGAAAGACCGTGGTGGTGGAAGTTTGCTTTTCAGACTGGAGACCTGTGAGCAGTGGTGTACCACAAGGATCAGTGGTGGGTCCACTGTTTTTCATCATTTTTAAAAATGATTTGCATGTGAATATAGGAGGTACGGTTAGTAAGTTTACTAGTAAATTGGAAGTGTAGTGGACAGCAAAAAAGTTACCTCAGAGTATAACGGGCTCTTGATCAGACGGCCAATGGGTCGAGTAGCAGCAGATGGAGTTTAATTTAGAAAAGTATGAGGTGCTGCAAGGCAAATCTGGTCAAGACTTATACATTTAATGGTGAGTGTTGCTGAACAGAGACTTTGGAGGGTAGGTCAGTTTCTTGAAAGTAGAGTCACAAGTAGATTGGGTAGCAAAGGCTGCACTTAGTATGCTTGACTTTACTGGTCAGTGCATTCAGTATTGGAGTTGGGAGGTCATGTTGTGGCTGTACATGACATTGGTTAGGCCACTGTTGGAGTATTGCTTCCAATTCTAGTCTTTCTGCTAGAGGTAGGATGTTGTGAAACTTGAAAGGGTTCAGAAAAGATTTACGAGGATGTTGCCAGGATTGGAGGGTTTGAGCTATCGGGAGAGATTGAATGGGCTGGGGGCTATTTTTCCTGGAGCTTTGGAGGCTGAGGAGTGACCTTATAATATCATGAGGGGCATGGATAGGGTAAATAGACAAAGTCTTTTCCCTGGGTTGAGGGAGTCCATAACTAGAAGGCATAGGTTTAAAGATGAGGGGGGAAAAGATATAAAAGGGACCCAAGGGGCACCTTTTTCATGCAGAAGGTGGTGCATGTATGGAATGAGCTGCCAGAGGAAGTGGCAGAGGATGGTACAATTAAACATTGAAAAAGCATCTGGATGGGTATATAAAAAGGAAGGGATTTCAGGAATATGGGCCAAATGCCAACAAATGGGACCATATTTACCTAGGATATCTAGTCAGCATACATGAGTTAGACCAAAGGGTGTATTTCTGTGTTGTATATCTAACTGAATAGGGCATTGGGGAGATCACACCTATAGTACGCTCAGTTATTATCCCCAAGGGACAGCAGCATCAGTGCCGTGTGGATACCACTTCTGTGTACCTCACCTACACACCTCTCTAATGCAGACTTATAGAAATATGATTTTTTTTTTCTTTTCTTGGTTTGCTCTCCAGGACATTGAAAAGGAGAATTCCAGACATCATAAAATTTAATTAGCTACCACTTTGTGACAATCACTACATTTCAAACCAATGGGAGAAGAGGGCCGAGAGATTCGGTGGCATAAAAGTGCCAGGAAACTTATCTGTACAAAGTATGATGTATAATGTGTGATTTATATATGCTGTGATACAGTGGCTTTTAGGGTTTAAACTTTAAATCCATGGAATGTGGGTTTTGTGCTGTCTCGAAAAGGGTTTATTAATTGTAAGGTTTTCTGAAGCTATGTTTGCGAGGAAAAAGTATGAGTTTAACAGATCTTCGAGGCTAATGGGAATTTGTTTACATTGGGAGCGTTTTTTTAAATTCATGAACAAAGTAAACTATATATTGAATGAGGATTAAGTTAAAAGGTTCTGGAATGGTGCTTGAATTAGCTTAGGGAAACAACAAAACTTGAAGAAAATTTCTGGTTTCAGTTCCACAGAAATCCTGACTGAAGCTGGATGTATAAAACAGTTTATTCTAAAGGGGATAATTTGGAACTGTTTAAGTAATAGGTTACTTGATTGTAAGGAGTTTGAAGGTTCCAAACCATAAGTGTTCGTTAAAACCATGAAAGCTCAATTCATTGCTGAGAAAGTCGAAACTCAGCTATGAGAAGCTTCAAGGAAGAAATGATCAGATTCTCAAGACCAGGAACTGAAGCATTAGTTAAGCCCTATAGATATTATAGAGAAGGGCAGTTCTCTTTCATGTGGAATCCCTACAGTGTGGAAACAGGCCATTTGGCCCAACACGTCACACCGACCCTCCAAACAGTGTCCCACCCAGACCCATTCCCTGTCACTCCATGCTTCCCCTGACTAATATACCTAACTTACACATCCTTGAACACTATGGGCAATTTAACATGGCCAATTCACCTAACCTGAACATCTTTGGACTGCGGGAAGAAACCAGAGCATCCGGAGGAAACCCACGCAGACATGGGGAGAACATGCAAATTCCACGCATCGAACCCGGGTCCCTGGCACTGAGGCAGCAGTGCTAACCACTGAGCCACCATGCCACCCATGTACTGAAAAAGGTGTGCCATTAAAATTAATCGGATTGCATTTTATCACGTTTTTTTAACGTTGTGTTAAATGTAAATAATTTGATGTATTTTGTTTCATCCTCATTTCTTTTGCTAAATAAATTTCTTATTATTGTTTAAACCAAATCTGCAAGGAGAAAGTGAGGTCTGCAGATGCTGGAGATCAAAGTTGAAACTTTATTGCTGGAACAGCACAGCAGGTCAGGCAGCATCCAGGGAACAGGAGATTCGACGTTTCGGGCCTGTGCCCGAAGAAGGGCCTGTGCCCGAAACGTCGAATCTCCTGTTCCCTGGATGCTGCCTGACCTGCTGTGCTGTTCCAGCAATAAAGTTTCAACCTAAACCAAATCTGCAGCATTGCATGCTTGTGTTTCAGTTCAAGCCTACTTCATTAAAACAAAAAAGAATAAATATGATCTATCAAGTCAAATTTCAGTATGGATCAAACTCTACTAAAAACATTAATAGAGATCATAACATTAGATGTTCAATAGCTGGATGAGCTGCCAGGTACAGCAAAAGTTAAATCCAGCATGGTAATCTAGACATAGCAAATGAAAAAGACCTGTTTCAACTGAGCCCTCTCATAAGTCTGACTCTAGGAAACATGCTTCAATGAAGACATTAATCCCAAATCAAAAAAAAAATCTTTTATGATTCCAAGATCCAAGTATTGACCATCATAATGCAAGATACCAATAATACTTGTATTATACAGCGATTTTAACACAGTAGAATACCCCAAAGAGCTTCATAGGAGTGATATTCAGCTAAAATCTTACATTAAATGATGAAGAAACATTAGTACAGATGACCAAAAGTTTGTTCAAAAAGAGGTAGGTTTTAAAAAGTGTCTTAAAGGAGCAAAGAAAGAGAGTTAAAGAGTTTTAGAGAGGAAATTCCAAAGCTTAGGGCCTAGGCAGCTGAAGGCCCGGACTGAAGCAATAGAAAGAATCATACCTCACTGAGTATCACCCAAACTGGCGAGTCTGATAGGGTGGACAGACGGACAACCTCCAGTGGTCCAAACATTGGATCCACAACTCCCTCAGCGATACCATTTACAAAGAAAGCTGAAATACAAGAAAAGGATTTAAGGACCTGGTCAACCATTATTGCTTGATTGTTCAGAGTTTGGTTTACATAGGCAATTATCTACCCCATTTATCTTCACCCAAACTGACTAGACTCTGCGGCCACCCATTAGAAATGTTTCATTGGAAAGTTATATACATTTTATGTTTTGCAATAAAAGTCTCAGCACTCGAGATCAGAAATTACTGTGTTTAAAAGTCTTACCGATTCTGATATACCCATCTTCTGTTCTCTGGTATTTGGGAGTCTTGTCTTTACCATCCAGTAAGGTCTCCTTCCATGACAGTTCTGTCTGTAAATTAGAATAAAATGTATTCAGATATATGTCATTGTTTCCAGTATTTTCCTGTTGTACCTACACTCAACTGTAACATCTCAATTTTAAAACTGATCCTTGTTTACAATTTTCACTGTGACCTCATACCTTCCTATCTCTGTGATCTCCATCAGCCCCACAAACCTGAGATCTCTCTGCTCTGATAACTCTGGTGTCTTGCTCATCCCTTCAACTACTTGCCTTCCCTCCCTTCTGCAAAAAGTTCTGGCATTGCCTCCCTGAACTTCACTGCCCATTTGTTTCTCATTTGTCCTTTAAGATGGTCCTTAAACTTATCCTTTTGACATTTAAATCATCTGCCCAAATAGCTCCCTAAGTGGTGCAGAGTCAAATTGTGTTTCTCGTACACTCCTTGAAATAACTTGTGATGTTTTACTTTGAGGAAAGACTCTGTATAAATGCAAATTGGTGATAATGCAAGGGAGAATGTATCTTTATCCCAAGCACCCATTTGAAGCAAATGGCCCTCCAAGTGGGGTGGAGGTCTAGAAAAGTAAAGTGCTATTGATATTTATCCAGTGAGACCCAGGTTGGAAGTTGCACATGTGGATACTGGTCAGGGTGAAGGAATGATTGGGATTGTTCAACATTCCATGGCCAAACTGTCTAAAAACAGTCACATATGAAGATTGAGATTATTTAAAAACTGGTCAATTAACTCTTACATCCCACTATTCCCAATATATAATGAACAGTAGGAGGTTATTGAGCCTGTCAAACCCATTGCGTGTTTAGTTAGATAAGGTTGATTTGGTCCTGCCATTTATCTGCCTTTTCTCCATGTGATTAACCAGACAGACATTTGTTGAACTCAATCTTGAAAATTTTCAATTGATCCTCAGCAATTACAGCCTTTCGCAGATCTGAGAATTCAGATTTTCACTGCCCTATAGAAAAAGTGTTTCCTAGTTTTATCCGAATGCCCACTCTGTTATGCTGCCTTGTCCTGGAGTTATTAACCCCATACCAGACTCCCTAATTGTTTCTATAAACACTGTCAAGTGATCTCATCATTATGTACCGCTCAGTTAGATCATCCCCAAACCTTCTATTTTCAAGACAATACCAATTGAAATTGACAGGATGCGATGAGTACAGTCACACAGAGATCTGTGCTGGGGTCTCAACATATCAAAATCTGCAGCAACAAAGAGATCAAAGGCTTGCTGGCTAAATTCAATGTCATCAGCGATATGAAGGTAGGTAGAGAAACATTTTGTGAAAAAGAGAGTTGCTGGCAGAAATGAGAAGGTTGAATAAGTGGCCAAACATTTGGCAGATGGAGTACAACATGGGAAAACTTGAATTTAATAAAGAAACATAACTGCAGCTGCTGGAAATCTAAAACAAACACAGAATGCTGGAGGAACTCAGCAGGTCAGGGAACATCTGTGGGAGAGAGAAACAGAGTTAATGTCGGAGTTTGGTATGACTTCTTCAAAACACGAAGGTACTCATTTTGTCATGAATAATTAGAAAGCAGTGCATTACTTAAACAGAGAATGACTGAAGAATTTTGAGATCCAGTGGGGTTTAGATATTCCAGTGTACGAGTCAGAAATAGTATGCAGCTACAACACGTAAACAAAAAGGCTAATTGGATGCTGAGCTTTATTATGAGAGAAATTGAATATAAAAGCAAGAATGTTATACTTCACTTGTGCAGGACATTGGTTAGACCATATCTTGATTACTAAGTGCTGTTTTGGTCTCCTTATTTAAGGAACAATGTAAATATAAGGGAGTTTGTTCAGAGGAGGTTTACCAGATTGATACCTTAAGTGAGCAAGTTAGAATCCCTACAGTGTGAAAGCAGGCCATTTGGCCCATCAAGTCCACATCACCACCCTGAAGAGCATCCCACCCACATCCTTTCCCCTACCACGGCTAATTCACCTAGCCTCTTAAAGGAAGAATTTTCTGGATTACAAGAAGATGGGAATGCCACTAAGCAAATTGCTTATTTGGAGGGCTAGCACAAACACAAAGGGCCAAACAGTCATCTTCTTTGCCATAACAATTTGGTGACTCTGTGCAGTTAAAACATTTGACACATGCAAAAATCCATTACATTACAGATTTTCTGAAGTGTTTCCAAATAAAAGTCTTACATCAAAAGGTAAAACTTCAACGGTGGTGTTGAACAGCTTGTCACCTGGGTGCTCGATATTGCCACTCCGAAAGAAAAACCTGAGAACAGAACAAAGAAAGGCTCGGTGTACAAGTAGGAAGGTTGTGCAGACCAGACCAAGTGACAGTTGTACTAAAGCTCAGCATTCTGGCAGTCACTTGTATGTGCCACATTGTTCTTCAAGAGAATCAGTATAAACCGCTCCAAGATCATGCAGAGGCAGCAGTAATCCAGTAAAAGACAAGAAGCCCCCTCCCTTTATTAGGAGCTCATTTTCCACTCACTATCCTTGTAGGTGCTTAAGCGCCTATTAAACAACAGTTGGGTGCCTATGTTGCAAACAGCAATAGGCTGAATTCACACACAACTTGTGTCTGGCTATCTCGGTTTCTCATTCAAAGGGACTGAAAGCAAAAGTGAGCAAGACAGACAGTGTCAGACTGCAAATAGAAGAAATGGGTTGTCAGTAATCAGTTGCTCAGTATTTTCTGACTCCAGAGAGGGTGTAATTCTTGGGATATCAGAGTTTGTGGTAAAGTTGGCATTTAACATTTATCCTCATTACTTGGAGAAGATAATGGCAAGTCTTGTTCCTTAACTTTAAATAGCATGCCCAGTGTTGGGCTTGTGTATTTATAGCTCATAGCAGATCACAGGTTGCTACCTCGCTTGACCCTGCTGACTATCCTACGTTGGAAAGAGTGCTGATTCTCAAGTTCCACTACTTCTGGGGTCACCACAACTGTTTAATCAATGCACACAAAGTACCTAATGTATTTATCTAACCCTTTTTAAACCCTTTATCTAGATAGATACAAACAATAGAAAATTGGTGTTATTAGCAGAGGGAAAAATTAGAGGTAACATGTTTCAGTAGCACTAGGGAGCAAGATTCAATGAGATGTTCCTTTGCCTTCCCTAAATTTGTGTTCTCTGATCTTCTCTATATTTTTTTTCCACTTTTTTCAGGAAGAATAGGGCAATTGATTATGAAGTCTTTCATTTACTGATTAAAAACAACTGCTAATAGCAACTGGTGAGAGAAAATAACTGGTTTTCTTCAGGTACTTTTACTGCAGAGATAGAGAGAGACAGTCTGCTTCTGCTAGTCTGAAGAACCTCTGCCTTTTCTATCATTCACACATTCCAGCTGCCCAGGAACCAGAGACTGATCATCAGACTAACGATCTCTGGCATCTACAACTGCACAAAGCAATCAGCACTCTGTTAATGGCCAAATCTCAGTCTGCATACACACCTTGGTGCTATGCTTTTTTATGTCAACACCCCATTTGCTTGTGAAGTAACAGTGTAAACACAACTCAAGGAGTTCCAGTAACCTGTTTTCAAAGTGTAGCAATTACTTTCACGATCCATGATTTAAACCACAATCAAAAATAAAGGAAATCAAAAGATGTAGTTTTTACAACCTACAATAAATACTTGTACTGTGTAAATCACCACAAGCTAACTTCGATTCAGCTATTATTTAAATGTTATTGCACGTAGCAACCAAAGTAAGATCCCTTGAAAAATATAAATTAAGCCTCACAACCCAACTTGGCTATTACCCAATTCATGGTGGAATTTAGCTATGAATTTGTCTGTCTCTGGATGTGTTCAGGGTTAATCCTTCTGCAGTGCTGCTCTTGGATGTTCTGTTGCTGAAGAGTCCTTGAGTCAAATTCTTTTATACATTTTCTCCATTTCACATTTGTCGTGTGATATTATTGCTGATCCTTTAGATTCTTCCATCCAAAACACTAATTACACTTCTGAAATCCTCAAGTCTTAGGGAGGATATTCCTGGGAATACATCCAGAGAAGTTATTTGGGTGGAACTGAGAAATAAGAAAGGGATGATCACCATATGGGGATTGTATTATAGACCCCCTAATAGTCAGAGGGAAATTGACAAACCAATTCGTAAGGGATTTCAGTTATCTGTAAGAATAATAGGGTCGTTAAATTGGGGATTTTAATTTTCCAAACAGATTGGGACTGCCATAGTGTTCAGGGTTTAGAAGGAGAGAAATTTGTTAAGTGTGTGCTAGGACATTTTCTAATTCAGTAGGTGGATGTTCCTACTGGAGAAGGTGCAAAACTTGACCTACTCTTGAGAAATAGGACAGGGCAGGTGACCGAGGTTTCAGTGGGGGAGCACTTTGGGGTCAACGACCATAATTCTATTAGTTTTTAAATAGTGATGGAAAAGGATAGACCAGATCTAAAAGTTGAAGTTCTAAATTGGAGGAAGGCTAATTTTGACAGTATTAGGCAAGAACTTTCAAAAGCTGATTGGGGGCAGATGTTTGCAGTTAAGGGGACGGCTGGAAAATGAGAAGCCTTCAGAAATGAGATAATGAGAGTCCAGAGAAAGTATATTCCTGTTAGGGTGAAAGGAAAGGCTGGTAGGTGTAGGGAATGCTCGATGACTCGAGAAATTGAAGTTTTAGTTAAGAAAAAGGAGGAAGCATATGTCAGGTATAGACAGCAGAAATCGAGTGAATCCTTAGAAGAGTATAAAGACAGTAAGAGTATACCTAAGAGAGAAATCAGGAGGGCAAAAAGGGGACATGAGATAGCTTTGGCAAATAGGGTTTAGAAGAATCCAAAGAGTTTTTAGAAATACATTAAGGACAAAAGGGTAACTAGCGAGAGAATAGGATTCCTCAAAAATTAGCAAGGCAACCTATGTATGGAGCCGCAGGAGGAGATGGGAGAAGATCCGAAACGAGTATTTTGCATCAGTGCTTACTGTGGAGAAGGACATGGAAGATATGGAATATGAGAAAATAGATGGTGACATCTTGAAAAAAGTCCATATTATACAGGTGGTGGTGCTAGATATCGAGACACAAAAGTGGATAAATCCCCAGGACCCGCTCAGGTGTACCCTCCTTGAAAATGGAGTCACAGGTAGATAGGATAGTGAAGGCGGCATTTGGTATGCTTTCCTTTATTGGTCAGAGTATTGCGTACAGGAGTTGAGAGGTCCTGTTGCGGCTGTACAGGACATTGGTTAGGCCACTGTTGGAATATTGCATGCAATTCTGGTCTCCTTCCTATCAGAAAGATGCTGTGAAACTTGAAAGGGTTCAGAAAAGATTTACATGGATGTTGCCAGGGTTGGAGGATTTGAGCTACAGGGAGAGGCTGAACAGGCTGGGGTTGTTTTCCCTGGAGCGTCAGAGGCTGTGGGGCGACCTCAGAGGTTTATAAAATCATGAGGGGCATTGATAGGATAAATAGACAAAGTATTTTTCCTGGGGTGGGGGAGTCCAGAACTAGAGGGCATAGGTTTAGGGTGAGAAGGGAAAAATTTAAAATGGACCTAAGGGGCAATTTTTTCATGCAGAAGGTGGTGCACGTATGGAATGAGCTGCCAGGGGAAGTGGTGGAGGCTGGTCCAATTGCAACATTTAAAAGGCATTGTGATTGGTATTTGAATGGGAAGGGTTTAGAAGGATATGGGCCAAGTGCTGGCAAATTGGACTAGATTAGGTTCGGATATCTGGTCAGCATGGACAGGTTGGACCAAAGGGTCTGTTTCCGTGCTGTACTTTTCTTTGACTCAAAGTCCACAGCTTGTCTTCTTATCAGAAGTGACTTGCTCCTTGTCAGTGTGGCGTTAACTGTCTGTTTGAAAACACAACTTTCCTGCAAATTAACCCCTTTACCTCAACACACTCCTTCTGCAGGCAAGTTCGAGTGTGTGGCAAGGCAGCAGATTATCAAGTAATGTTACCTCCTGTCTCCTAAGAAACAGCCTAATTCTGCTGCTTCAAATCATTCTTCCCAGGGATGGTTAATAGCACGTTACTTTTAATTCCTTTAAAACCAGTTTTCTTTGTCCCTTTCATTTCAATAAACAATTTAATCCAAAAAAAGCTATTGGTGATTCATTCAATGCATGAAGTTATTAAAGGTCTGAATTTAGACTATTTCTCCATGCCCCCTCTTGCCATTCCCTATCCCTCCCAAGCCCGAAGGGTTTGGACTCTATCAGATACCACTACCATTAGAGGAGGAGGGGGGAGGGGGGAGGAGGGTGGAGGAGGGAGGGGGGAGGGGGGTGGAGGGGGGAGGGGAGTGGAGGAGGGAGGGGAGTGGGAGGAGGGGGAGGAGGGGGAGGAGGAGGGGGAGGAGGAGGGGGAGGGGGAGGGGGAGGAGGAGGGGGAGGAGGAGGGGGAGGAGGAGGGGGAGGAGGAGGGGGAGGAGGAGGGGGAGGAGGAGGGGGAGGAGGAGGGGGGAGGAGGAGGGGGGAGGGAGGAGGAGGAGGTGGAGGTGGAGGAGGAGGAGGGTGAAGGAGGAGGGTGAAGGAGGAGGAGGAGGAGGAGGAGGAGGAGGAGGAGGA